>NC_136412.1:92960030-93646280 GCF_051521515.1 Lactuca serriola | reverse complement strand
TTGTCATTTTTATAGCATTTTCGGGGAACGATTTTGAATAAAACCCAACAGATACCTATGTTCAAATTATGAATATCACCGCTTGCCCTCTACTCAGAACCATGATGCCTTTGAACCTGTTCCTCCCTCACATACGTCTGACTTCTAACTTCGGTTTTGATCTCAAAATAGAACAAAAATAGAAAACCAAAATCAAACTTAATCTTGATATATTTAACCATACAAAGCATGAGACATCAAGTTTTACCTCTTTCTAGTAAATTACGAACTGACATTAACTTCCATACAACAAACTTCAAACCTCCAAAAAATTCACCATTTAAAACTCCACTCTACTACTCTACATACAATATTATATAAAAATCATGCAAATTTATATGCAATTCCACAATAAACTTAGTGTAATTGCAGATAGATAAAAACCAACTTGAGTTCAATGAAAACGATGATAATATCTCTTTCCTCAAATTCAAATCTGTATAAATGAATGAGTATATGATGTCTAGAAATGTGTGTGAAAGTTACAAACATATAAATCTAGTACCAAAGACTAGGAACAAAAACGACAAATAAACCCATTGAGGTGTAATGTATAGTTGGCACTAATACAGTCAACGACGACATCTACAAGCACAAACAGATGGTTGTGAACGACGATTGTTGCGGCCTCGTGAATTAATGATGTGAAGATCCTTCTTTAAACCACATGGATGATTATAAAGAGACGAAGATTCTCTGGTGATTTTCAATTTCAATGGGAGATTAAGAGACCATAAACAATGCCTTAAAATAACTAATCACATTTTAAATATAATCGAGGGATAAAATTTTCAATTTATTTTAAAAATAGTGGATTAATTGAGAAGAGTAGGAAATATTAACTCCCATATTTAATGTTTTGAATTTAAAAACAGAAAAAAATATTTAATAAATGTTTGATCCAAATAAAAAAATGAATATTTTATATTATTAAAATACAAAATGTATCATTTATTTTAAACAAAAATTAGATAATTTCCCTATATTTCTAATAATCATCTAACCGCTTTTATTATCCTATTTTAAAATTCCTTACATTTTATTTTAGGTGGGTTTAATAATCGCAAAATGTCATGCAAAAAAAAGGTAACAATAGGTTGTTATATTATGTATACCATGTGTGAGATCCGTATGTTACACATGTTGATTAAAAAAGTTAAATATCAAAGTATAAATATTAAATATTTTTTAAATTAAATTTCAAAATAAATATATATTCAACTAATGAGTTAATAGGATAAAAAGAATCAATAATTAGAAGAGCATTCGAAATTTCAGTAAATGTCTCGCCATCTGTTACGACCAAATCTGGTAGGTTTGGTCAAGTCTATCAAAGACGTGGCAGGAGTAATTTAGAATAGGATAATTATGTTTTTAAAATTCAGTCTTATTGGATTGCTTTGCTGGCATTTTGAGTTATTTTAGGATTATTGTTTAGCAGGACACTATAAATAATGCTCCATAGATTTTGTTTAGGATATTTTTTAAGAAAAGAAGCCCTAAGGCGATATTTGGAGTTTCCTGTGACTCGAATTGCAAGCAAGTTCTTGGGTTCCACCTGGGAACATATTATTTGGTATCAGAGCTTTTCAGTTCTGATGGCCGGAAGACTTGAGGGTAAAGGCACCAATGTCGAGAGGCTTGCGGCGTTGGAGGGATCGGTCAATCAGGTACTCGAGGCATCTGAGGCTCATCGGGTGGAGGTGGTAACACAGTTACAGGACTTGACCAATGCAGTGGCAGCTTTAACTGTGGCGGTCAAGGGACCAAAGAAGAAACAGAAGGCGAGATTGGGAAGTTCATCATCGGAGTCGGAGGATAATGATCAGATCAGGGAAGAAGAGTTCAATGATTCAGATGGTAGCGTGAAGACTATTAGCTCGAAGCGGTCCAGGAAGACGACACAGCGGCGAGACCCCTTATTGGAATGTCGGAAGCTAAAGATTCCAATTTTTAGCAGGGAAGATGTGCATGGGTGGGTGTACCGGGTTGAAAGGTACTTTGAAGTTCATGGAATTGGCAGTAAGGACCGGTTACAGGCGGTGGCAATCTGTTTGGAGGGTCCCCCACTGTCTTGGTTTCATTGGAATGACGCAAAAAAACCTTTCCGCTCCTAGGATCGGTTCAAAAGGAAGCTTCTGGACAGGTTTCAAGAATCTCGTATGGGCACGGTGCAGGAACAATTCTTGGACATCAAACAAATTGGGTCGGTACGGGAGTATGTGGATAAGGTTAAATCGTTTGCAGGGCAACTCAGCGATATTCCAGAGTCGGTTCAGGAAAGCAACTTTATAAAAGGGTTGAAGGAGGAAGTATGGGCAGCAGTGAGGATCGCAGAACCCGACTCCTTATCCCAAGCGATTCGAATGGCGATTAAAATTGATGAGAATAAGGTTGGGGTTGATCAAAAGTTCAAGTAACACATCGAAAACTGGATATGGGTCTCAGGCTAAGTCCTACCCAACAACTATGTTCGTTGTGGCGAAGAGAGAAGTCAACTCTCCGGAGGGGTTTAAGCGTCTCACAACTACGGAGTCAGCTGAAAAACGTGTGAAAGGTTTGTGTTTCAGGTGTGATGGTAAATTTTCACCAAGTCACAAATGCCCTAGCAAGACATTGCAGGTTGGGAGCGGTGTTAATGCAAGATGCTCGACTGATAGCGTATTATAGTCAGGATTTGGGTGCTAGAGCTCGTTTGAAGTCGGTGTACAAGCGTGAGTTAATGGCAATTGTTTTTGCCATCCAAAAATGGAGACCATACTTGCTGGGGCGACGGTTTATAGTTCGAACCGATCAGCGGAGTCTGAAATTCTTTCTTGAGCAACGAGTAGTTGCGGCGGATCATCAGAAGTGGTTATCCAAACTCTTGGGTTATAATTTTGATGTTGAGTATAGGCCGGGTCGGGAGAATAGTGCAGTGGACACATTGTCACGAAAGCGTGAGGTGGAATTCACAATGATGGAGATTGGTTGTAGGATTGATTGGGGAGGGTTGTGGCAAGAAGTTGAAAATGATACTGAATTGGTTGAGCTCAGGCGTCGTGTTGATGTCGGTAGGCAGGTACCAGCTGGGTTTTCTGTTGACAACAACCGACTGCTGTTTAAGGGTCGGTTGGTTTTGAACCGCAAGTCGTCGTGGGTTCCTAAGTTGTTTCACGAGTTTCATGGCAGCTTGATAGGAGGTCATTTGGGAGTCCAAAAAACGTATCGTCGGATGGCTAAAGAGCTGTTTTGGTCCAGAATGAAAGGAGACATAGCCAGGATGGTAGCACAATGCGATATTTGTCAACGTCATAAATATTCCACCATGGCACCTAGCGGGTTGTTGCAACCTCTTGAGTTACCGAATAAACTTTGGTCAGAAATTACTATGGATTTCATCACAGGCCTCCCTAAGTCGGATGGGTATTCCATTATTTTTGTGGTTGTAGACCGGTTAGGTAAATACGCCCATTTTATTCCGCTGAAACACCCATATACGGCTCTCTCGGTGGCTTCGGTTTTTTTACAGGAGGGCGTTCGTTTGCATGGCGTGCCGGAATCTATCGTTTCAGATCGAGGCAAAGTTTTTTTAAGTCTTTTTTGGCGTGAACTTTTTCGTTTACAGGGCACTAAGCTAAAGAGGAGCACTGCTTACCATCCACAAACAGATGGTCAGACAAAAGTGGTGAACAGGTGTTTACAGACCTAACTCCGTTGTTTTGTGTCAGACTCACCAAAAAAGTGGGCTAAGTGGCTGTCGTGGGTGGAGTCTGGTATAATTCGTCTTTTCACACTTCAACGAACACCACTCCGTTCCGGATTCTTTACGGTCGAGACCCACCTCACCTGGTTTACTATGGTAGCCAACATGATTTAAAGGGGTGTTTATTGCGTGCTCAACAGTTGATGAAGGGTAAGGCTGACTTGCATCGGAAAGATGAGGAGTTTTCGGTTGGGGATAAAGTATTTCTCAAGCTGCAGCCGTATAGGCAACGTTCATTGGCTCGTCGGGTTAATGAGTAGTTATCGTCCCGTTATTTTGGTCCTTTTGAGGTGTTAGAGAGAATTGGTAAGGTGGCTTATCGTTTGAAGTTGCCGGAATCGTTGCGAATACATGATGTTTTCCATATTTCTCAGTTGAAGAAGGCTATTGGGACTCAGTTGGCTCTTCCTAGCTTGCCGGCTACATTGACGTCGGATATGGAAGTTTTGTTGCAACCGGAGCAGGTGGAGGGGGTTCGTGACGGGGCGTCAGGACAGGAGGTTTTAATCAGGTGGAAGGATTTACCAACTTATAAGGCTACGTGGGAATTGTTTGATGTGATACAGCAGCAGTTTCCAGATTTTCACCTTGAGGACAAGGTGGTTGTTTGGGAAGGGAGTAATGTTACGACTAAATCTGGTAGGTTTGGTCAAGTCTATCAAAGGCGTGGCAGGAGTAATTTAGAATAGGATAATTATGTTTTTAAAATTCAGTCTTTATCTGTTATTGGATTGCTTTGCTGGCATTTTGAGTTATTTTAGGATTATTGTTTAGCAGGACACTATAAATAGTGCTCCATAGATTTTGTTTAGGATATTTTTTAAGAAAAGAAGCCTTGAGGCGATATTTGGAGTTTCCTGTGACTCGAATTGCAGGCAAGTTCTTGGGTTCCACCTGGGAACGTATTTTACCATCATTTAAACCACCAACATTTCTTTCTCCTATATTTAATAGATTGTTTGCAAATATTGTTTCGTCAATATGAGATGTTTGAAGACTAAACCTTATTTTTTCGTTAATCTTAGAACTTTACATTTTGACATGATGCTGGAAGAACTTAGTGAAGTATTCACAATGTCTTCTCTTCTTCCGTTAAAAACTCGTGTATTACTCGGGTTAATTTAAAAAAAATATATTAAAAACTATGTATTAAATATTAACGAATTTTACAACGATGTATTTCAATAGGATTTAATTAAAATATATAATTATTCAATTTTTAAATAAAATCATAATTAAAATAAAAAAAGTAATAGTATAAATCAAAACTAATTCGGTGATAAAATAAAAATAAATTTTGAAATGGAGCTAAGGGGGTATGATGATTTTATTGATGTGATTTAAGGACATAAAATGTAAAATATAAATTTATTACGTGGATGAATTAACAAAGTGGAAATATTACTTCCTAATATTAGATACGAATTTACATGAGTTTTTCATCAAAATGATGTATAGAAATTTTTTTTTTACTTAATAGTTATAATTTTAAGTTTATCTATCACATTCCCACCCATCTTCACGTTATCAAAACCCTAATACGCCCAATCAAATCCAACAACATCACTCCCAATTGCTCCCCACACACAGAGAAACAAATACCTTCAATCTGCAACAACAATGGAGGACGACCATAAGACGATATCGCCATCTTTCCGTGACAGAAGAAGGAAACAAACGCTGAAAATCTCTTGTTTCAACCGTCATTCGGATTCTCACTTTCATTCGCCCACGCTGTCGCCATCTCCAACCCTCAAAAAGTCACCGTCAACTTGGTTGAGATCAAAGCTCAGGTTAAACGACCTGGCGGCGCTGGTGGATTACAATCCAGGCGACGGTGGCAAGCACTGCCGTACCCGGAGTAGCGGTGGAACCATCATCAACAGCCACCGGCGATATTGTAAAAATGAATTTAACTATGATCCCTTAAGCTACTCCCTCAATTTTGAGGACGAGAGATTCCACAATCCAAATTTTCTGTCGAGATTGCCATTGTCGCCGCCCGCCACCAACAATCTTGAAGTTCCGCCACCAAGAATAGAGGCGGTTGAGAGGGCAAGAACTGATCGAGACGCACAAGTTCAAAGAAGTTCGTCGGTTTCTTCAATGAGCATTCCGGTGAACAGTTGATCTGCAACTTTCTTACACTAGATTGGATTCAGGAAACTAGTTCGTATTCATCAGAAACAAGAAATGTGTATTTGTTTATACAATTGCATTGGAATTTCATACTACATGTATTGGATCATTCATACTTCACAGTAAATTTTGAATTTGAAAGGGTAAGTGTTTAGATATGATAAATGATTAAATTCCATTGATTCTTTTTTCGATGCAAAATCTAATTTCGGTTTCAAATGTTCAAATTCTTCGATCAAGCACCCATGTCTGATTTTTTTTTCCTAGATGATAACCAATCATATCAATGTTTATTAACTGATTCTTTTTGGGCATATATTGAAATTTTAAACGAATATTTCTAAAACGGTGATCATGTAATTCGTTGATGGAACCAAACGAATTATTTTCAACGTGTCGTTTTCTCAGTTTCAGATCAATGGTGTTTCTCAAAGCTATTCTCCGGCGCCGGCCAATTTTCCAAGTGTAGGGTTAATTAAAATACTTTGAAAATTTTGAAATGCCATATGGTTACTAAACCTCGATATTTTAAGTCAAAAACACATTAGGTTTGAAATTGTTAAACAAAAAAATAACAAACTCATATATATTAGTCCATGCTTGTATTATTTAGAAGATTTAGGAGATTTTTCCGAAAAAAAAATACATAGTTGAAGGTTTTTTTGGAATAAGAAAATGAAAGAATACAAAGTTTTTTTTTTTCAAAAAAAAAATATTTAGCTTGAAAAAATTCAAAATAAAAAATGTTTTCTTTTGAAATTAGTCATTAATAAACGAAAAAGGCAATTAACGACGACAAAAGTTGCCGCTAAAGCCCACAATTTTCGCAGGTAAAGCTAATAGCGGCGACGCGTCGTCGGTAAAAAGTCGCCGCTACTATTTTGTCGTCATTGCTCAAAATGTCGCCAACAAAAATATTTGTCGCTGCTAATAATCAGTATTACTGTAATACTAATGTTATTTTCGTCGATAATACCACTTATTGCTAGTAATAACATTGTTTATTTTTTATTTATTTTTAATCAACAATTTTGGGTGCATAAAAACCGATACATAACAAAATTAAATGCAGAAAAAAATTACATAATAACATCTTATTAGATACCAAATACTATTATAATTAATTTCATACCAAAATAAACAACCAAAGTTTTACACTTCTAACAAGTAGCAAAGGGTCACGACAAATGTAACATATAAAACACAAATTAATTATCCAACGAACCATCATCTCCGTTCCTATAGTTTCCTCCTAAATTTTTCCCCGATTGAAAAACCGCATAAAGCTACTCCATACATGTCGGGTCGCTGAGCATTGCCAGAAGATTTTCAACTACATGATAAATAACAACATATATAAACTTATAAGTTAAATTATCAAACATAAACAAAAACTATCAATGTACATTTCTATTTCTTGCACTTAAATACAAGATATACCAAAAGTACATTACTATTTTTTGCACTTGTGACAAAAACAAAATTACCAAATCAACATGCATTTATCGATGCCAAAATACATTGCTATTTTTAAACTATGACAAAAAACCAAAGTATATTGTTATTTCTTGCACTTGGGACAAAAAAACTAATTACCAAAGATTTTAGCAAATAATCACCACAAACCAAAATTACCAAATCAACATGCGTTTTGTGATGCCAAAGTACATTGTAGTTTTTAAACTAGTGATAAAAAACCAAAGTACATTTTTATTTGTTGCACTTAAAACATGAACACAATTACCAAATCAACATGTATTTATTGATCATTATGTAGATACATGAAACTTTGAATTAAATAATTTACTATATTTGTGCTAAAGAACCTTAAAGATATGAAATACCAAAGTACATTGCTATTTCTTGTATTTAAAATACAAGAAATACCAAAAATACATTGTTATATCTTGCACTTGGGACAAAAGCATAATTACCAAATCAACATGCATTTGTTGATGCCAAAGTACATCATTATTTTTAAACTAAGACAAAAAAACCAAAGTACATTGCTATTTGTTGCACTTAGGATAAAAAACCAATTACCAAAGCTTTAGAAAATAATCACCACAAAAAAATTACCAAATCAATATGCATTTATTGAAATAAATAATCTTGTTTTACCTGTGATGGTTGTGGTGGTGGTTGCGATGGTTGTGAAACAGCAGGATAATTAAAGGTTTCTGGCCGATGCCTCTGATATGGCCATGTCGTTCTCCTAATACTTTCTCAAAAACAGCTCTTTCCGGAGTGGGTGTTCACTCTCTTTCACCTTTTGACCCTTGCTTTTGTTCTAAGAGCTCTTCCACTAACCGATTCTGTATTTTCCAAAATCGATTAACAATTAAGTATAAATAAACACTTAATTATATGATAAAATTATGATTAAATACTTACGTAGTGTTGGTTCGCTTCGAAACTAAAAAATACACGATTCCTATCGGAATGAGCCTTATGAAATGTTTCCACTCTCTTAAGGTTCTGTTTAACATTAAAGTCTAGATTATATTTTAAATAAATAATTACATTTATCGTATGTTACCTTCTTATAGCAAGTACTGCTTTACGAGCTCAACCCCCCACAATTCACGGTCGTTTGCATTTGACATACTTTTTTGTTCCTTTCTGAAGCAACTTTGTGTTCGTCCGTTTGGAAATACTCAACTGTTTTCCTTTGATTATCAACATCCATATCATGTGTGCCAGGGGGAGGGGGTGGCTAATGCTCATGGGATATCCTCATACCCTCTGACTTGCAAAAAAAATATTCATTTGCATCAGCTTTACGCTCTTGATAACATTTTAACAAAGTCGCTTCAAAACTCACTAACAACATAGCAACACATGGATCCCAAGACATCCGATCTAAATCAACATTGTACTTTTATAGCATCTTACAATTGTATATTTTTATATTTTTATTATTTACAACATTTTATTTTTGTTTTTTTGTCTATTATAGCATTGTATTTTAAACAATTATATTATGTTGTTGTTTTCTATTGTAGTGGTTTACTTTATGTTTTCAGTGTCAATAATAGTATTCTAGTTTATTATTGTTATTGTTATTATTATTATTTTTACAATCCATTTTTTTAATTAGCATCCTACTTTATTTGGTTTTTTCTACAATTTTTTTATATATACAAAAACTAAGATTCTCAATAATAGCATCCTACTTTATTTTTTTTAGAATCAATATTGTTTTTTTGACAAAAATTAGTATTCTCAATAATAACATCTTACTTTATTTGTAACATTGTACTTTTATAGCATCTTACTATTGTACCTTTTTATATTTTTATTATTTATAACATTTTATTTTTGTTTTTTTTTCAATTATAGCATTGTATTTTAAACAATTATATTGTGTTGTTGGTTTCTATTTTCGTGGTTTACTTATGTTTTCGTTGTTTTTACAATCTATATATATTTATAAAAAATAGCATTCTCAATAATAACATCCTACTTTATTTTTTTTAGAATTCATATTGTTTTTTTTTTTTACAAAAATTAGCATTCTCAATAATAACATCTTACTCTATTTTTTTCTTCAATAATAACATCCTACTTATGCCAAAATCACATATTTTCATATATATACATAATAGCATCCTACTTATACCAAATACACATACATATACCACATATACACCAAATACCAAGTTTCTAAAAAGCTCGTCATGGCTGTGCTATGACGCACCATGGCTCCAATGCTTGTGTCTACTGCCAAGCTTTATCAAAGCACCGCATTAACTCATTTATGTGTATAAAATAGAATAATAGTTGAAAATACATATAAATATATTAATTATATACAAGATTGTTGCCTTAAGTCACACCTTACAAACCACGTGCCTCGCCAAGGCTCAGAAAAGCTTGAGGCTTGACATTGTCGCCAAGTCATGCCTTGGCAATGTCAAACCTTACATTATTTAGAACCTTGCCAAATACACATACATTCGCATACATACATAATAGCATGCTACTTATACCCAAACCATATACTTTCACATAATACATAAGAGCATCAAATACACATACTTTCACACACATATGCCACATATACACCAAATACACATACATCCACATACACACATAATAACATCCTACTTATACCAAATACACATACTTTCACATATATAGATAATAACATCCTTCTTATACCAAATACACTATAACACCCCGATCTTGGTATGTTCTCTTTTGCCGTTTATTAATTCAAAGTTTCATTTTTATCCCTTGGAGTAGTATGCGAGGTGTACCACTTGGTACGCTTAGCATACTAGCTGAGAAGCTGGTGGTGTTATTGTCACACCCCAAAACCGGAACGGCGGAAACGTTCTGGGGTGGATGACGTCATGTCAAGTATCACAACACATGCATTATAGTAATCAAAGTACAACAAAACATTGCATTAATAGTAATAGTTTTACAAGCTTACATTACAATACATCGAAGTAATACAAGTAAATATAAGTAAGTACGGCATGGCACTAAGCTGTCTTCATCAACTGCTCCGGGGATGTACCTGTCTAATGCTAACCTGAGAATACAAGTTATTGAAAAGCGAGTATCAGCATTTTTACAAATGCTGGTGAGTTCATAAGCATTTAGTGACGTTTTCATTCAAATAACTTTAATAAAAGTAGTAGTTTAAGAGATTTCAGTGTGTTAGAGTCCTTTCCAGAAAATCCTATATTTTCTTTAATAAAGCAGCCTTCTACCAAGACTGGTCAGTGTTGTATGGTAAAAGTAGTTTTCCCTAAGTTGCTATCATTATCAAAATACTGAATTTGATTATTGAGGAAAGCAAACGACATCAGGGAATATCATATGCCTCAGCAGTGAGGACTGCTGACTAAGGCAAGGAACCATAGACTCCAGGAAAGTATCGAACAAACGACACGCCTGGTTCAGTCTAACAAGTGGAGACACAGACCCCAGAAGGTACCAAATGAAAGGTACAACTAGTAAGGTCTAAAACAGGGAATACAGACCACAAAAAATATCTAATGAAAGATACGTCTAGCAAGGTCTAAAACAGTGAACACAGTGAATACAGTGAATACAGTGAGTACAGTGGATTCTGTGAATACAATGGATACAGACCTCAGACAGCATCAAATGAAAGATACGTCTTGTAAGGTCCAAAATAGTGTGAATCTGAAAATGAGTTACCAGCATACAATGTAAATTGCTGGCGAAATACCGTTACCTTAAAGCCATGAATTATAAGGTAACCCGGGATACTCATAACCATACTGACTAGAGTACCAGACGCCCTACAAGCGTCTAAAATGTGACATTTGTCACCCGTTGGCTTGGTAGGCCAGGACTGTAGCTAGCAGTCTGGGTGCGGGGTTGTCAATCCCATATAGATCTATACACACAATGTCCGCTCTCCCTACAGGAGACTCTGGTTACCGACTAGATGACGGAGAAGGCCGTGTCCTGAAGATGCATCCCAAATAATGGGTAGAGACTTCCAAATAGTGGGTTTCTAATGTAAGTGTGGACTAGAGGTAGAGACTCTTAACTGAACTGACTAGAGAATTCCTATATGTCCATACTCATATACATAATATATAACTAATGAGTCAAACGACCTTCGGACGGCCATCCGATCCCACCAGACCACATCTCAACGAAGAAAAGGAAATAGGGCAGACGAGCCTTCCTAAGTCTTTCAATCATTACTTATATGTACCTATATAAGCACAGACATATATCCAACTACGACTGAGTGTGTATCAAGTAGAAGTGATCTTTGTGAAGTAGGAGTGTCTAAAAAGTGAAGTAGGAGTGGTCTCAAGTGAAGTAAGAGTGTCGAACAAGTATAAGCGTATCACGAAGTAGAGAGGACAATAAGTGAAGTAAGAGCGTATCGCGTATAAGTGGAGTAGAGTCGATATCAAGTATAAGCGAAGTAGAATCGTATCACTAAGTAAGAATGTGAATAAGTGTAAGCGTCTATCAGGTATAAGCGACTACAAGTATAAGTGAAGTGTTACAAAGTAGGAGTATAAAATAAGTATAAGCGAAGCAGTAGTATTTAACAAGTAAAAGTATACGTCGGAAAAGGGAAACTTTGATGAAAAACCTTTATATCTGAAGAAAATCACAATTTGTATTCTTTTGTAAAATATGTTTGAAATCCTTAGAAAATCTTTCATAAACCAGTTTAGAATGAATTTAGATAAAACAGTATAAGTAAGAGTTTTGAAACAATTGAAAACCATTATAGTGTCCTACTCGGTAAAACAGTGTACAATGGTAAAATCTTGTGCATGCGGGTTGTCAATCACATGTGATTGATATGATAACTGGCATGTTTAACTTGTATTCCCCCCTATGAAACATGTAAAAACATTTAAAAGGTTCATTCAGGGGTATGAACTCACCTGGTGTAAGTAGGTTGGACGAAGGTGCCATTTGGGCGTTCAGTGTCACGCAAGGACTTGAACACACACAATGACCTATTTAACATATGATAACATATGTTCACATACAATTAGAATATTTAATACTAATTAAACAAATATACGCGCTCACAGGAGCGGAAAACACTTTGGTTAAGTGTTTGGGTGTCCCGGGTAGCGTTTAAGGGTGTGTATGGCTAAGGAATGGAGTTTACTATCCAAGAGTACACTCCCAAAGTTGTGTTTACGGACCAGGGACATCTCACCATGAGTTTACGGCCGTAAACTCATGGTGATGGGTTCTAGGGTGTTTAAGGCTTCTAGCTTGCTCATGAAATTATTCTAAGTACTTTTCATAAAAGGCATGGGTGGTTTTAAGGCTTCTAAGGGCACCTTATAGGAGTTTACAGCCTAGGGACACTCCTATGGGAGTTTACGGCCGTAAACTCTCATCCTTAGAGTTTTGTGAAGTTTAAAGCCCCTAATACCTTGCTAGCAATTTATAATGAAGTGTGATGCTATTTTGGGGGATTAAAACTATCATTTGGATGTGTTTTGGGGACTTTACGGCCTAGACACTTGCTTGGGCCGTAAACTCCTTTTAATTCCTCCATTTCTTGTGTTTAAGCCCTTAAATCCTTCCTAGCATTTTATAGAAATAATCTAAGGTCATTTGGGGGACAAAAACCAACATTTTGGTTTGGTTTAGGGAGTTTACGGCCTTGACACATGTCTGGGCTGTAAACTCCTATTAATCCTCCAATTCTTAATGTTTAAGTGATCTAAACCCAAGAGAATAAGCCCCTAATTTATGTTTTAAGCCCTAGGGTGGTTTGGGAGTGTTTTAGAGGCATTTTGACATAGTTTAGAGGTGTTTACGACCTAAGCAAGGGCTTGGGCCGTAAACTCTCTTTTAAGCCTCAAAATGATTGTTTTAGATGTGCAAACACGCCTAGGCTAATTCCTCTATTTATTTCCAAGCCATTGGGGACAAGTTTGGGTCATTTTGGCCTTAAATAGGGTGTTTACGGCCTAAGGAGGATCTTAGGCCGTGAACTCCTTTTCCATTGCTTCTAAGTCCGATTTTTGGGCTATAAACATGAATCAATATGTTTAGAATAAGTTAGGGTAAGCGGACTTACAATTTGGAAGTGTTTGGTTGCGGATTCGGGGCGAAAACGGGTCTAGAGAGAGAGTATAGAGAGAGAGTGTAAAAAGTCTCCAATGGACTCCACTCACCCTTATATAGGGTTCTGAGTCGGGGCTCAGTGGAATTTTACCCGATACTGCCGTTAAACGGGGCTTTTGGTCGCACCCGATTTAGTGGTCGTAATAATAAAACTTAACATTTTCCAAATAAATGGAAATGTGTGTCCTGTGTTTTTTTATCACGACTTAACGGCATTTTAAATGTAAACAATTGGGATGTTGATTAAATTGATGACCTCTAATTAACGGAACTTTTATACAGTGGAATATTCCGTTAACGGTAACGGGGAAATGTAACGGAACAACTTGTGTTGTCACATCATCCCCCCGTTAGAGGGAATTTCGTCCCAAAATTTAGGTCTAGGCAAGGAAGTAGGTATGAATGGCCAAGTAGAGGTAAGGGAGTACTTCCTATATGGTTGTCCTCGCATTCCCAAGTGATCTCTAGTCTGTGTTTGTCATTCCAACAGACCCTCACACACGGGATGCGGATTCCGTCTCGTGTAGCTAGTGGGTTCCAACGGGTGTATCTACAAGGTTAGGGTTCACAGTGGATTCCATCAAGATGAGTGAGGCACGAAGAGTGTTTTCGGGAAATCACATATCAAATCTAAGAAGTGGATCGACCAGGTGTGAATCTTGTGGTATATCTGAAGGTAGTGGCGGCCGGAAAAGGGTTGGACCGAGTCTCCATGAGGATTCTCTTATGGTCCTAGGCTCTCGGAATGGGTAGAGCTTCTCAGTACTAAGAACATAGTATACTTCTATGGCAAGATCATCACCGGCGTGATCGCCATTCCGAAGTTCCTAACGTTCTCTCTCGTACTGGTAGTGTAGTCCTTCGGGTTGGTTCTTAGAAATCTCGAGTGGTCTTTGGTTTCGTGTTTTCTGTCAACTGGCTGATAGAGACTTTCTAGATCGTCGAGTGGCTTGCGTGACTATGGTCGTCTGCTTGCTATAGAGTGTCTATTTCAAGCTCGTGCAAAATGGATCTGCACTTAAGAATCTTGAGATATGGAAACCCTGAGGGTCGCAGAGATAGGGTTTCACTAGACGAGTGTTGGACTATCTCGGGAGGTGGTTCTACTATCTCTACGTGAGATAGTATTCGTGGAACACCTAATAGTCCAAGGAATCTCTAAGACTGTGGTTTATTCTAGCGTGGAAAGTGCATGTTCCTGCATAACCCTTCGACTAACACCAGGGCTGGTGTCAAGTCTATGATCTCTTCGGGATCCGGGTCATGAGATTTAACGCAAGAACTTTCGCACTTGACCAAGTATTCTTGGCTGCGAAGGTTATCCTGTGGTTCTCGGTATCCTAGTGTTCACTTCGGAGAATGCATTTTTTCGTCTACCAGGCGACGACGAATTCCTCCATGCGAGAGGGTGGAGGATGATAGGCACTACTTGTCTATAACAGGGTGGACAAGGTGCCTGAGTAGTGCGAGCATCTACTGCAACTACTCTTCTGAAGGTTCTGAGTTTCCTCGGTCTAGGTCATCTCTAGCGAGTATAGGGTCTCATCACTCGGAACTTTATTGGCTCAACTCGCAGTGATTCTCTTGACTCCGACTCCTATGTTATGGAGTAGGGTGAAAGTGTTTTGCGAAGAGGTCCGTGGGAGAGCTCATGCTTGGCTTAACCGCCAATACTTGATGGATGCCAGCAGTATAGCTGCTTATAGTGGTCAGCCTCATGACTTCTATTCTCTGGGTTCACGAACCTGATGTGCGAGGTGTGAAGGGTCTCTCGGGGGAATCTACGGAGTATGCTTCGGTTGGTGGTCATCTACTGGAGTTTCTACCGTGTCCTTCGCTTCGGTGTTCATCTGACTACGAGGGGTCGGTCGACAGCGCGTGGTACCCTCTCTTGGGTACTTCGGAAGGCTTGAGATAGGAGATACGATTGACGGATTGCATTAAGTTTGATTATTTGTGTTAGGTTTAGGTTCGGAAGAACCTTTATTTGCCGACATGGCTATGAAGAAAGTTCTTTTTGCACAGCACTAAGGATGTACACATGGTTGTACGAAGTCAAACCATGATCAATAGAGTCGTCGAAGTTGGCACACTCCGACATGATGTAAAGTGAAGATCGATAGAGTCATGTGCCGAATAGGCACACAAGTTCTAGGTGTCTCGGGTTTCGTCCTATGTATCACTACCGCGGATACTTGGACCGATAGAGTCGACGCGGAACTATAGAGAGTCCTAAGAGTTTCCGAATAGAGTACCTTTTCATGAACGGATTATCACGAGGCATTTCTATAATCGCCTCACATATACTAGTCATGTATATTTAAGGTGGGGAGGACTGTTGACTGAGCGACCCCGCCCTAAATCCACAACCAAACGAGGAACAGGAAATGAGGCGGCATTCGCTCACTCTAGGTCTGTCCATCTTAAATATACATGGTCGTAACGTATATGTTTAGCCATTATAGTTTTACCTAATGAATTTTAAATTTTATAACAGTGCTGTGACTTTTGCCTTATTGGGAAGAATTTACATTTGAATTAGTCTTTTATTGTTCTTAGTTTAGTTATCCGAGATCGAGAGACGTACCAAAATCTAACGAGTTCCTTGCCACTTCTCCCTAAACAGTAGTGTCAGGCTCCTTCTGTGTCTTTGTCTTCCTCTTCGGTTGGGCAGTCCTTCTTGAAGTGTCCCATTTTACCACATAGGTGGCAAACTGTACGGGTCGCCACATTGGTGGTTGATGTAATGAACTCAACCGGGGTTCTGCAGACGCGAGCAGTATGACCCAACATGTGGCACCTAGCACAATAGAGCTCTCGGCAGACCCCCTGATGATGGTAGCTGCACTTGCTGCAGTGAGGAAGGTCTCCTATGATGAGATTTAAAACCTTTAAATCTATGAAGATCGATTAGATCTCAAACAGGCAAATAAATATAAAACTGTAAGATCACGAAAATAAGAACGAGACAAGTGTGAATCAAACGAGTCGAATGATTAAAACAAAATCCTCAGAAGAGCTCGATTAAGAACATCAACTGTAGAGAATTGGTAGGTTACAAGAACGATTAAAGAAATCTGGAAATACTATCGTTACACTCTAGAATTATCGTATCAATCGTTAACCTAATATGCATGCAAGCATATACTTATATATTAAACATATTGGGCTCACGGTTGGACAGGCCCAAACCGGAATAAAATAACTAAACTATCGAGCCCAACGACGCAACACTTAACCAAAACTTCAGCCCAACAATCTCCCCCTTTGCGTCACTTGGAGCGAGACCTTCACTTGTTACTTGGGCCAGCAGCTGAAGCAGGTACCTTCTTCTTCACAGTGTTAAACAGACATTTGGTGAGCGAGAGAATCGTCTGTCTAAACCGGATGTACCATTGGATCATATCGTTGAAGTACTTGATGTCATCAGCTGAATTCTCTTTACACCTCTTGATGATTGATAACACGTGCTCCAGACAAGCAGTGGTGTAAAGGTGTTTGTCAGCTAAAGCAAAGATACATTTCTGTCCTTCTACTCTAGTGAACATAACCGAGTTGCGTCTCGGGTCGATCTTGCCCATTTGCATTTGGTTGAGATCACTGGCCGATCCCACATGAGCTATCTTCGGTTTCTTCTTGAAGACTGTGGCGACCTCCTAATCCATAAGGGCAACCTCCATGATATAGCAGGCTAACATCCTTTTGATATGGTCTATAATGGGACCATATTCGGCTTCATTAGTCAAAAGGATATTATACAGGACAATCCAATCATGAGGATTTAAGTTCGGTAGATCTGCCAGGGAGATGTGATGTGCAGTTCTTGCAGATCCCCGAATCACCTTGAACCGAACGTTTATAAAACGACCTTCGGTGTAAGGCTTCATTACCCGAACGTTCACAATCTTCTGGGCGCTCCAAGTTAGGTACTGAGGACGAGCAGCCGCAGATAGAAGTCGATGAGCTCCCTGTCAAGCTCAGCGTTCGGATGAGGGACTTCAAAGATGTTTGAGAAGGCGTGGAAGATAAACGCCTTTCGAGTCAGTGGCATGTCGAACTGCGAGTCGACATTATTATTGCAGTCGAACGAGATAACCGGCTCGAGCCATAATATGCTGGGAGTGTCTATGACCTCTTTGATCATTCTCTCCCGAGTCCATGCAGGGAAGAGAGTCTTCCTGCTCTCGAGGAGATCGTGGGCTTCCTTTTGCTTGCGTTCGGCTTCTTCAGCCTCTCGTGCCACACGATTTACATCTTCATCCATATTGCGACTGTTCTTTCGTTTCAACAAGTCAGCAATGGTCTCCCTGTCTTCATCTTCATCTTCATCTTCTTCCTCAGCTATGTTTTTCCCTTTGTCCTTCACACCCGAACCCGAAGCTTGACCAGTCGGAGGTGGTTCGGTTGTGTGAGTAGCTTTGGAGGAAGGAGGTGGTTTCGATCCGTTCTTCTTCTCATCTCCCCCTTGTTTTGGAATGGACACGAAACTCGGAAGGCCTTCGATTTTGCTGAGAAGGTCCATGGCCGGAGAGAGCTTTTCAGCGAGGGTTCGCCTCACCGAATGGTTTAGGATAGGATCGTGTGCTTCTAGGATGTTGGATAACGCAGCGTGGACATCCGAAACACAAGTTTTGATCACCTCCCTTTCGGATCGAAGAGCTTCCAGATCTTGTTGAGAGGTGGATAGCTGAGTGCTCTTGACCTTTAGGGCGGTTGTTTTGCTCGCCAGAACGTCCATCAAAGAGTTTTCAGCCGCAAGATCCTCTTGTAGCTTAGCAAGGCGTTCATCGATGGAGGCACGAAGGGCCGAGTTGTCGTCGCTTAGGGTTTGGCAAAGGTCAGCGAACGAAGTCAACTCCGTTGAGACGAACTTGGCCAATTGCTGAACAATCGGTTCCAAAGTTGTCTTGGTGGCGTCGGCGCATTCCTGTAAGGACTTCAACAGGATAGAAGCGTCGGAGAATAGTTTATCGACTTTTTCGGTCGCAGCCTCACAGGCTCTGGTTGAGGCGTCAATAGCAGCAGTTGCGGAGGCCACCGAATCATGTTGAGCCCTGGAGAAGGCATCAACAATTTTCTGAAGCGCAGCTTCAGAGAGAGAGGACTGCTGGTTGGAAGAGGAGGCGAGAAGTAGATCAACCTTCTCGTTAAGCTCTTTAAGATGCTTCTTTATCATTGGAGCATCATCCTCCTCGTCACTCTGAACCTGAAATGGACTATAGTAGACCGAATCAAAGTTCATGTGTTCACCACCAAGGTAAGGGTTGTCTCCATCAGAGGCATTTTCTGGAGATGGAGGGGGTGGTGACGCTGGGGGTGTTGTGGTTTTGGTAGGTTCAGGTTGAGTGGGTGTGGGGTTAGTTTCGGGTGGTGGTTGAGTTTGGGTAGGTTCGGTTGTATGGGTTTCGGTTTGTGGATGTTCGGTTACGGGTGGGGTCTCGGTAACTGGTGGTGTTTCGGTTGTAGTTGTGAAAATGGGTGGTGGTATAGGGAAAGATGTTTGTGGAATAGTGGTAGTGGGGATTATGGTCGGAATGGAAGTAGGAATGGTGGGAGGAGGTGAAGGAACTGGTGAATTATGAATATCCATCTCTGGGGTAGGAGACCGTGGTGGTGTGTTGCCTCGTTGTGGGGTTTCGCCTCCTTGAGAGCCGTCCGAACCCGAAATCTCGTGCTCTGAGTCACTCGAAGAAGAGGGAATAACAAGCTTTCGTTTCGGTTGAGTCTTCCTCCTCTTCGGTTGCGGGGACTGTGCGGCCTTTGTCTGTTTCCTCTTCTTGGGAGAAGGACCGGTAGGAGCTTTGGTCGCTTGCTTCCCTTTTTCAGCCTTTTTGCCCCTGTTCACCGGTTTGTCTGTATCGTGGATAGATCTGAGCATATCCGGTGTCAGTTCCCTGGGACCAGTTGGCCTGAATTCCTTGATTGTCTGAATCAACCTGCTGTCAGAGGGCACGTCGCCATACATTGTCTCCGGAATGGAGCCAACGAAAGAGAATTTAGATGCATCCAAGACGATGATCTTCTTGGTATGAAACGTACCAACAGAAGACATCGATGCACCAGCAGCAATGGGAATGTCGAACTTGTCCATCGCCCACTTTGTAATCAATATCCAGAACCGGGCCAACGACACCTCAGAGTGTCGTGATGATGAAGAAAGGCTCTGGATGAGCTGTTGCCATAGGACCAACCCATAGTCCAGGTTAATCCCGTTGTAGACCGCGTACATGATCGACAGGAAGAGGTGACTGGCACCGTCGGATCCTGAACTCCGTTCCGACAAGCCCTTGAATAGGACTGTAAACAAGCCGTTCCATTGTGGCGGCAGGCAGGACTTTTTGAACTTAGCGACGGAGGTGAGGACCTCCGTGTACCCCATGTTGTAAAACATATTGTACAGATACCCAACCGGAATTGTCTCCGGATTTATTCTCGATGGGTCAACAGCCAACCCTAGCATTGTGCAGAAACGTTGTCGAGAAACGGATGTCTTGTGTTCAGCAATCTCGAAGAACACCCGGTCAACTGCTTTGTCATAATAAGCAGTCGCATAAACCTGTGAGAGGGCCACCATGGGCACAGACTCGATCCTGGAGAAAGCTGGAGCGAGTTGGGAGTACTTCAAGCACTCAATAATCGGCGACATGTAGGAGTCGTACGCCAAAGGGTTGAGGTCAATCACCAGACATTGTTGTGGACGGATGGGGAGGATTTGTGAAGTAGCATGGACGGAAGAAGAGTCAGCCATTGTTGAAGGTATGAAGAAGATAAGGAACAGGAAAGCTGTTTTGGAGTATTTGTTCTTCGGAAATTTCGTCGGCAGTAAAGAGGTAAAAGGTGGTGTAGACGGCCTTTTATAGTAGGTGATAGGAGAGAGAAAAATCGTTTCAAATCTCTTATGGAAATACGAAAAGGTTTCCTGAGTGACAGATGGATGACAGTTGAGGCGTGCGATGATCACGTAGGAGAGAGAGTGTCAGATTCCTAGGATCACATCGCCCAACAAGCGCCGTTTCAGAGAGAAAACCGTTTCAATTCCTCACGCGCCTTTAATTGCCAGAGTGATGACGCTTGGATTTCGCACACGCGTCCACAATGTCAGTAAAAGCATGGCCGTTTCAAATTTACACGCGCCCATTTTTTTTTACCGTCGTTTGAATTTCAATCCGTTTAACTCCCGCCGAGTCAGCAACCTTTCGTCTTATCCTTTTAAACGGCATCTTTTGAATTAAATACCCACGTGGATTGTTTTTGACCACAGCTCCATAATTAACCACCAAGTAATAATACAACCTGTAAAATTTAGTAACGGAATTTTGGAAAATCAAAGATTTTCGTGCGAAGAGTGTAAAAGAAAAAGAAATAAAGCAACTCTTTTAAGGATATTCTGTGATGTCAATAATGACACGAAACTGATGATCCCGGGCACGAATCTCTTCCTTCAAGGTCAAGAGAGACCTTAAAGTGTTAGTGTGGATTCCCGTTGAATTACGATCAAACACTTATTAATAAATGTTGAAAGGCTTCTTTTAATTAGGCTAAATAAAGGTGGCTTTCACTTTGATTCAACAATTCTTTTCTTAAAGTAAGAAAGAAAGTGAACAAAGTACTTGTGAGACCAGTGTAGCCTGTTGAACAAGTAGGTAGGAATTTATTTTAAATTGGCTTGGAAAATTATAAAATCTCAGAAAAAAATAAAAACTGGATCCCAAGGGAAGAAGTGTTATGGTGTTTAACAATTTCATAGGAATCACTCAAAAGAAAATTTGAGATTGCATGAAGGTACATTCGTCAATTCTTTGGTGAAAACTTGAGCAAATTAATTGTTCACCGTCAATTCATTAGGTGTTGAATTTTGGGTTTCACTCAGCTCGTAGTGACACGAAACTAAGATCATAAACACAGATGTTGTGTAACCATAAACCTCAGTGGTAATTTCTGAGAGTCTCAAGGGTTACGTTGATGAAACGAATGTAGTGGAGAAGAGTTATGGAGATGGTGTAAGAAGATATAGTACCTCTGCTGCGAAAGTAAGGACCAAGCAGGAAACTCTTAACTCATGTGAGAAAAGAGTGAGGTAGCTCACGATTAGAATAAATGTGTTAGCCTTATTAGGAATACAAGGTTTGTGTATACCAGGTCATGAAGGCTATTATTCAAAATCTTATGAGGCTTGGGACACATACAGCAGCATGCTTCTAGGGACACTTAAGTAATTCATCAAATATATCCCCATAATCGAACGAACACACAAAAAAAATATTTTTGGAGTTTTTGAGATTTATTAAAAAAAATAAAATAAAAGAAAATAAAAAGAATAAAAAAATAAGTAAGAGAAGAAAAAAAATAAGACTTAAAAAAAACTTTGGAAAGAAAAATATGAAAAACCGAACCCGAACGTTCGGTTGGTTTCGGTTGGAAAAAAAAATTGAAAAACCGAACCCGAGCGTTCGGTTGGTTTCGGTTCCAGAAAATTTTGAAAAACCGAACCCGAGCGTTCGGTTGGCTTCGGTTTAACAAAATTTTGAAAAACCGAACCCGAGCCTTCGGTTTGTTTCGGTTTTGGAAAATTTTAAGAAACCAAGGAATTTAGACATGCAATTGGAAAATACTTTTAACACAAATAAAAACAAAATTGTACAAGAAATATACAACTGAGAAAAACTACCTTTGAAGTGATGAGCGATTCAGATGGTTTAACCGAACCCGAACGGTCGGTTGGTTTTGCTTCTTACGTTTGAGGTGGAGAGGTAGTGTAGGGTACTGACTCTGATTCCATCATACCTAGCCCTTGCAATATTTTATTGAATGATGCTTCAGGAAGAGCTTTGGTAAAGACGTCAGCCAGTTGATAAGTGGTTCTTACGAAGTGAACTTCGACGTTTCCATCTTCCACATGATCTTTGATGAAGTGATACCTCAGTGCTATGTGTTTGGTTTTAGAGTGTTGCACTGGGTTATGACAGATCCTAACTGCACTTTCAGAGTCACAGTATAGTGGGATCTTCTTTATATTGAGTCCATAGTCTCGAAGTTGACTTTGGATCCAAATCACTTGTGATGTGCAGGATGCAGCGGCAATGTATTCCGCTTCGGCAGTAGACAACGACACACACGTTTGTTTCTTGGATTGCCAGCTGACCAACTTCCCGTCAAGGAATTGACAGCCACCAGTTGTGCTTTTTCTGTCGAGTCCACACCCTCCAAAGTCAGCATCAGAATAGGCTTGAACGAAGAAGCCTGAGTTGGAAGGATACCATAGACCTAAGGAGGCAGTTCGCTTCAGATAGTGTAAGATGTTTTTCACTACAAGCATGTGAGGTTCGCGTGGGTTTGCCTGAAACCTAGCACAATAACACACAGAAAACATGATGTCAGGCCTGCTAGCAGTGAGATACATTAGTGAGCCTATCATTTGACGATAGAGCGTGATATCAACAGCCGGTTTGTCTACGGATGGAGTTAGCTTGGTGCCGAATGCCATTGGGACTTTGACTTTGGAGTCTCCCATCATACCAAACTTTGCTAGGAGAGTCTTCGTGTAAGCTTCCTGATTGATAAAGATGCCTTCGGGCCCCTATCTAATATTTAAACCAAGGAAAAAGTTAATAGGACCCATTGAGCTCATTTCAAACTTAGTCTCCATCAGCTTTCTGAATTCAACTGTTAAGTTGGGATCCGTGGAGCCAAAGATGATGTCATCGACATAAATTTGAACTATCATAAGGTGGTTACCTTCCTTTTTGCGAAAGAAGGTTGGGTCAACCGAACCTTGTTTGAATTTAGACATCTTTAAAAATTTAGTTAGCGTTTCATACCAGGCTCTCGGAGCTTGTTTAAGACCATAAACAGCTTTATCCAGAATGTAGCAATGATTTGGATATTTTTCGTTCACGAACCCAGGAGGTTGCTCCACATACACGGTTTCTTCGAGTTCTCCATTGAGAAATGCACACTTGATGTCCATTTGGAAAACTTCAAAGTTTTTGTGAGCAGCATAAGCTAGAAATATTCTAATAGATTCTAGCCTTGCTACAGGAGCGAAAGTCTCTTCATAATCTATCCCTTCCTCCTGACAGTATCCCTTTACCACCAGACGAGCCTTGTTCCTTATAACATTACCTTCCTTGTCCAATTTGTTCCTAAAGACCCATTTGAGACCAACAACCGAAGCATCTGGAGGAGTTGGAATGAGGCGCCAGACTTTGTTCCTTTCAAATTCGTTCAGTTCGTCTTGCATTGCTTGAACCCAATCAGAGTGATCGAGGGAAGTGTTAACTGTCTTCAGTTCAACTTTTGATACGAATGAGTTAAACATACAAAACTCAACCTTTGAAAATAAGGATGTCTGTTTTGCCTTCAGTTGTGATCGGGTCAGAACCTTTTCAGATACATCACCAACTACTTGAGAGATAGGATGATCTCTGGTCCATTTGGTAAGAGGAGGGTAATTCGGATCAAAGGTTGGGTCTAGTTCAGCATTAATCATTTCTTCTGGCTCAGATTGGCTATCGTAATCAAGCGTCATATCATTATGCTCCCCCTCGATTGATGAGCTTTGAGAAACTTGAGGTTCAGGGGTTTCTTGTGGTGCTGAGCTTTCAGGCGTTGAAGCACCTTTGGTTGGAGAGGTACCTTCGGTTGGAAAAGTACCTTCGGTTGGAGTTGCACCTTCGGTTGGAGTTGTAGAACTTGGCTTCTCGACATGTGAGCTTGGCTCCCCCTCGACTGAAGCATTGTTGGATGGAGGGTCATCAGGGGTCGATCCTCCTTCATGCATTCTCCTTGCAGCTTCTTCGACAATCTGCTTCAAGTGGTCAACCTTGTTGTCTGCTGCACCTGCTTCTGAGAGAGAAGCTTTCTCTGGTTCGTCAAACAGCTCCAGAAATTTATCGTATAAGTTAGCGATCGAGACTGTGACTTGGCCAGTTTGAGGAAAGATTTCCCCAGCGGTATCTTCTTTGGCTTGAAGCTTTTTGACATAGCCATCGTCAAAGGTCACATAGTATGTCTCTTCAATTTTTCTCGAACGCTTGTTTAGGACCCTGTACGCCTTGGATGTGAGAGAGTAGCCCAGAAAGATTCCATCGTCGGCTTTGACATCGAACTTGTTGCGGTGTTCTTTAGAGTTAAAGATGAAACACCGTGAGCCGAACACATGGAAAAATTTCACATTGGGCTTTCTGTTGTTTAGAAGCTCATAAGGTGTGAGCGTGAATCGCTTGTTGAGATAAGACCTGTTCTGTGTAAAACAAGCAGCAGAAATAGCATCAGCCCAAAAATAAAGTGGTAAGGAAGCGAAACTTAGCATAGTTCGGGCAGCTTCACACAAAGATCGGTTTCGTCTTTCGACAAGTCCGTTCTGTTGTGGTGTGTAGGGAGCTGAGAAGTTGTGACTAATTCCCTTTTCTGCAAGAAACTCTTCAAACTCTCTGTTCTTGAATTCCAGACCATTGTCGCTTCTGATGTTTCGAACGACCTTCTTGAGCTGTACTTCAATCTGCTTGATGAACACTTTCAGCTTATGAGTTGCTTCCGATTTGAGCTTTAGAAAGAACACCCATGTAAATCTTGAAAATTCATCAACAATAACAAGAATATACTTGCTACCACCGATGCTTTCGATAGATGAAGGACCACACAAATCAATATGAAGTAATTCGAGTGGTTCAACAACTTTTGTGTTAATTACAGATGGGTGACTTTGACGACTCTGCTTCCCCATTTTGCATGCAGCACACAAATGATCTCTGTCGAACTTGAGCAATGGAAGACCCCTAACATGACCTCCAGTGACAAGTCGGTTGATATCTTTAAAGTTGAGATGAGAGAGTCTTCGGTGCCACAACCAGCTTTCGTTAGATTGAGCTTTTGATAACAGGCATATAGCTGGGTTTCCTTTGATGGGTTTAAGGTTTAGAGGAAACATTTCACCCTTTCGCTCGGACTTGAGAATTACCTTCTTTGTCTTTTTCTCAATAATTTCAGAACCTTCATCATCGAATGAGACTTTGAGACCTGTACCTCCAACAAGCTGAGATACACTGATGAGGTTGTGTTGGAGTCCTTCCACATAAGCCACCTTCCTTATAGTAAAGTCCCCATTTGTTATCATCCCGTATCCCTTTATGGTGCCGAAAGAGTTATTTCCAAACTTGACGTTGCCGCCATTTGCAAGAGATCTGTATTCCCTGAGCTCCTCTTTCCTCCCTGTCATGTGACGTGAGCAGCCACTATCGATGTACCATTCTTCGTCGAACTGCTCGTCACTTATAACCTGCAAAAGTTAAGCAGATTTAGGAACCCAAAGTTTCTTGGGTCCACGTGAGCTTTTCATGGGAACAGGAACAGTAAGCGAGATGTCAACTAGATATGTTCGTTTTATGAGAGTTGTTTCATCTTTCCTTTTAATGGTAAAAGCTTTTATCTTATTAGGATTGGGTGTGTTCGGTTTGGACTCTGGGTTGGATTCATTAACCTTTTGTTTGCCCTTTTGTTCAGTTGATGAATGAGATTTTTGAGAACGAACAAAATTAGCTTTAGAGCAAGATGGATATGAATTGGTGGAAGTAGAAGAATTAGAAGAACTAGAAGAATTAGAATGAGTGGGTTTGGATTGAGAGGACTTCCTGGCTGGAGACTCTAGGTGACCCTTTTGCTTTTGATCATTGGAGGGACATACCTTAGAGTTTTGTTCTCTTTTGACTTTAGAACCGAACCTTTGCGTTCGGTTGGAATCGTTCTTTGAACCGAACCTTTGGTTTCGGTTGAAGTCATTTTCAGAACCGAACCTTTGCTTTCGGTTGGTATTTTCTTGTGAACCGAACCTTGGCTTTCGGTTGTTGTGGCTCTCAGGCTTTCCAACAGGATTGTTTTCATACTTCAGATTCTTGTCTTGATGTGAGAAGTATGCATTCTGGGATTGCCAGAACTGTCTCCTTTCAGAGAGATTCTTCCTGTATCTTTGGTTCCTTTCTCGTTTCTTCTTCCTCATCTGCTTTGGTTGATGATGAACATTAGCTTTCGTTTGCTGTTTCTCCTTGGCTGGTTCCTTTTGAACTGAAGGAGTTTTACTTTGAGCTGAGGGAGTAGAGGGAATGTCTTCTTTTGCCGAACTTTCATCCTCCTGAGGAATATCTTTCGTACCACTGGTGCTTGGCTTATCGAAATTATCCGGCTTATTCAAGGGTTCAGGTATGTATCTTCCTTTACTCATCCAGGAGGTTCTTTCAGACAAGCCAACGGTTTCGTTTGCATTATCTATTGGAGCAGACCAGAAGTACTCATCACAGCCATCAGCATTGTCCTCGTTTACAATAGCTGTGAGTTCAGCTGTCTGATGTTCAGTTACTCCAGTGACCTTGTATACTTGATTAGGAGTGGTCCTGACCTTCTGATACACAACTGCTTTCTCTGCTAAGATCGGGGACGTTTGTTGGGACAATCGAGCGAACTCCACATAATTTTCTGAAATAAGATTCTTGTGGTTTTCAGGTTCGCTTTTTACAAATTCTGAGCAGTCAACCGTGTCCTCTACAGAAATTTCACTCATGTTGTCGTCCTCGTTAAGCTCAGATGCATTTTCAACATCAATTGGTGACTCGAGTTTGAGTTAAGCTACTATCTAGATGAGAAATTCTTGTATTAACATTTTTAAGTTCTTTCTCATATGAGGATTGTGGTACTTTAAATGAAACAAAAACCGATTGTACCTTCTTTATCAGTTCATCAAGCTCATTGAACTGCTGGCTGAGTGGTTTGGCCGTAAAGCACATGTCCTCTTGCACCTTCTGTTCATTGCTTCCACTATCGGTGTTGTATCCCCTCATCTGAGACACATCAGTCACCATGAAGCATCTTCCTCCACTGCTCTCCTCCTTTGCCACATAAGCCTTTCCATGAGTAGGCTTCCTTACTTCATCGTCTTCTGAGTCAGTAGACCAAACTTCAGTGCTACCGAACTCGTCATCTGCAACCGAACCCTGCACAATAAGAGCATTCATAGAAGGGTTAGCGGTAGACTTCTTCTTTCTCAATTCATCCAGCCTTTTCTGCAACACAGCTTCCTCATCCTTTCCATCATCCTTTTCAGCCATCTTCTTAAGGACACAATCCTTAGCATAGTGGTTTTTCCCGCCACAGTAGTAACAGCTTACTCCGGAGTCGCCATCCACCTTCAGTTCCTTCTTGGGCTCCTCAACCTTCGGTTCATTGTTAACTTTCTCTGAACTGTAACTCCCCTGCCAGTTTCGGTTTTTATTGCTGGGGAATCTCTTCTTTATGAACCTCTTGGGGTTAGACACCATCATAGCATAATCCTCAGACATGAGGTCATACTCTTCCAAGTTAAGGTCTTCATCCTCCATCACAGCTTTACTCTTTGATAGAAGGGCCAACGAACCAAGGCTTGACACAACGTTCTTTTCCTGCAGTACTATCTTCTCCTGGGACTTGAGAATACCCACAAGTTTCACCAGAGAATATGATTTAAACTGTTCATGGGCTTTGACTGTAGACACCACAGCTCTCCATTCAGACCTCAGACCATTTAAGAAAGTAACCTTCTGCTCGATAAGCTTCCTTTCAATATCGTGTTTAATCATTTTGCTGAGAAGATGATTGAAGCGATCGAACGTCTGGGTCACTGATTCTTCGGCTCCTTGCCTAAATTCTCCAAACTCAGATAAGAGCAAGGTTTGGATAGAATGTTCAAGATCTTCGTCTGTAGAGTACAGTTCGCGAAGTCTATCCCAAACTTCCTTTGCCGTCGTGCATGAGCTGACCAACCTAAAGGTGTCGGACTGAAGGGCGAATCTGATTAACCTTAACGCCTTGATATTGCACTGGAATTTGTCCTTCTCGTCTTGTGCAATATCTTTAACATCCTTCAGCAGATCATTGTACTCCTTTTGAGTTTTAATAATCCTAGACGTTGCAGAATGAGAGAATGGTCCATTAGTGATGGCTTCCCATATGAGGTATCCATTATCCTCAGATCCTATCACGTAGTCTTCGAAGTGATGCGCCCATACTTCATAGTCATGGATATATAGGATTGGAATCTTTGTCGTCGAACCAATGCTGTTGGAAATATTAATAGGATTTGATTGCGACTCGTCCATTATGATCGAAAAACCTGTTCAAAGATCAGACTTGTAATAAAGCAGATTAGGGCAAAACAATAAATATCAAGATACGTCAATAATGAGATGACGGCTCAATAAATATCAGTAATTGCAGAAAAACCATAATTGAAACCTTTTCACAGAAAAGATGTGTATTGATTACACAGCCTCCTGCTCTGATACCAATTGATGAGATTTAAAACCTTTAAATCTATGAAGATCGATTAGATCTCAAACAGGCAAATAAATATAAAACTGTAAGATCACGAAAATAAGAACGAGACAAGTGTGAATCAAACGAGTCGAATGATTAAAACAAAATCCTCAGAAGAGCTCGATTAAGAACATCAACTGTAGAGAATTGGTAGGTTACAAGAACGATTAAAGAAATCTGGAAATGTTATCGTTACACTCTAGAATTATCGTATCAATCGTTAACCTAATATGCATGCAAGCATATACTTATATATTAAACATAATGGGCTCACGGTTGGACAGGCCCAAACCGGAATAAAATAACTAAACTATCGAGCCCAACGACGCAAAACTTAACCAAAACTTCAGCCCAACATCCTAGGTATGGTCTTCTTGAGGTCGGGAGGGGAGGATTGATAGGGGTATAGACTGCCTCAACTCGTTTCCCTTCGGAAGGTCCTTGAGCCGAGGTACTTCCCTCCTCTATCTTGAGTTTTCTCTTTAGTGGGTTCAGTGGAGGTTCTTGGGTGGCTGAGTATGGAAGTGTTGGTTGTTGCTGTACATCGCCAGGATTGGAAATCCCGACAGGGCCCTTACTAACATTGGCGGTGTTAGCATTCAGGTGAGCCATGACAGCTGCTACGGCTGCTGAGACTGCAGCTTGGAACGTAGCTTCATCGAATCAGAGAGCAGGTTTCTTGCTTGTGGATTGGTTACGCTTCTTCGGTGGCATGGTTTTCCTACACGGAAAGGAATACAAGGTAATGAGAGATGATGGTTAACCCTGGACATTTCTGTCCTGAACGTATTAGGCATAAATTTTTCCCGTGCCCTAGGTACTGGTCGTCTGAGTGTCGACCTACATCCCTATGATGTAGTCCTAGTGATCAAGGTAGGAGTGGGTGAGTATCGGAAAAAGGCCATAAGATGCGAGTCGTTCCTACTTAGTTACCTTTATACTGGGAAAGGTTTCACTCTCCGGCCTGGAGAGATTTGAGAACGGTTCAGAACGGACTGCGGAAAGAGAGGCTCACAAGGGTAGATGGCTAAAATTCTCTCAATAGAGATGCGGGGATCCACCCTAATCGTGTATCTGGCAACGGGAAACGACGGTTTACCTAACACATAGCGTGAGTAGTGTAACCACTAACTTCCTAAATTGTATTATTTTATGGGTTTATTAGTGGGACGAACATGAGGAAAAGACAATTCCCGGGTTCCATATACTGGCTCCCTCGGTCTGCCTCGTATCTTTGACTGGAATCGGCGTTGGTTTCCTTCGGGTAGTTTCCTAGGGTTCTCTTCTCGTATGGATATATTGAATTTCTACTCCGCCTTCCTTTTGATCCCGACTCTGGGTGTCACCGCTTCATGATGGATGACTCTAATCTCGAATGTTTAGGCGAATTTCTCACCAATGTCCCTAAAAGAATATGGGCATTTGGTGCATTCAATAGTCTCGACCCAGTTCATTTATTTCCGAACAGGAAATCTTCTCAATGAACCTCCTCGGGGTCGGAATCAACTCTTCTGTCAAGCACTGAAGTGGGTAGGGTTGTCTACAGGGTTCGTGCGAGAATGGAAATGTCTAAAGAATCCTAAGAGATTATTAACATTTCACTGTATGATCCATATCGAGTCCTGCTACGATTACATAGGGTATACAAATCATATATAACTTAGATCCGGTAGACCTTCGAATATGTGATACTACTCTAGAACCACATCCCAACGAGGAAAAGGAAATAGAGCGAAACCACACATTCTCAGTCTATGGGATCCTTATTATATATAACCTTGGGAGTATACCCTCTGTAGTTGTAGGTATATCAAGATCTTTTTAGTTATTCACGCAAGGTTGTTTATGTGTCCTAAAATACCCCTATGGTATTTTTAATTCTTGTTTGTTTCTTATCTTCTGAGTATCATTCTGGGATTAGTGTGAACCTTTTAGCGTCCTAAAATACTCCTATAGTATTTTAACTTTATGTTTGGCTCTAGCATCCCTAGTTGGTAAGTTTTAGACCTGTTGTACACCACTATCACTCCCAAGCACACGTTCATCGCATCTCGGATAAATGTAGTTGATCAGGTTACATTTATCCCAGCTTACATTACATAACTGCCCAGGTTTGACTGTAGTGCTCAACATCCGAAGACTTTTATTATTGTTCTTCTTGTGATACTTGTGTTCGGGTGTTTAGATTCTGAATGTTATTATACTTTGGTAAAATATGGTTATATTTTAAAGTATATTTTTTGGTCAGAGTGTTTTATCCCTTTGCGTTTATAGGTTGTATATCTTTTATGAATTGATATACTTAGCTCACTATAAACAATGCTCTGATACCAATCTGTCACACCCCAAAACCGGAACGGCGGAAACGTTCTCGGGTGGATGACGTCATGCCAAGTATCACAACACATGCATTATAGTAATCAAAGTACAACAAAACATTGCATTAATAGTAATAGTTTTACAAGGTTACATTACAATACATCGAAGTAATACAAGTAAATATAAGTAAGTACGGCATGGCACTAAGCTGTCTTCATCAACTGCTCCGGGGATGTACCTGTCTAATGCTAACCTGAGAATACAAGTTATTGAAAAGCGAGTATCAGCATTTTTACAAATGCTGGTGAGTTCATAAGCATTTAGTGACGTTTTCATTCAAATAACTTTAATAAAAGTAGTAGTTTAAGAGATTTCAGTGTGTTAGAGTCCTTTCCAGAAAATCCTATATTTTCTTTAATAAAAGCAGCCTTCTACCAACACTGGTCAGTGTTGTATGGTAAAAGTAGTTTTCCCTAAGTTGCTATCATTATCCAAATACTGAATTTGATTATTGAGGAAAGCAAACGACATCAGGGAATATCATATGCCTCAGCAGTGAGGACTGCTGACTAAGGCAAGGAACCATAGACTCCAGGAAAGTATCGAACAAACGACACGCCTGGTTCAGTCTAACAAGTGGAGACACAGACCCCAGAAGGTACCAAATGAAAGGTACAACTAGTAAGGTCTAAAACAGGGAATACAGACCACAAAAAATATCTAATGAAAGATACGTCTAGCAAGGTCTAAAACAGTGAACACAGTGAATACAGTGAATACAGTGAGTACAGTGGATTCTGTGAATACAATGGATACAGACCTCAGACAGCATCAAATGAAAGATACGTCTTGTAAGGTCCAAAACAGTGTGACTCTGAAAATGAGTTACCAGCATACAATGTAAATTGTTGGCGAAATACCGTTACCTTAAAGCCATGAATTATAAGGTAACCCGGGATACTCGTAACCATACTGACTAGAGTACCAGACGCCCTACAAGCGTCTAAAATGTGACATTTGTCACCCGTTGGCTTGGTAGGCCAGGACTGTAGCTAGCAGTCTGGGTGCGGGGTTGTCAATCCCGTATAGATCTATACACACAATGTCCGCTCTCCCTACAGGAGACTCTGGTTATCGACTAGACGACAGAGAAGGCCGTGTCCTGAAGATGCATCCCAAATAGTGGGTAGAGACTTCCAAATAGTGGGTTTCTAATGTAAGTGTGGACTAGAGGTAGAGACTCTTAACTGAACTGACTAGAGAATTCCTATATGTCCATACTCATATACATAATATATAACTAATGAGTCAAACGACCTTCGGACAGCCATCCGATCCCACCAGACCACATCTCAACGAAGAAAAGGAAATAGGGCAGACGAGCCTTCCTAAGTCTTTCAATCATTACTTATATGTACCTATATAAGCACAGACATATATCCAACTACGACTGAGTGTGTATCAAGTAGAAGTGATCTTTGTGAAGTAGGAGTGTCTAAAAAGTGAAGTAGGATTGGTCGCAAGTGAAGTAAGAGTGTCGAACAAGTATAAGCGTATCACGAAGTAGAGACGACAATAAGTGAAGTAAGAGCGTATCGTGTATAAGTGGAGTAGAGTCGATATCAAGTATAAGCGAAGTAGAATCGTATCACTAAGTAAGAGTGTGAATAAGTATAAGCGTCCATCAGGTATAAGCGACTACAAGTATAAGTGAAGCGTTACAGAGTAGGAGTATAAAATAAGTATAAGCGAAGCAGTAGTATTTAACAAGTAAAAGTATACGTCGAAAAAGGGAAACTTTGATGAAAAACCTTTATATCTGGAGAAAATCACAATTTGTATTCTTTTGTAAAATATGTTTGAAATCCTTAGAAAATCTTTCATAAACCAGTTTAGAATGAATTTAGATAAAACAGTATAAGTAAGAGTTTTGAAACAATTGAAAACCATTATAGTGTCCTCGGTAAAACAGTGTACAGTGGTAAAATCTTGTGCATGCGGGTTGTCAATCACATGTGATTAATATGATAACTGGCATGTTTAACTTGTATTCCTCCCTATAAAACATGTAAAAACATTTAAAAGGTTCATTCAGGGGTATGAACTCACCTGGTGTAAGTAGGTCCGACGAAGGTGCCGTTTGGGCGTTTGGTGTCACGCAAGGACTTGAACACACACAATGACCTATTTAACATATGATAACATATGTTCACATACAATTAGCATATTTAATACTAATTAAACAAATATACGCACTCACAGGAGCGGAAAACACTTTGGTTAAGTGTTTGGGTGTCCCGGGTAGCGTTTAAGGGTGTGTATGGCTAAGGAATGGAGTTTACTATCCAAGAGTACACTCCCAAAGTTGTGTTTACGGCCCAGGGACATCTCACCATGAGTTTACGGCCGTAAACTCATGGTGATGGGTTCTAGGGTGTTTAAGGCTTCTAGCTTGCTCATGGAATTATTCTAAGTACTTTTCATAAAAGGCATGAGTGGTTTTAAGGCTTCTAAGGGCACCTTATAGGAGTTTACGGCTTAGGGACACTCCTATGGGAGTTTACGGCCGTAAACTCTCATCCTTAGAGTTTTGTGAAGTTTAAAGCCCCTAATACCTTGCTAGCAATTTATAATGAAGTGTGATGCTATTTTGGGGGATTAAAACTATCATTTGGATGTGTTTTTGGGAGTTTACAGCCTAGACACTTGCTTGGGCCGTAAACTCCTTTTAATCCCTCCATTTCTTGTGTTTAAGCCCTTAAATCCTTCCTAGCATTTTATAGAAATAGTCTAAGGTCATTCGGGGGACAAAAACCAACATTTTAGCTTGGTTTGGGGAGTTTACGGCCTTGACACATGTATGGGCCGTAAACTCTTATTAATCCTCCAATTCTTAATGTTTAAGTGATCTAAAACCAAGAGAATAAGCCACTAATTTATGTGTTAAGCCCTAGGGTGGTTTGGGAGTGTTTTGGAGGCATTTTGACATAGTTTAGAGGTGTTTACGGCCTAAGCAAGGGCTTGGGCCGTAAACTCTCTTTTAAGCCTCAAAATGATTGTTTTAGATGTGCAAACACTCCTAGGCTAATTCCTCTATTTATTTCCAAGCCATTGGGGACAAGTTTGGGTCATTTTGGCCTTAAATAGTGTGTTACGGCCTAAGGAGGATCTTAGGCCGTGAACTCCTTTTCCATTGCTTCTAAGTCCGATTTTTGGGCTATAAACATGAATCAATATGTTTAGAATAATTTACGGTAAGCGGACTTACAATTTGGAAGTGTGTGTCCTGTTTTTTTTTCCTTTTATCACGACTTAACAACATTTTAAATGTAAACAATTGGGATGTTTATTAAATTGATCACCTCTAATTAACGGAACTTTTATACAGTGGAATATTCCGTTAACGGTAACGGGGAAATGTAACGGAACAACTTGGGTTGTCACAGTTATGCGGGGCGTACCACTTGGTACGCTTAGTGTACTAGCTTGAGACAGATCGGGACACCGAGTGTGTATGCTGGGAGTACACTTATATATGTTGGACGTACGCGTGACTTCTAGAAACCCTAAAATGGGGTGTTGTAGCCTATATATTCATTTGTAACCTATAGGGTTGGCCTCATTTCTTGGCCATAAACCTCTAGAAAACCCAAATCATCCCCTTAGCCTCCATTTTTGCATTTTTGAGCTCTTGAAGAGAAATTTGTGTTGATTTGGTCCATCTTTGAAGAACTAGAAGAGAGTGAAGTTCATAGCTTGGAGGGAGACTTGAGATCCAGAACCATTCATCAATTTCCAAGCTTCTTAAGGTCTTATGGTCAAACCTTGACTTGTCAATGTCTAGTTTTCTTTATGGGTTGATTTGGCACACTTTTGGTCCCTTTTGGTTAGACTGATGGTTTGGGACGATTTGAAAGGGTCATTTCTTTAAATCTAAAATTGTTTGAGGCTTCCTTGGCATAAAGGTGCCAACTTTATGGGGTATTAGTCATCATGCATGCATTAAGCCATTTATTAAGCCATTTCTAAGCTTAGTAGCTTCATTTCGACATGCATAAATGTAAAGTTAGCAACTTTATGTCTTATTCCAGCTCAAGGAAGTCAGATATATGTTTTGGGGCTTTATATTAAAGTATTAAGAGCTTAATGGGAATAATGGCTTAATAGGGGAGTAAGTTGGGCGTACAAGCCAGTACACGCAACATACAAGCCTCAATGCGATTACACTTAGCGTAGAACTGGGTGCGCGCCGCGTACTCAGTTTGTAGGCTTTGCAATTTTGGGTTTCAAGTTTGGGCCACCTTTTTAGGGTTAGATGCTTGGGTCCTCATTAGACCATCTAAATGGTAATGTTTTGGGCCAGGTAAAGGATTGGACTTTAGGGTAAGGGCCATGTAGGATTTAGGCCTAATTTAGAAAATTGGACCAATTATGGGCCTTGGATGGTTTTTCAGTGATTGGGCTTTTTGGATCAAGATTTAGGCCCGGGTCTTAGCCTAACTAAGGAAAGGGTAAAGTGGCCATTTACCCTAATAATGGACTATTAACTTAGATTGTAATCTAGGTTTTGATTATCTGATTATTCTGTAGTAGTAATAGTGCGGGGATTTTGGTGAGCTAACAGTCAGAGACTTTTAGTGGAATTCAACTGTGTAAGGTAAGTTTTCCTTAATATACTTTCGGGTTGAAGGCACCAAGGATGGACCATTGGTTTGATAACCTGATATTTGTTGTTATACTGAGTATGGAATGGATATTCATACTAGTTTTGATATGCTAGTCTGGTAGATCTGGAGGAATACTTGTGATACTGTCTATTTGTTCTGTGTATGATATTATATGTTATATGTCGACATATTATGTGGATTGGGTTGAGGTTGTACCGCATTGTGATGTAACCAACAAACAATGGAGCTAACTAGATATGAGTTGAGGGCCGTAGAGGGCATGCTAGACTCATACTGAGGGCTCATGAGCATTCCAAATACGAGCTAAGGGTTCAGAAGAGCATGCCAGACTCGTACCTAGGTCTTAGTGGTATTCAGTATGAGGAATGATTAGGTCAGGGAGCAAGCCAGACATAAGCTTTGGGCCAAGGGCAAGCCAGACTTATGTTGTGGGCCTAAGGGTAATCCAGCCAGTAGTTGTAGACCCATTGCATGTTGTTATTGTATATATGCTATTTGTTTGTGTATTGGAATTTTGGGGGAACTTACTAAGCTTTCAGCTTATAGTTTTGGATTATATTTCGGGTACCTTAGAGGATCGTGGGAAGGCGAAGGCGTGATCTTGCACCTCCTTGAGGTTTTTTTTTTTTTTTTTATTTTTTTTTTTTTTTTACAATTTTTGGAAAAACTATGATAATGATCATGTTTGAAAACTATTTTGTAAACATGGATGGATTATGGTTTGTTTTAAAAGTTTAAAAATTTTCATGAATTTTATGGATGTTACAAGTTTGTATCAGAGCCCTGGTTTAAGTGAATTGGAAGAACACTCATGTGAATCTAGTCTCAAACTAAGGAAAATTATTTTTAAATGATTTTTTCAAAAGGTTTTAAAAATAATCAAAGAGATGCGATGTGTACGATCAGTCGGAGCCAGTAAGTAAACCCCAAAATACCATACTGTTATTGATATTGTGATATGTTAGAACAATATGCTAGTGATAGGCTAGGGATCTTCAGGATTTTGTATGATAGAATTGCCTGATTATATGAGGCCTGATAGCCTAAGGTTCTTCTCTAACGGAATTGACATGATTACTGTAGTTGCTTAGTGTATGTATAATGGTCATGCATAACTAAGATTCTATAACATGAGAATTTTTGTTCTGGCCTTATTTCCTGTTCTTGTTTGATGAAGGTCTTAGGGTAGGATCAGATATTCGACTATCTATAGGGCCTAATTTTATGTATGGCTAGCATACATAAGTGCTACAGGGTTGGTGGAAGTTTCATGGATGAGTTATGTGGGGTCAACTAGCAAGTTTCGAGATGTTTAGCCTTTCCTATATGGAGTGGGGATGGAGTATATGATTATGCTAGTGTGTATTGTTAGGGTGTTGTGATGATCCTCTGAGACAAATATGGGTAGGTGTAGAAGGTAGTATGGGCCTGTACTACTAGAGGCATAGGACCCATACGTGTAACAACAAAGTCACAACCCCTAGGGCTTTCTTGGGAGTTGGTTCCCCTGATTTGATATGCGCATTATTTGATATCCTCCTAGTTTATTTTTAGTATGGTGACTACACGATGGTTTGAGGCTGGGTCCGGTTCGGGATTAGGAGCTGGCAGTCAAGGTGGTTTAGCTATTTTGGATGACAGGATCAGGGAGATCTTGCAGGAGGAGGTTGTTGCTCATTTTCGAGCTCAGTTACCAGAGATTTGTGGGTCAATTAGGACCGCCATGATTGAGTATTCTGATGATCACTATGTTTCTTTTTCTGAGACTGCTACTGCTATAGCTACTGCAACTGCGAGGGTTGGATCGGTTCGGGTATTTCAGTATCAGGACTTCAACAATACGGAGCCCCTGACTTTCGACGGGGTGCAGGACCCAATCATCACCATGAGGTGGTTATCAGATGTGGAGGGGTGTTTCTTCACTTGTTCTTGCCTAGCTGACTAGAAGGTCATGTGCGCTCTGAACCTTTTGAGGACCTAGGCGAAGGATTGGTGGAGGCTTGCTACTAGTTCATATTACGCTGAGCAGAGAGATGACCTAGTGACCTCTATGACATTCTTCAGGCGTCTGAAGTTATGACATTTGTCACCCCAGGCCTGCTGGCCTAACTGTAGCTAGCAGTTCAGGTGTGGGATTGTCAGTCCCATATAGATCTATACACAAATCTCACGCTCTCCCTCCAGAAGACTCTGTTTATATTTTATATGATTTAGTTCCGTACCCTGATGGATACTAGAAAAGTAGTGCCTCATAACCCTGTATTAACTAGTTTACGTGTAGTTTTATAGAGTTGTAGTGTTCTCTTGTATTAGAAACTATATGTATTGCTTTGTATTAATATACCTTGTAGTATAAAATAATTATGCTTAAATAATTATTTTGGTAGTGTGTACTTGTATCAATGTATTAGTGTAGTGTTCCCAAACTATACCTATTATAGTTTCTCATTGTATGTTCCTGTTTCGTGTATTGTACTTAGGAAAATAGTATGGTGAATCTCAAGCTATACTGATTATACCTTAACTGTAATGCTCTGTAGTGGAATGAAAAGATTTGCAATTTAATTGTATAAAAGCAATGTTCCCTTATGCTCGACATATTACAAAAAGGTTAAAAATATATGAAATATTTTTAGGAAATGTAGCAAATACTCGGTTTGAAATGATTACAAAGGTTTTAAAACTATTTAAAAATGTTTGAATAAACACAAAAGTCTTGTGGTTTACCTGTATCCCCCTTAAAAACATTGAAAACATTGAAAATGTAGGGGTATGAACTCACCTTGTATGTACGTTTGAGTTTGAATATCGAGCCGTAGAAACGATCCTCAGACTAGCGTACGTGCGAATAACGTTATCCTAAAATAATTATTCCCGACGTTGTATTTAAATTAATAATATATTAATTTAAATAATATTGGAAATAATAATCAAAGTGTTAAATAAAACTTTAATCATGTAAGAAAGACTTAAAATGATTATTTGGAATTGTTTGGAATGTTAAAACGGGTTTTCGGTTGTAAAAATGCGGTTTTCGGTTGACAGCGGGTGTTTTCGGTTGGATCTTAGTGTTCTTCAGTGAATGTTTGAAGATTTGAAGATATTATGAATGTTCTTGAGGAATTGGTTGAAGATTTGAAGATTCTAGGCATAATTTATGAAGTTTTGAAGGTTCACAGATGATAGTTGAGAGGATTTTAGGGGGTGTTTATGGATGAGAAATGTGTGAAATGAATGTGTTTTCGCCAAAACACTTATATATAGGGTGGTTTACTGTTTCGAGCTTCTTGAAGGGGGTGTTTTCGGATTTTATTCAAAAGGATAAAGGGGTTTACGGATTTAGGTTAAAAGGGAGGGGGTTCACGGTCTTAGTTTACACCCTTTAGGGTTTTCGGATTTGATTAAATCCAAATGGGGTGTTTACGGTTTGCTTTTCATCAAAAAGCATGTGTTTACGGTTTGAGTATTCCCAAAACCATAAACACATTCCAGGCCTTTGAAACCTTTAATTAAGTTAAGTATAGTCCATTTGTTCGAACTAGTGTAAGCTTGATTTGATTTAGTATGATTTTATGTTAAGTATTAAGCTTATATTATCCTACTTCAACATGGTTTCCCCATAAACTTGTATTTAAGTTAAATGAACATGTACTCGAGGCATTTAAAGTTCCTATATCTACAATATAGGTGGTTAGTTTTACTTGTACATGTTTGTAGTCTAGACTTTTATTATCTCAAAACAACAGGTTGTTACATTATCCCCCCGTTAGAGGGAAATTCGTCCCAAAAGTCTTACTATAGTGAATACAATCATGGACTAGGTTAAAGATGCGGGTACTTTTGTTGCATCTGATCTTCTCGCTCCCAAGTGAATTCAGGTCCCCGCTTGGCATTCCAGCGAACCTTCACTATTGGTATGTGACTTTGTTTCGTTTGTTTGACTTCCCTATCCATGATTTCTACTGGTTCTTCCACAAAGTTAAGACTCTCATTTATCTCGATTTTATCGAGTGGAATCGCAAGAGTTTCGTCAGATAGACACTTCTTTAGGTTTGACACGTGGAAGACAGGGTGTACATTGTTATGTTCTTATGGTAAATGGAGTTTGTAGGCTACCTGGCCGATTCTAGTGAGGATTTCGAATGGCCCAATGTACCTTGTATTTAGCTTCCCACGCTTTCCGAAGCGTATCATGCCCTTCCAGGGTGAGACCTTCAATAGAACGCGGTCTCCAACCTAGAATTCCAAGGGTTTTTGTCTCTTGTCTACGTAGCTCTTTTATCTATCTCTAGAGGCTTTCAGCCATTCGTGGATTCGGTGGTTTCTCGAATGATTTCTGGGCTAATAATAGTTCTATCAGGGATTTGTCCCTTAGCCAGCTATGGGTCACCCACTTCAGCCCAACACAGAGGGGATTTGCACCTGCGATCATATAGGGCTTCGAATGGGGCAGCCTTGATGCTAGATTGGTAGCTGTTGTTATATGAAAACTCATCAAGTGGAAAATGGGTATCCCATGCCTTAACAAAATTGATAACACATGCTCTCAGCATGTCTTCTAGCGTTTGAATGGTTCTCTTACTATGCCCGTCAGTTTGTGGATGGTAGGTTTTACTCATATCCAGCCTAGTTCCAAGAGCTTTTTGAAGTGACTGCCAAAATCGTGAGGTGAATCTACTATCTCTATCCGAGATAATAGACATGGGCACACCGTGCAGTCATACTATCTCTCGGATGTAAGTTCTATTTAGCTTCTCCATCTTGTCTGATTCTTTGATTGGCAGGAAGTGGGCGGACTTGGTTAGTCTGTCAACGATTACCCAAATAGTGTTATGACCACCCGTGGTCTTGGGTAACTTGGTAATAAAATCTTTCGTAATTTGTTCCCACTTCCACTCAGGTATCGCCGACTGTTGAAGTAAAGCTGAGGGCTTTTGATATTCTACCTTCACTTTGGCGCAAGTTAGACACTTGCCCACATAGGTAGCAATTTCTGCTTTCATGTTTGGAACGCAGTGTCTTGTTTTTCTCCCTAGCTACAAGTTACACCTTTTTGAGTTAGTGAAGTAAGAGGTTTAGCGATTCTATAGAAATTTTGTATGAATCTGCGATAGTAGCCAGCAAGACCCAAGAATTGACGGATTTCTGTGGGCGTTCTCGGTGCCGACCAATTCTCGATTGCCCTTATTTTTGAAGGGTCCACATGTATGCCTTCACGCTAACCACGTGACCCAAGAAAGTTACCTTCCTAATCCAAAACTCTCACTTTGAGAATTTCACATATAGCTTCTCCGCCCGTAATGTTTCTAGAACTTGTCTCAAGTGCTGACTGTATTCTTCCTCGCTTCGTGAATATATAAGTATATCATCTATGAATACTATCATAGATTTTTCTAGTAAAGGACGGCACGCCCGATTCATTAAGTCCATGAACATGAAGGGTGCATTGGTTAGAACAAAGGGCATCACTACAAACTCGTAGTGACCATATTGATTTCGGAAATCTGTCTTAGGAATATCACTCTCCTGGACTCGCAATTGATGATACCCCGATCGCATTTCTATCTTTTTCAAATAGTTGGCTCCTTGGAGTTGATCGAAGAGGTCATCTATTCTAGGTAGAGGGTAGCGATTCTTAATAGTGAGTTTGTTTAGTTCGCGGTAGTCTATGCACATTCGGAAAGACACATCCTTCTTCTTTATAAACAAGTCTGGTGCTCCCTAGGGTGAGAAGCTTGGTCTAATGAATCCCTTACTAAGCATTTCGTTTAGCTGGTTGGATAATTCCTGCATTTCTGCTGGTGATAGACGATAAGAGGATTTGGCTATGGGGGTAGCTCCAGGTATCAAGTCGATTTAGAATTCGACTTGGCGTGTGGGAGGGACTCCTAGAAGATCTTCGGGGAAGAGATAAGGAATGTTGCAGACTTTGGGGATGCTCTCGAGGTCTTTAACTTCTTCTTTCTCGTTAACTACTTGAGCTAGGAATGCATGAGACTCCTTTTGCAAATATTTTTGAGCTTTGATGCACGAGAGGATGCCAAGGTTCGTGTTGAGTTTGTCACCATATATAATGAGGGCTTCGCCATTTGGCAGATTGAGGCGAATGACTTTTTCGTAACAAAGAATATTAGCACGATTAAGACTTAGCCAATCCATACCGATGATGACATCGAAGGTTTTTATGGAGATTGGCATAAGATCAGTTGGAAAGGAATAGTCGTTTAGAGTTAAGGTACAGTCTATGAATACATTGTTAGTGCTCTCTTTTGTCCCGTTATCCATCTCGATGGTGAATGTTTCGTTTAGTGGTCGGGGTTTGTGTTTGAGTAAGTGTTTGAATTTATGACTAACAAAACTCCTCTTTGCACCACTATCAAAGAGAATGCACGCATAACAGTTGTTGAGGAGGAACGTATCTATGACTATAGTGGGATCTGCAACTGCCTCCTCCTGGCCCACGGCTAGCACTCTCCTTGTGTTGTCAGCATCCCTTTCCTTAGGCTAATTCCTCTTGTAGTACCCAATTTTACCACACCCATAACAAGCCTGACCTATTCCAGCTCCGGGGGCCTGAGCATTAGGTTACACAGGTGTTTTGCAGAAGCGAGATGTATGCCCGTTCTTGTTGGAGCTAGTGCATTGTAACTCCTGACAAGGTCCATGATGATGAAAGTTGCATTTGTCGCACCTCGGGAGGTTTCCAGCGTATCTGCTGGCAGGTGCTTAATTAGTGGGAACAACAGCAGGAATGGTAGCGGCATGGACTGCCACTATTTGTTGTTTCTTGGAGGGCTCCTGAGAAGATTGACCCTATCGCATGTTCCAGAACTTCTTCTTTCCACTACTTTCTTTTGGTGGTTCAGGAGCGGTTGCTACAGGGTTGGCGTTGGTGAAGTCCTTATATTGATTCGGTTTTCTCGAACCAACGTGTCAGGGCAATGACACCTCTAGTGCCATCGAAGGATCGAGGTTTGGCGTTGGTGAAGTCCTTATATGAACATACCCTCGGGTGTCCATGAATGTCTTCTTGATTAGAAGGGTGAGCGACACTACCGGCCCTGCTGGTGCCACTCACATTTATTTGTGTCATGGCTACTACCACCGCAACATTTACTGCTGCTTGGAACACAGCAAGGTCGTACTGAGGAGGTGGCGGCGGTGGCGGTGGATTCGTTAGAGGTTTGTTTTTCTTTCTATTGGACTTCTTTGGAGGCATCTTTCTCTAAAATAATTTAAGAGAAAAATGATGATCAGTCCTCTATAGTGATCATGAGTCAGGTGATATTGTACAAGGTATATCTTGTCCTAACAGTTATAGTGTTCTATTAAGTGATTTATAGTGGAAGTCTACTAACTTAACTAAACAATCGCCTTGAAATTTAATAGCAACACTTGGAATGAAATTTGTACAATGTGATTTTTGCCTGATCTCCCTATAATAACATAATGTACACAAATTATATATAACTAAGCCAAATAAACCTTCGATTAAGTGATCCTACTCTAAGTCCACAACCAAACAAGGAACAGGAAGTAAAGTTAAATCACCTATTCTAAGTCTATAAAATATTATTTATATATAAGTTATATGTATACACTTAACAATTATAGATCCATCAGTAAGAGTTCCTTGTTTTCACGTGTTTGGCTCTAGTGTTATAGTGTTATAAAATACTCCTATAGTATTTTAATTGTATGTTTGGTTCCAATGTTTTCTTTGTATAGAGTTTTGGTAAGTTTTAGACTCGTTGCCACAACACAACCACTCCTAAATAGATGTTAGCTGGATCTCAAATAAATATAGTTGATCGGGCTATATTTATCCCAAATATGATTACATAACTATCCAGGTTTAACCGAAGTGTCCAACCTCCAAATTCTTTTGTTTTGTTCTTCTTGTGATACTTTTTCTGGTATATATGTATACTTGTATACTTCTTATAAAATACTTAGATTTTAAAAGTATATTTTTAGTTCAAAGCACTTTGGCCTCATAGTGTTTATAGTTGTATATCATGTAAGGTTTGATATACTTAGTTCACTATAAACAATGCACTGATACCAATCTGTCACACCCCCAACCTGGAACGGCGGAAATGTTCGCGGGTGGAGGACGTTATGTTCAGTATCACAACAATTGTAAAATAAGAAACAAAGAAAACACAACCATTACATTAATAAGGTAGAGTATTTACATATGTTCAATACATAGTTTGTATGACACCAAAATATATAACAAAAGTATAAAATACGCGACTCTAAAAGCTTCATCTTCTCAAAAAACTATTGGTGTACCTGTCTTACCGATTCCCTAAGAGTACAAGTGATTTTGAAAGTATATCAACATTTAAGTTGGTGATTTCATAAGTAATCTTTAGTGATAGAAAACTTGTCTTTGTACTTTGAAAATTCTAGTATGTTTCTCCAGAAAATCCAGTATTTTCTATAGTGAATGTAATGTAGTCATGTATGTTCCTGGAAAACGTATGATGTATTAGTGTACCCGACACTAGAAAATAGTGTATTGTAACTTTATTTGTATGAAAACCCTTGTGTGAATGCCTGGATAACTCCAACTGTAGTGTATAGTAGTGTATCGTTGTAGTATTTGTATGAAAACCTTGTATGAATGTCTGGATACTACCAGCTGTAGTGTAAAGTAGTGTATTGTAGTTTTATTAATTAAAATAAAACCATTGAAGTAGTGTTAATCCCATAAACAAATGTGTTAGTTATACTTTTGTGATTTTCATATAACCATGCTTGATATGATCTAGTGACATCTATGACGTTCTTTAGGCGTCTAAAAGCTATGACATTTGTCACCCCAGGCCTGCCAGCCTAATTGTAGCTAGCAGTTCAGGTGTCAGATTGTTAATCCCGTATAGATCTATACACAAATCTGACGCTCTCCCACCAGGAGACTCTGGTTATATTGTCAAGGATTTAGTTCCGTACCCTGATGGATACTAGAAAAGTAGTGCCTCACAATCCTGTATTAACTAGTTTACGTGTAGTTTTATAGAGTTGTAGTGTTCTCTTGTATTAGAAACTATATGTATTGCTTTGTATTGATATACCTTGTAGTATAAAATAATTATGCTTAAATAATTATTTTGGTAGTGTGTACTTGTATCAATGTATTAGAGTAGTGTTCCCAAACTATACCTATTATAGTTTCTGATTGTATGTTCCTGTTTCGTGTATTGTACTTAGCAAAATAGTATAGTGAATCTCAAGCTATACTGATTATACCTTAATTGTAATGCTTTGTAGTGGAATGAAAAGATTTGCAATTTAATTGTATGAAAGCAATGTTCCCTTATGCTCGACATATGACAAGAGGGTTAAAAATATATGAAATATTTTTAGGAAATGTAGGGAATACTCGGTTTGAAACGATTACGAAGGTTTTAAAACTATTTAAAAATGTTTGAATAAACACAAAAGTCCTTGTGTTTTACTTGTATCCCCCCTTAAAAAAAAACATTGAAAATGTAGATGTATGAACTCACATCGTATGTGCATTTGAGTTTGAATGTCGAGTCGTAGAAACGATCCTCGGACGAGCGAACGCGCGAGTAACGTTATCCTAAAATAATTATTCCCAACGTCTTATTTAAATTAATAAGATATTAATTTAAATAATAAATTAAATAATATTGGAAATAATAATTAAAGTGTTAAACAACACTTTAATCATGTAAGAAATACTTAAAATAATTATTTGGAATTGTTTGGAATGTTAAAATGGGTTTTCTGTTGGAAAAATGGGGTTTTCGGTTGGATCTTGGTGTTCTTGAGTGAATGTTTGAAGATTTGAAGATATTATGAATGTTCTTGAGGAATTGGTTGAAGATTTGAAGATTCTGGGCATAATTTATGAAGTTTTGAAGGTTCACGGATGATAGTTGAGAGGAATTTGGGGGGTGTTTACGGATGGGAAATGTGTGAAATGAAAGTGTTTTTGCCAAAACACTTATATATAGGGGTGGTTTACGGTTTAGAGCTTCTAGAAGGGATGTTTTCGGATTTGAATCAAATTGATAAAGGGGTTTACGGATTTAGGTTAAAAGGGAAAGGGTTCATAGTCTTGGTTGCCACCCTTTACGGTTTTCGGATTTGATTAAATCCAAATGGGGTGTTTACGGTTGGGTTTTCATCAAAAACCATGTGTTTACGGTTTGGGTATTCCCAAAACCGTAAACACATTCCATCCCTTTTAAACCTTTAATTAAGTTAAGTATAGTCCCTTTGTTCGAACTAGTGTAAGCTTGATTTGATTTAGTATGACTTTATGTTAAGTATTAAGCTTATACTATCCTAATTCAACATGCTTTTCCCATAAAATTGTATATAAGTTAAATGAACATGCACTCGAGGCATTTGAAGTTGCTATATCTATAATATACGTGGTGAGTTTTACGTGTACATGTTTGTAGTCTAGAATTTTATTATCTCAAATCAATGGGTTGTTACATGTGGTAAGGTGCATGAGGGTGCTTTCCGATCATCTTCTGGGTGCCACATTGTGGTCGGGATGGCCATATGCCGAGGGATTACCGCCAGCAGGCCCCAGTACTCAGTTCCAGGATTTGTTATCATTGCGACCAGGTTGGCCATGTGAAGGCCAACTGTCTCTCGCTTGCTACTAGGCCAACATAGGCTCCACTGCCGGCTATTTTGAGGATCACCGATCGGATTCAGGGCATGGTGGAGCCACCTAGGGCTCGAAGTCGTGATTGCTAGCTCACTACTAAGGAGGCCATAGTAGCTTTAGATGTTGTGACTAGTATGTTTCTATCCATTATTCTATTGATTATGTTTTTTGGTATGCTTATCTTTGTGCCTTTGTTAGGTATGTTCCTAGTGAACTCTTTGCCTGCTCTAGTGTTGTTTGACTTGGCTGCGAGTCTGTCCTTTGTGTCTCGATCGATCAGTGGAGAATCTGATATGCCCGTTGGGGAATTAGAGTGTCAGTTGTGAGTTTCTATCGCCAATGAACAAGGGATTTCTGCATCATCAATATATTAGGGTTGTATTATGGAGATCTTCGAAGTGCCTTATCTGACCGATTTGATCCCTATCTCCATGGGGGATGTTTGCGTGATTATGGGTATGGATTGGTTGAGTCATTTTAGTGTTATGATTGATTGCGAGGGCCAAAATGTAGTAGTTCGAACCCCAAGTAGGGGAGCACTGGTTATCTATGGAGAGGGCACCAGGATGGGTTTAGGGTTTTGTTCTGCACCTAGAGTTCGACAGTATATTCAGCATGGGGGTGCGGGTTACTTGGCTTATGTGGTGGATACGTATGGTGGGGATCAAGTTTCAATTTCAGAGGTCCTAGTTATCAGGGAGTTTATCGATGTGTTTCCGGAGGAGTTACCCAATCTCCCTCCTGAGAGGCGGGTCGAGTTCGAAATTGACCTTGTACCGGGTGCGACCCCAATTGCTAAGGTGCCGTACTACTTAGCAACACCTAAGATACGGGATTTTTCATCTTAGATGCAGGGGATGCTAGGCAAGCAGACTCCCTACCTACATCCTCACTTCTCTTGGTCTCGAGACTGCTGATGTCTCAGACCACATAGATGCTATGGAAGGTATTGACCCATATCTTGCTACCCTGCCTCTTCCATCCGCAGCCTTAAACCCTGAAGGTTCTGCAGTTCCTTCCTCTAACACTCTTTCTAACGTCTCTCAGAGACGTAAACAAAAGGTTTCATCTCTTCATGGTCCCCGCACCGCAAAGAAATCTAGCACTCCCAAAAAGGATGCCCCCAAACCATCCGAACCATCAAAGAAGAGAAAATCACCACCAGTTATCATAACTGCTGAACCGAGTCGCCATGACTTCGATAGTGATTCTGTCGAAGATGATCAACCCATCTCTATCCTTAAGAAAAGGAAAACTGATCCCACTAGCCAAATGCATGACCGGACCGATACCTCAGCCTCTCAACAGGCTCCGGTAGTCCTTGGGATGCCTACACATCCACTTGATGACACTATCTTTTTTCTCTCAGACTCAAAAAGTGAGTCTGAATCACAACAAAGAGGAGACCCCCTCCAGTTCATTCCCAAAGGGATAATACTGGCTCTCTCCCTAAAGTCTCCAGGGCTTCCCCACTGCATATTTTTTCATCCGAGGATTTGAACTCCATTCTCTTGAACGACACCCATACACTCCAAACACAGTCCCATCCGCAAGGCACTTCTTCCGCCTTTGCCAGAACTGAGCCGAGGCCAAACTTGACCACGGGTCAAGGAGACCAAGGAAGCTCAGGAAATCCTACTCTGCTTACATCACATTCAGGTGGTTTAGGCACGGTGAGCACACATGTGCAAGGATCCTTGAACCCAAGGGACACCTTGGTGCGTTTTTTAGGAATTGACGGAGAAGACTCTAATAATTCTTGGAGCCGATACCAACCTTCTAACGAGGCCGAAGCCAAGAAATATGCCGCTTTTCGTAGGGCATTTCAAGCTCACAAGGATCAACAGATCAAGCAACAACAACTCAAAGATCAAGAGATTCAAGCTGTGACAAAGTATTGGGCAGATGCCATCAATAATGCCAATACCGTAGCCACTATCCTGAAGGTTCAAGATTGGATGTCCGGAATGGCAGCCAAAATTCAACAAGCTCAACAAATTGCTGCTGATCAGCATGTTCATCAAGCTCCCCCTTCTCAAACTGCTGCAGGTTCTCAGGATGAAGAACCTGAAATTAAAGTGAGCTCTACTCCAATTTTTGGCTTCGATGATGATGAACCACAAGAGGTAAACAAACCCTCTCCCTCAGATGATGAATTGATGATGTTCGATGAAGATGAAGAATCCATGTGGTTCTCATCACTCCATAACTAAGCTACAAGAAAAGAAGAAGAAGAAGAAGCCCGCAGTCACAAGAAAAGAATTCCTAAGTCTTCAGGCTAAAGTAGATCAAATCTTAGCTGCAGTCAAGCCGGATCAACCGCAACCAGAAGATAGCCCAGGACCGTAGTCCTTGATGGAAAGAATTGAAAGATTGGAAACAAGAGAGAGATTGGCTGCGAAGCGCATCTCTCTAAAAGTTGAAATGGGGATCAGATCACTTGACAACAATCGTCAAGCTGATCATAAGGAATTCATGGCTACTGCGGAACGCCTCATCTCTGAGGTTACTGCAATCAAAACAGATCTTCAAGCAACGATTTCGAATCAGGCTTCACAATCTGAGAAGTTGATTGCTGAAACTCATACTGCTTATGAGTCAGCAATCTTCGTTCTCCAAACTACTATCAACAGACTGCAACGCTCTAACTCCACCAACTTCCATGGGCCGGTGATTATTCAGCTTACAAAGGAGATTCACAAACTACTTTTCAATCCCTCCATCCCAATAACCTAAAACTGGTAGAAGAGCTCAAAGCTTAATTTAAAACCGTATTTGACAAGGTTGATGGCCTTCGTCAATGGCTTGAGGAGGCTCCAGGCCTGGACCCCTTAAGAGGGGGAAGTGAAGAAGTCCACGAAGTCCATAACTCCGATCAATCTCAGCAACATCATCAAACTCCCCCAATCTCCACTGAAAAAATTCCCACACCGCAACCATCACTGCAACATAAAACACCACTCTCACCGCAACCATCTCATCACAACTCACCTCTCCATATTACTCCTGAAAAACCAGAAACTCCCCTGCACTTCAAAAATCTGGAGGAGTATATGTCGTCTCCGAGCTCAAACGATTCTCCTGCCTCTACTTAGAGAAAAAGAGACTGGCGGGCAGCCAAGCTGGCCGAAGAAGTATGGAGACTCTGCGGTTTCGACACAGTTATGGATGAATCCTTGATAAATTCTTGGATCAATCCTCACCGAAGACTTCTTGATGATAACTATGTCCCTCGTCTTACATATGCGGAACCCCCTCCAGACGGATACTTGGATGTCCCAATCTCACGGAATTCCAGATACTTCATTGTATTTGAGCAGTTCGAACGCAGCCTTCCGGATGAAAAAAGACTTCCTATGGAGTTCGAGAGACTTAGCCAATTCTATGCTAAGCATGCCACTCCTGTTGAACACATATGGTCTAACAATAGACCATCCGTAATGAAGAATTACAAGATTAGGAAATTCATGAAGGCTGAGTTCATCCAGTACACCCTGACCAGAAGGGAGCATGACTACATCTGCACCCAGGCTGATTTTCCGTGTATGAACCCGGAAGAAGTATTTCTCATCGACAAAGTGTTTCAGCACAAGTCTGAAAAATATCGAAGGATGAAGATCGCTCTTGAAAGGGCCAGTACCTATCTCAAGGAAACAGTCTGTGACTTCGCACCCATGTATACCGAAGGCTTTGAAGAAAGATCCTTAGGCGCAACCAACTTTCCTGAGCTGGGAGTCATTTTCAAGAGGAAGACTGACAACGTCAAATATTTCATTCCTATGACTGCCATGCATCGTCTCACCAGAAAACAACTTGAGATCTGCCGCAATGCAGTTGAAAAATCCAAGCATACAACTACAAAGGTCAAGTTTGAAATACTGAGAAGAATCAACTGGTTAGAGAACGTCAGGAAGTTTTGGTGGATACTGATCAAGTTCCTTAAAGTTGATAGCTGATCCAAGTTAAAGAAATCACTTAGGGGAAATTGTTGAATAAAAAACTGACCCTCTTGAAATTTTGCTACCGCAGCGCCCAAGCCACCGCAGTCAAGCAACATCTTCAACCAATGATATCTGAAGTGTTCAAGCATCAAAGTCGATATCTTTACTTAGTTTATTTTGTCTTTTCTGTAATACACTCTATTGTCCAGTATGCCTACATGACTACTCTTAGAGTTGTAAACTTCTCTATAAATAGAGATCTTTTCTAATGTATTGAGTACCGATGTGGGAATCTCTTATCAATTTCTAATACACATCTTCTTGTTCTCATTCTATCTTATCAAAGCTTCTTCTATTATCATCTCTCCTCGTAGAGCAAGTCACTTGTGACTTAATCACTAAGATAGATCTCACTTACTAACTTGGTTTGAATGCATTCCATGTTCTGAATCTGCTTTTGTGTATACTTGATATAAAAATTGTTGTCATTTACATTTCATTACATTTCCGAATCTAACTCACTAACTTCTAATTCTTAATATTATTGTTGAGCTAACAGATCCTTAGAGATTAACTATTCCGCTATTAACTTGTTCTAACATTTTGTTCAAGTGTGTCTCAAAGTTTCTCTTAACACTAGCATTAGAGACTTGAACCACTTGCATGCATTTCCTGTTATGGTGTAAGGGAAATATATGTTGGTGAAGCGGCGATCCATCTTAAGAGATGTCATCGTCCATTCGTAGTTGTCAATGTGGTCATCTGGGTCTGTAGTACCGTCCTACTTTGGTATGTTTGGTATCATCGTAGTGTGCGGGATCTCGTACTATAGTAGTTCATGGCTGAAGTTGCAGCTTGCGCTTCACATTGGGTTATCCATGTATGAGTATGACATACCGCCATAAGCCATGTATTGTTGCATCTGGGAAGGGCTTGCATACATCTGGTTATGCATGGCTGCTTGTGAGACATACGGTTGACACTGTTGTAGGTTTGGTTGTCACCCAAAGTGTTGGATTGCATATTGCCCTGCTAGGGGACCCATATATGGGCTTGTTCCTGAATACTTTTGTATATACGTACTGAGTGGTTAACTAGCTGCCATGAGGGGGTTGAATTAAGATGCTACTGAGGACAGGACGCCGGATCCATAAGAGCCAAATCCCTGGCTGGACGATGTCTGCACGCTTATCACTGGAGGCTGAGACAGTGTTGGGGTTGAACCTACATTCTTATTGTACAAGTTGATTGAAGATCGGCGGTTGTTGTGGGAATAGCAGCGTGTGAGACAACCAGGCCATAACGGCGTGTGGGTTAACAATTGGGGGGGTACTATGGTTGCGGGTGAATGGTGTGAGGAATCCAGGTTCCGGTGCTGGAAGTGTGTGGGAAGGATTGTTGTTGTGAGGCAGGGATCTCTATTTTTTGTGTTGCGATGATCTGTAGAGTTGTGGTTACGATTGCTACTTGTGGCGTTGTGCCAGCTGTGGGGCGCCATAGATTGGCTATGTTATGCTACAGAGTATTGAGTTGTAACTATAGGGGGCATCCCTGCAGGTATCTTTTTCTGTTACCATCATTAGAAAAAGAGAAGTGATCGTTAGTCGACGTCCGGGAGGAGTTCTCGGGACGAAGCTCCAACGATCAAGTTAGTGTGAGATCTGAGAGAGATTGTAATGGATTGAAGGAAAGAGATAATTATGTCCCTATTTCATGTGGAAGAAGGATCCTTTTATACCTATTTTGGAGGCATGTCCCTCAACTGATTTTGTTGAACATTCCCTCGTGAGCAGCGATGTGGCGGACCCATATTGGTAGATCCTTCGTCACGTCTTTTTCCTCCTTCCCTCAATGGTTAGAAGGAGATATTTTATTTGTTATGAATATCGTGGCTATCGTTTAATGGACGAGTGGGACTCTCTTATTGGTCCCACATTTGCCGAGACATAATTTCCTAGAGATGGGGTCAAGGCGCGACTCTGCACCTTAACCACCATATCAGTGATCCTTGCGTTGGCGAAGACACATACTTGGCTTTAGACTAGGCTCTGGCTAGGCCAAGTCTGGTGTCAGTTTGACTTCTTCTTTTTTGATGTTCCCTGAGGGATACGTTAACAATAACCTAGCCCTATATATGCAAGCTTGAGAAATCCAACTATGGATTGAAGCAAGCATCTCGTAGATGGAATTTTTTCTTCGATGCAAAAGTCAAAGAGTTTGGTTTCTCTAAGGATGAGGATGAGTCCTGTGTATATGTCAAAGCTAGTGGGAGTATAGTTAGGATTCTAGTTTTGTATATCGATGACATACTGCTCATAGGAAACGACGTTCCAACCTTGTAGGAAGTCAAGTTCTGGCTTGGAAAGTGTTTCACTATGAAGGATCTAGGGGAAGCTACTTATATCCTCGGGATAAGGATTTTGAGAAATAGGAGTAAAAGACTAATAGGACTTAATGAAAGTACTTACTTAGACAAGGTGTTAAAACGTTTTAGCATGGAGAATTCCAAGAAATGGGAATTACCAAACCAGAGCAATACCAAGTTGAGTAAGACTCAAAGTCCAAGTACTGATGCCGAGATAGCGGAAATGAGTTGAGTGCCATATGTTTCCGCCATTGGCTCAATCATGTATGCTATGACATGTACTCGCCCTGATGTGGCTTTTGCGTTGAGTATGGTAAGTCGATATCAAGGGAACCCGGGTAAAGCTCACTGGACAGCTGTTAACAATATTCTTAAGTATCTACAAAGGACGAAGGATTGGGTCCTTGTACTTGGTGGAACTGAAGACTTGAGAGTGATAGGGTATAGTGACACCAGTTTTCAGACTGACCAAGATAACTTCCTTTCTTATTCAGGCTGGATGTTTACCCTTAATGGAGGAGCAGTTACATGGAAAAGTTCCAAGCAGGAGACCGTGGCTGATTCAACATGCGAATCAGAGAATATAGCTGCGAGCGAAGCGTCAAAGGATGCAATATGGTTGAAGAACTTCATTAGAGACCTTGGAGTTGTGCAAGTCATAAAGGAGCCCATGGAAATTTTCTATGATAATGAAGTATTGGTTGCCTTAATTAAGGAACCAAGGGATCATGGTAGATCCAAACATATCGATAGAAAATATCATTTTATTAGATGTTGTGTAGAAGAAGGACTCCTCGTGGTCAAGAAGGTATCTTCATAAGAGAATCTTGTAGATCCCCTCACAAAGGGTCTGAGTAGAATTAAGCACGTTCAGCATGCAAGGAGCATTGGTCTGAAGGACGATATTAGTTTTAGTAATTAGATAGATAGTTAGAAACTTGTAACAATTTAAATGTAATTGACATTTGATGATTAAGTAATGGAAGATTTATTTATGAGTAAATTTTACTATCTTTTGTCAATTGTTTATTTTGTGTTTTGCTTTTGCATGTTTTACTTCCCGAATAATTGGATTGTTCAAATTATCCACATTCGATCATACTTTGGAAGTAAGTAGTGAATGAAGATTGTCATGAATTGGCTTGTGGATTGTCTAAGTGCTTCGACATAGCAAAGGTTTGCTGCAACGTTCATGAGTACTCTTGAAATAGGATTTGAGTATTGGATTAAACCCATGCTCATTTGAATCACTTCATGGAATTTATCATAAGTGATTGTGAGATGATAATATCATATAATCTTTAAACCGAGATATATGAGTTATTGTCTACGAATTGGTTGTGCATTGATAATGCGTAAATGCATCGTAACTTAGTGTTATAAAACATATTGTTGTGTAGGATTTGATGAGTAAATAGTACAAGCATATACGTAAAAGTTTATCTGTTCCTTTTATCCTAAGGGGTAAAAGTGATATCTTGGGCCCCTCGATGATTTTGTGTTGACTTATATGATGGGCCCGGTCAGGACTGAATTGATGTGTTCAATTAAATTCTATGTCATACAAATCAAAAATCAAGAAATAGACTGTTGGACATTGAGAATGATTTTGGTCCATGTCTTTTTCCACACAATATCTTGTAGAACGGAGGACTATATGATCTCTTTTCTAAAGGAAGCGTCATTGATTAGGTCAGAGTTTGACAGCAGCTTTTGAAAGTTACGATTGCTAATCAGATTCTGAAGTCATACTTGAAATTTTAGTTATTCGACTTATCCAAGTGGTAGACTGTTGGATTAGGTGTCTAAGCCCATAACTATATTAGTATGTACTTGATTTGATAGTAGCATGGTCCTTTTGGGTTACCTTCACCATAGCAACTTGACAGGATGACTTTAGAGAGAGAGGTTATTTAATGATTTATTAATATATTATAAGAGTAATATATTAATGGGAAATCATATTATTTAATTAGTATTTAACCAGAAATTAATTTGGTATCAATTTTGGGATTAAAGGAACTGATTAAAAGTAAGGGGACTGGTTGTGCAAATCATTGATAGTTGCAAACTGGGTTGCTGGATTCCCTTGTAAAGGGTTGGACGAAATTTATAGGAGGCCTTATAGAAATCATCCAAGGCCTTCCAGAAGGGAGGTCCATGGGCTGCTTGGAGCCTAAGTAAGGAATTAGGTTTTTACCAGGAAACCCTAGCAGCCACAAGTATTTAAAGACCCCTAAACCTCTAGAATTCAGCCACTGCTTCACAGAAGAGAAACCCTAGCTGATTTCTGCTCCTCTCTCACTCATCCCTTGCTCTTGGTGTTTTTGATTCCATTAGAGGTGCAACACATGAGGAACTCAAGCTTTCGAGAGTCAAGATCATCATTGGATTACTTATAATTGCGAGATAACAAGAGAGGTAACAATCAAACCCTACTTTTCATATTAATTTCAAAAATTGTATGTTGGTTTGGGTTATTGCTTTGGAACTTTTATTTGTATGTATAACTAGAGAAAAACTTAGATCCAAATAAATTAGGGTTGCATGAAAACATAGAAATGTTGTTATGCTCAAAACCCATCAGAAACAACAGGTGACGCGATGTTAGGATGTTGGTTCTCAGATAAAGATTACACTTGAATTTATACATACACTTCTAATATAAATATTACTTCTAATTATCAACTGTTGTATTACATAAGGAAATGAATTTATTACATAGTGATTTTTCATGGTAAATATTCTTCTCAGTAGACTTATAGTCACCTCTTCAGCCGTTGTTGTAAGATCTCTGTTTCTATCGGTTTCGTAGGAATACTTATGGTTTGAAAGGTCAACACAATGTTGGTGAGTTAATTGGTTTTGTATACCTTAAAAAGTTGAGTAGAAATTGGCATGACATAGTTCATTGTATTCCTAAATTTATCTTAGTAGATTTGTGTATGCCAAACTATTTTCTTAGGGTTATCCTAATAGTAGTTTGGATAGTTAAGAATCTATGTTTCAAATTTTGGATATTTGTTTATGAATAGAAAAATGTATATTATGATTACCTATTTTTTAGTTCTTGATAGATTCCTTAGAATGTTGTATAGTTGGTTTCTTGAAATCATTAGAGAAATACAATCCTAGTATTCTTTCACTATTTTCCTTTGTGTGTGCTACTACTCCTTTTAAGGCATCCATTAAAGGGTAGTAGTCTAAGTTTAACAATTTCAAGATAAGTTCCTATAATCGAGCTATGACTATGTAGAATAATCCGTGAAAACCATGACGTTTCATCAAACATTGAAAATAGTTTAGAAAGTTATCCCTGCTTCAACTTGTCGTTAGTTTGTAGTTAACAACCACAAGTTACGCCTACTTCAACTTGTCGTTAGGTTGTAGCTAGCAACCACAGGTGGGAGTGTCAATCTTGTATAGATATATACATTTATTTCCCGTTCACTTAAGATTTAACGATTATAAAACGGGTCTAGCTAAAGGTTATTTAGCTAGGGATGAATTATGTCTCATCTAACACTTGTTTGTATGAGCCTCCGCTGGTCCATCATGTTGTTGTTCTTTGTTGTATTTATGCCAGATACTTATATATATATATATATATATATATATATATATATATATATATATATATATATATATATATTATCTAATTGTAGTATTTAGTTTAATCGAATATTTTAGGCAGTGTTAACCACTAGGTACAAAGTTATCTAAATGTTGGCTATAGATTGGCTAGCGTAACAGCTAGGTAAAATGTTTCCCTAAACGTTTTATCAACATAACAGTTGGGTATATATAATTTCTAAGTGTTTGAGTCAACATAACATCTAGGCATAGTATTATCCATAAAAGTTGGGTAGGGTATCTACCAAGCATAATATTTACCTAATGTCCTAAGCATAATTATGTAACTAATGCCATATTGTTAGTAATAATTATGAAAATATTTGTAATGTAACATGTATTCCCACCCCCCTTCCATAAAAGGTTTGAAAAACTGTAAAGTGGGGTCGTGAACTCACCCATGTAGCGTGGACCATTGATTAAGGGTAGAGTCAAAAGCCAGGAACTTGAGGATTGCTTAAATGGTATCAACAAGAGAATCAAGAGAGGGAGAGAGAGAGAGAGAGAGAGAGAGAGAGAGGTGATTTTTTAAGGTGTGAGAAATGATCTGCCAAAGGATGCTATTTATAGGGGATTTTGGAGAGCACACCATTCAAGTTGCGTGGGAACCATCCTAGGGCTGACACATGTCCCCCTTTTATGGTGCTACATCATCCGTATCCTGCCGGATCAAGGTGTCGAAAAGCACGCCGCGTGCTATGCGTGGGTGCATGAATGGATGATTTTTGAACTTTGAAAATTTGTATCTGTCACATGCGAACTCTATTTTCAACGACTCTTATGTATTCATGTAGTTCTTGAGATACAATGCAACTTTCCTTTAGGTCGTTTTGGCTAATTCTTACTTTCATTTTTAGCTTATGTTTTATAATCGTTATGATTTTATAAAAATCATAACTCTCTCATGTGGGTTCAATTTAGACATTATTTGTCTCAAAATTCCTACTTTAAGTAGTACTATGTTTCTCCTTTTGGTGACTTTTGCTACAAGTTAACCATGCTCCTCGTAGTTTTTGACGTTGTAACTTCTTATGTGCGGTAGATTTTTATTTACTATAAAAATCATGTATCTTTCGTACTAAGTCAGTTTTTTATGAAGTTTATATTTTTGGGATTGCGGTAACATGTACGTTTAAAATTTTTAACCTACTCATAAGATGACATGATTTTTCACGCAATTTATATTTTGAGCCTATTAGTCGAAGAAATTAAGGAAAATTTTGAAAATAGCATTCATATATTGAATGGTTACAGAGTGGTCCAATTACGTGTTGTTGACAACTTTAACTCCTAACGGCAACTGCCAACGTATTTTCTAGGTTGTCACATTATCTATGAGAGTTTGATTTATGTACGTATTGCATACAAATCAAGATTCAAAATCATCTTCAATATCACTAAGTGTATAAAGTTTTTGTTCAGTTCAACATGTTTATAAGCTTTAATGGAATCACCTATATTTCTACCGAGGATTTTCTCACACAAATCAGGTATTTGGGCATCTATTACTTTTTTAGCTTATGATGAGAGTGTGCCAATTGTTAGCTATACCTTTTAACTTTTCTGTGTACAATTCAACGTTATCCTTTTTTGTGTGAAGATCAGCATTTGTAAGAGCTAAGTTCAAGACATTGATGTTTTTTGAGCAAGAACTTTCTTAGTGTCTATCAAATTTATTTGTCGGTGTTTTAATATCTAGCCTAAGTGATTGATTTTCTTGACTAACATTTGAAAGTTAAAGACACAAGTAATCAAATGTCATGCATTTTTCATTATCATAATAATTTACAAATTTGTTTACCTGATATAAAGATGATGAGTCCCAGTCCAACATCTTCAAATCTTGAGCAACTTCATCTAGATCAACTTCAAAAGTTGTCAAGCTGCTGCTACCTTCATCAGTGACCGATGCATCAGAGTGTGCCATCAAACACTTTTCTTTACCTTTATCTTCATCGGATCATTCTTCATAATCCACCCAACTTTCCACCTTTGCTACAAGAACCTCCACATCAATGTTTTTCCTTTTTAATGATGCAAACAACTTCCTATACTTCACCTCATAGTCCTAATATGCATCCACCTTTTTAGACGTGCATTCCCTGGCGAAGTGATCAGTTACTCCACAATTGAAGTAATTTGGTCCTTCCTTCTTCTCAACAACAAATTTTCTACCAGCATTATAGCCTTAGATGTTGATGAGTCAAACTATTCTTAAAACGTTTTGGGTCTAGATGGTTTCTTGTCGCTTTGGCTAATGTAGCATTTGACTATCAAGGATTTACCTTCGAATTCATCTGAGAAGTTAATGTCACTATTTGGGGGGTGACTTCTTTGAATATAGGGCTACGGATATGTCCCATTGAGTATCTTGCATAATTATCTTGCGCAAAATCTTTGTTTCTTCATGATTACGAAGATTGCCAAATAAAGAAGATAGATCAATGGTTGTAATTTTCTTGATGTTCTTTAGAACATCAACATGATATTCCCAACTTCTTATATTGATTCAAGAAACTTGAGAACTAAGTTTTTTCTAGTCTTGTTCATATTGAGACGACACATATCGTGCACCAAGAAATTAAAGCGATTAAAAAATTGATTAAGATATTCGTTTTTTGCTGGAAAAAATGCTCATATCATCGATTTATAGTGTTTTTGTTGAAAACTTTAACTTCATTAGTTCCTTCATACACTACCTTCAACGTATCCATCATCTCCTCGGCAGATCCATTTTTGAACAAAATGGTAGGCGTCGTATGGAAGAGTGTTTGCTATGGCTGGTACATAGGAACGTGAGGACCATCATTGATGATATCCATCATGGAATAGTCCATGGTTTCAAGAACCATCATGGATTTTGAATTACACATGGTGAAGTTCTTCCCATCAAACTGTGAGATCTTATGACTAGAACTGGTTTTAAAGAGATTTGATGAAGAAGAAGAATGCATTGTTATTGGATATTAGTGACCTACTCTGATATTAGTTACAGGTTCCTTGATTGGAATCAATTAATAGTAAAGATAAAGAAAAAAAGCAAAAAGGGGTTTGTCACAAAGGTTTTTGCTAAACACAAACCATAAGCACAGAGCTTAGTAAGTTACCTAAAATACAAAATACCATATATAATGGGTCTATTTCAACCCTAAGAAGGTGATATGGGACAAATCATAGTCTTATCCCCAATGATGGGCCAGATCAAGCTCTTTACTTATATAAGTGCCAGGGGCTACATCCTAGTCTTCCATACAATTGTTAGGGGCCAAACCCTGGTCTTTCATGCAAGTGTCAGGAGCTAAACCCTGGTCTTTCATAAAATTGTGAGGGGCCAACCCTGGTCTTCAATTCAAGTATCACAAAGGAAACTATCATCCTACATAGTATATTGAGAAGACTCACCTCACAACGTAGTCAATAGCTAAACATCTCACACAACCAAGAAATGGGTACTACACACCACCTACCAAATCACACAAGGTAAACCCTTAGTCTACCTTCCCTAACTAGCAATTTGACTAAAAGTCAAACACGATTAAAAGTCAACGTTCAAGGTCAACGTTGGTTGACCTCCACATCGTGGCCATCCCTTGTCCATGTCATAGCACCTTCTTGACAAAACAATCGTGATTTACAATTTCTCCATGTCGTGACACCCAACTCGTCATGTCGTGGCAACTAGCTGAAAACAACTTATTGCATAAATCTCTTAATCCTTCAAGTTACTCATTTATACTTTCCAGAACACTTCCTTCTATCCAAAACATCATAAAATTGTTTCTTTATAGACATGTATGTCTTGAGCTCAAGTTAGCTCATAATGGAGATAAAATGACCTAAAACTCATGAAAGATTCTCGAAAATTTATACAACTTTTAGATCAACAAGAGATGGTGACCAAGGGACAAAGGTGGGCTATAAATTTGTAAATTTTGTGTCATTTAACCAACCTAAACCCAAAAATGAGTCAAATCATGAAGTAAAACCTAGATATAAGAAGATAAGGCCAAAAAGGTGGAAACTTGATGACTTACAAAGAGTCTAGGATATACACACAAGCAGGAGAAACAATTTGCATGAAGATCTATGCACGAAAACTCCTTCTTCCTTCCAAGATCATAAAACACCAACACTGAGAAAAGAAATTCAAAGGGAGGCTAGGGGTTATCAAGAATGATTTAGGAGGTGATAGAGGTTGGGGGTGAAAGAAACCCTAACCATCACTTCCCTTAAATAGTGCACAAAAACCGGAAGTCTAGGGTTTGCATATCAGCTGTCACCATGTCGTGGCAAGCCAGCTGCCACGTCGTGGTGCCCTTTAATGAAGCATGTGATTTCTACTAAATATCATGTCATGGTTACCCTCCACCACCTCATGGCCAACCAAATTTCTCAAAATTTTAAAGTGAAATTCATACTTTAAACTAGTTTTTACAACTCTCCCCCACTTGAGTCAAAATTTATCCTCAAAATCTAGTGTTGCATGCAACTTAGAGTAGCACTCTCTGACCTCCTCTTCGGGTTCCCAAATCCATTCGAACCCCTTCTTGTGTTGTCAACAAAAAACCCACTAATTTGAAAACACCGTTCTTCAACACTATCCTTCTACCGAACTGTCAAACCTAACTCACACCAAAAATATCTCCAACCAGGAAACTCCAGAGACCATACCCAAACCTGATGATCACCCATTTGACATACAAATCCCCTAATTCCTAATGGAAACTTACATAGGTCGAACCCTCAACCAAAACAACAATGAGGTTAACACCTTAAGTAGACAACCACTTTCTGACACCACTTTTGGTTCAATCCTTAGTGAGAAGTAGACGATTTGGCGAAGAAAAAAACACCCAAACATTACAACTATCTTATATCGAGAAGAGGTAATTTCCTTATTCAGTACTGAAGATTCCAAAAGCATCCCTATCATCTAGGAAAATGAAACCACCGCATTACATCAACCATACTGACCAAAAGAATTCACATATTTGATCTGACGATGAAAAGAACACCTACTTGTTGCATCTAACCAACCTTGGGAGAAACTAACTCCTTAACCTTACCTTGAAGGCTCTAAGGTTGTACATGAAAACCTAGGGACAACCCATCCCATACATCAACCTTACCGAGCTAAAACTCATGGATCCAATCTAATCAATACCTCCCCGACCTTACACCATCCCACTGATAACTGGAGAATGGAATCCACTGCTAATTGGCGAAGTTGAAAACCTCACACACGATCACACAAATAAACTCCAACCAAAATCCTGACAAACCAAGGCTAACCTAGCATATACATCAACATGGCTCTAACACCCCTTATGTGCCAGCAAGGGAGGGCCAACAAACCAACAACAATAGGTCTGATTCAACCCAAGTGAATGCTATAGGTCAAATCATATTCTTACATCACATCCGACCCAATCTGACCAATGATATACTACAACCATACGAATGATCTGGCCCTCCTATAGTCTTACAAACACTCTTGTAATAGCCTATCTCATCCAAGTGAATGCTACAGGATAAATCGTAGTCTTACAACACTTTTCTGGTTGCCATGGGTTTCCCCCATGGTATTGCCACAATCTACAAGAATATCAGTCAAAACTAACATGATTCGTACCTCTAGCCTGCTAGACTCCATCAGGCATTTGGGTGATCTTTCAAACCCCAAAGCCTTAATCAGACAAGAATAGGAACATATGTCATCACACAACCCTCATCCTAGAGCTAGACACTAACCCAAACTAGCACCGTTGTTGATGCTTTAATCCTTACGACGAGATAACCTTGACTCTTCATCATTTACTACCCCGATTATAACCGACTAGTGAACATTATTCCTTGAATAAGCTTCAATTCGGAGAACAATCAGAACCAACTATCCTCCTGTCCTTGAACATAAAACTTCAAGATGACCGACACTTGGAAATGTTTCCATCTAACCCAAGCGGTTCTCCCCCACATAGATTTGACTAAACCCTGACGACCTCATAACCACTCAAATTTCCAAACCAACTCAATCACTTCATTATCTGGTTCTTAATATCCATGGCTGACATTGCCAAGCATAAAATAATCCTAATTCTTCAAAAAAACACTCAAGAGCTCCAACATATGACTACAACCCATAATGAGAAGACCTAAAGTGTTCCAACACACATCTACAAGGTTACAATAACATCAATCCCGCCATAACCAATCATTCAAAATAAAACCACAGTTGATTATGACATTACCATCCAATAGATTGTCCAATGTTATGATTGAAATGACAAAAACATAAGCAAAAAGGTACTGATGACCCGAACTATGTAGCATCCAAACGGACGAGAGAACTTATTACTCAGGCTCCGATTCTTGGGACTCTAGATGTCCCATGCTGTCCATACATATATAAAGCTCCCTACATAAACACATAGCACTTCTCATATTGGCTATTTTCCTCCTTCATCACATGTTTACTCAAATGGATTAAATACAATCGAGTCCAACTAATTAATGAACCTTAACCATTAACGAGACCTTTTCTCGACAACCGAAACAAAATCCCACCCGTTGAATCAATATGGCCAGATCCCACTAATGTATAATTATTCCAACTCAGAGAGAGATCCCCAAATCCCCCCACGTGTTACGAAAACCCTGATCAGATCTCCCTTGAATGCAAAACCTGTAGACATGACATCCTCAACTGAATTGTATGTAGAACTGATGTCACTCCTGATATATGACACCGCTACATTCGAACTTTCACTATTCAAGACCACCACCAACCCCAGCTTGTAATAAAATAATGATCCCATGTCCAAAAAACCTAGCGTACACATGCCGAAAAACCAATATATTCATTGCACAAAACTTGCAAAAGATTAATGCATCCATAACATCTTCAACTGAAACAACTCAAAACCTTCTGTAACAACAAAATTTTAAAACAAATTTTTCATTTCTTAAAAATGTATTTCCATCCAAAATAAGACATAAAGATCCAATGTATCATGTCATAATACAAATCATATAAAATCCCAAGATCATAAATCCTCCATCAGTGTGTACAGATCACGCCGGCGCCTTCCCACGGTCCTCGCTAGTACCTGAAACACATACACAACAACTGTAAGCATAAATGCTTAGTGAGTTCCCCAAAATACAACCTACGCACATACGCCTTTCCAGGCCCCGACCATCCGGTCCATGTGTCTCAGGGGACTTCCGTCCCGACTGGGTAAACCTTCCGGTCCTACCCATGCCAACCTTACAGTCCACATTACAACGCCTTCCGGCCCATAACATATTCGCCTTCCGGCCCATAACATAATGCCTTCCGGCCCATATCAAGCATATCATATATAGCACATATAACAATTAACTTATCACATATAGCACATATGTCTCATACCATATCCGACCTTCCGGTCACACAGTCAAAACCCTTCCGGGTACAGTATAGTGAGAAGACTCACCTCGTGAATATCGATAGCTAGCAAATCCCGGAATCACTCGTGCTCGATCCTCCGAGCTACAATCCCCCTATAACATCATACGTCTCTTATTAACACTTTTACCACTAAGGTTGACTACCCTTTTCAAGTCAACACTAGTCAACTCTGGTCAAGGGTCAACGGTCAACTTTGACCGGACTCGGCGAGTGCACTAGGGCGACTCGGCGAGTCTAGACGTTTTCACCAACTCTCTAGGATTCCCTTTTTGACACGTCGAGTATTACCCTGACTCGATGAGTTCCACCTGGTAAGAATCGCGGGGCCACCCCGACTCAACTCGCTGAGTCTCAAGAACAACTCGGCGAGTCCCAGTTCGACTCAGTCCACCTGTCAACCCTCTCTAACTCGCCCTGACTCACTGAGTCAACCTATAACTCGGCAGGACCACTCACTGAGTGGTTAAGGACAATCTTCATGCTACTCGCCGAGTCTGTTCGTCGGACTCGGCGAGTCCATGCCATGCAACAACTCAAACTTGCTTTTGAGGTCAGATCCGCTCCAACAATTCATAGATCTGGCCTTCCTAAGCTGATTCATCACGTAAAGTCCTTATCTTGGTGTTCATAACACACCCCATGGCTCATAAATGGTGTTTTGACCTTAGGCATAAGGATTCCAATCCAAAACCCCCTTGGATTCACAAAAAGCTTGGGCAAAGGGACACTCTGGACCTCCAAGGGTCCAGATCTATAATCTAAATCGCTTAAGGGGCCAAGGAAGCACTAGATCTAGCCTCAAAAGGGCTCAATAAGCCCTAAATCAATATAAACATCAACATAACAGAGAATAGCTCGAAGATAGTACCTCAAATGTGATGTTCTGGACCTCAAACCTTCAGGAAGTGGCTCCTCTTGTTTTCCCTTAGCTAATTATTCCTTTCCCTTGCAAGATGACACCTCCAAGGTCAATAATGGCTTCCTACTTTGCTCCAAACGCTCACACTAGCTAGGGTTTCACTCAAGGGAATAGTGAGCACAATTGACGGCCTAAAGGCCCTTTAAATAGGTCCCAAACTCGAGAAATTAGGGTTTCATTAAACAGCGCGGACTCGCCGAGTCCATACCTTGGACTCGCCGAGTCCAGGCGCGAACCCGCGTCCAGAATCGCGATCCTACTCAGCGAGTCTGAGCTCCAACTCGCCGAGTCCCCTCATAAAACATCAAAATTATAAGCATAAAAGATACCTGGAAATCCAGGCTATTACAACTCTCCCCCACTAGAACTAGACTTCGCCCTCGAAGTCTCGCTCTGAAAATAGCTTCGGATGCTGCTCACGCATCTCACGCTCCGGCTCCCAGGTCATCTCCGATCCCTTCCGATGTTGCCATTGGACCAACACCAGCGGTACCTCCTTGTTCCTCAGAACCTTGATCTTCCGATCTCTGATGGCCACTGGTCTCTCGGCATAATTCAGGCTCGCATCCACCTGAATATCCTCTAACGGAACCACTGCCGACTCATCGGCTATACACTTCCTCAGTTGCGATACATGAAAAGTGTCGTGAATCTGCCCCAACTCGGCTGGCAAATCCAGACGATAGGCTACCCGGCCTACCCTCGCGATCACACGGAATGGACCAATATACCGGGGCCCCAACTTGCCCCTCTTCCTGAATCGAATCACTCCCTTCCAAGGAGAGACCTTCAGGAGAACAAGGTCGCCGACCTGGAACTCAAGCTCGGACCGACTCCTGTCTGCATAACTCTTCTGTCGGCTCTGAGCGGTCAACAACCTCTGTCTGACCTGCTGAATCTGCTCTGACATCTGAAGCACGATCTCTATGCTGCCCATCACTCTCTGCCCAACCTCTCCCCAACAAATGGGGGTCCGACACCTCCTCCCATACAACAGCTCAAAGGGTGGCATACCAATGCTTGAATGATGGCTGTTGTTGTAGGAAAACTCTGCCAAGGGTAAATACGCATCCCAACTACCCCCGAAATCCAACACACATGCTCGGAGCATGTCCTCAAGCGTCTGAATCGTCCGCTCACTCTGACCGTCTGTCTGGGGATGATATGCGGTACTGAAATGCAATTTAGTACCCAACTCCTCATGAAATTTCTTCCAGAATCTGGAAGTGAAACGCACATCACGGTCTGAAACAATCGAGATTGGCACCCCGTGCCGAGATACTACTTCCCTCACATACACCTCCGCCAATTTCTCTGCTGAAGAACTCTCACTGATGGCAAGGAAGTGAGCGCTCTTCGTCAACCTATCCACAATCACCCAAATTGCATCAACTCCTCTGGCGGTCCTCGGCAATTTGGTGATGAAATCCATAGTGATATGTTCCCAATTCCACTCAGGAACCTCCAATGGCTGCAACTTGCCATGCGGCCTCTGGTGCTCGGCCTTAACCCTATGGCAGGTCAAGCACCTCTCAATAAACCATGCGATGTCCCTCTTCATACAGGGCCACCAATACTCCTTTCTCAAATCCAAATACATCTTCGTAGCCTCGGGATGAATCGAGAATTTCGATCGATGCGCTTCCTCCATCAAAATAGTATGCGTACCGCCCACAAACGGTACCCAAATCCTACCCTGAAAAGTCATCAGCCCTCTACCATCCATAACGAATCTTGATATCAAACCAACAACCCGTTCCCTCTTCTGCATCTCAGGTTGCACAGCCTCGGCCTGTGCCCCACGAATGGCATCCAATACCGGTGTCATCACGGTTAATCTCAAACATACATCCCGTAGTGGAGTGCTCTCCGCCCTGCGGCTCAACGCATCGGCTACCACATTAGCCTTGCCTGGGTGGTACAGGATCTCACAATCATAATCCTTGACCACATCCAACCACCTTCTCTGTCGCATATTTAGGTTGGGCTGATCCATCAAGTACCTCAAACTCTTATGGTCTGTGTAAATCGTACACCGAACCCAATACAAGTAGTGACGCCAAATCTTGAGGGTGAACACTACTGCCCCCAACTCAAGATCATGGGTGGGATATCTCGTCTCATGAGGCTTCAGCTGCCTTGATGCATATGCTATCACATGTGCTCTCTGCATCAGCACTGCTCCCAGCCCCAAAATCGATGCATCACAATATACCACAAAGTCCTCCATCCCTTCCGAGAGAGCCAATACCGGGGCTTCGTACAACCTTTGGTGAAGTGTCTCGAAGGAGGCCTGCTGCTCGGGACCCATGAAAAAGCAACACCCTTCCGGGTCAATCTAGTGAGTGGCACTGCGATCTTGGAGAAATCCTTGATAAATCTCCGATAATACCCCTGCCAACCCAAGGAAACTCCTGATCTCAGAGGGTGACTTCAGCACCTCCCAACTCATCACCGCCTCAACCTTGGCCGGATCGACCAATATCCCTTCCTGGTTAACAAGATGTCCTAAGAACTGGACCTCCCGCAACCAGAAATCACACTTGGAGAACTTTGCATAAAGCCTCTCCGATCTCAGAACCCCAAGGACCTCCCTCAAATGCTCCTCATGATGCTCCCTAGATCTCAAATATATCAGAATTTCATCGATAAATACAATCACCGACCGATCCAACATCGGCCTACATACTCGGTTCATGAGATCCATGAACACAGTCGGGGCATTGGTGAGCCCAAAAGGCATCACCACAAACTGATAATGCCCATAACGCGTCCTGAACGCTGTCTTCTGGACGTCCTCATCCCCCACTCTCACCTGGTGATATCCAGACCTCAAATCGATCTTGGAGAACCAAGATGCTCCCTATAACTGATCGAACAAATCGTCGATCCTCGGCAATAGGTAACGGTTCTTGACCGTCAGCTTGTTCAACTCCCGGTAATCAATGCACATCTGGTGTGAACCATCCTTCTTCTTGACGAACAGGATAGGCTCTCCCCACAACGAGCTGCTCGGCCGAATAAACCCCTTCCCCAGCAGCTCCTGAAGCTGCGAGGATAACTCTTGCATCTCTGGAGGTGCAAGACGATAAGGCACCTTAGCGATAGGCACGGCCCCCGGAACCAAGTCGATACTGAACTCCACTTGCCTCACAGGAGGCACTCCCGGCCACTCCTCGGGAAAAACATCTGGAAATTCACGCACCACCGGAACCTCCTCAACTGAGCTCGGCCTCTCGGGAGCCACCCGCGTATCCATCACATACGCCACAAAACCCCTACAGCCCTGCTGTAGACACTGCCTCGCCCTAGCAGCTGAACAAAAAGCTGATCCCGAACGTGTACCCTCGCCGTACACCGAAAGAACTCCCCCACTAGGGTCTCGTATGGTCACCAGCTGACGCTCGTAGTCGATAACTGCGCCGAATCTGCTCAACCAGTCCATGCCCACAATGACACAGACATCATCCATCGCAATAGGAACCAAGTCAATTAGAACCTCAACCCTGAAAATCTCTAACACACATCCCCGGAGAACCTCCGTGGCACAAATCACTCTCTCGTCAGCTATGGAAACTATCAGAGGCCGACTCAACGCCTCACGACTAACACTGATATGCTAACTAAAGGCCAGAGATACGAAAGACCGACTCGCACCCAAGTCAAATAATACTAAAGCAGGTATAGAATTCACAAGAAAAGTACCTACGCATAAACATGAAATAAGCATAGCATCCCATAAAATAATAATAAATACATGAAAGAATACATACCAGCCACAACATCAGGCGCCGCGCGGACCTCCTCCGCGGTCAACTGGAAAGCTCTCCCACGAGCCCTCGAAGCCTCGGCCTTCACTGGTCGAGTCTCAGCAGCCCTAGCAGCGGGTGCAGATCCCTGGTGAAGCTGAGGGCACTCGGCCTTCCGATGGCCGATCTGGTTGCAATGAAAGCAAACCATAAACACCTTGGGGCAATCCCTAGCAATGTGCCCCTCCTTGCCACACTTGTAGCAAGCACCTGATCGACATGTGTAAGTCCCTAATCTGCCCGTGTATCAGTCAAATCCGTTTGATGGTGCGGAAACCCAATCAAACGGATGATGTTAGGTAAAAATAGAAGAGAAGGAGAAGAAGAATAAGATGAATCTCGATTGTATTAATGATATGAATTAAAGCTCCAGATACAAACGATTCACACACACGTTTCTCTCTTCTCTCTGGCCATAAGCTCTCTAGTTCATCAATCATTACTCCTCACCCTAACACCTCTATTTATACATGTTGGATATGGGCCGGAAACATATGGGCCGTAAATGAGTTTACGGCCGTAAGGTGTTTACGGCCGTAAACTCAGCCGTAAACAAGACCGAAAATTCATAAATATTACACAAAAATATAATTGCCCAGAAAAGTAAAGTATAAACCATATTTTGACCCAACAATCTCCCCCTTGGTTTATAGCTTTCTTTTCTTAATGACCCAACAAGCTCCCCCTAAAAAGTAGCTGGCTTTCTTGATAATCTTCATTGGGAACTTGGCTTCAGCATTAAGCTTCAAATTCTTCACAGCATCAGGATGAACATATAAATCTTCCATGAATGACTTCATCTTGAGCAGTTGGGCTTTTCTTCAGAGTTTGGCATTGATCGCACATTGGGTGAGGAGGCTTGACGTACTGATTCTTGAAAGATGGCGCATTAAGCTTGAGAATCTTCAGAGAGAACATCAGAGAGAACAAATCTTTTGGATCACTTCAACAGGTTCATAGATAGCAGCAGACTAATTGAGGAGGCTTCAATGCAATCCGTCACATAATCTTCAATTGCAGCTTCACCTTGCTTCTAGGGTTGAAGGATTGAATGTTGAAAGAATAATCTTCAATTCTTGCTCCTTCGAATGCGAATTCTTCGATGCTCACGGACAAGGCTTTGGCTCAGAAATCTTCAACACAAACTCCATGAGTCTTATCTATACCTGAAATCACTTTTCAAGACAAAACTAAACTAAAAGAAAACTTAGCACACAAATTAAAACAGAAACAAAAATATTTTTGGATTTTTGATTTTTCTGAACAAGAAATAAAACAGAAATAACACTATTTTTGGATTTTTAATTTCTCTGATTTTTCTTTGATTTTCATTATTTTTAATTTTTAATTCTCCCATAATATTTAAATTAGAAGAAACAATGACAAATTTAACAAAAATAAAAATAAAAATGATATCTAACTTTAAGAGAGATTTGGGATCAAAGTTTTTAGACAGCCTTTATCCACTTATCGGTACCTTCCATATTCACATCTTTGTCTGATCGATCGTCGATATTGTGGTCCACTTAAACACGAACAATTTGTGACAGTTTTAGGACATACTATTTGTTACAAGACAAGGTGAACTTAAGTTCCTTAAAATTATATCTGATCCTAATTTCTTAGATACTATATCTTAAGGACCATTCATCTGACGACGACCAGGGATATTGTTGTCCACCTAAATTGAGCAGCGAGATCTATAGACAATCTGTGTGAGTTTAATTTTTAAGTGTACTGGAACGTGTTTCCCGCTTCCTGATATGCCCCAGCCATCAAGAACTTCCAGATTACTCCTTACATCGGGTGAGTAGACAACCATTCAGAGAGAGAAGAGATTCAGAATTCTATTGCTAACTACTTCAGAGGGGTTGAGAAGAAGAAGGTTGCATATGTTGTGTACCAGGTCGGATTAGAAGTCGCGCAAAGGAGACAACATATGGCTAACAGATGAGAAGTATTTCACACATATATTTCACACACATATATATATCCTGCAGAGAAATAGAGTTGCATATGTTGTGTACCAGGTCAGATTAGAAGTCGCACAAAGGAGACAACATATAACTAACAGACGGAAAGAAAGAAAATGATATTCTACAGACCTAATTTATCGGAATTTACCAGTCGCCCCATCCAACCGGAATTAAGGACAGAATCCGCACATCGAGGAAAAGTTAAGCCACGGTTCCAAGTACGGGTTCAATTAATGTGACGAGTAGATTCCCATATATATCTCCCTGCTCAACCTATCCGAGCGTCGTATTGTCAGGCTGAACGTATCTAACTAGGTCAAGATTTGTCAAGTCTATAAATTTCCTAAGTTCAACTCTCCCTAGTCAAGTCCATTTAAAAATTTTCGTGCCTACCGACGCATCAAGTCAGAGCATAGACCCTTCAACTTCGGGTACGTTATGCAGACTCAGGTTGCCTGTTATCACTTAATAATATCACTTCCCAAAACATCTCCCTCAAACACAGACTCATAATCAATATATTTTTTTTTATTTTCTGATTTTCTGATGTTTTTGGATTTTTTTTTTAAATTTTAAAATTTTTGTTTTGTTTTTATTTCTCCCCCTAAATTTGTGCATAGGAGAGATACAAAAGTAAATGCGCAAATTTAAACTATCCTAAAACAAAAATTAGTCTTTAAAGCGAATCAGGTTAAGAAAAACTTAGGAGTATAGAGAAGAAAACGCAAACCGTAATTCACCGATTGAATCTGCATCCAGAAGGTCTGAGAACAACACATGTAATCTCAGAATAGATCCGAAAATTCTTCATATCATTAAGAATTAACCCCGTGTGATCCCTTCTTTCCTTCCTTCTTTCCTTTCCCGCAAAGGACACATACTCTTGAACAAAATTCTGAGTGTTGTACAGTTGAGAGATGTCCCCAATCATATGCCAGGAGCAGCCACTACCAACAAACCGAAGTCTGATGATATGCCTCCATAGCTGCTCCAGCACAGAGCGGGATCAGTTGGTCTTTGGAACCCAGTCCATTTTGAAACTGGGTCGACCTTTGTCATCAACACACAATACTTTCTCCCATGACATATCCTGCTTATCACAAACAGAAGATGTAGAAACATTAGAGTCGTTAGTTGATTTGGGAGATTGAGCCTTCGGAACCCATTTGTAGTTGGGTTTAACCCATTTCTTTTTCGATCTGATGGGTGCCTTGGCACTTGATTTGGCACTTGAAGCCGATCTTCGAGATGACTTTGACCTAGCCGGTCTTGGTTTTGTTGGGGCATCTCTTGGATTGGACTTCTTGGTCGGCATTCCCTCCTTGCCCTTGGGATTTTGATTCTTGGCCTTCGAAGATTGATTCTTGGCCTTGGGAGTTACATTCTTGGCCTTCTTGACATTCCAGTCGTCAATATCTGAACGTGACCTTGAGGGGTTTCTTTTGGAGTATCTCCCTCTTGGTGCGTTTTTCCATCCTTGTGCGCAGTAGGGAACGTATGCGTGATTTGGACAGTTTCTGGCAATGTGTCCAGGTGTTCCACAGTGAAAACAAGTCTTTTTCTTCACTGTGAAGTTATCTCTTCCTGCCCCTGGTGGCGTATCCTTGCCTCGTTTCTTGTTGTTCCCACATGCACACTTGCCACAAGAACTCTGTTGCGTTGGAATGGGTGGCCTGTATTTTTCAACTGCAGGTTGATCAGAAGCAGTTGAGTTTGAAGCAATAGATTCAGAGTTCAAGGAGTCATCGGTTTGTTCAATAGTGTTCTCCTTGTTCTCATCTTCTGCTACTTTACCTGCACATGAAGTAGCAACATTAGTATCTTCAAAATTAATAACTCCTCCTGACACAAATCCAGCTCGTTTTCCATATTAAAGATGTGCCTCCTTGTCAATTTCTTTCTTTGTCATGGGGATGGATGTGTAGTTATGATTGAAAGGAGGAGGTACACTATCATATCCTAGACCCTTGTGTTGATTCCTTTTAAACTGTATGCTTTGGTCTATCACATTTGCAACCACCTCACTTGAGAAATCATATTTTCTAACATCAAGTTTGGCAGTTTCAAACTTTCCTTTCAAAGATTCAACTTCAGCCACTAGCTCAGCATTTTGTTTGACTACATAATCATAGTTTTCACATTTGTTACTGTAGTCTTCTTGAAGTTTCCTAAAGTCCTTGGTTTTTCCTTCTAACTCAGCCTTCAGGGGTTTCTGTCCTTTCCTGAGTTGATATCCTTTATATCTCAGGTCCTCAACTTCCCTTTTTAATACATCAATTTGTTCCCGAAGAAATTTAATCGTATCTTCACATGATTGAGAACATGAAACTTCACATGAATGAGAACACGACACTTCATTGACCGGAAGGTTTGCTGAACTCATTGTTTTTCGACAATTCAAAGCGTTAAGTTCTTCAATTATATCAGCCAAACTAAGACGATTAAGATCTTTTGTCTTCTTGATGTCAGCCACGTCCATGTCCCACGATTTTGGAAGAGAATTCAATAGCCTTTTGTTTATCTCAGATTTGGTCAAAAAGATCCCAGCAATATTCATCTCAGTAGTGAGAGTAGTAAATCGCTGCAACTGAGTTTCGAGCGTTTCTCCAGGGACATAATCGAAAAAGTTGAAATTTTGTCTTAACATATCCTGACGACTCTCTTTCATGTTTTCAAACCCCTCGTATACCTTAAAATCAATTAATTAAAAAAACAACTAGAAGCAAACGTCAAATTTAAAATGCCCCCTTTTTTTATTTTTTTTATTTTTTTTATTTTTAAAAACAACCTTAAAAGTCAAATTTTAAAAAAATTAAACTTCAAAAGTCAAACTTAAAAATCAAACCGAAAGGTTAAATTTGAAATTTTAAAAATTATAGGAAAAAGTCAAAGTTTAAAATCAAAATTTGAAATAAAAAGTCAAAATTAAAAATAAAAAATAAAAAATAAAAAATAAAAAATAAAAACAATTATTATTATTTAATTAATTAATTTATTATTTTATTTTAATTTTTTTTTAATTTGGATGAAAAAGGAATTTAAAAAATAAAAGAAATTTAGTTTTTGGGCAGAAAGTGTCAAATTGGCGAAACTTGAATGCCACTGGAAGTGTTTAAGAATTAAAAATGGAAGGCTAGTAACAGGTTCCTCCTTGGTTCAACTGGTAAGTCGGAGGGAAGGATGATTTAATAGACCCGGGTTCGATCCTTGCCAGACGCAAAGTTGTTGCCTTTTTATTGAAGCGCTTGCAGCTAGCTGCTGTAGAGCCGAGCTGATCTCCAAGCCGCCACGTCCGAGCTGAGCCGCCAAGCCGAGCCAAGAACTTCCAACTGAGTCGCAAAGCCGCCAAGCCGTAATCTCGGAAACCCTAGCCGTAAACGGTAATCCGCCGCCGGCCGTGAACAGTTTCCGGTCGTAAACAGTTTAAGATTACGTGAAAATTCGACTTTGAAGCTCCAAAACTCGATAAAAAACCTCTTTTATGTGAAAAACTCAAAGAACAAACCCCCCTTATTTTTGCGAGATCTATCCAAAAACGTAGAAATATTACGAAAATAAGATCAAATAATGCCCCAAATAGAGTTTACGGCCCAAGAACTCGGTGTTTACGGCCGTAAGCTTGGACCGTAAACAAAGAATATTTGATTTTTTGAAGAAACAATAAACCTTTTGACTGATACAACCTTGCTCTAATACCAATTGTAAGTCCCTAATCTGCCCGTGTATCAGTCAAATCCGTTTGATGGTGCGGAAACCCAATCAAACGGATGATGTTAGGTAAAAATTGAAGAGAAGGAGAAGAAGAATAAGATGAATCTCGATTGTATTAATGATATGAATTAAAGCTCCAGATACAAACGATTCACACACACGTTTCTCTCTTCTCTCTGGCCGTAAGCTCTCTAGTTCATCAATCATTACTCCTCACCCTAACACCTCTATTTATACATGTTGGATATGGGCCGGAAACATATGGGCCGTAAATGAGTTTACGGTCGTAAGGTGTTTACGGCCGTAAACTCGGCCGTAAACAAGACCGAAAATTCATAAATATTACACAAAAATATAATTGCCCAGAAAAGTAAAGTATAAACCATATTTTGACCCAACAACATGTCCCCTCATGACCCTTGTCGCACTTTCCGCAAGTGCGGCCCTTCTGGCCTCCCATCCTCGAATCGGCGGACTTAGTCCGCTTGGCAGCCGGCTGAGACTGAGCCAGCCGCCGATCCACCCGTTGAGACTCGGCCTCCTCCCTGGCTTGGGTCTCCAACTCAATCTCGCGCTTCCTGGCATTCGCCTGAAGCTCAGCAAAAGTCTGATATGACGAGTTCGATATGAACTCCCGGATATCCCTCCTTAACACTCCCAAATACCAGCTCATCCGAGCCTGCTCTGTGGACACCTGCTCTGGGCAGAACATCGCCCTCTCATGAAACTTCCACGTGATCACCGTGACAGAATCATTACCCTGCTTGAGGGTCAAGAACTCCTGAACCAACCGTTCCCTCTCCACCGGGGGAACGTACTCGTCTCTGAACATAGTAGTAAACCTCTCCCATGTCACAGCTGAAACCTCTGTCAGAGTGAAGTTCGCCGTCACGAACTTCCACCAATCCTTTGCTCCCAGGCGGAGCTGGTTCAAGGCGAACCGTACCCTCAGATGCTCGGGACATGAACAAGTGTAGAAGCATCCCTCGATATCAGCAATCCATCTCATCGCAGCGATCGGATCCAGCGTCCCATCAACCTCAGGTGGCTTCGTGTTGCTGAACTCCCAGAACAGCAACGAGTCACCTCCCTGTAGTCTGGCAGCGGCCACAACTGCGGTAGCTGCAGCGGCTGCAGCCTCAGTCAACGCGGCGTACTGCTCATCAAAGGTCTCCATCAGAGTGGTCTTAATAGACCCAAACATCTCCGGAATCTCAGCCCAGATCGCTGCAGCCACCTCCTCATGAATCATCTGACGAATCTTCTAGTCACTCACACTGCTCGTACTAGGCCTGTGGCGTGGTCCAACCATGATGCCTCTGAAATACAACATAGAAATATCAGAGACTCTACCGAGCATAATCGCACTCGATAACGCAACCTTACTCATTCTCCGATACCCAGGGATTCTTACTTGGGTCGCCCACCGACCCGGTGTCTTCGGTAGTACGGGCCCAATACTACCGACTACACCGCATCAGCATTCATCCCAAGTCCTCCTCCCCAAACCCCGGATCCTGAGTACTCTACTCTTGCCATGCACTAACTACCCACTCGCTCTCAAAGCATCTCATAGCAACAGATTTCCCTAGACTAAGGCATCACAAATCAGGCCACTCTAGTCCTATTATGAATACCTAGTCTTCTAGCATGCATATCATATCATATCTCATAACACAACATTGTAAGGGTATTTTGGGGATTTTTACCGTTCGGGCGCTGGCTGATCGTACACACTGCTTCATTCTTGTTTACCACAAAATCCTTAATAAAAATTTTATGCCTTTGTTTTTTTTTTTTTTGAAAGTTTTCCTCAAATCCTCGGTTTGAGTTCAGTTACGCCCGAAGGTGTACCCGAATCCCTCAAACCAAGGCTCTGATACCAACTTGTAACAACGAAATTTTAAAACAAAATTTTCATTTCTTAAAAATGTATTTCCATCCAAAATAAGGCATAAAGATCCAATGTATCATGTCATAATACAAATCATATAAAATCCCAAGATCATAAATCCTCCATCAGTGTGTACAGATCACATCGGCGCCTTCCCACGGTCCTCGCTAGTACCTGAAACACATACACAACAACTGTAAGCATAAATGCTTAGGGAGTTCCCCAAAATACAACCTACGCACATACGCCTTTCCAGGCCCCGACCTTCCGGTCCATGTGTCTCAGGGGACTTCCGTCCCGACTGGGTAAACCTTCCGGTCCTACCCATGCCAACCTTACAGTCGACATTACAACGCCTTCCGGCCCATAACATATTCGCCTTCCGGCCCATAACATATTCGCCTTCCGGCCCATAACATAATGCCTTCCGGCCCATATCAAGCATATCATAAATAGCACATATAACAATTAACTTATCACATATAGCACATATGTCTCATACCATATCCGACCTTCCGGTCACACAGTCAAAACCCTTCCGGGTACAGTATAGTGAGAAGACTCACCTCGTGAATATCAATAGCTAGCAAATCCCGAAATCAATCGTTCTCGATCCTCCGAGCTATAATCCCCCTATAACATCATATGTCTCTTATTAACACTTTTACCACTAAGGTTGACTACCCTTTTCAAGTCAACACTAGTCAACTCTGGTCAAGGGTCAACGGTCAACTTTGACCGGACTCGGCGAGTGCACTAGGGCGACTCGGCGAGTCTAGACGTTTTCACCAACTCTCTAGGATTCCCTTTTTGACACGTCGAGTATTACCCTGACTCGATGAGTTCCACCTGGTAAGAATCGCGGGGCCACCCCGACTCAACTCGCCGAGTCTCAAGAACAACTCGGCGAGTCCCAGTTCGACTCAGTCCACCTGTCAACCCTCTCTAACTCGCCCTGACTCACTGAGTCAACCTATAACTCGGTAGGACCACTCACTGAGTGGTTAAGGACAATCTTCATGCTACTCGCCGAGTCTGTTCGTCGGACTCGGCGAGTCCATGCCATGCAACAACTCAGACTTGCTTCTGAGGTCAGATCCGCTCCAACAATTCATAGATCTGGCCTTCCTAAGCTGATTCATCACGTAAAGTCCTTATCTTGGTGTTCATAACACACCCCATGGCTCATAAATGGTGTTTTGACCTTAGGCATAAGGATTCCAATCCAAAACCCCCTTGGATTCACAAAAAGCTTGGGCAAAGGGACACTCTGGACCTCCAAGGGTCCAGATCTATATTCTAAATCGCTTAAGGGGCCAAGGAAGCACTAGATCTAGCCTCAAAAGGGCTCAATAAGCCCTAAATCAATATAAACATCAACATAACAGAGAATAGCTCGAAGATAGTACCTCAAATGTGATGTTCTGGACCTCAAACCTTCAGGAAGTGGCTCCTCTTGTTTTCCCTTAGCTAATTCTTCCTTTCCCTTGCAAGATGACACCTCCAAGGTCAATAATGGCTTCCTACTTTGCTCCAAACGCTCACACTCACTAGGGTTTCACTCAAGGGACTGGTGAGCACAATTGACGGCCTAAAGGCCCTTTAAATAGGTCCCAAACCCGAGAAATTAGGGTTTCATTAAACAGCACGGACTCGCCGAGTCCAGGCGCGAACCCATGTCCAGAATCGCGATCCTACTCTGCGAGTCTGAGCTCCAACTCGCCGAGTCCCCTCACAAAACATCAAAATTATAAGCATAAAAGATACCTGGAAATCCGGGCTGTTACACCTTCGAACAATTTCAACCGATGATAATGAATGAATTAACCAACTATAAAAAATGGATAGATAACTAATCCAATGGTTCAACTTACTACTGAACAAAGCCCATGTGGAAATACACATACCAAACTCTGAAGTTGGTTGACAGATCAACAATTGCCCATCCTTGACTATACATAACGATTCGTACGACAAGCTAACCAATCTCTCAATAATAAGTATCAACTTAAGCGGCCCAAATGATTCTAGACCTAATCATTGGCATTTCAAAAAAGAATGACTAACTACAAAGAGATGTTCCCCCAACAGCTTCGATGAAAGGACAATGTCCACATCCCTAAAGGCATTAACCTGATAGAAACTAACTTTGCACTCGTGGTCTGACCAAACCTTAATTATTTCATAACCATGGCAGTTTTTGATAAATCCTTGCGAACATGAAAAGAAACTCCCCAACTCTGAGAACTTTGATGGTAGCCCACCTTCCTTCTTTTGTACCATAATAAACCCGAACCAAAAATCTAGCATACATGTACCACAGATCCCTCAGACCCATTGAGCAAAAACCACAAAATTAAACTAAATGATAATCCTCCAATCAGAATTCCAAGCCCCCCCCCCCCCACCCACACACACACACACTTAGGTTTTGAACCATCATCGATTGATGTCTATCACACTAGAGCCTCAAACCAGCTCATCTAGAGACATACCAACCTTAACTCTCAGAATGCTACATGGAATATGACAATTCCTTCGGATGATGACCAAAAAATCATAAAGAAACCCCGAATCTCTGATGGAGACCTAAGAAACTCTTCCTAGTATCGTTACCTTAATCAAAAGACCGATAAATACCAAAATATGGAAACAAATTATGGTTCCAAACCATGTTACCTACTATCAACTAGCTCCTTAGTATCCCCATGATCTTCCTTACTTTAAGTATAGATCTTGTGCTTCCAATAATACGTGCCCAATACTACCTTCCATACTTATCTGTATTTTCCTCAAGAGTCATAATGTATCTTCTAAGTCATTTCCCTATGACCATTCTCACATATCCTTGCTCTAAACAACATATGAAGGCACTCTGTAGGCTCTCCTAGGATTACACATTCCACATAAGCATGTTCTAACACAATTACTAATCCACTATGAACCCTACCTCACCCTGCTCTCAGCTGTATAAGAAACTTCTATAAATTTTGATTAATATTTTATGAATATAATTACATGAAACAGATATTAAACAATCTTTCAACTAAAATATCATGTCCTACAACGGTTGGACTCAAAAAAGAGTTGCTTAGTAGAGTCGAATCAAGCAATTTAAAATTATTCAGTCTTTGTGGCATGAAAGTTAACGTATATGCTTAACAGTTAATTAACATCGATATAGTTCTTACATAGCACAAGGCAAGTAGCATTTGATTAGTGAAACCGATTGGTAATAAGGCCTCATAAAGATTAGATAATTCTCATACACAATTCCAAAAGATCCTTAGCCTACTCGCAATCAGGCATATCTACCAACTCCTAAACCATGCAGAAAAAGGCATCTCTCCTAAGAAAGCATTCTAGCATGAAACTCTAAGCAAATCATTATTCGAACGTCTAGCATGCATATCACATTATAACACAAATAACATATCAACATGTATGGGTACTTTGGGAATCATTTACTTGAGCCTTCATGCATCACACCCCTCATTTTTAAAAATGTTTTTGGAAAACTCATTTTCTTTCAAAAGATTTTATTAAGTCCTAAGTTTGACTTTAGACACACTCAAGAGTGTGCCCAAATCCCTCAAACCAAGGCTCTGATACCAACTTGTAGCGTCCCAAAAATACGTAGTAAAATTTTCATTTTAAAAAAATAAAAACCATTTATTCATTTGTTCTAGAAGACAATCGGAGTAAATGTATTCTGAAACAATTAGAGTAAAATCATAAACAAACAATGCAAAATAAATCTCCAAGGGACACACTGCGATCAAGTCGGGCCCTTCCCTTTGCAACCAGAAGTACCTGAAAACATTTTAAAGATAAACCGTAATCACAAAGTTTAGTGAGTTCCCTAAAATACCACATACCGTATATAACGGGTCTATTTCAACCATAAGAAGGTACTATGGGCCAAATCGTAGTCTTATCCCCTTCCATGGGCCAAATTATGGTCTTTACTTGTTCAACTGCCAGGTGCTAGATCTTGGTTTTCTATATATTTGTCAGGGGCTAAAACCTGGTCTTTCATGCAAGTGCTAAGGGCCAAACCCTGATAATTCATATAAATTTCTAGGGTCCAAATCCCGGTCTTCCACAAAAGTATCACAAAGACAACTACATCCTACATAGTGCAATGAGAAGACTTACCTAACAATGTAGTCAACAGCTAAACAACTCATATAGGCAAGAAATGGGTAGTACACGCCACCAACCGAATCACACAAGATAAACACTTAGTCTACCTTCCTTTAACATCCCGTGATTCCAGGTATTTTCAAATCCTTCCCTTCGGTAATTAATATGTAACATCCCAAAATTTAAGGCCAAAAATTTTATTTTTAAATAAGTTATTATAAAACCAACAGTATAAGAAAACATCCATAACATCATGTCATGTCCAAACCAAAGTCGAAATAATCAAAACATGTTATCATAAACAATATCAAAGTGTAATCCCAAAGATCTCATGTGCGAAAAACCATAATGTGATGCGGTGCGATCGAGCCGACTCCTTTCCTTTGAAAACGAAGTACCTGAAACCAAAACTAAAAACCGTAAGCAAGAAGCTTAGTGAGTTACCCAAATACCACATACCACACATATCAACATACTGCCTAGCATATATGGGTGTTGGCCTACACCTTCGGTCTCTTTTAACTGGATATTGTCTAGCATTTAAACGCATACTCGCATAGTGTCATACATAACCATGAGCCATACATATATCATGATCATTAAAGATGCTATGTGCCAAAAATAGTCTTGCAATTATGCCATGGGCCGCCACGTTGTCTTTCTTGCCAAGTTGGGGGCCACCCCCTCGGTCTCACAGACAAGTGCCAAGAGCCACCTCCTGGTCTTCCATGCAAGCATCACAAAGACAACTTGCATACATACTACTCTACTTAGCTAATCAGCATATAGTGTGCCAGGAGCCACCTCCTAGTCTTTCATACATAATAGCATACAGTGCTCCGAGCCACCTCCTGGTCTTTCATACATATTACCTAGGGCTAACCCCCAGGTCTTCCAACCATACATAATAACATATTGTGTGCCAAGAGCCGCCTCCTGGTCTTTCATGCATAATGCCTAGGGCTAACCCCCGGGTTTTCCTATCATAAATAAACTAAATGGGCCAGAATTGGTGCCTTAGACCCATACAAATAGTGAGGTGACTCACCTCACACTGCTGAAGTCCCATGGATAAAGTTGTGGCTGCTGGATGACAGATTCGCGAATCTGTTAACATCAAAATAACACCCAATTAATAATTGGGTTCTAACACATAACCATAAGTCCATGCTTGGGGTAAAAGGCTACTTTACCCCTATCTTAGCGTGATTTGAGCCCAAGGCCCAAAAGTAAACTATGAGTCCAAGCCCAACATATGGCCCATCTATGGCCCAATTTTGCAAATTGGGCCCAAACCCCTTACATTGTCTTTACCCTAAGTCCATTTGCATGCTCTTGGATGGCCTAATATTATCCCAATCATCAAGGCCCAATAAGAAGACCCAACTCAAAGTCCAAGTGATATTACGGTTTCACATAAAATGACAATTAAGGTTAAGTGTCCCTACTTAACCCATTAAGGACTTAATCCATTAAGTCCCACATGGCCTTAGGTTAAATGCAAATGGTCATTAATTAATATTTTAATTTAATAAAAGATTCTAGTGTGGGTCCCGATTGATCCAAAGCCCATATATCCAAAAATTAGGGTTTCTAACCCCTCACAACCCAATTAGTCCCAAAACCTAAATCCTTAAGCCCATTAGGGTTTCACTAGGCCCATTAGGGTTTCATGTATCTCAAACGAGGTCCAAATGCAATCAAAGCACACCGCCACCCAACCTGGCGGCTGGTGGCGGCAGGAGGCGACAACCACCACCTCACGGTGGTGGTTTGAGTTTCATTTCATTACTCTTCTTTTAATTACATATTACAACCCAAAATAAACACACACACACACACACTAAGAGGTAAAGACACACACACACACACACAACCACCCTTGTGGTGACCGGCGGTGGCATGTGGTGGCGGTGGCTTTTCCATGAACCTTGGCTAAACAAAACACACATACAATCTCATAACAACCGGAAACAGTAATAACACATGAACATACACCCATAAATACATCCACAGCTACCTCTCACGGTGGTTAGTTGTGGCAAAATAAGGTAGAAACAGAAAAAGATAGCGGCGGCAGTGAGATAGCGACCACACACACAATATTCTTGAGATCTGGAGGCAGCCACCTACCTGGTGGTGCTCATCGAACGATAGAACCCCCAACAGAGGGGATGGCGGCTAGGGTTTAGGATCCCAACTGGTGAACGGAAGAAGCAATACATCGTGTTCCTCCACAGCCCCGATGTCCAGAAACAGCCCTCATCTTCAATGGAGTGAGCGTACGGTGGTCCTCAGCTTCACATCGGCGGTGGAGCGGCGGCACCCTTGATGAAACAGTCGCATGGCGACGGTTACAACATCGAGACCCAACCGCAACCCTTCGATCGATCGTTCCTAAGACCAGTGTCGGTTTCAGCATGTCTCAGATTCATCGGCACTTGTCGGGGGAACATTTCTTGTGGCTCACAACTTCGACTGGTCTACGAGAGTGGCGTTGTTGTGGTGTTTGGACGGTGAAGGAGCAGCGGCAATGGCTACCCCAACTGATCGGAACCGTGAACGAAGGGAGGGGGCGGCTAACTCCACACATGGTGGCTGAACTCTTCCGTTAGGGTTAGGGTTACCGTAAGGGTTATATACCCGGTGCCCTTCTAAACTCCTTTCCATAATGACATAATCGGGCCCTCCTTCCCCTTTTTCTCTCAAAATGAGTCCATAATTTACCCATTTAACCCTGGCTTTGGAAATCTCTTTCAATTTAAATCCAACATATTCCAAACAACCCCTGACTTCAAGAATCTCTTAATAATAGGTCCCGAAATTACGAATCAACCCCTTAAGCCTTCAAATCTTTTTCAAATTAAGTCTTAATAATTACCATGGAGCCCCCGTCTTCATAAATATTGATAAACTGAATCCGAAACTTACACTTTTAACCTCGGACCATTAAAATTGTGACAATTAACTCCTCGAATCCAACACCATGCTATAAGATTATTAATTTTAAGGCTATTATACAATCATTAATTTATTTATTTAATAAACGGGGTGTTACAACTCTCCCCCACTTAAAATAGATTTCATCCTCGAAATCATTCCTTACACGCCCAACTACTCTAGTAACATGGTCACAGTCCTGGGCACACCCTAGCCTTCCTAGGGTAACCATGACCAATATTCACAAAGCCCAAAAATCCACGGGTGAATTAACTCCCCACAACAAGATCACCTCTACTCCATTGGAAATCTTATGTCTCGAGATGGTCTACATCCCTGACAGACTACTCATTCTGAATCATTAACGCTGAATCTAGTCCACTTATTCTCTTAACTGACTACTAAACTTCTGATAACCTAAGGCTCCCACTAGAATACTGAAATCATAAACCCAATTATCCCCGTATGTTATTTAGCGTAACCCAAGCCATCTGTTATTCCGTCCGAACTTGCACCCCTATACACAAATACTGTTATTGCCAATCGTTGAAACCGTCTGAACATTGAACTGCCTGAAGCAGTATGTTGCCACATGGCTACTTCTCAACATCTACCGAGACCTACCTGGTCTCAATTTTTTCGCCAATCATCTGAAATGTTGGGTTCCGGACCGACTGCGAAGCCAAAGGACTCCCGATTAGTCGCCTCACACGAATTCTGAACGAAATCCTTCTCAAGAACTAGTTTCAACTAGTTATCATGCCACTATGACTCTAATAACTTTCTGAACTAACCGATTGGTTCCATGCATCGAATCCTAACGTCACCAAACCCAAGGCTAAAAGTGATTGCTACATGACTATTGGTAACCTTATGTCATGAATGACCTTAAGCAGTCCACTTCTTCCATGCTCTCATAGCTGTAGTGGCGCTTCTACAGTCTTATCACTAACTTAACTAGGCCTAATCCGTCTGGGTAATTCCAAAACCCAATCCGTGGATTTCCATATCCTCACTGCTACACCCGAACTGGTGGGTACTACTGTTCTTTCCGCGCCCTAACAATGTACTCGCACCATCTACCAACCTACTGAATGCTACGACTACACTCGTAGACTTACAACACTCTATCACTATCTGGTTGCCAATGAATGCTACGGCTACACCCGCAGACTTACAACATTTTAACACTATATGGCTGCTAGCGAATGCTACGGCTACCCCCGTAGACTTACAACACTCTAACACTATTTGGATGCTAGTGAATGTTACGGCTACACCCGCAGACTTACAACACTTTCCATACTGGGCTGAATACGCGCTTGACCTACACTCAACTGAACTCATGTCCTGACTGGAATCCCCAACCTGATTCCCTAAGGCTTGCTAGCAAACATTATGCGAATGCGATCTCCTTATTGGCAAGTTTTTCAGAACTTCCATCTCACACTATCCTCAAACCATACAGCTGTTTGGGCTGTCTTCCTTCCAGACAAGGATGCGATTTATATCCCAGTTTCAAAACTGCTCCTACTTCTAAATCCTTGGATAATTCTCCCCCACTTTGATTCAACTAACGTCTTACAGCACACAATACGGGAAGGATTCTCAATCCTTCTTACCATTCTATGCCCAATCAACTGAAAACCATGTTTACCATTGCTAGTGTTTCAATACTAGCCAGTCCAAAAGATCACACCACCTCCAAGAACCCGAATAACTCTCTGATAATAGCCCACTAGACCCAGGTAGCTCCGAATCTCAATTGGAGACCTAGGAATCTCCCACTGCGTCACTGCCTCTATCTTGGCCGGATCGACTAGAATACCCTTCTAATTGACAAGGTGCCCAAGAAATTGCTCCTCGCGCAACCAGACCTCACATTTGGAGTACCTTGCAAAAAGTCTCTCCCTCCTCAAAGACTCTAGCACCTCCCTCAAGTGCTTCTCGTGCGGCTCCTCAGTCTTGGAATAAAACAAGATGACATTCTACTCTCCTAATCCCGCAATTTGGGAAATGATATTTCGCTATCCGCTAATAATTCTCGGTATGCAATTGGCATATGCCATTCTTTGGAAGTATAATTCAAATACACACAGGGGATAACCCAGAGTCACACTTACTTAAACCCTTGGAACGAAAGGCTCCCTTGTGCAGTTTCCCATAAGTGTTGCATCAAATCTGGTACTGCTGGTCTCTCGAAAGCTAATCCTAAATTTAGGGTCTCCTCCCAAGACCCTTCAATATAAGCAACTGATCTGGTTCCCTCTAACCAATGTGCTCCAAGTCCATATCCCGTTCTCAAGCTCTAGAAGTCATATCATTCAGGGTCTTGCACCATGAGATACTCACGATCTCCCTGCTATCATTTTACAGTATGTTCTGATAACTTACCTTCTTCATTTCCTCATCTGCTGCATACTGTGGAACCATATAAGCTCTTTCCCGATACTTGGCAATGATCTCTGCCACAGTCTCAGTCGTCTGGTGGAGAGCTAACAACTCTTGCTCCAACTGTTGCGCCTCAATCGCCTGGGCATGCTCTACCCAGAATCTGGTCTAAAAGTCATCCCATGACATAACATCAACCGCGTCATACTCAACCTTCTACCAAGATTTTCCTATCAATCTCGTGCTCTGTCCCTCAGGAGATAGGAAGTAAATCGGATCTTGTATCCTTTCGATAACAATGGGGTCCCTAACCCCGATAACAATTTGAAGCCTCACAAACTCTGAATTCCCAAAACATCAACGTACGGGTCCTTATCATGACGGCTATCTCAGTGCAGATTGCACTCGGCCTCTCATCACAAATATCTAATATTCCCTCCTTGATCATACTGAGGATCACAAGAGTCTGGTCAATGATACTGTGTAATCTCAAATGGAATGAACTCCCTCATCTGATCATCAAGCTGCCCGGCTACAGAGTCTGAGCCTGATCCCTCATCAACACAAGAACTACCATCTGGTCTACCACGTAGCGTTACTATACTTAGTAATAAACCATCACTAACATCACAATACTCATCAAAAATCGAGGGATCTCACACATTGCAAGTTCCCTGGTCTTATCTCAACCTTCCTTGATTCGAGTACGGATCCTCTGCTTTTAGTAGTACGGGCCCATACTACCTTCCACATCAATCCGTCCTTTCCCCAAGAACTGCCTTGACTCCACCAAGTCCCTTATACTGCTACTGCTCTCTGCTACACTCATCCTAGGTTTGCCCTAGGGTAATCACCAACTCACTCTTCGCTATCAGCTACATAAAAAGTCCCTGTTACCTCCCCCTAACTAGCTCGTGAATACTATTACATATTAGTAAGACTAGATATTTCTTCGAATGAGAGATCCTACCCTACAACAGTTGGACTCAAACAAGAGCTACGTAATAGAGCTAGACCTAACCTTTTGAAATTATTTAATCCTCGCAATATCTAACGTAACATATTCATTTACTAGTTAGTAAAAGATAACTAAAATTCCTAAAAGCACAAAGCAAGCAACATTAAAGCATCGAGTACAAATAATCAAGCATATACTACTCTGGCTATCATACTGGCAATTCTATACTAGCATGCAGTTCTCATAGAGCTGAAACACATATAACAGGCACATAAGGCATCCTTCCTAGAACCTTAGTCCTAATCTATCATGTTGTTCTAATAAAGCTAATAATCATAACATAGCATAAACTTGTATGGGTAATTTGGGAGTGCTAACTTGAGCTCGGCTGATTGCACGCATCACACACCTTGTTCTTTTCAAATTTATTTTCTCTTTTCAAACTTCTTTTTATAAAATGGTTTTACTTTTGAAAATTTTCATACCAAGTCCTTAGTTTGAGTTCAGACACACCTGAGAGTGTGCCAGAATCCCTTAAACCAAGGCTCTGATACCAACTTGTAACATCCTAAAATTTAAGGCCAAAAATTTCATTATTAAATAAGTTATTATAAAACCAACATTATAAGAAAACATCCATAATATCATGTCATTTCAAAACCAAAGTAGAAATAATCAAAACATGTTATCATAAACAATATCAGAGTGTAATCCCAAAGATCTCATGTGCGGAAAACCATAGTGTGATGCGCTGCAATCGAGCCGGCTCCTTTCCTTTGAAAATGAAGTACCTGAAACCAATACTGAAAACCGTAAGCACAAAGCTTAGTGAGTTCCCCAAATACCACATACCACACATATCAACATACTCCCTAGCATATATGGGTGTTGGCCTACCCCTTCGGTCTCTTTCAACCGGATATTGTCTAGCATATAAACACATACTCACATACTGTCATACATAACCATGAGCCATACATATATCATAATCATTAAAGATGCTATGTGCCAAACATAGTCTTGCAATTATGCCATGGGCCTCCATGTTGTCTTTCTTGCCAAGTTAAGGGCCACCCCCTCGGTCTCACAGACAAGTGCCAAGAGCCACTTCCTGGTTTTCCATGCAAGCATCACAAAGACAACTTGCATACATACTACTCTACTTAGCTAATCAGCATATAGTGTACCAGGAGCCACCTCCTGGTCTTTTATACATAATAGCATATAGTGCTCCTAGCCACCTCCTGGTCTTTCATACATATTGCCTAGGGCTAACCCCTGGGTCTTCCTACGATACATAATAACATATTGTGTGCCAGCAGCCACCTCTTGGTCTTTCATGCATAATGCCTAGGGCTAACCCCAGGTCTTCTTGTCATAAATAAACTAAATGGGCCAGCATTGGTGCCTTAGACCAATACAAATAGTGAGGAGACTTACCTCACACTACTGAAGTCCAGTGGATAAAGTTGTGGCTGTTGGATGACAGATTCCCGAATCTGTTAACATCAAAATAACACCCGATTCATAGTTGGGTTCTAACACAAAACCATAAGTCCATGCTTCAGGTAAAAGACTGCTTTACCCCTATCTTACCTTGATTCGATCCCAATGCCCAAAAGTCAACTATGAGTCAAAGCCCAACATATGGTCCATCTATGGCCTAATTTTCCAAATTGGGCCTAAACCCCTTACATGGGCTTTACCCTAAGCCCATTTGCCTTCTCTTGGATGGCCCAATATTATCCCAATCACCAAGTCCCAATTAGAAGACCCAACGCAAAGTCCAAGTGACATTAGGGTTTCACATAAAATGACAATTAGGGTTAAGTGTCCCTACCTAACCCATTAAGGACTTAATCCATTAAGTCCTACATGACCTTAGGTTAAATGCAAATGGTCATTAATTAATATTTTAATTTAATAAAAGATTCTAGTGTGGGTCCCGATTGATCTAAAGCCTATATATCCAAAAATTAGGGTTTCTAACCCCTCACAACCCAATTAGGCCCAAAACCTAAATCCTTAAGCCCATTAGGGTTTCACTAGGCCCATTAGGGTTTCATCCATCTCAAACGAAGTCCAAATGCAATCAAAGCACACCGCCACCCAACAAGGCGGTTGGTGGCGGTAGGAGGCGACAGCCACCACCTCACGGTGGTGATTTGAGTTTCATTTCATTACTCTTCTTTTAATTACATATTACAACCGAAAATAAACGTACACACTAAGAGGTAAACACATACACACAACCACCCTTATGGTGGCCGGCGCTGGCATGTGGCGGCAGCCACCACCTCATGGTGGTGGTGGTGGCTTTTCCATGAACCTCGGCTAAACAAAACACACATACAATCTCATAACAACCGGAAACAGTAATAAGACCTGAACACACAACCATAAATACACCCACAACTACCTCTCATGATGGCTAGTGGGTGCAAAATAATGTAGAAACGGAAGCCATGACGGCGTAGCGGCAGAAGATAGCGGAGGCAGCGACATAGCGACCACACATTCACCATTCTCGAGATCCGGAAGTAGCCACCCACCTGGTGGCGCTCATTGAATGGTAGAACCCCTATCAGCGGGGATGGAGGCTAAGGTTTGGGATCCTGACTGGAAAACGACAGCAGCAGTACATCGTGTTCCTCCACAGCCCCGATGTCTAAAAACATCCCTCTTCTTCAATGGAGTGAGCGCATGGTGGTCCTCAGCTTGACATTGGTGCTGGAGCGGCGGTATCCTTGATGAAACAGTCGCATGGTGGCGTTTACAACACCGATACCCAACCGCAACCCTTTTTATCGGTCCTTCTGAAGAGTAGTGTCGGTCTCAGCATGTCTTAGATTCATCGGCACTCGTCGGGGGAACATTTTTGGTGGCTCACGACTTTGAATGGTCTACCAGAGTGGCGATGTTGTGGTTTTTGGACGGCGAAGGAGCGGCGGCAATGGCTACCCTTACTGATCGAAACAGTGAACGAAAGGAGGGGGTGGATGACTCCACACATGGCGGTTGAACTATCCCGTTAGGTTTAGGGTTCCCGTAAGGGTTATATACCCATTTCCCCTCTAAACTTCTTTCCATAATGACATAATCCGCCCCTCCTTCCCTTTTTTCTCTCAAAATGAGTCCACAATTTGCCCATTAAACCCCGACTTTGGAAATCTCTTTCAATTTAAATCCAACATATTCCAAGCATCCCCTGACTTCAAGAATCTCTTCATAATAGGTCCCAAAATTACCAATCAGCCCACTAATCCTTCAAATCTTTTTCAAATTATGTCCCAATAATTACCACGGAGCCCCCGTCTTCATAAATATTGATAAACTGAATCCGAAACTTACACTTTTAACCCCTGGCCACCATAATTGTGACAATCAACTATTTGAATCCAACACCATGATATAAGATTATTGATTTTAGGGCTATTATACAATCATTAATGTATTTATTTAATAAACGGGGTGTTACATAATATGTCATGTTGGTCTTTGATTTTGGTGGAATTTAGCCCTAAGAGGCCCGAGGGCCAAATTGGTAATTTTGGTTGGAGGTGGGAGTACACTAGGCGTACATATGATTAGACTAGGTCTACAAGGTGTAACGACCCAAAATACGACCCAAAAATTTTTGTTTAATTAATACTAAGGTTATCAACGATTTATAATATATCATGAAATCGTACGTCATAAATCCCAAAAAGTCATAATAGATGTGTCATAACAAAAGAACTGTAACAACATAACATAGTATCTGAAATAAACTCCCAGGACAAAAGTTGAAGCTATGGTGTGTGTAATGCCATCATCCCGAGCTCTTCCCTTAGCTTGCGGAAGTACCTGAAACCAAAACTGAAACTGTAAGCACAAAGCTCAGTGAGCTCCCCCAAACTACCACATACCATACAATAACATATAAAGCACATACTGGGCCTTGCCCACTACATCGGACCGAATTCCGGAAACTGCATTGGACCGAAGTCCGGAAACTAACAAGTTCCTTGCCCTCTGCATCGGACCGAAGTCCGAAAACTGCATCGGACCGAAGTCTGGAACTAACTGGGACCTTGTCCCCTGCATCGGACCGAAGTCCGGAACTAACTGCATCGGACCGAAGTCCGGAACTGACTGGGACCTTGTCCCCTGCATCGGACCGAAGTCCAGAACTGACTGAACATAGCATAGCATAAACACATATCATCTAGCATAAACACATATACTGCATACTGCATCAAACCGAAGTCCGGAACATATAACACATAGACATGCTTGAATCACAAAGACATCAAGCAATCTAACTATTACATTTGACCGAGGTCCGGAACTACTGCTAACTAAACGAGCCGACATTGTGGTCGTAGACCCATTCCTACTGGAAGGAAAACTCACCTCGTACTGCTAGCTGCTGAGATGCTAACTCTAAGAGTGGCTGACTGCTGCTCTGAAACTGTCCAGCTACAAATTCCAAAAACACTAGATCAATTACTGGTAAATGCCCTCAGGGTAAAATGACTATTTTACCCTGGTCAAAGTCAACTCCCTGGTCAAAGTCAACTTCCAGTTGACCGGACTCGCCGAGTCAGGGCGCAGACTCGTTGAGTCCCTTCATCACTAACTCTAACTTTAACTCACTGAGTCCTTTCCCCATTTACTGATTCACCCTGAACTCACAACTCGAAGAAAGACGAGGGACTCGCGACTCGACTCGCCGAGTCCGACGAACAACCCGCCGGGTCCTCACATGCAAATTTCATACAATTGATTTTAATCCATTCAAGAGCATCTAACTCGTAGATCTAAGCTCCTGGGACCATCTAAACACGTAAAGTTGCTAACTTTACATGTAACTAAGAAGGAATGAAGCTATTTCACTCAAACACTACTTTCCTCGGGAAAACACATCCGACTCGCCGAGTTGTTCAAACAACTCGTCGAGTCTAAGGCAATCTTCATCGGACTCGCAGAGTTGCTCAACCAACTTGTCGAGTCAACGGCTATCTTCATATGACTTGCCGAGTCAAGCTTGCGACTCACCAAGTCCATTCAGTCCCTTTTCCATACAAACCTGATTTGAGCCATGCAGCGGCTCCAAATCACAGATCCAAGCTTCTAAGGCATGCTTATCACATAAAGTTGCAAACTTTACATGCATGCATGGCTTTAAAGGCTTAAAATGTCAAAACTAAGCTCTTAATGGGGTTCTAAGCTCAAAAGGGACCTCAATCACAATTTTGACTGAAACTTTACACTTCTAGAATACCATGAGGGTCCAGATCTGAAGTTTCCATAAAAAAGGGAGTCAATATCTCAAGTTTGAATCATAAGATGCTCCAAAGAAGGCATAACAAGCATTTAAATGGAGGGATGCACAAGGTCAAATCTTCATTACCTGAATGAGAAACAAATGGAAGCTAACTCCTAGATCTCCCTTCTCTTCTATGGACCTTCTTTCCTTCTTTCTCTTCCCAAGGCTTCCAACCTAGCACCAACACACTCAAACTCAACAATGGGGATAGGGTTTACAGGGGAAATGTTCCGAGAGTGATAGAGGCGAGATTGGGGCGTATAAGTGTGTTTAAATTGGGTGTAAACCCTTAAAATTAGGCTTCATCCAGACAGGCGGACTCGCCGAGTCCCAGCGTATGGACTCGTCGAGTAGCCAACTCAATTTGTGTGATCATCCTGTCTCTACTTGACGAGTCGGGCTATAGAATTGTCGAGTACCCCCCCCCCCTTAAGAATGAAATTACTTTATTTAAATCACATACCGGAAATGAGGCGTTACACAAGGGCACACCCTAATGCGCTATGTTACACAAGGGCACACCCTGGTGCGCTATGTGTACGTATATGTATGCAGGGTGTACGTATGTCCGAGTGAAACCCTAACTTTTAGGGGTTGTTTGGTATTTAAACCCTATTATGGACCCTTTACCCCCATCCTTTTAGCCTCCAAGTCCTGCAATCATTTTTGGGAAACCCTAGCTTCTCTTTGGTGTGTGCATGAGCAAGTAGTGTGTTCTTATGTGGTTGAAGAAGAAGAAGAAGTTGCATCAAGGTGTTTGGAGAACGAAGCAAGCTTGTAGATCTTGGATGATATTGTCATTTAGAAGCTCCAGAAGCGAAAAAGCTTCTGCCTTTGTGTTTGTATTATGTAGATCTTTTTTTGATAGCTTTTTGGTACTCTTCTTATCCCAAAAGTCCCAATATTTTGCATCCTATGTTATGGACGTTTTAAGCTGTCATTTCAGACCCTGGGAAGGGTTCTAAGTGATAAAAATGAAGTTTCAATGGTTGGAAGTGTCCCATGCATTTGGTAGAAAGTTCTTAACGGGCTAAGATCTTGTATTAAGAACTTTTGGAAGTCTAAAGTTGTAAAGTTGCAAACTTTATTACTCTAAGGTTTATTTGGACCATGTGAAGTTAAGGCTTAAGTGCTTAAGTCATTAAGCATTATTTGAGTTTTGGAATCTACGAGAGTACGCCATGCTTAGGCAGTCAAGGCTCTTATTTCCAGTTAAAGCGAGGCCCCAGTATGCCCTGCGTAGCCTCAGAATATGCCTATGTACATCTTCTAAAGAGCTTTTGTGAGTTGGGCTGCGATTTTGGGCCATCTTTGGGCCAACTCGTCTTGGGCCCTTTTTGGACTATCTAAGTATGAGTATTGGACCAGTTAGAAAGTTGGACCTTAGGATAAGGCCCAATAAGGAGTTGGGCCCAATTTAGAAAATTGGGGCAATCATAGGCCTTTAAGTAATTGTGTCTTTGGTTCTAACATTTGGACTTGGGTCTTGGCCCAATTAAGGAAAGGGTGAAGTAGACAATTACCCTATGTTTGGGCCCTTAGCCAAGAGTGGTATTCCAACTATTGATTGAGTGTTCGATTATTGTGATAGTTTGGGACTTTCGGTGAGTCAGAAGTCAGAGGTTTCAGTTCAGTTCGACATTATGAGGTGAGTCTTCCTCACTATACTTTTGGGTTGAAGGCATCAAGGTTGGCCCATTGGTTTGATAACCTGATATTGCTAATATGCTGAGTATGATATAGTTATGTATGCTAGTCTTGTTATGCTAGTCTGGTAGATCTGTAGGACTACCTGCGAATTGCTTGTTTATCTTCTTATGATATTATCTGTTATATGTCGACATATTATGTGAGTTGGTTTGAGGTTATACTGATTTGTGTTGTAGCCAATACCAGATATGAGATAAGGACCAGGGAGGTCATGCCAGACTCATATTGAGGGCTCATGGGCATTCCAGATAAGAGCTGAGGACCAAGTAGGGCATACCAGACTCGTACTAAGGGTTGGGGAGCAAACCAGACATAAGTTGCGGGCCAAAAGGGTAAATGCAGACTTATATTGTGGGATCAAGGGTAATCCAGTCTGTTAGTTGTAGTCCCATTGCATGTTGATATTATATAGATGTACTATTTGTTATGTATTGCTATTTTGGGGAAACTCACTAAGCTTTGGGCTTACAGTTTTGGGTCATGTTTAAAGTACTTCAAAGGATTTCGAGAAGGAGAAGGCATGATCGTTCACCTCCTAATGTTTTGTGTTATGATTTCTGAGAAGACTCTGATGTGAAACTTATTTTGAAACAAGTTGTAATCAATTATGATTTGGGGTTCGTTTTAAAAAAGATAAATTTTTTCATGAATCTTATGAATGTTACAAGTTGGTATCAGAGCCTTGGTTTGAGTGAATTTGAGTAACACTCATGTGAATCCAATCTCAAACTAAGGAAAAGATTTTCAAAATGATTTTCAAACGGTTTTCAAAATAATAAAGGAGGATGTGAAGTGTATGATCAGCTGAAGCTAGTAAGTAGACCCCAAAATACCATAGTATTGTTTGATGATTGTGATATGATAGAAATGTATGCTAGTGATAGGATAGGGATCTTTAGGAATTGCATGATAGAATTGCCTGATTATATGATACCTGATAGCCTAGGGTCTTTCTTTTATGAAATTGACATCATTACTGTAGTTGCTTAGTTTATGCATCATGGTTATATATAACTAAGATCTTATAGCCTGAGAATGTTTGGTTTGACCTTATTTCCTATTCTTGTTTGATTAAGGGCTTAGGGTAGGATCAAATATTCAAAAGTCTATAAGGTCCAATGTTATGTATGGCTAGCATACACGAGTGTTGCAGGGTTGGTGGAAGTTTCATAGATGAATCGTGAGGGGTGAGTCGACCAGTAGTGAGATGTTTAGCTTTTCCTCTAGGAGTGAGGAATATGCTTTCATTTATGCTTATGAGTATTGTTAGGGTGTTGAGATGATCCATGAGACAAACTAGGGTAGGTGTGAAGGTAGTATGGGCACGTACTACTAAAAGCACAGGACCCGTATGCATAGCAAGGAAGCTGCAACCCCTATGGCTTCCTTGGGAGATGGTTCCCCATTACTTATATGGATTAACTAATATCTTCCTGGTGTATTTTTTCAGTATGGTGGTTACAAGATGATTCGAGAACGGATCCGGGTCGGGATCTGGAGCTGGCAGTCAGGGTAGGCCAGCCTTGTCAAAGGACCGTGTTAGGGAGATCATCCGTGAGGAAGTGGTTGCTATCATTCGGAGTCAGATTCTGGAGATGTTCGGGTCTATCAAGACCGTGATGATGGAGTTCTTTGATGACCGTTATGCAGCCATTGTTGAGACGGTTGTTGTTGCTGCCTCCGCAGTCGTGGCGGCTGTAGGTGTTGGGACAGGCTGAGCCTTTCAATATCGGGACTTCGATAATATGAAGCCCCCAAATTTTGACGGAGTTCAGGATCCGTTGTAGCCATGAGGTGGATATTTGATATGCAGGGATGTTTCTTCACTTGTTCATGCCCTACTGACCAAAAGGTCAGGTGCGCTCTGAACCTTATGAGGTCTAGAGTGAAGGATTCGTGGAGACTCGTTACGAGATCATACTCTGATGAGCAGATGGCTGCAATATCTTGGGATCAGTTCAGGGAAATGTTTCACACTCGCTACATACCACGAGTCGAGTGTGAGAGGTTGGCTCAAGAGTTTTTTGATTTGAGGTAGATATCGGAGTCGGTAATGGAGATCACCCGGATGTTTACTAAGAGGGCCATGTTTTGCCCTGAATTTGCTGCGGAGCAGGCACATACGACCCGTTACTTGAGCATGCTAAAGACGAATAGTCGGTAGTTTTTTTCTACTCAACGGTGTGATACCTTGTTGGAGTTGTAGGAGGCTGCTAGGCGACGTGAACTTGAGATAGAGTTCCATTGAGAGAGCAGAGGCAGACCCCAATGCATTCACAACCTATTCTAAAGCGGTTTAAAACCACAAATGATAGATCCGGGGGCCAGAAAGGTCGTACTTGTGCCAAGTACGGCAAGGCGCATGAGGGTGCTTGTTGGTATTCTTCTGGGTGCCACAATTGTGGTCGGCAGAGTCACATGGCGAGGGATTGCCACCAACAGGCTCTAAAGCTCAGTTATAGGATTTGCTATCATTACGATCAGGTTGGCCATGTGAAGGCCAACTGTCCATCACTCGTTGCCAGGCCGGTGCAGACTCCAGCGTTGGCTAGTTTGAGGATCACTGACTGAAGTTAGGGCAGGGTGGAACCCCCAAGGGCTCGAGGTCACGCTTTCGAGATCACTACCGAGGAGGCCAGGACAGCACCAGATGTTGTGAAAGGTATGTTTGTATCCCTTATGTTACTAATTATATTTGTTTTATGCTCATATGTTTGTACCATTGTTAGGAACATTCCTAGTGAACTCTTTCCTTTCTCTAGTGTTGTTTGACTCAGGTATGAGTCGGTATTTCATTTCTCGATCCTTCATTAAAGAGTTTGTTTTGTCCATGAGAGAGTTGGAGTGTCCGTTGTTAGTTTCTATTGCCAACGAACATGGGGTTTCTGCTTCTTCGGTTTATCAGGGATGTGTTCTAAAGATTTTTGGGGTATCCTTTCTGATCGATTTGATTTTGGTTCCTATGGGGGATGTTTCTGTGATCGTAGGTATGGACTGGTTGAGCCATCTTGGTGCCATGATTGACTGCAAGGGTCAGCGTGTGTTGGTTTGAACCCTGAGTGGGGGAGAACTGGTTATTATCGGGGTATCCTTTCCGATCGATTTGATTTTGATTCCAATGGGGGATGTTTTGTGCTTGTGTTATTGATTTTGGTGGAAGCTGAGACTCCTACCTACCTTTTGCAAAGTTCTCCTACAACAATAGTTTCCACTCTAGTATTGGCGCCCCGCCTTTTGAGCTTTTGTATGGACAGAGATATCGTACTCCAGTCTGTTGGGGTGAGGTTGGCCACAGGGTCATGGGTCGGACCGAGGTGGTTCTGTAGACTATGGAGATGATTCAGTAGATCAGCCAGCAGTTGCAAACTAATCAGAGTCGGAAGAAGAGTTATGTCGACCAGCGTCGATCTGAGTTGGAGTTTCAGGTCAATGACATGGTGTTGCTGAAGGTCTCACCCTGGAAGGGTGTGATCCGCTTCAGGAAGAGAGGGAAGTTGGGCCCTCAATATATTGGACCATTCTGGGTTATTGCCAAGGTTGGCAAGGTTGCTTATAGGTTGGATCTCCCGAAGGAGCTCAGTCAGATTCAAATTACTTTCAATGTATCGCAGTTGCGAAAGTGTGCTTTGGACGAGGATGTAGTGATATCATTAGATGATGTTAAGCTTGATGAGTATCTAAACTATGTCGAGAGGTCGGTAGTGTAACAGCCCGGAATTTCAGGTATTGCTTTAATATTATTTTGGGGCATTTTAGGAAGGGACTCGGCGAGTTGGAGCCAGACTCGCCGAGTAGGGCCCCAGACTTGGTCGCGGGTTCGCGACTACGCTGTTCAGCAGAAACCCTAGCCGTTTGGTTTTGGATCGTATATAACGTCCCATATGCCGTCATTGTCCGTCTTTTGGCCGATTGAGAAGAACCCTAAGCGTCTGTGGACTTCTAGAGCAGGAGTGAAGGCTATTGGGACCTTGAAGAAATTGTTAGGCAAGAAGAAGAAGAGTTTTGGCCAAAGGAATATCAAGGGGATCGAGTTCTGAGGTTTGGGGACACAGAGAGGGTGTTATTCAGGTAATATTTCGGATCATTTCTACTATATTGATGTGTGCACGAATTTAGGGTTTATGAAACCCATTTGGTGATTAGATGGATTATTATATTGTTATCCAAACGTTTGTAACCCAGTAATAGGATGTTTAGAGGTCCAGAAGGTCCCATGATTGTGCATTTCGGGACCATACGTATTTCAGGAAGCAGTTTGATCGACTGCATGGCATGGACTCGCCGAGTCCAATGAACAGACTCGGCGAGTGGCTTGAAGATTGACTGGGACTCGCCGAGTTGTTCTTCAGACTCGGCGAGTGGCTTGAAGATTGACTGGAACTCGTCGAGTTGTTCTTCAGACTCGGCGAGTGGAGTCGGGGTGGCCCCGCGATTCTTCCACGTGGATCTCGTCGAGTCAAGGGGGATACTCGACGAGTAGAAAGGGAACAACAGGGAAAGTTGGGGAGGACGTCTAGACTCGTCGAGTCTCCCTTGCACTCGACGAGTCCGGTCAAGTTGACCGTTGACCAGAGTTGACCTGCATGTAATTTCTTAGGGTCAGTGTCTTGGATGATAAGGGTATTAATAAGGGTATATGGTATTATAGGGAGTCTGCGGATCGGCGGATCGAGTGCGAGTGGTTTCAAGAGTTGATAGTTTTCATTACCACGAGGTGAGTCTTCTCACTATACTACACCCAGAAGGGTTTGACTGTGAGACCGGAAGGTCGAATATGATATGTGTTATTTATGCTATAAATAGAAAGGTAGTTGCTATGCATGATATGTATGTTTATACCGGCCGAAAGGCGATATGTTATGTGATAGAAAGGTCAGGTATGATGTATGATATATGTGTTATGTGTGCTAGATTAAATGTATTATGTGTCGTAAATGTTATGGGCCGGAAGGCAATATGTTATGGGCCGGAAGGCAATATGTTACGGGCCGGAAGGCAATATGTTATGGGCCGGAAGGCAATATGTTATGGGCCGGAAGGCGATTATGTTACGGGCCGGAAGGCAATGTATTGTGGACCGGAAGGTCAGGGCCTGGAAAGGCGTATATGTGTAAGTCGTATACTGGGGAACTCACTAAGCATTTATGCTTACAAGTTGTTATGTATGTGTTTCAGGTACTAGCAAGGACCGTGGGAAGGCGCCGGCATGATGCATACACACTGCTGCTATTTGAGATCTTGGGGATTTTTATATATGTATTTGATGTGAAACATGGAATAAATGTTATTGGTTGAGTAAAATCACTTTATTTTAAATGAAAAATTTATTTGAAAATTTGCGTTGTTACAATTGGTATCAGAGCCTTGGTTTGAGGGATTCGGGTGTACCTTCGGGTGTAACTGAACTCAAACCGAGGATTTGAGGAAAAATCTTTTAAAAATAATAAAGACATAAATTTTTATAAATGGTAAAGTGGTAAACAAGAACGGAGCAGTGTGTACGATCAGCCAGCGCCCGAACGGTAAAGATCCCCAGAATACCTTACAATGTTATGTTATGCACTGAATTATGAATTGTTATGCATGCTAGAAGACTAGGTATACATGATAGGACTAGAATGGCTTGTTTTGTGATGCCTTAGTCTAGGGAGATTACTTATATGAGATATTCGGCAGCGTGCAAGTAGATAGTGCATACTAGAAGTAGAGTACTCATTATTCGGGGTTTGGGGAGGAAGATTTGGGACGAATACTGATACGGTGTGGTCGGTAGTATTGGGCCCGTACTACCGAAGGCACCGGGTCGGTGGAAGACCCAAGTAAGAATCCCTGGATATCGGAGACTGAGTAGGGTTGCGTTATCGAGTACAATAGTACTTGATGGAGTCTCTGATAATTTTATGTTGTATTTCAGAGACATCATGGTTATCACACGTCATGGGGCGAGTTCGAGCACCGTGAGTGACGAGGATATTCGTCAGATGATCCAGGAGGAGGTAGCTGCAGCGATCCGGGCCGAGATCCCGGAGATGTTTGGGTCTATTAAGACCACATTGATGGAGACGTTCGAGGAGCGGTACGCCGCACTGACTGATGCTGCAGCCGCTGCCGCTACCGCAGCTGTGGCCGCTGCCAGGCCGCAGGGGGGGGCGATTCGTTGTTGTTCCGGGAATTCAGCAACACGAAACCCCCTGAGTTCGATGGGACGCAGGACCCGATTGCTACTATGAGGTGGATCGCCGACATTGAGGGGTGCTTCTACACTTGCTCATGCCCGGAGCATCTGAGGGTACGGTTCGCCTTGAACCAGCTCCGTCTGGGAGCGAAGGATTGGTGGAAGTTCGTGACGGCGAACTTCACTCTGGCGGAGATTACAGCGGTGACATGGGAGAGGTTTACTGAGATGTTCAGGGACGAGTATGTTCCTCCAGTGGAGAGGGAACGGTTGATTCAGGAGTTCTTGACCCTTAAGCAGGGTACTGATTCCGTTGCGGTGGTCACACGGAAGTTTCACGAGAGGGCGATGTTCTGCCCAGAGCTGGTGTCTTCGGAGCAGTCACGGATGAGCCGGTATTTAGGCGTTCTGAGGAGGGATATCCGGGAGTTCGTGTCAAACTCCACCTATCGTACTTTCGCTGAGCTTCAGGCGAACGCCAGGAAGCGCGAGATCGAGTTGGAGACCCAGGCCAAGAAGGAGGCCGAGTCTCGGCAGGTGGATCGGCGGCCGGCTCAGTCTCAGCCGGCAGCCAAGCGGATCAAGTCCGCTGATTCGAGGATGGGAGGTCCGAAGGGCCGCACTTGCGGAAAGTGTGGCAAGAGTCATGAGGGGGCGTGTCGAGCTGGTGGTTGTTACAAGTGTGGTAAGGAGGGACACATTGCCAGGGATTGCCCTAAGGGGTTTATGGTTTGCTTTCACTGCAACCAGACAGGCCATCGGAAGGCCGAGTGCCCGCAGCTTCGTCAGGGATCTACACCGACTACCAGGACTACTGAGACCCGACCGGCGAAGGTCGAGGCCCCGAGGGCTCGCGGGAGAGCCTTTCAGCTGACTGCGGAGGAGGTCCGCGCTGCGCCCGATGTTGTGGCAGGTATGCTATAATTCACGTATTTACTTTAAAGTCGAAATGTTATGCTTATGTTAATGTATGTGTAGGTACTTTTCTTGTGAACTCTATGCCTGCCCTAGTTTTATTTGATTCGGGTGCGAGTAGATCCTTTGTATCTTTAGCTTTTAGTCAGCATATCAGCATTAGTCGTGAGCCGTTAAGTCGGCCTCTGAGCGCTTCTATAGCGGCCGAGAGGGTGGTTTGTGCCACGGAGGTTCTTTGGGGATGCGTACTAGAGATTTTTGGGGTTGCGTTTCCGATTGACCTAATTCCTATTGCGATGGGGGATGTCTGTGTCATCGTGGGCATGGACTGGTTGAGCCGATTCAGCGTTGTCATCGACTGTGAGCGCCAGCTGGTGACTATACGAGACCCTAGTGGGGGAGTTCTTACGGTATACGGCGAGGGTACCCGTTCAGGATCAGCTTTTTGTTCGGCCGCTAGGGCGAGGCAATGCCTCCAGCAGGGATGTAAAGGTTTTGTGGCGTATGTGATGGATACGCGGGAGGCTTCTGAGAGACCAAGGACAGTGGAGGAGATTCCAGTGGTGCGTGAGTTTCCAGATGTTTTTCCCGAGGAGTTGCCAGGAGTACCTCCTGCGAGGCAAGTGGAGTTTGGTATCGATCTGATTCCGGGGGCTGCGCCTGTTGCGAAGGTGCCTTATCGTCTTGCACCTCCAGAGATGCAGGAGTTGTCCTCGCAACTCCAGGAGTTGCTGGGGAAGGGATTTATTCGGCCGAGTAGCTCGCCGTGGGGAGCACCGATTCTGTTCGTCAAGAAGAAGGATGGTTCACACCGGATGTGTATTGATTACCGGGAGTTGAACAAGGTGACGGTCAAGAACCGTTATCCGTTACCGAGGATCGACGATCTATTCGATCAGTTGCAAGGGGCATCTTGGTTTTCCAAGATCGATTTGAGATCAGGGTACCATCAGGTAAGAGTACGGGATGAGGACGTTCAGAAGACAGCATTCAGGACGCGGTATGGGCATTATGAGTTCGTGGTGATGCCTTTCGGGCTCACCAATGCCCCGGCAGTGTTCATGGACCTCATGAACAGGGTATGCAGGCCGATGCTGGATCGGTCTGTGATTGTATTTATCGACGACATCCTAGTGTATTCGCGAACTAGAGAGCAGCATGAGGGACATTTGAGAGAGGTCCTCGAGGTACTGAGGTCGGAGAAGCTATATGCAAAATTCTCCAAATGTGATTTCTGGTTGCGGGAGGTCCAATTTCTTGGACATGTTGTTAATCAGTCAGGGATATTGGTCGATCCAGCCAAGGTGGAAGCAGTGATGAGTTGGGAAGCACCGAAGTCACCTTCCGAGATCAGGAGTTTCTTTGGGTTGGCGGGGTACTATCGGAGGTTTATTAGGGACTTCTCCAAGATCGCAGTACCGCTCACCAGATTGACCCGGAAGGGTGTTACATTCTCATGGGGACCCGAGCAACAGACTTCCTTCGAGACACTACGCCAGAGACTGTGTGAAGCCTCGGTATTAGCCCTCCCGGAAGGGATGGAAGATTTTGTTGTATATTGCGACGCATCGATTTCGGGACTGGGTGCAGTGTTGATGCAGAGGGGCCATGTGATAGCTTATGCATCGAGGCAATTAAAGCCTCACGAGGCGAGATATCCCATGCATGACTTGGAGTTGGGGGCAGTGGTGTTCGCTCTCAAGATTTGGCGTCACTACCTGTATGGGGTTCGTTGTACTATATACACGGACCATAAGAGTTTGAAGTATTTGATGGATCAACCCAACCTAAATATGCGTCAGAGGAGATGGTTGGACGTGGTTAAGGATTATGACTGTGAGATCCTATACCACCCAGGCAAGGCTAATGTGGTAGCCGATGCATTGAGTCGTAGGGCGGAGAGCACTCCATTGCGAGATGTATGTCTGAGACTGACGGTGATGACTCCGGTATTGGATGCTATTCGTGGAGCGCAGGCCGAGGTTGTGAGATCCGAGATGCAGAAAAAAGAACGGGTCGTTGGGTTAATTTCAGAGTTCGTTAAGGATGGACGAGGACTTCTGACATTTCAAGGTCGGATTTGGGTACCATTCGTGGGCGGTACGCGTACTACTTTGATGGAGGAGGCTCATAGATCGAAATTCTCGATCCATCCCGGTGCTACGAAGATGTATTTGGACTTGAGGAAGGAATATTGGTGGCCTTGTATGAAGAGAGACGTCGCATGGTTCGTTGAGAGGTGTTTGACCTGCCGTAGGGTTAAGGCCGAGCACCAGAGACCGCATGGTAAGTTGCAGCCCTTGGAGATTCCCGAGTGGAAGTGGGAACAGATTACTATGGATTTCATCACCAAATTGCCGAGAACCGCCAGGGGAGTCGATGCAATTTGGGTGATTGTGGATAGGTTGACGAAGAGTGCACACTTCCTTGCCATTAGCGAGAGTTCATCAGCGGAGAAGTTGGCAGAGTTATACGTGAGAGAGGTAATATCTCGGCATGGAGTGCCGATCTCGATTGTCTCAGACCGTGATGTACGTTTCACTTCCAGATTCTGGAAGAAATTCCATGAGGAGTTGGGTACTAAACTACATTTTAGTACCGCATACCATCCCCAGACAGACGGTCAGAGCGAGCGGACGATTCAGACATTGGAAGACATGCTTAGAGCGTGTGTGTTAGACTTCGGGGGTAGCTGGGATGCGCATTTACCCTTGGCTGAGTTCTCCTACAACAACAGCCATCATTCGAGCATTGGTATGCCACCTTTTGAGTTGTTGTATGGTAGGAGGTGTCGGACTCCCATTTGCTGGGGAGAGGTGGGACAGAGAGTGATGGGTAGTACAGAGATCGTACTTCAGACGACCGAGCAGATTCAGCAGGTTAGGCAGAGGTTATTGACCGCCCAGAGCCGACAGAAGAGTTATGCGGACAGGCGCCGGTCCGAGCTTGAATTCCAGGTTGGCGACTTCGTTCTCCTGAAGGTTTCTCCTTGGAAAGGAGTGATCCGGTTCAGAAAGAGGGGCAAGTTGGGGCCCCGGTTCATAGGTCCATTCCGTGTGATTGCAAGGGTAGGTCGGGTAGCTTATCGGTTAGAGTTGCCAGCAGAGTTGGGACAGATTCACAATACCTTTCACGTATCGCAGTTGAGGAAGTGTATAGCCGATGAATCGGCAGTGGTTCCGTTAGAGGATATTCAGGTGGATACGAGCCTGAATTACGCCGAGAGACCAGTAGCTATCAGGGATCGGAAGATCAAGGTTCTGCGGAACAAGGAAGTACCTCTGGTGTTGCTTCAGTGGCAACACCGGAAAGGATCGGAGATGACTTGGGAGCCGGAGCGTGAGATGCGGGAGCAACATCCGGAGTTATTCGTAGAGTGAGGCTTCGAGGGCGAAGTCTAGTTCTAGTGGGGGAGAGTTGTAACAGCCCGGAATTTCAGGTATTGCTTTAATATTATTTTGGGGCATTTTAGGAAGGGACTCGGCGAGTTGGAGCCAGACTCGCCGAGTAGGGCCCCAGACTTGGTCGCGGGTTCGCGACTACGCTGTTCAGCAGAAACCCTAGCCGTTTGGTTTTGGATCGTATATAACGTCCCATATGCCGTCATTGTCCGTCTTTTGGCCGATTGAGAAGAACCCTAAGCGTCTGTGGACTTCTAGAGCAGGAGTGAAGGCTATTGGGACCTTGAAGAAATTGTTAGGCAAGAAGAAGAAGAGTTTTGGCCAAAGGAATATCAAGGGGATCGAGTTCTGAGGTTTGGGGACACAGAGAGGGTGTTATTCAGGTAATATTTCGGATCATTTCTACTATATTGATGTGTGCACGAATTTAGGGTTTATGAAACCCATTTGGTGATTAGATGGATTATTATATTGTTATCCAAACGTTTGTAACCCAGTAATAGGATGTTTAGAGGTCCAGAAGGTCCCATGATTGTGCATTTCGGGACCATACGTATTTCAGGAAGCAGTTTGATCGACTGCATGGCATGGACTCGCCGAGTCCAATGAACAGACTCGGCGAGTGGCTTGAAGATTGACTGGGACTCGCCGAGTTGTTCTTCAGACTCGGCGAGTGGCTTGAAGATTGACTGGGACTCGTCGAGTTGTTCTTCAGACTCGGCGAGTGGAGTCGGGGTGGCCCCGCGATTCTTCCACGTGGATCTCGTCGAGTCAAGGGGGATACTCGACGAGTAGAAAGGGAACAACAGGGAAAGTTGGGGAGGACGTCTAGACTCGTCGAGTCGCCCTTGCACTCGACGAGTCCGGTCAAGTTGACCGTTGACCAGAGTTGACTTGCATGTAATTTCTTAGGGTCAGTGTCTTGGATGATAAGGGTATTAATAAGGGTATATGGTATTATAGGGAGTCTGCGGATCGGCGGATCGAGTGCGAGTGGTTTCAAGAGTTGATAGTTTTCATTACCACGAGGTGAGTCTTCTCACTATACTACACCCAGAAGGGTTTGACTGTGAGACCGGAAGGTCGAATATGATATGTGTTATTTATGCTATAAATAGAAAGGTAGTTGCTATGCATGATATGTATGTTTATACCGGCCGAAAGGCGATATGTTATGTGATAGAAAGGTCAGGTATGATGTATGATATATGTGTTATGTGTGCTAGATTAAATGTATTATGTGTCGTAAATGTTATGGGCCGGAAGGCAATATGTTATGGGCCGGAAGGCAATATGTTACGGGCCGAAAGGCAATATGTTATGGGCCGGAAGGCAATATGTTATGGGCCGGAAGGCGATTATGTTACGGGCCGGAAGGCAATGTATTGTGGACCGGAAGGTCAGGGCCTGGAAAGGCGTATATGTGTAAGTCGTATACTGGGGAACTCACTAAGCATTTATGCTTACAAGTTGTTATGTATGTGTTTCAGGTACTAGCAAGGACCGTGGGAAGGCGCCGGCATGATGCATACACACTACTGCTATTTGAGATCTTGGGGATTTTTATATATGTATTTGATGTGAAACATGGAATAAATGTTATTGGTTGAGTAAAATCACTTTATTTTAAATGAAAATTTTATTTGAAAATTTGCGTTGTTACAGGTAGCTATTCTAGAAAGGAAGGTGAAGATTTTACGCAACAAGGAGGTACCTTCGGTAAAGGTACAGTGGCAGCTACGGAAGGGATCCGAGTGGACCTGGAAGTCGGAGGCTGAGATGCGGGAGCATTATTTGGATTTGTTTGTTGTAGCAGACTTCAAGGATGAAGTCTAGTTTGAGTGAGGGAGAGTTGTAACATCCCGTGATTCCATGATTTTCAAATCCTTCCCCTCGGTAATTAATATGTCATGTTGGTCTTTGAATTTGGTGGAACTTAGCCCTAAGAGGCCCGAGGGGAAAATTGGTAATTTTGGTTGGAGGCGGAGTATGCTAGGCGTACATATGAATACACTAGGTGTACTAGGGCACACCCTAGTATGTTAGGCGTACACATATGTACATAGGGCATATGTTTGTCTGATTGCAACACTAACTTTTAGGGTTTGTTGGGTATTTAAACCCCATTATGGACCCTTTACCCCCATCCTTTCAGCCTCCAAGTCCTGAGATTGTTTTTGGCAAAACCTAGCTTCTCTTTGGTGTGTGTGGGTGTGTATGAGCTAATAGTGTGTTATTGTGTGGTTGAAGAAGAATAAGTTGCATGAAGGTGTTTAGAGAGTGAAGCAAGTTTGTAGATCTGGGATCATCTGGTCATTTAGAAGCTCCAGAAGGTAAAAAGTTTCTATCTTTGCGTTTTTATTGTGTAGATCTTGTTTTGATAGCTTTTTGGTACTCTTCTTGTCCTAAAAGTCCCAATATTGTGCATGCTATGTTTTGGACGTTTTAAGTTGTCCTTTCAGACCTTAAGAAAGGTTCTAAGTGATAAAAATGAAGTTCCAATGGCAAGAACCGTCCCATGCATTTGGTAGAAAGGTCTTATTGGGCTAAGATCTTGTATTAAGAACTTTTGGATGTCTAAAGTTGTAAATTTGGAAACTTATGACTCTAAGGTTTATTTGGATCATGGATCTGAAGTTAGGGCTTAAGTGCTTAATCCATTAAGCACTTATTGGAGTTTTGGAATCTATGAGGGTATGCCCCGCATATAGAGAAGTATGCCCTGCGTAGGAGGTCAGCGCTCCCGTTTCCGGTCAATGAGAGGCTCCAGTACGCCCCATATAGCCTCGGAGTACTCCCAACGTACGTCTTCTGATGGGCCTTTGCGAGTTGGGTTGTAGTTTTGGGCCATCTTTGGACCAGTTCTTCTTGGGCCCTTGTTGGACTGTCTGAGTAGGAGTGTTGGACCAGTTAGAAAGTTGGACCTTAGGATAAGGCCCAATAAGGAGTTAGGCCCAATTTGGAAAATTAGGCCAATCATGGGCCTTTAAGTAATTGGGTCTTTGGATGTAAGATTTAGACTTCGGCCTTGGCCTAATTAAGGAAAGGGTGAAGTGAAAAATTACTCTATGTTTAGGCTCTTACCCAAGAAGTGGTGTTCCAATTATTGATTTAGTGTTCGTTTATTCTAATAATTCGGGATTTTCGGTCAGTCAGCAATCGGTGGTTTCAGTTCAGTTTGACATTCTGAGGTGAGTCTTCCTCACAATACTTTCGAGTCAAAGGCACAGAGGTGGTCCATTTGTTTGATAACCTGATATTGTTAATATGTTGAGTATGATATATATATATATATATATATATATATATATATATATATATATATATATATATATATATATATGCATGCTAGTCTTGTTATGCTAGTCTGGTAGATCTGTAGGACTACCTATGAATTGCTTGTTTATCTGCTTATGATATTATCTGTTATATGTCGACATATTGTGTGGGTTGGGTTGAGGTTGTACTGCTTTGTGTTGTAGCCAACAAACCCCAGAGGATACCAGATATGAGTTGAGGGCCAGGGAGGGCATGTTAGACTCATACTGAGGGCTCATGGGCATTCCAGATACGAGCTGAGGGCCAAGTACGGCATACTAGACTCGTACTGAGGGTCGTGGAGCAAGCCAGACATCAGTTGTACACCAAAAGGGCAAGCCTCTTAGCTATGGACCCCTTACATGCAAATATTATATATGTACTATCTGTTATGTATTGGTATTTTCGACGAACTCACTAAGTTTTAGGCTTACATTTTTGGGTCATGTTTCAGGTACTTCATAAGATCACAGGAAGGCAAATGAGTGATTGTGCACCTCCTCATGTTTTGTGTTATGATTTCTCGGAAAACTCTAATGTGAAACTTATTTTGAAACAATTTGTAAACATTGATGATTTGGGGTTCGCTTTAAAAAGTTTAAATTGTTCATGAATCTTATAAACGTTACACTTCCGTAACTAGCAATTTGACTAAAAGCCAAACCCGATCAATAGTCAACGGTCAAAGTCAACATCAGTTGACCTCTACGTTGTGGCCATCCATTGTCCACATCATGGCACCTTCTTGACAAAACAATCATGATTTCCAATTTCACCACGTCGTGGCAACCGGTTGAAAATAGCTTATTTCATTATGCTCTTAATACTTCAAGCTACTCATTTATACTTTCCAGAAAGCTTCCTTGTACCTAAAACATCATAAAAATCGTTGCTTTATAGACATGCATGTCTTATGCTTAAGCTATGTCAAATGGAGATAAAATGAACTAAAACTCATGAAAGATTCTCCAAAACTCATACAACTTCTAGATCCAGAAGATATGGTGACCAAGGGACCAAGCTAAGCTATAAAGTTGCAAACTTTGTCTCATTTAACCAACCACCAAAGCCAAAAATGAGTCAAATCATGAAGAAAAACCTAGATCTAAGAATATAGAGCCAAAAAGGGGGAAACTTGATGACTTACAAAGAGTCTAGAAGATACACACAAGCAGGAGAAACAATTTGCTTAGAGATCTATTCATAAAAAAACTCGTTCTTCTTACTTTCAATATCACAAAACACCAACAATGAGCCAATAATTTCAAAGATAGGCTAGGGTTTAACAATGATTCCTTGAGAGGTGATCGAGGCTAAGGAGAAAGGAAACCCTAGATATCACTTCCCTTAAATAGTGCACAAAACCTAAAAATCGAGGGTTTGTATATCAGTCGTCACCATGTCGTGGCAATCCGATTGCCACATCGTGGTGCCCTTTAATGTAACATGCAATTTATGTTGAATGGCATGCCGTGGTGACCCCTCCACCACGTCGTGGCCAACCAAAAATCTAAAATTTTCAAAGTGAAATTCATACTTGAAACAGGGTGTTACGACTAGGGTTTGTAAATCAACTAACAACACGAACCCATAATACATGGTTTTATAGTAAAAGCAAGTTTGTAAGAATCCCTAAAATTCAGATATTTCACTCAATCTACATAAATTTAAAGTATATTCGATATCCCGATATCAGATCTACTAACTAACTACGCATATATCTATAAATACAAAACATGAGATTATCATGTTGATGTGACTTCGTGTACAAGACTTCACGCTGAGGATGTTGGCGATGAGAGATGTTAGCATGACTTGGAGCTAATGATATGTTAACGTTGATGAAAGTCAATTTGAATTGGTTTTGCTTCATCAGATTCTAAGGTTCGGCCTTACATGGTTTCAATGTGTGATGTCTTGTTCTTGGGATAAATTTAATTTGTGGGCTAAAAGCTAGGATAAGGTAATTAGATATACTAAGGATATATTAGATATGGAGTTGCTAGAAGTCATGGGAGGAAAGATTGAAAATGAGTAAAGATTGAAAAATGTCAGAAGATAATGGACATGGGCTCGTATAATTAAATCTTAATAAACACACAAATCTATTTACATATGGGTTGCCCATATTCGTATTCGAATTTCTGAATCGGTTAATATAACTACTCTCATCTGTTGAAGTGTTCATTACACAAACAATTTCTCTCACACTCTCAACAACGGCGACCCTAGGGTCATGTGGGTGTGCGGTCATATTGGACCTCTAATTGTAAGGGGCCTCAGATTGAGAATATCCTTAAATATTGTATTACTAAAAAAATTTAGAAGAAAATAAAAATAATATACGAATTAAAGTATAATTGTATGTTACAAATCTCATTTATATTATTAACAATAAAAATTCTGTTTGTTAAAGTAGTAGATTTTTTTTGTCTTTAGCATTAAGAAATTTCTTTAATAACATTTAACTGTACGAGGTCTTAATTTAATTTTTATACAGGATCTCCAAAATTCAAAATTTAAGGGTGTGACTCTCAAGAAACTCTTTTGTTTTCTTGTTTCTCTTAGTTTTAGGGTTTACTCTTCGCAAATCTATTTAGATCTTCACTGATATCATTAGGTTATGATTTCATGTTGTATTCTTTTTCCGTTTATTGTTTGAGTTGAGATTTAGTTATCAATTCATTGAAACTTCTTAAAGTTAAGTTCATATTTTATGAATCAAAAAGTGTGTTTTCTGTTTAAAACCCATATTAAAGTAACCTATTAAATGACCAACTTAAAAGAGCTTCTAACAAAACAAAATAAACCTTCTAACATATAACAAAATCAAAAATTGGTTAGAAATATTCCAAGACCATTTCAACGATAAAACAGAGATTTTAATTACCAAAAAAAAAAACTTTTGAAAATTTGTTTTTGGTTATTTTCGTAGATAATTAAAATCTACGTTTTCACTATCTGCAGAAACAAAAAATTAAAATTTCTTTTTCTTTCATAAGACATCTCCTATCACTTACATCTATCATTTTACAATAATGGCATGTAATTTGACTAATTTCACACATGTCATTGCATAATTTGATATCTAATGACCTGATTAAATATAGAAAAAAAATACTGGTATAGAAATTATTTGGGGTTGAATTCCAAAATATAGACACAAAAAATTGAATTTACGGGTATAAACATGGATTTCAATCCACTGTAGCTCTACGGTATGGCAAAATCGTAAATAAATGAGGGAATTAAAAAAAAATAACTTAAAGATCCATTCCACGGAATTAGCTCCGAGAAATGGATCTTTAGTGGGAAAAAAATCACCTATAATGATTCTTTTATGGAAAGATCTGAAATAAAAAAACCAATTTTTTTCCACCTTACATTCATTCCAAACATTGTCAAGAAAAATTCATACTGTTATAATCTTTTCTTAAAAATAATTAGTTAGGAATAAATATAAACCCCGAAGAATCAATTTGAAATAAGAATTCTATCAATTCCTCGGAGCTATCTCCGCGGAATGAGTTCATTCCTCGGAGGTAGCCCCCGGAATGGATCTTGAGTTTTTTTTTTTAATTCCTCCATTTATTTTCGATTTTGTCATTCCGCGGAGCTATATCTGTGGAATCTATGTTTATACTCGAAAGTTCAATTTTGTGTCTCTATTTTAGAATTCAACCCAAAAAATGTCTATAGCGGATATTTTTTAGTATTTATCTTTATCTCTTAATATTAAGATAATTAAAGGTTAAAGCCCTATTTAATAAATATATCATTAATCCTTTTGTAAAAAAAAAAAATAATAATAATAATAAGTGTTTTCTTACTTTACCCCAAAATGCAAAGACAGAATACCTGTGTCCCCGTTCCTCTTATCACCTTCCATTTGCAATTTCCTCCATACTTCCAGGCTTCAAAGATCTCACCTTCTTCCTCCATACTACATTCTTCCACTCACTCAGCCCAATGCACACCGTCCTCATTCCATGGATCTGTAACATTCATATATAAAAAGCAACTGCTGATCGCCTTCAAGTTTGGATCTAAAGATATCTTGCAAAGATCTTTAATGGGTTCTTTTAACAGAATCAAGAAATTTCTTGTCATTTCATGCTTGATTTTTGAATTTGGTCATGGTTATTATCTTCCTGGTAGTTTCCCACATAAATACGACGTAGGTGATCAATTATCCGTAAAAGTAAACTCTTTAACCTCCATTGATACAGAAATCCCATATGGGTATTACAGTTTACCCTTCTGTAAGCCTCCTGATGGCATCAAAGACAGTGCTGAGAATCTTGGTGAGCTTCTAATGGGAGATAGAATCGAAAACTCCCCGTATCGGTTTAAGATGTTCAAGAATGAGACCGAGATCGTAATGTGTACAACGAATCCTATATCACATGATGAATACCAAACTTTGAAAGAACGAATCGATGAAATGTATCAGGTTAATGTGAATCTTGACAATCTCCCAGCGATTAGGTATATGCAAAGAGATGGATTTTATGTTAGATGGACTGGCTATCCTGTTGGAATTAAGGTTCAAGATGCTTATTATCTTTTTAATCATCTGAAGTTTACAGTTTTGGTTCACAAGTACGAACACGATAACGTTGTTTCGGTGGTTGGGACTGGAGATGGAGAGCTCATCACACCAACCAACGAAACCATGGGTGATGGTTACATGGTTGTCGGATTTGAGGTTGTTCCTTGTAGCGTCAATCATGATCAAGCTTTACTGAAGAACATTACACCATATGGTACATACCCAGCTAAGATCAAATGTGATCCGGTTTCCGTAGGGATGATGTTGAAAGAAAACGAGCCGGTTAGTTTTACATATGAGGTTTCTTTTGTTAAAAGTGATATAAAATGGCCTTCGAGATGGGATGCTTATTTGAAGATGGAAGGTGCAAAAGTTCATTGGTTTTCAATTTTGAATTCGTTGATGGTTGTGACATTTCTTGCTGGGATTGTTCTTGTGATATTCTTGAGGACGATTCGTAGAGATTTGGCTCGTTATGAGGAGTTAGATAGGGAAGCGCAGGCTCAAATGAATGAGGAGTTATCTGGGTGGAAGCTTGTGGTGGCTGATGTTTTTCGGCCACCAGAAAACTCTCAACTGCTGTGTGTAATGGTGGCTGATGGTTGTCGGATCCTTGCAATGGCTATTGTCACCATCTTCTTCGCTGCTCTTGGGTTCATGTCCCCAGCTGCTCGTGGCACTCTCATCACAGGTTTGCTTATAATTAATCACTTAAACAACTATGTCTTCAATGATGCCAAACTCGATCATTAATCAGACAATATATATAAACCAAATGATGAACACTATTTTCATATATATGTAGGTATGCTTATGTTCTATGTGTTTCTCGGCGTTGTTGCTGGTTACGTGGCGGTGTGGCTATGGAAAACCCTAGCAGCCGGTGAACCTCGAGGGTGGTTTTCAGTGTCATGGAGAGTTGCATGTTTCTTCCCCGGTATTTCGTTCTTAATCCTGACGATATTAAATTCGCTCTTGTGGGGAAGTGGTAGCACCGGTGCTATTCCATTCACCACCTTTTTGGTTCTGATCTTGATGTGGTTTTGTATCTCGGTGCCATTGACGTTGATCGGCGGATTAGTGGCCACAAAAGGTCGATATATGGAGTACCCAGTTCGCACAAATCAAATCCCTAGAGAGGTCCCACCTCAAAGGTTCCCATCTTGGGTCTTAGTTCTAGGAGCTGGAACTCTTCCATTTGGTACTCTTTTCATCGAGTTATTCTTCATTATGTCAAGCATTTGGCTTGGTCGAGTTTACTATGTTTTTGGGTTTTTATTCATCGTTTTGATCTTGCTTGTGACTGTTTGTGCTGAGGTGTCATTGGTACTCACTTACATGCACCTTTGTGTTGAGGACTGGAGGTGGTGGTGGAAGTCGTTCTTTGCATCTGGTTCTGTCTCTCTTTATGTGTTTTTGTATTCGATTAACTATCTTGTTTTTGATCTAAAAACCTTGAGTGGCCCTGTATCCGCAATGCTTTACTTGGGTTATTCGTTGTTCATGGTCACGGCTATGTTGCTTGCTACGGGTGCAGTTGGATTCTTGACATCTTTCTTCTTCGTTCATCGCCTTTTCTCATCTGTTAAGATAGACTAAACAATTGATAAATACTTTTTACATTCGTTTTATCGGAATGATATGTGTTCGTTTTAAGTTAATAATGATTTGGTGCTGTTTAAACGGACATGTTTTCTTGATTCCATAGTTAATTATGTATGAGCTACAAGAATTTACTTAGAAATAGAAGTAATGTGAATACAATGACCCACTTATGTCTTTCCTGTCTATAGATGATCCATTATTATAAAAGCTGTTGCTCAAACCAAAATATGTTCCTTAATAAGCATAATCTGGTCCCAGTTTTTAATTTGTTTGCAACCGAATTAGCAAAGAAGGTGGTTGTTACTAATGAGGCTGATGCTAACTCAAATATTAGCGTGTGTATCTCTTAGTGGTTGTTAGAGTAGCAATGGAGTTAATTGTCATATAGCTGCTAATTAGAAAATCAAATTGAGTCGTTGGTAATGTAAGAATCTAGGAACAATATGTACTTTATTGCTTGTCATAAGCACTAGCAATGAAAGTAATATTGATCACTAATTACTTGTTTAGCAACGAACTGTTAGTTATTGCTATGGCTTAAAACAATCACCCCGGAAATGGTACAAAACTTCTTGATGTTCCAAGACTCTAAGCAATATTAGGTTTTGATTCTTGTGTATACCTCAAAATCAATAAGGGTCATCCTATATATTTACTACTTTTTGTTGATTTTTGTGCTTACTTGTACTACTATTTCCACACTAAAAAACAATTTAGCCAGGAAATTGGGACAAAAGACTTAGGGTCATAAAAAGAAGATTATTGGAATGGAGATTTTAAGAAATCGATCCGTAGGCAGGTGTCAAGAAAGGAGTATTCTTATATACGAGATCAAAACGATGATTACATTACATCATAAAATACAAGCTAGTAGCCTTTATATTTATAGGCATTAAAATGGTACAACCCTAACAGGCCTAAACATAGAACTTGACCAGGTCCAAGAAAGTCCACCTTCGATGCCAACTACAGCACCAACTATAACACCAACTTTAGGAACATCAAGTCACATTTAACAATCTCACCTTGATTTGAGTATTCTCCAAGTTCTGAAAACCAAGATCTTCCTATTCTAAGTTGTCTTTGTGATTCTTGTATAGAAGACCAAGGCTTGGCCCCTGACATTTGTATGAAAGACCAAGGTTTAACCTCTGGCATTTTCATGGAAGACCAGGATTTTGGCCCCTGGTAATAGCATGGAAGACCAAGATCTGGCTCATGGCACTTGTACAAGTAAAGACCATGATTTGGCCCATAACAAGAAATAATTGTAAAGCTATAAGTTGGCCCATACCATTCACCTGTGTAACATCCCAAAATTCAAGCCCAAAAATTTCATTTTGATTAATTAACTCATAAAACATTCATTAGAAAGTATTGTATAAACACCGCATCTCAAAACCAAGTATCATATTTGAAACCCACAACCATGAACAAATGTCATATCAGAGTACAATCCCAGAAAACACCATGCAGAAAAATCATATGTATGTGTGTGATGCCATGCTACGCCGTCGGCTTCTTCCCCTTAGACGCAGAGGTACCTGAAACCAAAAACTGAAACCGTAAACACAAAGCTTAGTGAGTTCCCCCATCATACCACATACCATACAATACCATCGGTATCTTTCAACCGGTAATCATCATCGGTATCTTTCAACCGGTAATCGTCATTGGTATCTTTCAACCGGTAATCGTCATCGGTATCTTTCAACTGGTAACTGGGGACTATTCCACCCCCTACCACTAGCATACGATAGCAAGATAAAAGCACACATTCAGACATATTCGGGTACTGACCTACCCCCTTGGTCCTAAGGACCACTATCAGGGAAACTATCCCTATCATGTAACATATCATATAGATATAACTCATAACCAAACGCATACCAGACCAAGATAAATTATCACAAAGAAAATTATCTTCTAAATACTCCTCAATGGTGGGCCTGCATTGTGGCCTTAGACCCACCTGATAAGTTATAAAAACTCTTTGATCGATTAGATCTTTGTAACAGATAAATAAAGAACGTAAAAAACAGTGAAATAAAAAACAAGTATGGATCTGAATGAGTCAAATGATTAGATTAACTCAATCCTTAGCAGAGCTCGATTAAGAACTTCCACTATAGAGGATTCTAGGGTTACAAAAACAAGAACGATGAATACGCTTGAAAATACTTATCTAATCCTCTCGTTCTAGGATGCATGCAAGCATCTATTTATAATAAACCCTACATAAAACTCACGGATGGACAGGCCCATACCGGAGACAAAACACGGACTAGCTAACGAGCCCAATAGACACAACACTAAGCTGGACCTAAAAATCTCCCCCTTTGCGTCAATTTGGAGCGAGACTATCATTTCTTCTTGCTTGGACCAGCTGCTGGAACTTTCTTGGTTGTATCAAACAGACGCTAGATCAGGGCGAGAATAGTCTGTCTGAAGCGAATGTACCATTGAATCATATCATCAAAGTACTTCTTGTCATCCGCTGAATTTTGCTTGCACCGATGGATGATCCCTAAGACATGTTCCAGACATGTAGTGGTATAGAGATGTTTGTCTGCCAAAGCGAAAAGACATTTCTGGCCTTCGTTTCTGGTAAACATAACGGAGTTTCTCTTTGGATCTATCTTCCCCATCTGCATCATGTTTAGGTCACTTGCTGAGCCAACATGAGATATGGTAGGCTTTTTCTTGAATACAGTCGCTATCTCCTGACCCATCTTGGCAACTTCCATAATGTAACAAACAAGCATCCTCTTGATGTGGTCTATGATCGGACCATATTCTGCTTCATTAGTAAGAAGGATGTTGTGCAAGATGATCCAGTCATGTGGATTCAAGTTGGGAAGATCAGCAAGCGAGATGGCATGTTCGGTCTTGGCAGATCCTCTCAGCACCTTAAACCGAACGTTAGTGAAGTTTCCTTCCTTCTACGGCTTTAGAACCCGAACATTGATAATCTTCTGAGCGCTCCATGTTTGGTACTGTGGTTAAGCGGCCCTCAGATAGAAATCAACTAAGTCCCTGTCAACCTTTGGATGTGGATGAGGGAACTCAGTAACATTGTCAAAGGCATGAAATACGAACACCTTTCGGGTCAGTGGCATATCGAACTGAGAATCGATAGTATTAGAACGATCTAAAGAGATCACCGGTTCTAGCCACAAGATGTTGGGTGTTTCGATGGCTTCATTCAGCAGCTTTTCAAGAGCCCAAGGAGGAAAAAGAGTTTTCCTGCTCTCGAGAAGGTCGTGAGCTTCTTTCTGTCTTCTTTCGGCTTCTTCAGCCTCTCTAGCTACACAAGCACTGAGATCAGCATCTTTATCTCGTCCATGCTTCTTTAGAAGGTCGGCAATGGTCTCCTTATCTTCATCATCGCTCTACTCAGCAATTTTCTTGCCCTTGTCTTTAACACCGGAACCTGAGGGTTGGCCTGTAGGAGGAGGTTCGGTTGTTTGTGTTGCTGTTGAAGAAGGAGGCGGTTGAGATACATTCTCTTTTTCTCCCCCTTGTTTTGGAATGGACATGAAATCAAGGAGCCCTTCAATCTTGCTCAGTAGAGAGAGGGCAGGAGCAAGCTTTTCTGCAAGAGTTCGCCTGACAGAATAGTTGAGTATCGGGTCATGTGCTTCCAGGATGTTGGATATGGCTGAGTGGACATCCAAAACACACGAAGAAATTATCTCTCTTTCAGATCGAAGAGACTCAATCTCCTTTTGTGAGTTGGAGAGGTGAATACTCTTGACCTTAAGAGTGGTGGTCTTCCGAGCAAGAGCATCCATGAGGGAGTTCTCAGCAGCTAGATCGTCTTGAAGCTTGGCGAGGCGCTCCTTAATGGTTGTCTTGAAAGCTGAGTTGTCGTCAGAGAGAGTTTGACGAAGAGAAGCAAACGACTTTAGCTCTGATGCAACTGATGTAGCCAGCTGGTTGACAAGGGGTTCCAGCTTTGTTTTGGTGGCTTCAGCATTTTCCTGTAATGATTGTAATAAAGAAGACGCATCAGTGAATATTTTATCGACTTTTTCGGTCGCTGCCTCACAGGCTTTGGTTGAGGCATCAATGGTTGCAGTAGCGGAGTCTAGAGAGACTTGATGAGCTTTGGAAAAAGCATCAACAATCTTTTGAATGGCAGCTTCAGAGATGGTAGACTGGGATGAAGAAGAGGAGGCGATGAGCGAATCGATCTTGTCGTGAAGCTCCTTGAGATGCCTCTTGGTAACAGGAGCATCATCGTCGTCGTCACTTTGTACTTGAAACGGACTGTAATAGACCGAATCAAAAGTCATATCCTCCCCGCCGAGGAATGGTTCTTCATCCTCTGCTGCCTGAGCAGGAGATGATGGTGATGGTGAGGCTGGAGGCTCAGTATTTGTAGTAGGTTCGGGTTGGGTGGTATGTTTGGTAGTCGGTGAGGGTTCGGGGGCTGAAGTGGCTTTGGGTGCGTCAGTATGAGCCCCCGTATCAGATACGTTGGTTATTACGTCTGCAGTGGTGGTGGTTGCTTCGGTAAAGATGGGTGGTGGTACTGGGATGGAGGTGGATGGTATTTGAGTGGTGGATGTTATGGGGGGAATAGAAATAGGATTTGTAACTGGTGGAGAAGAGATTGGAAAAGTTGAAAAGTGAGCTTCTGGAGTAGGCGGTCGTGGTGGAGTGTTACCACGAGGAGATCCATCAGAGGCAGAATTCTCTTCCTCAGATTCGCTTGAGGAGGAGGCGATTATCAGCTTTCGCCTTGGTTGAGTTTTTCTCTTCTTCATTGGAGGGGATTGGGCAGCCTTGGTGGTTTTTCTTTTCTTGGGAGAAGGGCCTTTCCCTCCCTTTGCAATCTGCTTGTCTTTGCCCTTGTCAGTCTTCTTTCCTTTTGCAGCAGGCTTGTCAGCCTCATGAATAGACTTGAGCATCTCAGGAGTAAGCTCTCTCGGACCAGAGCATCGAAACTCCTTGTAGGTGCGAATAATCCTGTTGTCGGCAGGGACATCTCCATACATCGTCTCTGGGATTGAGCCAATAAATTGAAATTTTGAGGCATCAGAGACAATGATCTTCGTGGTATGGAAAGTAACAATCGAAGACATTGGAGAACCAGCAACAATGGGGACTTGATACTTGTCCATCACCCATTTTGTAATGAGAGTCCAAAATCGAGCATAGGAAATCTCGGAATGTCGAGAAGTAGAAGACAGACTCTGAATGAGTTGTTGCCATAGGACCGACCCGTAGTCCAAGTTGATACCATTGTAGATCTCGTAGAGTATCGAGATGAACAGACGACTTGCTTCGTCTGATCCAGCACTTCGTTTAGACAGACCCTTGAATAGTACTGTAAACAACCCATTCCACTGAGGAGGCAGGCACGATTTCTTGAATTTCGTGACTGTAGTCAGCACCTCAGTGTACCCCATGTTGTAGAATATTGAAAACAGGTGACCCACCGGAATCGATTCAGGGTTAACCCTAGTTGAATCAGGTTCAAACCCCAAAATCGAGCAAAAACGTTGCTTGGAGATCGACGCCTTGTGATCGAGCATGTCGAAGAAAATCCTGTCGACTGCCTTGTCGTAATGAGCAGTGGCGAAGATCTGAGATAAGAACTCCATAGGAACTGCTTCAACCTTGGTAAGAGCAGGAGCAATCGGCGAGAAATTGAGACACTCGATTATCGGTAACATGAAAGCGTCATACACCTGAGGAGTAAGATCGATGATCAAACTCTGTTGGGGACGAATCAGCAAGATGTGAGAGGTTGCATGAACTGATGAAGAATCCGCCATTGTTGTGAAGAAGATGGTAGAGATGATGAATAGTAGAATGCTTGAGGGTTTCTTGCTCTCTGAAACATGGGGGCAGTAAAGAGGTAAACAATGGTTTACGTTACCTTTTATACTGTAAGTAGAGGAGAGAGAAGAATATGTCCCAAATCTTCGAGGGAAATGCGAAGGGTTTTTCAGAAGTGATTGATGCGTGACAGGTATGAGCACCGATGATCACGCATGAGAGAGAGTGTCAGTCCCGATTAGCACGCCTTCCCATCAGGCGCCGTTTAGAAATGAAACGGTTCCTCTTCACACGCCTGGCTGTCAAGCGCTGTTTGAAAATCAAATCGATTGGACTCCCGCCTGAGTCAGCGAATTATCATCTTATCCTTTTAATGTCATCGTAAAGCAAAGATGCCCACGTGGATCAATATTAACCACAACCCTTTTTTTATAATTTCACATCTCAAAAAAAACTTTATAACTGATGAAACCAGAATTTTGGAAAATCAAAATGATTTTCGTGCTAAGTGTGTAAAAGAAAAGGAAATAAAGCAACACATATGAGGGATTTTGTGATGTCATTAAAGACACGAAACAAAGGATCCCGGGCACGAATCTCTTCCTTCAAAGTCAAGAGAGACTTTAAAGTGTTTGTGTGGTTTCCCGTTAAATAACAATCAGACACTTATTGAGAAGTGTTGAAAGGCTTCTTTTAATTAGGCTAATTTGGGTGGCTTTCGCTTCAGTTCAGAATTCCTGATCTTGATATAAGACAGAAATCGAACGAAGTACTTGTGAGACCAATGTAGTCTGTTGAACAAGTAGGTTTGAAATAATTTAAGTGGCTAGATAAAGTAGTTTATGTAAAATCTCAAAAAAAAAAAAAAAAAAAAAAAAAAAAAAAAAAAAAAAACTGGATTCCAAGGGAAGAAATGGTATTGGTTTTAACAATTTCATAGAAATCACTCAAAAGGAAATTAGAGATTTTACTTTGTATCCCCATGGATAAGTCCGTCAATTCATTAGTGAAATCTAGAGCAAATTTATTGTTCACCGTCAATGCATAGTAGGTATGGAAGTGTGGGTTTCACTTAGCACGTAGTGGCACGAAGCTAAGATCATAAACACAGAAATTGGGTAACCATAAACCTCAGTGGTAATTTCTGAGAGTCTCAAGGGTTACATTTATGAAGCGAATGAGATGGAGAAGTAGTGTAGATGGTGTAAAGAAACCAAAGTACCTCTGCTGTCAAAATAGGGACTAAGCAGAAAACTCTTATATCATGTGAGAAGAGAGTTAGGTAGCTCATGATTAGAATAAATATGAAAGCCTAATTGGGAAGACAAGGTTTGTTTGTACCAAGTTAGTAGGGCTATTATTCAGAATCAGGTGAGGCTTTGCACACATACAGCAGCATGCTTCTAGGGACACTTAACTAGTGAAATGATTACCCCACAAATAGACACACAAAAAGATAAGACATAAAAAATATAAAAAAATAATAAAAAATATTTTTGGAGTTTTTGAAGTAACGAAAAGAAAACAAGAAAAAAAGAGAAAAAAAATATTTTTGGAATTTTTGAAAAAAAAAACTTAAAAAAAATGGAAACACAAAAAAAAAATTTGGAACCGAACCCGAGCTTTCGGTCTATTTCGGTTTAAAAAAAAATTGGAACCGAACCCGAGCGTTCGGTCTATTTCGGTTGATAAAAAAATAAGTTTGAAAAAGAAGATAACTTTGAAAATGAGTAAAATGAATAAAGAAAATGATACAAAAGGTTTACAACCAAAGAAACTACCTTAGAGTGATAAGCGACGATCAGATGATACGACCGAACCCGAGCGTTCGGTTCATTTCGGTATACCAAAACAAGATCCGAACCCGAGCGTTCGGTCTATTTCGCTTCCAACTTTTAATTTTGAGAAGTAGTCTTTGGTACTGACTCCGATTCCATCATTCCTAGCCCTTGTAGAATTTTGTTGAAAGATGCTTCAGGAAGAGCTTTGGTGAAGATGTCAGCCAGTTGATCAGTGGTTCGAACAAAGTGAATTTCGACGTTCCCATCTTCCACATGATCTTTAATGAAGTGATACCTCAGTTATATATGTTTGGTCTTGGAATGTTGCACTGGGTTATGACAGATCCTAATTGCACTTTCTGAGTCACAATACAGTGGGATCTTTTTCATATTGAGTCCATAGTCCCGGAGTTGGCTTTGGATCCAAATCACTTGAGATGTACACGAGGCAGCTGCGATGTATTCTGCTTCGGCTGTAGACAGAGATACACTGTTTTGTTTCTTTGATTGACAGCTAACCAACTTCCCGTCTAGGAATTGACAGCCTCCAGTTGTGCTTTTCCTGTCTAAACCACAACCCCCAAGGTCTGCATCTAAGTAGGCTTGAACGAAGAAGCCTGAGTTTGATAGATACCATAAACCGAGAGAGGTGGTTCGTTTCAGATACCGGAGTATGTTTTTCATAGCAAGCATATGGGGTTCACGAGGATTCGCCTGAAATCTAGCATAGTAACAAACAGAAAACATTATATCAGGCCTGCTAGCAGTAAGGTACATTAGAGAACCAATCATCTGGCGATATAACATAATATCGACTGCCGGTTTTTCCAATGATGGTGTGAGATTGGTGTCGAATGCCATTGGAACTTTAACCTTTGAGTCTCCCATCATGCCAAATTTAGCAAGAAGAGTCTTGGTGTAAGCTTCCTGGTTGATAAAGATGCCTTCGGGTCCCTGTCTAATATTTAAACCAAGGAAAAAGTTAATCGAACCCATTGAGCTCATTTCAAATTTAGTCTCCATCAGCTTTCTGAATTCAGCTGTTAAGCTAGGATTCGTTGAGCCAAAGATGATATCATCGACATAGATTTGAACAATCATAAGGTGGTTACTTTCCTTCTTACGAAAGAAGGTTGGGTCAACCGAACCTTGTTTGAATTTTGACATCTTTAAAAGCTTAGTTAGCATTTCATACCATGCCCTAGGTGCTTGTTTCAGACCGTAAACTGCCTTGTCCAGAATATAACAGTGATTGGGGTACTTTTCATTAACAAATCCAGGAGGTTGCTCCACATAAACTGTTTCTTCAAGTTCTCTATTAAGAAAGGCGCATTTCACGTCCATTTGGTAGACCTCGAAGTTCTTGTGTGCAACATAGGCCAGAAATATTCGAACAGATTCCAGCCTCGCTACGGGAGCAAAAGTTTCCTCATAGTCAATTCCTTCCTCTTGGTAATATCCTTTCACCATGAGACGAGCTTTGTTTCGAATCACATTGCCTTCCTTTTCCATTTTATTTCTGAATACCCTTTTGAGACCAACAACTGAGGCGTCTTTAGGAGTTGGAATGAGGCGCCAAACCTTATTTCTTTCAAACTCGTTGAGTTCGTCTTGCATAGATTGAACCCAGTCAGAGTGATCAAGAGCAGTATTAACTGTCTTTGGTTCAACTTTTGAGACGAAAGAATTGTACATACAGAACTCTACTTTGGAGAATACAGAAGTTTGCTTTGCCTTCAGTTGAGATCGGGTCAAAACCTTTTCAGAGACATTACCCACTACCTGAGATACAGGATGATCTCTGGTCCACTTAACAAGAGGAGGGTAATTTGGATCATAGGATGGATCCAATTCAGCATTTACCATTTCTTCTATTTCGGATTAACTATCATCGTCGTAGAACATGTCGGCATTCTCCCCCTCGACTGATGAGCTTTCTGGTATAGCTGGACTTTCTGGTGCTACAGGACTTTCGGGTGGTGTTGAGCTTTCGGGTGGAACTGTAATGGAATTCCCCCTCAATTTGTGATCTCGGTTGTTTTGAAGAAGGTGGATTCTCCCCCTCAACTGAAGCACCATGCTTTGGAGGTTCGTTTGGAACATGTTCTCCTTCACCCATTCGTTTGGCGGCATTTTCGACGATTTGCTTCAGATGGTCGACTTTGTTGTCTGCTGCCTTGGCTTCCGAGAGAGTAGCTTTCTCCGGTTCATCGAATAGTTCTACAAACTGCTCAAACAAATTAGCAATCGAGGCCGTGACTTGACCTGTTTGAGTGAAAATCTCTCCAATTGCTTCTTCAGTAGCCTTTAGCTTCTTGATCTAGCTGTCGTCGAAAGTCACATAATACGTTTCTTCGATCTTCCTCGAACGCTTATTTAAAACCCGGTATGCTTTTGAAGTGAGTGAGTATCCCAGAAAAATTCCTTCATCAGCTTTAACGTCGAACTTGTTACGATGTTCTTTAGAGTTGAAGATGAAGCATCGTGAGCCAAATACATGGAAGAATTTTACGTTCGGCTTCCTGTTGTTGATGATCTCATAAGGGGTAAGAGAAAAACGCTTGTTGAGATAGGACATGTTCTGCGTAAAACATGTTGCAGCAATAGCATTAGCCCAGAAATATAAAGGTAGAGAAGCGAAACTTAGCATTGTTCGGGCTGCCTCACACAAGGATCGATTTCGTCTTTCGACAATACCGTTCTGTTGAGGGGTGTAGGGGGCTGAGAAGTTGTGACTGGTTCCTTTTTCTGCCAAAAAGTATTCAAATTCTTTGTTTTTGAACTCCAGTCCATTGTCGCTCCTGATGTTGCGAACGACTTTTCTCAGTTGCACTTTAACCTGCTTAATAAACATCTCCAGCTTGAGAGTGGCCTCAAATTTGTGCTTCAGAAAGAATATCCATGTAAAACGTGAAAAGTCATCAACAATAACAAGAATATACTTGTTACCGCCAATGCTTTCGATAGATGATGGACCACATAAGTCAATGTGAAGTAACTCAAGCGGTTCAACAACTTTAGTGTTTATAATGGATGGGTGACTTTGACGACTCTGCTTCCCCATTTCACACGCAGCACACAAATGTTCTCGATCAAACTTGAGCAATGGGAGACCCCTAACATGACCTCCTGTGACAAGCTTGTTGATGTCTTTGAAGTTAAGGTGTGAGAGCCTTCGGTGCCACAACCAGCTTTCGTCAGAATGTACTTTGGATAAAAGACATATAGCTGGGTTTCCTTTTATAGGTTTGAGATTGAGAGGAAACATTTCGCCTTTGCGTTCTGATTTGAGAATCACTCTCTTTGTTTTCTTTTCTATGATTTCTGAACCTTCATCGTCAAATGAAACTTTGAGACCGGTACCTCCTACCAGTTGAGATACACTGATGAGATTATGATGTAGCCCTTCAAAGTACACCACCTTTCTTATGGTGAAGTCACCATTGGTTATCATACCATAACCCTTTATCGTTCCATATGAGTTGTTCCCGAACTTGACATTCCCATCATTCTGAAGAGATCGAAACTCCCTTAGCTCCTCCTTCCTCCCTGTCATGTGACGTGAGCAACCACTGTCAATGTACCATTCTTCGTCGAACTGCTCGTCACTAATAACCTGCAAAAATTAAGCAGATTTAGGAACCCAAAGTTTCTTGGGTCCACGTGAGCCTTTCACAGGAACAGGAATAGTAAGAGAAACATCAACAAGATATGTTCTTTTTATTAATGTTGTTTCATCATTTCTTTTAATGGTGAACACTTTGATTTTGTTAGGATTAGCAACAGTGGGTTTGGTTTCAGGTTTTGATGTTTAGGCTTTTGACTGCATTTGGTCTTCCTAGACAGAGGAAATCTTCGATTTTCCTTTCAGGTTCGTTGATGATTTAGAATGTTGAGCACGAACAAAATTAGGTTTAGAAGAGAATTAAGAACTAGAAGATTTAGAATGGGAATTTCTTCTGTCTTGCGGTTCGATATGACCCTTTTGTTTTTGGTCATTAGGAGGAGTGAACCTGGACGTTCGGTAGCTTTTGCTTTCGGGACCGAACCTGTCCTTTCGGTTGCTGCTTGAACCGAACTTGTCTTTTCGGTTGTTGTTGCTCTCTGAACCGAACGTGTCCTTTCGGTTATGTTCCTCATGTGGCCTGAAATCCTTTTTCTCTTGCGTTGAATTCTTATCGTGATATGAGAAATGAGCGTTTTGAGATCGCCAAAACTGCTTTCGCTCTGAGAGGTTCTTTTTGTATCTCAGATTCCTCTGTTGCTTTTGATCTTTCACTTGTTTTGGCTGTTTGTGGATGTTAGCCTTTTGCTTCTGCTTCTTATCAGCCAGTTCACTTTTCACAGATGACGTTTCGCTTGTGGAAGTGACTTCTTCTATAGGGACTTCTTTTGTACCACTAGTGCTTGGCACGTCAAAGTTGTCAGGCTTGTTCAGTGGCTCTGGTACATATCTACCTTTGGTTTTCCAGGACGTCCGCTCTGACAGACCAACAGTTTCGTCAGCATTATCTATAGGAGCAGACCAGAAAAACTCATCACAGCCATCTGTGTTATCTTCATTCACTATGGCAGTGAGTTCGGCTGTTTGATGTCTAGTTACTCCTGTGACCTTATATACCTTATTTGGTGTTGTTCTCACCTTTTGGTACACAACAGCCTTTTCTTCTAGAATCGGGGACTTATTTTGGGACAAACGTGCAAACTCCACAGAATTTTCAGAAATAAGATTTTTGTGGTTTTCGGGTTCGCTCTTGACAAACTCAGAACAGTCGACTTCATCCTCTACAGAAATTACACTCATATCATCGTCTTCATTAAGTTCAGACGCGTTTTCAACATCAATTTTATTTTCTGAACTTAAATTGGCATTCAATGAGTCAAATTTTTGTATAGTTCCGGTTCTTAGTTTCAGCTTATCATTTTCATCCAAAAGGTTTTCCAGCATGTCCTTATGGTCTTTGGACTTTATGAAAGATTATATTTTGTCCAGACCATACATGTAAGTGGGATTTACATCATCAGACGAAACAACACTTTCGCAGTTATAGCCCTCAGCATCGATTTCATCCTCCTTAAATTCAAGGAAGGGCAAAATCATGCGATGAATTTTCTGCCTTATTTCACAGTTCAGATGCAGTTGAGTGATGTTAGCATAAAGACGTTTAGCAATTAAACAAAAAACATTTCTCTGTTTAAAAGTTTTAAATTGTCTCTTTGTAAATAAATGTTTTCGTCCTTAGACTTAATCAGCTCCGACTCCTCCTGCTCTATCCACATCCTCCGTTCCTCACTCTTGGATGACACCCTACTTATTTGGTCAGTTAGGTTAGAATTGGTGACCCTTGTCTGAGTTAAACAACTATCCAGATTTGAGATTCTTGAATTTAAGCTATTTAATTCTTTTTCATATGATTTCTGTGGGACTTTGAATGAAACAAAAAGAGATTGTACCTTCTTGATCAATTCATCAAGCTCATTGATCTGCACACTGAGAGGTTTTGCTGTGAAGCATAGGTCCTCTCGCTCCTTGGTGTCCTCTTTTCTGCCATCAGTATTGTATCCCCTCATGTGAGATACATCAGTCACCATTAAACACTTCCCGTTGCTTTCGTCATCTCTTGCAACATATGCCTTTCCATGTGAAGGCTTTCTCACTTCATCATCCTCTGAGTCGGTTGACCATACCTGCACGCCATCGAACTCGTCATCCTCTGCCGAACCCTGTACAATAAGAGCATTCATATAAGGGTTAGTGGCAGCTTTCTTTCTCTTGATATCTTCAAGCCTTTTCATCAAGACAACCTCTTCGTCTTTCTCCTCATCCTTCTCTGCCATTTTCTTCAGAACACAGTCTTTGGCATAATGGTTCTTTCCTCCACAGTAGTAGCAGTTCACACCAGAATCTCCATCAACCTTTGCCTCTTTCTTTGGTTCCTCAGTCTTCGGCTCCTCCCTAACCTTTTCAGAACTATAGCTTCCCTGCCAATTTCGGTTCTTATTGGTAGGGAACCTTTTCTTGATAAACCTTTTTGGATTAGACACCATCATGGCATAATCTTCAGAGGTAAGATCATAGTCTTCTAGGTTCAGATCTTCATCTTCTACCATATTTTTGCTTTTAGATAGGAGGGCCAAGGATCCCAAACTTGAGACCACATTCTTCTCTTGCATGACAATCTTTTCTTGGGATTTCAAAATTCCCACCAGCTTTGCCAGCGAATAAGACTTGAACTGCTCATGAGCTTTGACTGTAGACACAACAGCTCTCCATTCGGGTCTTAGGCCATTCAAAAAGGTGACCTTTTGTTCAATCAGCTTCCTTTCTATATCATGTTTGATCATCTTGCTAAGAAGATGATTGAAGAGATCGAATGTCTGAGTGACAGTTTCATCAGAATTCTGCTTAAATTCACCAAACTCAGACAACAGCAACGTCTGAATGGAATGCTCCAAATCTTCATCTGTGGAATAAAGCTCTCGCAACCTATCCCATATTTCTTTAGCGGTACTGCAGGAACTCACCAACCTGAATGTATCAGATTGAAGAGCGAATCGGATCAGTCTCAATGCTTTGATAATGCACTAAAACTTTTCCTTTTCGTCTTGAGCAACATCTTTTACATCTTTTAACAGATCATTGTATTCTTTCTGAGTTTTGATGATCTTTGATGTTCCTGAGTAAGCGAATGGTCCAGACACGATTGCTTCCCAAATAAGATATCCATTATCTTCAGATCCGATGACATAATCTTCAAAATGATGCACCCATACTTCATAATCTTGGGTGTAAAGAATAGGAATCTTTGTCGTTGATCCAATGTTGTTTGAGATGTTAATAGGATTATATTGAGACTCGTCCATGCTTGATCGTTTAACCTGTTTGAAAGATCAGACTTGTAATATGTAATATTAGGGCAAAACAAATAAATGCTGAGTTACGTCAATTATGGAATGACGGCTCAATAAATATCAGTTAATGCGGAATAACCCTAATCGTAAACTCTTTCACAGAAAAGATGTGTATGGATTACACAGCCTCCCGCTCTGATACCAATTGATAAGTTATAAAAACTCTTTGATCGATTAGATCTTTGTAACAGGTAAATAAAGAACGTAAAAAACACTGAAATAAAACACAAGTATGGATCTGAATGAGTCGAATGATTAGATTAACTCAATCCTCAGCAGAGCTCGATTAAGAACTTCCACTGTAGAGGATTCTAGGGTTAGAAAAACAAGAACGATGAATACGCTTGAAAATACTTATCTAATCCTCTCGTTCTAGGATGCATGTAAGCATCTATTTATAATAAACCCTACATAAAACTCACGGATGGACAGTCCCATACCGGAGACAAAACACGGACTAGCTAACGAGCCCAATAGACGCAACACTAAGCTGGACCTAACACCACCCCTACTAAAAGGTAACTCACCTCGTATCTTCTGAACTATGTAGGAATCCTCTGACTGCTGCCACTGCTGCTCCATAAATTCACCGGCTAAAATTCCCACAAAACACTTAGTCAGAAACTGACATCTACCCTTAGGGTAAAATGACCATTTTACCCCTTGACCAAATCAAAGTCAAAGTCAAAGTCAACTTCCAGTTGACCTGACTCGGCAGTTGACTCGTCAGCTCGCCGAGTCCCTATCCTTCCATCAGATCTCATACCCGTCTCTACTCATCGAGCTAGGCGATGACTCGACGAGTTTTCTTTCTAAATGAACATCGACTGAATCCACATCCGACTCGCCGAGTTGTATGAACAACTCGTCGAGTTCATCATCAACTGATACTCATGTCCGGACTTGACTCGCCGAGTTGTATGAACAACTCGTCGAGTTACTCTTCATCCTATGAACACGTTCTGTCCTTGACTAGCCGAGTTGATGAACAACTCGCCAAGTTCCATGAAGATTGTCTTGGACTCGACGAGTCCGTTCATGCACTCGCCGTGTACCATAAATTCCCATAACACTTTGCTTAGTCCAGAACATTGGGTCACTCCCTGGGACTCCTAAAACCCTTCCACACTCAACTGGTCCTTATGACCCTCACTGATATGGGACCAAAACCTTTGGACTCGCCGAGTCCAGGAATGGAATCGCCGATTCTATCACATTCCTTACTAAGAACTTTGATTTCTAATGTACAACACTTAACCAAATGATAGATCCAGGCCCCCAAACTCAATCTAGCACGTAAAGTTACAGACTTTACATGCATGCATGGGACATTAGAGCTTAAATAGCTCTAAAATGGTTCTTTTGTTGCATGGGGCCTTCCTTGGCGCAAAAGCAACCTAGATCTGACTTGTGACTCATAAAATGACATGATACAGAAGCCCAAACCCCCAACCATGTTTACAAACATGGTTGGCCACCAAAAATGGCTTATGAAAGCCCTAAATCACCCCAAAGAGGGATCTAACAAAAGAATGAGCAAGGTTCAGACTTTATACCTTCCAAAGACTGCAAATGATGAACCAAACTCGAATCCTTCACTCCCCTCTTGATCCTTCTATGCTCTTCCTTCTTCCTTGAGATCAAAACTCACAAGAATCACTCAAAAAGCCTTAGATCTTCACAAAAACGGCTAGGGTTTGCTATGAGGAGTGTTTGGGAGCATAAAGGGGGAGAGGAGGCTGCATAAGGTCATTTAAATAGGGTGAAAACCCCTGGATTAGGGTTTTTGCCCAAACAGCAGCCACTCGCCGAGTCCGCAACTTAATCCTCGCACTTCATCCCGCTTCTACTCGGCGAGTCAGTCCTTCGACTCGCCGAGTCCAAGGCCAAAAATTCCAAAAATACATGAAGATTTAATAACAGAATACATACCAAGAACCAGGTACTACAACCTGGGGTTGAACTAGACCCGTTATGTTATGTATGGTGTTGGGTTTAAGTTTAAAAATAGTTTCAAAAACTCATAATAATAATAGCAACGAAACTCTTAAATTTTTTGAACATAATAACAATTTACAATCCACCAAGGATCTTCTTGCAGGTAATGGAAAGATAAAACACAACCATAGAAGGAAGAAGTAAGAACAACCTTTGATGAACTTTGGATCCTCTAGGGAAGGCTTGGAAGTTGAAGAAGATGGATAAACTTTAAGACACCAACAGTTGTTGAGAATGCTAGTTCTTTGAAAGCTATTAAGCTTGGAAACAAATACCCAAGTATTTGATCAAAGAGAGTGAAAGTAAGTAACAAATCTTCAAGAGTGCAAGACTAGAGAAAAGAGGGAGAAGTTGTGACACTTTTAGGAGAACCATATCCCCGACCTGGAATTCCAGGTCTGAGCGATGCTTATCGACGTAACTTTTCTGCCGACTCTGGGCAGTCTGAAGCCTGCTCCGGACCTGCTGAATCTTCTCTGTCGTCTTGAGCACTACTTCGGTGCTCCCCATGACTCTCTGGCCAACCTCGCCCCAACATATCGGGGTCCTGCACCTCCTCCCATATAACATCTCGATGGGAGGACAGTCGATACTCGCATGATAGTTGTTATTATATGAGAACTCCGCCAACGGGAGGTAGGTATCCCAACTACCTCCGAAATCTAAAACGCATGCCCGCAGCATATCCTCCAGAGTCTGGATGGTCCGCTCGCTCTGGCCATCCGTCTGTGGGTGAAAAGCGGTGCTAAAATGCAGACGAGTACCCAGCTCATCATGAAACCTCTTCCAAAACCTGGAAGTAAACCGCACGTCTATGTCCGAAATCATCGAAACTGGCACTCTGTGTCGCGCCACCACCTCCCTGATATAGATATCGGCCAATTTCTCGGCCGAGATGCTCTCCTGAATCGGAATAAAGTGTGCGCTCTTGGTCAATCAATCCACGATGACCCATATCGAATCCATCCCTTGCGCGGTCCTGGGAAGTTTTGTGATAAAATCCATCGTAATATCCTCTCATTTCCACAGCGGGATATCCAACGGTTGCATCTTGTCGTGTTGTCTCTGATGCTCGGCCTTGACCTTCCTGTAGGTCAAGCATCGCTCCATGTACCATGCCACATCCTGCTTCATGCAGGGCCACCAATAGTCCAAACGAAGATCCCTATACATCTTCGTCGCCCCGGGATTAATGGAGAATCGGGATTTGTGCGCCTCCTCCATCAGGACCTGGCGTACTCCTCCATGATAAGGGACCCACACCCTACGGTGAAGAGTCAATAAACCCCGGCTATCATAGTCGAAAGAGGAAACCTGCCCCATAATCCGCTCACTCTTCCGATGTTCCTCCTTCATGGCCTCCTGCTGAGCCTCCCGGATCCGCTCCAAAAGCGGGGTCACCACTGTCATCCTTAGATAAATATCCCTGATCGGCGCTGCCTTGTGGCTAAGCGTATCGGCCACGACGTTGGCCTTCCCGGATGGTAGAGGATCTCACAATCATAATCCTTCACCACATCAAGCCACCGATGCTGCCTCATATTTAGATTTGGCTGGTCCATGAGATACCTCAAACTCTTGTGGTCCGTGTAAATCGTACAACGAACCCCATAGAGGTAATGATGCCAAATATTGAGGTCGAACACAACAGCCCCCAGCTCCAAATCATGCGTCGGGTAGTTCGCCTCATGAGGCTTCAGCTGCCTCGACACGTAGGCGATGACATGCCCTCCCTGCATCAATCCTGCTCCCAAACATGCGATGGATGCATTGCAGTACACAACAAAATCTTCCATGCTCTCTGGCAGGGCTAATATTGGCGCCTCGCACAATCTCTATCTCAGCGTCTCAAATGCGGCCTGCTGCTTAGGCCCCCAGCGATACATCACCGACTTCTTAGTCAGTCGGGTGAGCGGAACTGCTATCTTGGAGAAGTCCTGAATAAATCTCCGATAGTAGCCTGCCAATCCTAGAAAGCTCTGAATCTCAGATGGAGACCTCGGAACCTCCCAATTCATCATGGCCTCTACCTTGGCCGGATCTACCGAAATCCTGTTCTGGTTGACAAGGTGCCCAAGAAATTGCACCTCGCGCAACCAGATGTCACACTTGGAGAACTTAGCATACAAGTTCTCCCTCCTTAAAGTCTCCAGAACATCCCGCAGATGCTCCTCATGTTGCTCCCGTGTCTTGGAATAAACCAAGATGTCATCAATAAATACTATCACAGACCGATCCAACATCGGTCTACACACACGGTTCATGAGATCCATGAACGCGGCAGGAGCATTGGTGAGCCCGAAAGGTATCACCACAAACTCATAATGGCCATAACGCGTCTGAAACGCAGTCTTCTGTACATCCTCCTCTCTGACCCTCATCTAATGATACCCTGAACACAAATCAATCTTGGAGAACCAAGATGCTCCCTGAAGCTGGTCAAAGAGGTCATCAATCCTCGGGAGTAGGTAGCGGTTCTTCACCGTTACCTTTTTCAGCTCCCAATAATCTATACACATCCGATGCGACTCGTCCTTCTTCCTCACGAACAGAATCGGGGCTCCCCAGGGTGAACTGCTCGGTCTAATGAAACCCTTGTCTAACAGCTCCAACAGCTGTGTAGACAACTCTTGCATCTCAGGAGGAGCCAACCGATACGGTGCCTTGGCTATCGGAGCCGCACCAGGAACTAGGTCGATCCTGAATTCCACCTGTCGTTCCGGAGGTATCCCAGGCAACTCCTCGGGGAATACATCCGCAAACTCCCGTACCACAGGTACATCATCCATCGTCACCTTACCCGTTTCCCGGGTATCCATAACATACGCGACATAACCTGCGCAACCTTGCTGGAGGTAGCGCCTAGCTCTTGATGCTGAACATAAAGCTGGTCCTCGTTGTGGCCTCTCGCCCTGAATTACCAGCTCTCCCCCACTTGGGGTCCTAACCCGCACCAACTGCTACGCGCAGTCGATCACTGCCCCATTAGGGCTGAGCCAATCCATGCCTATAACCCCTTTGTTCCCATGCAATGGAATGGGAACCAAGTCTACCAAGTAGTGCTCCTTAAATAACCTCAGCACACAATCTCGAAATACCGTCGATGCCCGCAGGTCGTCTGCAATCTCTACCTCTAGAGGGCAATCCAACGTGCCCGAAGACTCGGAAAATCTCTTGCTAAGCGCAAGAGACACAAATGATCGGGTAGCGCCCGAGTCAAACAATACCAGAACCGGGATGCCGTTCACATGGAACGATCCTAAACAGAGCACATATCAATAATACAATCACAACAAAATAAGATCAAAGGGAAAGAATTATACCCGTCACCACATCAGGTGTAGCGCGTGCCTCCTCGGCTGTCAGCTGAAATGCTCGGCTCCGCACCACTGGAACCTCTGTCTTGACCTTCCGGCCATCTGTAACCTGCGTTGTCACTGAGTCCAGCGCCGCCGCTGGCACTGCTGCTGACGCTGCTATCAATCTCGGGCAATTGGCCCTTTTATGGCCCATCTGATTGCAATGGAAGCAAATCAGGTCTGTCATCTGTACCGCAGGGGCAGGGGCAGTACAATCCCTGCCAAAATGCCCCACCTTGCCACACTTATAGCAGCCCAAACCCGACCCAATACGACAAGCTCCCTCGTGTGACCGACCGCATTTCCCACAGTGGTCCCGTCCTGCCTGGCCTTTCGGCCTACCATCAGATCCCTTGGGCTTCTTCCCCGAAGCCCCAGTCGTCATCCCCTCCACTGCCTTCCTTTTCTGGACGTGCTTCAGATCAATCTCCCTCTCCCTAGCCCTGGCAATCATGGAATCCAAGGTAGGGCAAGCTGAAAAACTAACATGCTCCCGAATGTCAGCTCGTAGCATGTCATGGAAGCGGGTCCTCCTCATATCCTCATCACCTGCGTATTGGGGCACCAGCAATGCCCTCTCCCGGAACTTGGCGGTGATCTCCGCCACAGTCTCCGTAGTTTGCCTCATATCCAAAAACTCCCTGGCCAGCTGCTAAAGCTCCACAGCTGGCGCAAACTCCGCCCTGAATCTGGTCACAAAATCCGACCAAGTCATAGGGGTCGACCTGAAGATGATAGGGGTCGACTCAAGGATGCCCCTCGTGATCTCAGACGCGATGAACTCGCGTAGCCCATCATCAACCTGCTCGGATCCCGAACCCGAGCCCGATCCTGATCCTGATCTGGAACCTCCTGCTCCAAGTCGTGTGGTCACCGGACTGGAAATACATGCATAAAGGTCAGGATCATTCACATACTCGAGGGATCTAACATACTTCCCAAGGTTCCCGATTTCGTCTAGGCCCTCCTTGATTCGAGTACGGGTCCTCTGCTTTCAGTAGTACGTGATGGGTTTTAGCCATAAGAACTTTCCTATGTGCGCATGCAAAACCCTAATGCTTGGATCTAGGCTTTCTAATAAACATGCTTTGAATCCAAGTCTTCCAATGACTAATTAGGTTAAATAACAACATTGAAATAGATCTAGAATCATACCTTTGAGTTCCTTGTTAATCTTGAGGTCTTGGAGCTTCTAAAGTCACAAATGTCACTCCTCTAATGGCTTACAAACACCAATAGCAAGAAGAATGATTTAGGAGAGATGAGAGGGGAGGAATTTCGACTAGAGTTCTCTTACTTTTTGAGATGTGTCGAATTCCCTATGCCATGGGGTCTATTTATACTTGTAGACTCCTTAAGGGTTACAACCTAAACCCTAATTGGATAATCTTCTCTTAAGGCTATCCAAATCCATTCCATAGATAAGCATATGGACGATTTTAGCTATCCTAAAGCTCTTAGAATTCGTCCATACCATATCCAAATGGATTTACAGTCTAAAGCTTAACTATCAAACAATTGACAGTTTATACCCCTTTATTTAGTTAATCTCTTTAAGTCACCAAATTAATTCTAATTAATTCTATGACTTATATTAATCAAATAACAAATATATTATTCATTATATTATTCTCATAATATATTAATAATATTTACTCTCTTTTAATAAATCATCCTATCAAGTTGCTATGGTGAAGGCAACCCAAAAGGACCATGCACAACCGGGTCAAGTACTTGCCCAATATAGTTGCAGCCTTAGACACTATTCCAACAGTCTCCCACTTGGATAAGTCTAGTAACTATACAAGTACAATTCGGTTTGCAATCGTAGCTCTCAAAGACGCTGTCAACTCTGATCTAATCAATCTTGTCCTTTAGATAAGGGAACGTACAGTCCTCTGTTAGATATCATGCTGACAATCCTATGGAATGGTTAGTCAAGCATTTAGGTTTCTCGATCTCTGATTTATTTGACATAGAACTTAATCGAACACATCAATTCAGTTCTGACCAGGCCCGGCACATAAGTCAAATCAAATCATCGAGCGGCCGAGATATCGCTTTTACCTTCTTAGATAAAAGTTACAGATAAACTTCGACTTATATGCATTTACTTATTCATTAATCGACTATACACAACAATGCGTGTTATAACACCGAGTTACTGATGCGTTTTTCGCATTATCAATGAACAATCAATTAACAAATAATAAACCATATATCTAGGTTTTAAGACTATATGATATTATCGTCTTGCGATCACCTTTTATATCGTATTCCATAAGGCGATTCCAGCAAGCGCGGGTTTGTTCCAATGCTCAAAACTAGTTCATAAGCACTCATGAACGTTGCAGCAACCCTTTGCTATGTCTAACACCATTTAGACAATCTACACACCAATTCATGGCAATCTTCATTCATATCTACTCCCAACATATGAACGATTGTGGACCATTTGAACAATTCTATTATTCCTCATAAACTCAATTATTCTGGAAGTCAAAACATGCAAAGTGAAACAATAGCTAAACAATTAACATAAGATAGTAACATTACTCATAAATAAAACTCCTTTATTTAATCATCAAATGTCAATTACATTTATCTATTACACGTTCCTAATACTATCTAATCTATGCTAATATCATCCTTCAGCCCAATACTCCTAGCATGCTGCAAGTGCTTAACCCTACTCAGTCCCTTCGTAAGCGGATCTGCTGGGTTATCTTCTGATGATATCCTCTTCACTACGAGTTGTCCTTCTTCTACACGATGTCTAATGAAGTGATACTTTCTGTCGATATGTCTTGATCTACCATGATCCCTCGGTTCCTTGGTCAAGGCAACCGCGCCTTCGTTATCACAGAAAATCTCCATTGGCTCCTTTATGGCAGGTACAACTCCAAGATCACCGATGAAGTTCTTTAGCCATATTGCCTCCTTCGACGCTTCGCTCGCTGCAACGTACTCTGATTCGCACGTTGAATCAGCTACGGTTTCCTGCTTGGAACTCTTCCATGTCACTGCTCCTCCATTTAGGGTAAAGACCCAGCCCGACTGCGAACGGTAGTTGTCCCTGTCGGTCTGAAAGCTGGCATCACTATACCCTCGCACCTTCAAGTCATCACTCCCTCCGAGGACTAAGAACCATTCCTTCGTCCTCCGAAGGTACTTAAGGATGTTTTTCACCGCAATCCAATGTGCTTTGCCAGGATTCCCTTGATATCTGCTAACCATGCTCAAAGCGAAGGCTACATTAGGGCGGGTACAATTCATAGCGTACATGATTGAGCCAACTGCGGAAGCGTATGGTACTCGGCTCATTTCTACTATCTCAGCTTCGGTACTCGGACTTTGAGTCTTACTCAATTTGGCATTACTTTGTATCGGTAGTTCTCCCTTCTTTGAGTTTTCCATACTAAAACGTTTTAGTACCTTCTCTAAGTAAGTATTCTGACTAAGTCCAATTAGTCTCTTACTTCTTTCTCTTACTATCCTTATTCCCAAAATGTAAGAAGCCTCTCCGAGGTCCTTCATAGTGAAGCACTTCCCGAGCCAGGACTTAACCTCCAGCAGAGTCGGGATGTCGTTTCCTATGAGTAATATGTTATCGACATATAGAACAAGGAAGCTTACTATACTCCCACTAGGTTTGACATATACACAAGATTCGTCTTCACTTCGTACAAATTCAAACTCTTTGAATTTCTCATCGAAGCAAAGATTCCATCTGCGAGACGCTTGCTTATGTCCATAAATGGACTTCTCAAGCTTACACACTCTATCCGGATGCTTCGGATCCACAAACCCCTCTGGCTGAGCCATGTAAACATCCTCAGCCAACTTTCCGTTAAGGAAAGCGGTCTTGACATCCATTTGCCAAATCTCATAATCATGAAATGCGGCAATTGCTAGCATCACTCTAATAGATTTAATCTTTGCAACTGGCGAGAAGGTCTCATCATAGTCAACTCCGGGAGTTTGAGTAAAGCCCTTCGCGACCAATCGCGCTTTATATGTGTGTACGTTCCCATCCACGTCGGTCTTCTTCTTGAAGATCCATTTGCACCCAACGGTCTTACGTCCGGGCACGTAATCAACCAAATTCCAAACTTGGTTATCATACATGGATTGGATCTCGCTTTCCATTGCCTCTTTCCACTTTGCAGACTCCGGGCCTGCCATGGCTTCCTTATAGCTATTAGGTTCATCAAGGTTTACCAGTGTACCATCACTAATATACGTGTCCCCTTCGGTAGTAATATGAAATCCATAAAACTGGGGATGAACTCTAACTCTATCGGAACGTCTAAGAGGTAGGGATTCGTCAATCGGTTCAACCGGAGTTTCCTCCTCGGGTTGAGTGCCAGCGGTAGAGGTTCCTTCATCTATCGACTCTTGAATCTCTTCAAGTTCGATTTGCCTCCCACTGTCTCCTTGGCTTATGAGTTCTCGCTCTCGGAAAACTCCTCTCCTCGCAACGAAGACAACATTGTCCTTCGGTCTATAGAAGAGATATCCAAAGGATGTCTGTGGGTAGCCGATGAAAATACATCGCTCACTTCGAGGTTCAAGCTTGTCGTGAGTATCTCGTCTTACGAAAGCCTCGCAACCCCAAACCTTGATATGTGCCAACGAGGGAGCTTTCCCTGTCCACATCTCGTGAGGTGTTTTTGCAACCTTCTTAGTAGGGACTCAGTTAAGGATATGGGCGGCAGTCTCTAAGGCATACCCCCAAAAAGAGATTGGTAGCGAAGCATGACTCATCATAGAGCGAACCATATCCAATAAGGTTCGATTACGCCTTTCTGCCACACCATTCAACTGCGGTGTCCTAGGAGGCGTCAATTGTGAAACTATTCCACACTCCTTGAGATAATCGTGGAATTCAAGACTTAGGTACTCTCCTCCTCGATCGGATCGAAGCATCTTGATTTTCTTGCCCAATTGATTCTCCACTTCATTCTTGAACTCTTTGAACTTTTCAAAGGTGTCTGACTTTTGCTTGATTAAGTAGATATACCCATATCTACTATAGTCATCGGTAAAAGTCACATAGAAGCGGTTCCCATCCTTCGTGGTTGATCTAAACGGTCCACATACATCGGTATGTATTAGGTCCAATAGACCCTCGCCCCTTTCACATGTACTCGTGAAGGGTGACTTAGTCATCTTTCCAAGTAAACAAGACTCGCATGTGTCATCTTCCCTAAGGTCGAATGACTCCAACACTCCATCCTTTTGGAGTTGGGCTATGCGTTTCTTGTTGACATGTCCAAGACGACAATGCCACAAGGATGCTTTATCCATACTAGTGGAAGAATCAATATTCAAAACATCATTTCCTAAGTTATCAACAATCATAACGGTTTCATATATTCCATTACATGGTATAGCTTCAAAGTAAAAGACACCATTTAGATAAGCCAAAATAGAACCATTCTCATTATTAAAAGAAAATCTAAATCCTTGTCTATACAAACCATGAAATGAAATGATGTTTCTAGCCATTTCTGGCGAATAGCAACAATTGTTCAAATCTAAAACCAAACTATTCCTAAGCACTAAAGAATACACTCCAATCTTGGTCACAGGTGACGATCTTCTGTTCCCCATGATTAGATTGATCCTTCCTTGCTCCACATCCCTACTTCTTCTTAGTCCCTGCACATTAGAACAAATGTGATAACCACAACCGGTATCAAGAACCCAAGAAATAGCATGATTAGAATCGTTAGATTTGATTGTGTATATACCTGCGAAAGATGGCTTGATCTTTCTCTCTTTGATTGCTTGCAGGTAATCCGGGCAGCTTCTCTTCCAATGTCCTATCTTGTGGCAGTGGTGACACTCTGCCTCCTTCGGGTTAGAGCAGGGCTTAGCGGGATCAACTTTGGTCCCACTAGAAGAGGCACCATCTCGGGCTTTCACCTTGCGATAGTTCTTCGATGAAGCTTTCCTCTTCTTTCCCTTCCCTTGTCCAATAGCCAAGACAGGAGCAGCGGGCGGATTGGGAGTGGGTGCAACAGACATGTCCTTGAAGTTGCTCTCAGCAACCCTCAAGAGACCTTGGAGCTTGCTTAGGGTGACCTCTTCTTTGTTCATGTGGTAGGTCATCCTAAATTGGTTGTACATCGGAGGTAAAGAGTGAAGCACCATGTCGATCGCCAAGTCTTCACCGAAGTCAACATTTAACTTGCGAAGGCGGTCGACATACCTTTGCATCTTTTGCAAGTGCACGGTAAGAGATTCTCCATGACCCATCTTCGCGGAAATCATGTTGGTGAAAATCTCATACCGCTCTTGTCTCGCGTTTTGGTGGTACCTCTCCAATAAGTCTTGGTGCATCTCGTACGGGTACATGTCCTCGTAGGACTTTTGGAATTCGGAGTTCATGGTGGCGATCATGATGCAATGTACCTTCGTTGCATCTCGCTCATGAGTTTCAAAGGCGGTGATTTCGGCTGGAGTAGCGATTTCGGTGTTGATTTTCTCGAGCTTCTCATCAAGGACATACTCCTTGTCCTCATAGCGAGCAATGGTGCGAATGTATCTTATCCATTCGCTAAAGTTCGTTCCATCGAAGGTGACCTTTTGGCAAAGGCTCATCAACGTGAAAGAACTAGCAGCAGCGATGTTTGCGTTCGACATCTACAATTAGAAAAGGACAAAGATAGATTAGAATAAGAATCCCTAATTATCACCCAATAAGAAAATTAGGGCTAGGATCCAACAATAACATTTACATACTAGAAAAGGGATGTCGTAATCTAACATGCAAATAAATTGAAGGTAAGTGAATGACGATTCACTAATTCTCCATCACAAAACTTAAACTATTAGTCCTAAGTGTTTTTGAGAATTCCTAGGTTCGGATGAGATTCATTGAAACTATTCAATGGCATGTTTAAATCTCGATATGCCCCTCTTGTTTGTGACTGGGATGCCAAGGATCACAAAGCGGGTGTGAATTACCATGCAAATTCACATGGTGCCTTCATTGTAACGATCACCTATTCGATGTGTCGGTAAACCACACACGCTCCATTGAACTATGATAAACAATGAATCACCCTTTGCCACCTTCGCTTAGAACCAATTAGTGTGCCGGTAAACCACACACGCTCCACTAACGTCTTAGCAAGGTGCAAAGTGTAATTTCATGGGATTGCATCAATTCACTTTTCCTAAAGTAACTAGGATTGGGAAATTTTGAAAAAATATGTGTAGTTACTTTGTATTTCTTATTATACTTTTAATGAGAGGATGAGGTTGCCCTATCCTACCCGTTCGGCTAACGACCCTCCACCAATCAAGCAAGCGGTGGGTGTGAGTGTACACCCATTAAGCACCATTTTATAGGCCGCAACTTTATACCCACCTTATCGATTGGCTTCGTGAATGAGGCCTACTAACGGTAAGACTAGCATTTAGTTATACATATATATATATTATACTAGTAATATCATATTAGTATAGGGTTGTATTTTAAAACTTTTAAAATCTAGGGTTTGAAATTTAAGTTGTCTAAATTAAAACTTTTAATCACAAATATAAATTTCAAAACATGAGGGCAAGTTTTAAACATTTAAAACATGGAGGATCAAATAACAAATAATTCCAATTAACAATTAATATCCTAATTATCTATATTTGATTTATTCAAGATTTCTTTGAAAGATAATTACCAAAATAATTAAAATAATTAATTAATTATCATATAAGGAAATTAAATATTTAATTAGTTGATAAATATCTTTTGCTAGATCAAGATAATAGACATATATATCATAAAATCGGATTTAGATTGATCTATTATGATTAAGGTAAGTTTCCATAAGATAAACGCAAAGAAATCCCGAATCTGGTCATTCCTGACGCCTGGACTCGCCGAGTGCACAAGGGGACTCGCCGAGTCAGGCCTACTCGCCGAGTCCACCTTGGGACTCGCCGAGTTAGTGACTCAGAAACCAAAAAATCGAATTTTGCAGGTTTGTTTCAGTTAATCAAGCAACAATTTAAAGAAAACCAAGCTAGGCTCTGATACCACTGATGGGTTTTAGCCATAAGAACTTTCCTATGTGCGCATGCAAAACCCTAATGCTTGGATCTAGGATTTCTAATAAACATGCTTTGAATCCAAGTCTTCCAATGACTAATTAGGTTAAATAACAACATTGAAATAGATCTAGAATCATACCTTTGAGTTCCTTGTTAATCTTGAGGTCTTGGAGCTTCTAGAGTCACAAATGTCACTCCTCTAATGGCTTACAAACACCAATAGCAAGAAGAATGATTTAGGAGAGAGGAGAGGGGAGGAATTTCGACTAGAGTTCTCTTACTTTTTGAGATGTGTCGAATTCCCTATGCCATGGGGTCTATTTATACTTGTAGACTCCTTAAGGGTTACAACCTAAACCCTAATTGGATAATCTTCTCTTAAGGCTATCCAAATCCATTCTATAGATAAGCATATGGACGATTTTAGCTATCCTAAAGCTCTTAGAATTCGTCCATACCATATCCAAATGGATTTACAGTCTAAAGCTTAACTATCAAACAATTGATAGTTTATACCCCTTTATTTAATTAATCTCTTTAAGTCACCAAATTAATTCTAATTAATTCTATGACTTATATTAATCAAATAACAAATATATTATTCATTATATTATTCTCATAATATATTAATAATATTTACTCTCTCTTAATAAATCATCCTATCAAGTTGCTATGGTGAAGGCAACCCAAAAGGATCATGCACAACCGGGTCAAGTACTTGCCCAATATAGTTGCAGCCTTAGACACTATTCCAACAGTACGGGCCCATACTACCTTCCACATCTATACGTGCTTTCCTCAAGGATTGCTTCAACTTCACCAGGTCCCTTTACCGATACCCCTTTCCACTAACCTCGTCCTAGGCTTCCCTAGGGTACTCTCCGACCTACTCTCTGTCATCAGCTGCACAGGAGCCCCTACCATTTCCCCCTAACTAACTTGTAGGTACTGTTACATAGCCGCTCCTTAGTCAGTTGGAAATAGCCAGAACCCCCATAGCACAAAGCAAGCGTCATTCGTGCATCGAGTAACCAAATCAGGCATAAGCTATACAGGCCATCCTACTGCTGACTAAACAGCCCTAGCATATAGCTCATACAATAGGCATATAAGGCATCCTACTAGCTCCTTAGCCCTAACTAGCATGCGATTATCAGAATCATATATCAGGCACACAAGGCATCTTCTAAGATCCTTAGTCCTATTCAATGATGCAATTCCGAATCAAGCCATATAGCATGACAGAACATGTATGGGTATCTTGGGGAACATTTACTTGAGCCCGGCCGGTCGCACGCATCACACACCTTGTCTTTCGTAAAATCCTTTCGCTTAGATTTTTAGAAAACCATTTTATTGTAAAAATCTTTTAGCCCCTTAGTTTGAGTCCAGACACCCCCAAGGGCATGTCCGAATCCCTCAAACCAGGGCTCTGATACCAACTTGTAACATCCCAAAATTCAAGCCCAAAAAATTCATTTTGATTAATTAATTCATAAAACATTCATTAGAAAGTATTGTATAAAACGGCATCTCAAAACCAAGTATCATATTTGAAACCCACAACCATGAACAAATGTCATATCATAGTACAATCCCAGAAAACACCATGCGGAAAAATCATATGTATGTGTGGGATGCCATGCTACGCCGCCAGCTCCTTCCCCTTAGACGAAGAGGTACCTAAAACCAAAAACTGAAACCGTAAGCACAAAGCTTAGTGAGTTCCCCCATCATACCACATACCATACAATACCATCAGTATCTTTCAACCGGTAATCGTCATCTTGTATCTTTCAACCGGTTATCATCATCGGTATCTTTCAACCGGTAATCGTCATCGGTATCTTTCAACCGGTAACCGTCATCGGTATCTTTCAACCGGTAACTGGGGACTATTCCATCCCCTACCACTAGCATACGATAGCAAGATAAAAGCACACATTCAGACATATCCGGGTACTGACCTACCCTCTTGGTCCTAAGGACCACTATCAGGGAAACAATCCCTATCATGTAACATATCATACAGATATAACTCATAACCAAACGCATACCAGACCAAGATAAATTATCACAATGACAATTATCTTCTAAATACTCCTCAATGGTGGGTTGCATTGTGGCCTTAGACCCACCCCTACTGGAAGGTAACTCACCTGGTATCTGCTGAACTGTGCGGGAATCCTCTGACTGCTGCCACTGCTGCTACGGAAATCCACCGGCTAAAATTCCCACAAAACACTTAGTCAGAAACTGACATCTACCCTTAGGGTAAAATGACCATTTTACCTCTTGACCAAATCAAAGTCAAAATCAAAGTCAACTTCCAGTTGACCTGACTCGCCGAGTTGACTTGTCAACTCGCCGAGTCCCTATCCTTCCATCAGACCTCATACCTGTCTCTACTCGTCGAGCTAGGCGATGACTCGACGAGTTTTCCTTCTAAGTGAACACTGACTTAATCCACATCCAACTCGCCGAGTTGTATGAACAACTCGTCGAGTTCATCATCAACTGATACTCATGTCTTGACTTGACTCGCCGAGTTGTATGAACAACTCATCGAGTTACTCTTCATCCTATGAACACGTTCTGTCCTCGACTCGCCTAGTTGATGAACAACTCGCCGAGTTCCATGAAGATTGTCTTGGACTCGCCGAGTTCCATGAAGATTGTCTTGGACTCGCCGAGTACCATAAATTCTCATAACACTTTGCTTAGTCCAGAACGTTGGGTCACTCCCCGTGACTCCTAAAACCCTTCCACACTCTACTGGTCCTTATGACCCTCACTGATATGGGACCAAAACCCTTGGACTTGCCGAGTCTATCACATTCCTTACTAAGAACTTCGATTTCTGATATACAACACTTAACCAAATGATAGATCCAGGCCCCCAAACTCGATCTAGCACGTAAAGTTACAAACTTTACGTGTATGCATGGGACATTAGAGCTTAAAAGGCTCTAAAATGGTTCTTTTGTTGCATGGGGCCTTCCTTGGTGAAAAATCAACCTAGATCTGACTTGTGACTCATAAAATGACATGATACAGAAGCCTAAACCCCCAACCATGTTTGCAAACTTGGTTGACCACCAAAAATGGCTTATAAAAGCCCTAAATCACCCCAAAGAGGGATCTAACAAAAGAATGAGCAAGGTTCAGACTTTATACCTTCCAAAGACTGCAAATGATGAACCAAACTCGAATCCTTCACTCCCCTCTTGATCCTTCTATGCTCTTCCTTCTTCCTTGAGATCAAAACTCACAAGAATCACTCAAAAAGCTTTAGATCTTCACAAAAACGGCTAGGGTTTGCTATGAGGAGTGTTTGGGAGCATAAAGGGGGAGAGGAGGCTACATAAGGTCGTTAAAATAGGGTGCAAACCCCTGGATTAGGGTTTTTGCCCAAACAGCAGCTACTCGCCGAGTCCGGGACTCGACTCGCTGAGTCCGCAACTTAATCCTCGCACCTCATCCCGCTTCTACTCGGCGAGTCAGTCCTTCGACTCGCCGAGTCCATGGCCAAAAATGCCAAAAATACATGAAGATTTAATAACAGAATACATACCAAGAACCATGTGCTACAACCTGGGGTTGAACTAGACCTGTTATGTTATGTATGGTGTTGGGTTTAAGTTCAAAAATAGTTTCAAAAACTCATAATGATAATAGCAACGGAACTCTTAAATTTTTTGAACATAATAACAACTTAGAATCCACCAAGGATCCTCTTGCAAGTAATGGAAAGATAAAACACAACCATAGAAGGAAGAAGTAAGAACAACCTTTGATTAACTTTGGATCCTCTAGGGAAGGCTTGGAAGTTGAAGAAGATGGATAAACTTTGAGACACCAATAGTTGTTGAGAATGCTAGTTCTTTGAAAGCTCTTAAGCTTGGAAACAATTACCCAAGTATTTGATCAAAGAGAGTGAAAGTAAGTAACAAATCTTAAAGAGTGCAAGACTAGAGATAAGAGGGAGAAGTTGCGAAATGCTCTCGGCTTTTTCATGCAAGAGTGAATCAATATGATAGTCTATCTCTCATCCCTTAAAGCATAAACATTACACACAAGTCTTTAACCATTAAGACTCATGCATCTACTAGCTAGATTGTCCCCCAATGCTTGCAACCCATGCCTATTTCTTTTGATTAAACAATCCAAAAGACAATCCCTCCTAACCTAAGCAATCTTCATCCATAGAGGACAAAAAGACAAGAAATGTTTAATTTTATAAACTCAAAGTTTGCAAAAATAGAAACTTTGTCTTTAGGTAGAAGACAAAATGATTCAACTAGTCCAGAAGGTTGTGTATGACTTATTAATGTATATAATATGAAATAATATGTTACTTGTTATTGCAAAATAGTTATTTCCATGAATAAATATTTTCCCAATCTATTATAAGAGTTTATGAATTTTTATTAAAATCAATTTCTAATAAATAATCAATTGTATCAAGTTGTTGTCAGTGTGACCCTTAGTATCATATGTTAATTATCAATATCATTCTAATATGACTCTTGAGCATATTAGATCTTTCAATCTCCCACTTGCGCAAGACTCATATTAGATTGATATAGACAGTGTTGAACGTCTAGAAACATTTCACTGCTCCCATCAACATACGACTTTGTGTCATTCTATCAACACCCAATTCCACAGAAGCCCAAGGGTACAAATGGTGTATAAGTTAAGTTTATCAGTTATTCCTTTGCTACAGACATCATATTGAACATGAGGTATAGATCGCGGTCAATCTCATGTAAATGTTCAACTTTATATCAGTCCTTAGATGTCTAACTCTTAACAAATAAAAGCAACAAATCTCATATTGACTACATACGCCTCTTTCATGGTTCACATTATACCTGAAAATAGCTTTTATAACTGCCTGGTTAAAGAACAGCGTTTGACTTCATCAAAGCACAACACTCCACACACTCAAGATGTAACACCCAGATTTCCAGGTATGAGATTTTCTCCCTTTATTTTTGGGTTTTGTGGGGGAACTCGGCGAGTTGGCGTCTAGACTCGCCGAGTATGGTCGCGGTTTCAGATGCGGGATCACAGCTAGACTCGGCGAGTCCACGCTGTTTAATGAAACCCTAATTTCCAGGGTTTGAGACCTATATAAAGGCCCTTATGTCCGTCCTTTGCGGCTACCACACCCCATAGAGAGTCTTAGATCGTTTGTGAGGTGAAGAGAGGCTATTGTTGATCTTTTGTTGGTGGAATTTGAAGGAGAAGGTAACCAAGGCAAAAGTAGGCTGAAGGAAGTGCAAATCTAGTGTCTTCAGAGATCTAAGGCTTCATATTAAGGTATTCCTTCGGACCTTCTCCGGTTTTGGGTGTTGATTCATAGAGTTAGGGTTTTTAAACCCTTTAGAAGAAGAGTATGTAGAGTATTTAGTCCCCTTTTCGAGTTGTGCTTTGGATCTAGACTCAACGAGGTCTAGAGACCTTAACCCTTGGAGCTTTATGAGCCATTTTGGAAGTCATGAGCTTAGAATGTCATTTTTGGGGCTAAATCACCATTTTGGACCATTTCTATGTTATATGTGTGTCAAGGCCCGAACTTTATGTGATTATCATGCTTGGGGAGGCTAGATCTATGATTGTATGGAACAGATCTAACCTCAGAAGTCGTTTTGATTTTGTGCATGGCATGAACTCGCCGAGTCCGAAGAACAGACTCCGCGAGTAGTTTGAAGGTTGTCCGTTAATCACTCAGTGAGTGGACTTGTCGAGTTGAAGGAATGACTTGGTGAGTCAGGGAGAGTCAGGGGTCTGAGTTCGAGTTGGAACTCGCCGATTTGTTCTTGGGACTCGGCGAGTTGAGTCGTGGTGGCCCTGCGATTCTTTCCAGGTGGAACTCGTCGAGTCAGGGGAGTACTCGACGTGCCAAGAGAGGGTCTAAGAGAGAGTCAGTAGACACGTGTAGACTCGCCGAGTCGCCCTAGTGCACTCGCCAAGTCGGTTCAAAGTTTGACCATTGACCTTGTTGACCTTTAGGGTTGAGTTCAGTTGTATTTATGGGAGTATTTGCTTTATGTGATTAGGCGGAGGCTAGATCACATTTCTACCGAGACAGAGACTTACCGAGATATCTGAGGTGAGTCTTCTCACTATACTGTACCTGGAAAGGTACCTATGTGTGACCGGAAGGTCTTGTATGCTATAAGTTGCATGTTTTGTATGCTATGCGTTGCATGTTCTATATGCGTGATGTATGTGATATGTATGCTATATATGATATGGGCCGGAAGGTATTATGACGTGGCCGGAAGGTCAGGGATTCATGGACCGGAAGATCGATACAAGTAGGACCGGAAGGTCTACTGGTACTGGGATGAAAGTCCCCTGAGACACATGGACCGGAAGGTCGTGTTGAGTATGGCCTGGAAAGGCGTATGTGAGTAGGGGTATTTTGGGGAACTCACTAGGGAATATGCTTACAGTTGTTGTGTTATGTGTTTCAGGTACTAGCGAGGACTGTGGAAAGGCGTCGGCGTGACTCATACACACCAGAGAGAGGATTCGATTTTTTTTGTGATCTTGGGATACGATATGTTTTGATAACTATTATTGGATACTTTATGAAACATTTATGTGAAAATGGTTGTGACAAAAATGAAATTTTTGGTTTGAAATTTACATTGTTACAAGTTGGTATCAGATCCTTGGTTTGAGAGATTCGGATGCACCTTCGGGCGTATCTGAACTCAAACTGAGGATTTGAGAAAAAAAAAGTTATAATAAAGTAAAATTTTTGTAAAGAGTAAAAAGAGTTTTGAGACAAACAGAGCAAAGTCGTGTGTACGATCAGCCAGCACCCGAACGGTGAATTCCCAAAAGTACCCTTACATTATGTGTTATGAGATATGTTATGTTACATTATGCATGCTAGAGTAGGCTAGGTATACATATTAGGACTAGAGTGGCCTGATTTATGATGCCTTAGCCTAGGAGATTTCTACTGCTGAGATGCTTTGAAAGCGAGTAGATGGCAGTTAGGAGCTCATGAGAATAAAGTACTTGTAATCCAAGAACCATAGAGGAGGACTTGGAGTGAATGCTGATACGGTGTGGTCAATAGTATTGGGCCTGTACTACTGAAGACACTGAATCAGTGGGCATTCCAGGTAAGAATCTTTTGTACAACGGAGGACAAGTAGGGTGGCGTCATCGAGTATGATTATGCTCGATCGAGTCTCTGATAATTCTTTGTTGTATTTCAGAGGCATCATGGTTGGGACACGCCACAGACCTGAGGCGAGTGGTGTGACTAACGAGGAGCTTCGTCAGATGATCCACGATGAGGTGGCTGAGGCGATCAAGGCCGAGATTCCGGAGATATTTGGGTCTATCAAGACGACACTGTTGGAGACTTTTGATGAGCGGTACACCGCGGTGACTGAGGCCGCAGCCGCAACAGCTACAGCAGCTGTGGTTGCTGCCAGGCCTCAGGGAGGTGACTCGTTGTTGTTCCGGGAGTTCAGCAACACGAAGCCACCCGAGTTTGATGGGACGCAAGATCCGATCGCTGCGATGTGATGGATTGCTGACATTGAGGGATACTTCTATACGTGTTCATGTCCGGAGCATCTGAGGGTACGGTTCGCTTTGAACCAGCTTCGCTTAGGAGCGAAGGATTGGTGGAAGTTCGTGACAGCGAACTTCACTCTTGCAGAGATTTCAGCAGTGACTTGGGAAAGGTTCACCACCATGTTCAGAGACGAGTATGTTCCCCCGGTGGAGAGGGAACGGCTGGTTCAGGAGTTCTTGACCCTCAAGCAGGGTAATGATTCGGTTGCAGTGGTCACCAAGAAGTTTCATGAGAGAGCGATGTTTTGCCCTGAGCAGGTGTCTTCTGAGCAGGCACGGATGAGCCGGTATTTGGGTATTCTAAGGAGGGACATTCGGGAGTTCGTTTCGAACTCAACGTACCGGACATTTGCTGAGCTCCAGGAAAATGCCCAGAAGAGGGAGATTGAGTTGCAGACTTAGGCCAGGGAGGAGGCCGAGTCTCAGAGGATGGATCGGCGGCCGGCTCAGTCTCAACTGGCAGCCAAGCGGACCAAGTCCGCCGATTCGAGGACTGGAGGCTAGAAGGGCCGCACTTGCGGGAAGTGCGGAAAGGGTCATGAGGGGGCCTGTCGATCGGGTGCTTGCTACAAATGTGGCAAGGAGGGGCATATCGTCAGGGATTGCCCCAAGGGATTTATGGTTTGCTTCCATTGCAACCAGACCGGCCATCGGAAGGCCGAGTGCCCTCATCTAAACCAGGGATCAGCACAGGGATCTGCACCTGCTGCTAGGGTTACCGAGGTTCGACCGGTGAAGGCCGAGGCTCCAAAGGCTCGTGGGAGAGCTTTTCAGTTGACTGCGGAGGAAGTTCGCGCGGCGCCCGACGTTGTGGCTGGTATGTATTCTATATTTTATCTTTTGTTTATAATGATGTGCTTATATGATGATATGCGTAGGTACTTTTCTTGTGAGTTTTGTACCTGCTCTGGTTTTATTTGACTCGGGTGCGATTCGGTCATTTGTTTCTTTGGCTTTTAGTCAGCACATTCGTACCCGTCGAGAGGCGTTGAGTCGGCCTCTACGAGTTTCCATAGCCGATGAGCGAGCAGTGTATGCTTCGGATGTGATTCGAGGATGTGTCCTTGAGATCTTTGGTGTGGAGTTCCAGATAGATCTAGTTCTGATCGCGATGGGAGACGTGTGTGTTATAGTGGGTATGGATTGGTTGAGCAGATATGGAGCTGTGATAGACTACGAGTGTCAGTTGGTGACGATTCGAGACCCTAGTGAGGGAGTTCTTACAGTGCACGGCGAGGGTACACATGCGGGGTCAGCATTTTGTTCGGCCGCCAGAGCGAGACAGAGTCTACAGCAGGGCTGTAAAGGATTTGTGGCATATGTGATGGATGCGAGGGTTGATTCAGAGGGTCCGAAGTCGGTTGATGAGGTTTCGATAGTGCACGAGTTTCCAGATGTATTTCTAGAGGAATTGCCAAATGTGCCTCCGGAGAGGTAGGTAGAGTTCAGTATTGAGTTGGTTCCGGGAGCTGCGCCTATCGCTAAGGCGCCTTATCTCCTTGCGCCTCCGGAGATGCAGGAGTTATCCTCGCAGATTCAGGAGCTGCTGGGGAAGGGGTTTATCAGGTCGAGTAGTTCGCCATGGGGAGCGCCCATCCTTTTTGTCGAAAAGAAGGATGGCTCGCTCCGGATGTGCATTGATTATCGTGAGCTAAATAAGCTAACGGTCAAGAACCGTTACCCATTGCCGAGGATTGACGATTTGTTTGACCAATTGCAGGGAGCATCTTGGTTCTCCAAGATCGATTTGAGGTCTGGCTATCATCAGGTGAGGGTGCGGGAGGAGGACGTCCAGAAGACAGCATTCCGGACTCGTTATGGGCATTACGAGTTCGTGGTAATGCCTTTCGGACTCACCAATGCACCTGCGGTGTTTATGGATCTCATGAACAGGGTGTGCAGACCAATGTTGGATCGCTCAGTGATCGTGTTCATCGACGACATATGGGTGTATTCGAGATCCAGAGAGCAGCATGAGGAGCATTTGAGGGAGATCCTCGAAGTTCTGAGATCGGAGAGGCTTTATGCCAAGTTCTCCAAATGTGAGTTCTGGCTACGAGAGGTCCAGTTTCTGGAACACCTCATTAACCAGAATGGGATATTGGTCGATCCGGCCAAGATTGAGGCGGTCATGAGATGGGAGGTGCCGAGGTCACCCACTGAGATCAGGAGTTTTTTGGGTTTGGCCAGCTATTATTGGAGATTTATTAAGGATTTCTCCAAGATCGTCGTGCCACTCACCAAGTTTACCCGGAAGGGTGTTGCGTTTTCTTGGGGTCCGGAGCAGCAGACCTCATTCGAGACACTTCGCCAGAAATTATGCGAAGCACCAGTTCTAGCTCTTCCAGAAGAAATGGAGGATTTTGTGGTTTATTGTGATGCATCAATATCCGGATTGGGAGCGGTGCTTATGCAGAGGGGGCATGTGATTTCTTATGCATCGAGGCAGCTTAAGCCTTATGAGTCGAGATATCCCACTCATGACTTGGAGCTAGGAGCGGTAGTGTTCGCTCTCAAGATCTGGTGACATTATCTGTATGGGGTTCGGTGTACGATATACACGGACCACAAGAGTTTGAAGTATTTGATGGATCACCCCAACCTGAATATGCGCCAAAGAAGGTGGTTGGACGTGGTCAAGGATTATGATTGTGAGATCCTGTACCACCCGGGCAAGGCTAATGTGGTAGCCGATGCATTGAGCCGTAGGGCGGAGGGCACCCCAATTTGAGATGTTTGTTTGAGATTGTCAGTGATGACTCCGGTGTTGGATGCTATTTTTGGGGCCCAGGCTGAGGCTGTGAAGCCAGAGAGCCAGAAGAGGGAACGAGTTGTCGGGCTGGTATCAGAATTTGTTACCGATAGTCGGGGGCTTATGACATTTCAGGGCCGGATTTGGGTACCGTCTGTGGGCGGGACGCGTACCATTTTGATGGAGGAGTTTCATCGATCGAAATTTTCGATCCATCCCGGGGCCACTAAGATGTATTTGGACCTGAAGAAGGATTATTGGTGGACCTGTATGAAGAGGGATGTCGCATGGTTTGTGGAGAGGTGCTTGACCTGTCGCAGGGTGAAGGCCGAGCACCAGCATCCACATGGTAAGTTGCAGCCATTAGAGATTCCCGAGTGGAAATGGGAACAGATTACCATCGATTTCATCACCAAATTGCCAAGGACCGCGAGGTGTGTCGATGCAATTTGGGTGATTGTGGACAGGTTGACGAAGAGCGCTCACTTTCTTGCTACCAGTGAGAGCTTTTCTACTGAGAGACTGGCAGAGTTGTATGTGAGGGAGGTGGTATCGCGGCATGGAGTTCCAATCTCGATTGTTTCAGATCGAGATGTGCGTTTATTTCCAGATTTTGGAAGAAATTTCACGAGGAGTTGGGTACGAGGCTGCATTTCAGTACCGCATACCACCCACGAACGGACGGGCAGAGTGAGCTAACAATTCAGACGCTCGAGGATATGCTTCGGGCATGTGTATTGGATTTTGGAGGGAGTTGGGACACGTATTTTCCCTTGGCGGAGTTTTCTTATCACAACAGCCATCATTCGAGCATTGGCATGCCGCCCTTTAAGTTGTTGTATGGGAGGTGGTGTCGAACCCCCATTTGCTGGGGAGAAGTGGGGCAGCGTGTGATGGGAAGCACGGAGATTGTGCTTCAGACCACAAAGCAGATCCAGCAGGTCAGACAGAGGTTGTTGACCGCTCAGAGTTGGCAGAAGAGTTATGCGGACAGACGCCGGTCCAAGCTCGAGTTTCAGGTCGGCGACTTCGTGCTCCTGAAGGTCTCTCCTTGGAAAGGAGTGATTCGATTCAGGAAGAGGGGCAAGTTGGGGCCCCGATATATTGGTCCTTTCAGGGTGATCGCGAGGGTGGGCAGGGTAGCCTATCATTTGGAGTTGCCAGCAGAGTTGGTTCAGATTCATGACACTTTCCACGTATCGCAGTTGCGGAAGTATATAGTCGACGAGTTGGCAGTGGTGCCATTAGAAGATATTCAAGTGGATGCGAGCCTGAATTATGCTGAGAAACCGGTGGCAATCAGGGATCGGAAGATTAAGGTTTTGAGGAACAAGGAAGTGCCACTGGTACAGGTCCAGTGGCAGCATCGGAAAGGGTCAGAGTTGACTTGGGAACCGGAGCGTGAGATGCGGGAGCAGCATCCGGAGTTGTTTGCAGAGGGAGACTTCGGGGGCGAAGTCTGATTCTAGTGGGGGAGAATTGTAACACCCGGATTTCCAGGTATGAGATTTTGTCCCTTTATTATGGTCGCAGTTTCGGATGCGGGATCACAGTTGGACTTGACGAGTTCATGAGTGGACTCGGCGAGTCCACGCTGTTTAATGAAACCCTAATTTCTAGGGTTTGAGACTTATATAAAGGCCCTTATGTCCGTCCTTTGCGGCTACCACACCCCAGAGAGAGTCTTAGATCGTTTGTGAGGTGAAGAGAGGCTATTGTTGATCTTTTATTGGTGGAATTTGAAGGAGAAGGTAACCAAGGCAAAAGTAGGTTGAAGGAAGTGCAAATCTAGTGTCTTCAGAGATCAAAGGCTTCATATTAAGGTAAACCTTCGGACCTTCTCCAGTTTTGGGTGTTTATTCATAGAGTTAGGGTTTTTAAACCCTTTAGAAGAAGAGTATGTAGAGTATTTAGTCCCCTTTTCGAGTTGTGCTTTGGATCTAGACTCAAAGAGGTCCAGAGACCTTAACCCTTGGAGCTTTATGAGCCATTTTGGAAGTCATGAGCTTAGAATGTCATTTTTGGGGCTAAATCACCATTTTGGACCATTTCTATGTTGTATGTTTGTCAAGGTCCGAACTTTACGTGATTATCATGCTTGGGGAGGCTAGATCTATGATTGTATGGAACAGATCTAACCTCAGAAGTCGTTTTGAGTTTGTGCATGGCATGAACTCGCCGAGTCCGAAGAACAGACTCAGCGAGTAGTTTGAAGGTTGCCCGTTAATCACTCAGTGAGTGGACTTGTCGAGTTGAGGGAGTGACTCGGTGATCCAGGGAGAGTCAGGGGTCTGAGTTCGAGTTGGAACTCGCCGAGTTGTTCTTGGGACTCGGCGAGTTGAGTCGTGGTGGCCGCACGATTCTTGCCAGGTGGAACTCGTCGAGTCAGGGGAGTACTCGACGTGCCAAGAGAGGGTCTAAGAGAGAGTCAGTGGACACGTGTCGACTCGCCGCGTCGTCCTAGTGCACTCGCCGAGCCGGGTCAAAGTTTGACCGTTGACCTTGTTGACCTTTAGGGTTGAGTTCAGTTGTATTTATGGGAGTATTTGCTTTATGTGATTAGGCGGAGGCTAGATCACATTTCTACCGAGACAGAGACTTACCGAGATATCTGAGGTGATTTTTCTCACTATAGTGTACCTGGAAAGGTACCTATGTGTGACCGGAAGGTCTTGTATGCTATGAGTTGCATGTTTTGTATGCTATGTGTTGCATGTTCTGTATGTTTGATGTATGTGATATGTATGCTATGTATGATATGGGCCGGAAGGCATTATGACGTGGACCAGAAGGTCAGGGAGTCATGGACCGGAAGGTCGATACGAGTAGGACCGGAAGGTCTACTGGGACTAGGACGGAAGTCCCCTGAGACACATGGACCGGAACGTCGTGTTGAGTATGGCCTGGAAAGTCGTATGTGAGTAAGGGTATTTTGGGGAACTCACTAGGCAATATGCTTACAGTTGTTGTGTTATGTGTTTCAGGTACTAGCGAGGACCATGGAAAGGCGCCGGCGTGATGCGTACACACTAGAGAGTGGATTCGATTTTTTATGATCTTGGGATACAATATGTTTTGATAACTATTATTGGATACTTTATGAAACATTTATGTGAAAATGGTTGTGACAAAAATGAAATTTTTGGTTTGAACGTTGTTACACAAGACCCATATACGTATCTCAAGTGTTAAGGATATATAGATATTACCTTTCAGCAAGTATCATTCATGACATCAATCAATGAAGTGATCCTGAATCGATCCATCCAATACTTTTTCTCTATCAAGTACCTATGAAACTGGTTACAACTTTTTGTCAACCATTCCAATTCATAATAGCCTTATTTCATTATTGCTCCCACTATAATAACCGACTATGGATTTTAGAGTGAATAATATTACTCATGGATTAAATAAGTTAATAATATTACTCATGTACTAAACATGTCCTTCAAACTTTGCTTGAAGAAGGGCCTTCGTGAAAAGGTTCTACCAAATTTTGATCAGTTTAAACTTTGTGAATACTGATTTCACCATCTTCAACTTTACATCGAATGAAGTTGAATCTCCAGGTTATATGTGTGACATCCCGAAAATTTCAATAAATTTTCAACTTTTCAAAACAACCCCTTCACTAAGGAGGTATTTAAAAACCCATTATTTCTAAAACATTAGTTAAGAATCGAAATCGTTTACAACATAGTTTTAAAAACATTTTCATTATCAGAGTTTCCCAGAATGCATAAGTTCCAAAAACACGAGGGTGTGTACGGCCACGCCTTCACCTTGCCACGTTCCACTGAAGTACCTGAAACCATAAACCAAAACTATAAGCATGAAGCTTAGTGAGTTCCCCCAAAGTACCAATACATAACAAACAACACAAAATATAACAATTGTTGGATTAAGTGTCTAAGCCCATAACTATATTTGGTATGTACTTGATTTGATTATGAGCATGGTCCTTTTGGGTTTCCTTCACTCATGCAACTTAACAGGATGACAAGTGGAGAGAGAGAGAGAGAGAGAGTAGGATTTAATATATGAATATTAAATTTGTACTCAGAATGATTTTATTAATATATTACAAGATTAATATATTATTTGGAAATCATATTATTAACTAGTAATTAATCAAAAATTAATCTATTATTAATTTTAGGATTAAATGAACTGATTAATAATAGAGGGACTGTTGTGCAAATCAATGATAGTTGCATAATTGGGCTGAAGGACTCCATAAAGTGGAGTAGACAAAATTTATGGGTAAGACCATAAGGAATTTCGTCCAAGGGCTCTAAGGAGGGAGTCCATGGGATGCTTGGTGCCTAAGTAAGGTATTAGGGTTTACACCTGAAAACTCTAGCAACCACAGCTATATAAAGACCCTCATTGTCACACCCTAAAACCTGAAAGGCGGAAACATTCTGGGGTGGATGACGTCATGTCAAGTATCACAACATATGCAGTATAGTAATCAAAGTACAACAACCATTGCATTAATAGAATAATTTTTACATAGGTTACATTTCATAGCAACAGCAAAGTAATACAAAGAATAATACAGATGAAGCTCGATTCTAGGCTGACTTCGCAAAAGCTCCCAGGATGTACCTGTCTATCGATGACCTGAGAATACAAGTTATTTTGAAAGCGAGTATCAGCATTTTTATAATGTTGGTGAGTCCATAAGTATTTAGTGTCATTTGTATAAATACACATTTTTATTCAAAATAACTTTATGAAAGATAGTAATCTAGAATCTACGGTGTATTAACGTTTTTTCCAGAAAATCCTATATTTTCTAAACAAAAGAAGTCTTCTACCAAGACCCGACAGATTTATGTTTTAAGGAGTAATTTTCCCCCAAAATACTATCATTACTAAAATACAGTATTGGCTTTAAAAGAATGATGAGAAAATCACAAGTGAAAAATACCAAGGGAAAAATAATATATACCTCAGCAGTAATACTGCTGACTAAAACCAAAGAAAACATAGACTCCAGGAAAGTATCGTATGAATGATACGCCTGGCTCAGTCTAACACAAGGAAGCACAGACTCCAGACAGTATCGAATGAACGATACAGCTAGCAAAGTCTAAAACAAGGAAATACAGACTCCAGACAGTATCGAGTGAATGATACAGCTAGCAAAGTCTAAAACAAGGGGTGAATGTGAACTCGTATGTAACCATGCTGATCGACGATAGAGTATCCGATGACCCTCCAGGTCACGCGTAGAGATAGTGGCATTATGTCACCCATGGTCCTTACCAGCGCGGACTGTAGCTAGTAGTCTGGGTGTGGGAGTGTCAGTCCTGTATAGATCTATACACATGAAGTTCGCTCTCCCTCCAGGAGACTCTGGTTACACGGCGTTGGCGCAATGAAGCGTCGTAGAGAGAAATAGGGTGTCACATTCTAAAGTAATATAGTAATAGTATAGAATCGCAAATGAACTGAATCCTGAGTAAATCTTCGTACTAGAGAGAGAGAGAGAGAGAGTCTCCTAACTATTCCTATAATAGTTACTAGGGTTCCACAAACATGAATAATGGAAGGATGGCCATACTATTCAAGGCGATGAATTAGCTGAGAGAGCTTTTATGCCCATACATGTATACATGATATATAATTAATATTTAAACGACCTTCGGACGGATACTCGATACCCACCAGACCACATCCCAACGAGGAAAAGTAAATAGGGCGAACTAGCCTTCCTAAGTCCTTTAATCATTATTTATATAACTATACAAATATAGGCAGGCATTTAACGAAATAAAAGCATAGAAGAAAACTTTGGTAAAACCTTTGGAAAACCTTTACAATTAAGAAATTTACGACTTGATGTCATTTTCTAAAAGAAGCTTTGAAAACCTTTGGAAAATCCTTTGAAAAAACTTTCATAAACAACTTTGAAAATGATTTTTATAAAACAGTTTAAGTGAAGAAAACCTTTGGAAAACCTTTAATAAGAAATTACGACTGGATGTCTCTTTAGTAAACAAACTTTGAAAAACTTTGGATAAACTTTAATAATCTAAAAAGGGATATTCATACTTTAACAAGATTCGAAAACATGATTTGGAAATCTTAAGTTGAATAAAACAGTTTAACAAGCAAAAATCTATTTTGCTATACAGTTATTAATCACATGTGATTTATCTAATAACTATACAGTTCAACTTGTATCCTCCCCCCTATAAAAGCAGTTAAAATCATTTAAAAGGTTATTTCAGGGGTATGAACTCACCAGAAGCGAGTGGATCGGATGGAAGTGTCGGTTGAATGCTTGGTGTCAAGTGAAGACTTGAACACACTTAATGACCTAGTAACATATGAAGACCTATGTTTACATATAATTAGTGATTATAACACTAATTAAACACATATAAACATCCTAATGTGCGGAAATACACTTTGGTCAAGTGCTAGGAGGCTATTGGGTTGCAATAAGGGAGTACATGGCCTAGTTAGGGAGTTTACTCTTCAAGAGTAAACTCTTAGAGGAGATTTCAGCCCAATGACCATATCCCCATGATTTTATGGTCGTAAACTCATGGGTGGTGTGTTCTTGGTTGCTCAAAGGTCTTATATCACTTGGGGAATTAAGCTAGGTTCAGTTCTAGGGCATAGGAAGTGACTAAGGCTTCAAATGAACCATTTAAGGGAGTTCGTGGCTAAAAACATAGAGTTTACGGCCGTAAACTCTTACTTGTCCCCTCACTTCATGATTTAAGGTCTCAAATGAAAGAATACAAGGTTCTATGCATTATTCCAAGCCATAGGGGGAAGTTAGGGCATCATTTGACCTCCTTAAGGGAGTTTACGGCCAAGGGACGAATCCTTGGGGGGGTTTACGGCTGCAATCCCCTTATGGTCATGGTTTCTTTGATGTTTAAGGTCCCTACTTCGATGGTGGTTGATTCTAGACATTTACCCAAGCCATAGGAGGTGTTTAAGGGGCAATTTAACACCTTAAGAGGTGTTCACAGCCTATGAAGAGGGTTTACGGCCCAAGAATGTTCTTGGGCTGTAAACTCATGTTTACTCCCTAAAAGACAAGATTTTGGTGTTCTAATCTCATACATGAAAGTCCCTAAGTCATAGCTAAGCACTAGAAGTGATTTGGAAGGTTTTTGGGGCTTCAAAACCCCATTTATGAGTGTTTGTGGTTTGGGGTTGTTCTATGGTCGTAAACACATAAATTTGAGGCTTCTAGATGATTTAAACACAAATTTGCATGTATAACAAGCTAAACAACAAGCTAGGATAGATTACTTATGATTATGGAGCTCGAAATGGGCGTTTTTGGATCGAAAGCAACTTGTAGAGAGGGATAGTAGAGAGAGGGTGGAAAGGGTGTAAATGAGGTTCACTCACCCTTATATAGGGTGAGTTTACTGCCCCGGAGTTTACCGCCCGAGTTTAACGCCCGAAGACTCTATCTTATGAGGTTTATGACATGATTTTTGGTGTTAGGGCTGTAGGGGTTATTTTTTAAGACTTGATCGTTAAGTGTGAAAAGCTCGGAATACTAAAACGGATTTTAATTTGCTAAAAGATGGCGGAAAGAAGTTTGACTTCCAAATGAAGTTTTTGACTGTAGAAATTATATATATAAAATTTTCGGGTTGTCACATCTCATACATGATGAAATCGGACCTATGCTTTAAGAAACCCTAAGGTGGCTGATTTCTAGCATCTCTCCTCTCATCCTTTGCATTGAGTATTTGTGACTCTATTAGAGGTGAAACACTTGGGGAACTAGGCTTTCAAGATTCAAGGACTTCAAGGATTGTTCTTGTTATTACGATATAACAAGTGAGGTAATCATCTAACCCTAGGTTATACATAGATTTCGAAAATTGTATGCTAGTCATATGGTTATTGCTTTGGAGTTTGTATTTGCATGTTCAATAGAGAAAAACTTAGATCCAAAGCAATTAGGGTTGCATGTACACCAAAGGAATGTTGTAATGCTCAAAACCCATCAGTAGTATCAGAGCCTAGGATGTTTTTCAATTGAATTGATGCAAGAGTCAATTGCTCAAAGCTGAAAAAAATCATTTTATGTTGTCTGACTGGCGGACTCAACGAGAACACTTTTGGAACTCGACGATTTGGCCCTACTCGACAAGTGCAGTGCCTAGAAATCAACGAGTAGGCCCTACTCGACGAGTGCGCTACCCGGACTCAACGAGTAGGCACCGTAACTCCTTTTTAATGCCTAAAATCGATTTTTATGATTAGTATAATCATATCCTTATCAAAATTAATGGATTTGGTTTAATATGGATAATATAAGATTATTTTGATTCAAAATTTTAACCTAGATTTTGAAAAGTTTCAAATTACACCCTTTTGGTTTTATAGTTTAAATTTAGAATTAAAAGTTTTAATTTTGGAAATTTAAATGGTTAAACCTTAATATTTTAAGAGTTTCAAAATGCACCCCTTTGGTTTTATATTTGAGAATTTGATTAAATAGTTTTAATTTTGAAATCTTAAATTTAGAACTTTGGTATTTTGAATAATTTAAAATACACCCTCATGGATTTTATTAATTAATCAATTGATGAATCCATAGATAGGTTTACTTTTAATAAAGTTAAGAGATTGATTTCTTAAAAGATTAAACAGCTTAGTATTTTAAAAGTTTAAAATACACCCTTATACTATTATAGAATTAAAAGTTTAATATTATATATGTATAAGAGAAAAGTCAGTTTTACCGTTAGTAGGCCTCATTCACGAAGCTAGTCTATAAGGGGTGTATAAGGAAGCGGCCTGTAAAATGACTGTCATTGGGTATCCACTCTTACCCACCGCACGGGTAGGATAGGACACTAAGCTCTCACTAAAAGTATAATGAACATATAAAGTAACTAAACCTTTTATAAATTCTCAATCTTAGTTACTTTAGGAAAAATGTGAATTTGATGCTAACCCATGAAATTGCACATTGCACCTTATTGGTCGTTAGTGGAGCATGTGTGGTTAACCGACACACTAAAATGGGACTAATGAAGGATGGAAATGGGTAGCTCGTAAAAAATCATTGATTGATGGAGCGTGAGTGGTTAACCGGCACATCAATTAGATGATAAATGAGATCGAGAGTACCAAGCTAATTTGCATGGTTATTCACACCTTGTTTGTGATCCTCGGTATCCCAGTCACAAACTTGAAGGGCGTAATCAAGATTAAACATGTCATTGAAAAGTTTAATGGGTCTCAAAAGATCTAGGAATTTAATTTAAATAATTAATTCATTCAAAATTTTGTTTTCGTTGTGGAATTGGTAAATCGTCATTCGTAACATCCAAACAATCATGCCAAATTTAAACTTTTTAAAACATTTTCAAAACCAACGATTATTACAAAACTTGTTTCCAAAATAGTATAATGTCAAAGTATCCTAGAATCAATCATAAAAATCATGAAAGATGAGGAGTTATACGACCACGCCTTCTCCTTCCCGCGATCATCAGAAGTACCTGAAACAATAATCGATAAATGTAAGCTCGAAGGCTTAGAGAGTTACCCCCAAAATACCAACGCCATAAAACATATTAATAACATATATGAAAAAAAACATGTATAATGAGCCTTCAGCCTGATTGGACCGCCTCGCAGGCCTTCAGCCTATCTGGACTGCTCTCCGAGCCTCCGGCACATCTGGATCGCCTCGCAGGGCCTATAGTTTATCCGGACCGCTCGTCGGGCCTTTGGCCTGACTGAACCCCTTTGAAGGGCCTTCAATTTATTTGGACCGCCCTAGGTATGTTGGCCTTCAGCACGAAGCAGGACCGCCTCAACCCAACCCCCAATCAAACAACCATGTGCACATAAATATCACACGCTAGCATATATAACAGTCAAACCGATCTAACAGATCACTAATCATAACAACATCCTATAATTAGGATACAGACCTAACCGGTCACTAACATAGCATCATCCTTTATACCAGCATACCGACCTAACCAGGTCACTAAGCATATTACCATCCTAATTACCAAGATGTAAATCAATAAGCATATCATGGAATAACCCGGATACAAATCCGTAAAGGGCTAGCATTGGTGCCTTCGAACCTATTAGTATAGTGAGGACAAGTCGCCTCTCAAGTAGCTCAAAATGATAATATCAACCTCCTCCAAATACAGCTTCAACACCAGCACCTACACCCATCATTGATCCAATTCTATAAATTCCCAAATTACCAAAATAACCCCAGAAGTCAAACTGATCAACCCTTAGTCAAAGGAAAAGTCAACAGTCAAGGTCAACAGTCCATGTTGACACAAATCGTCGAGTACAGCTCACTGACTCGTCGAGTCCTTCCAGAACTCGAGGAATCATGAAGATCCTAGTTGACTCGTCAAGTTCCCAGGCAACTCGTTGAGTTATGCGTGTCTAATTTTCGGGAAAACCCTAACTGACTCGTCGAGTCGTCTCGCTGACTCGTCGAGTTCATGCAGAAAACCTCAAGGCTAATCTTCATCGGACTCGCCGAGTTCACCATGCAACTCGTCGAGTCCCTTCAGCCCTTTCTCCATTCAGATGTTTATAAGCCACCCCAAAGCTCTATATTGCAGATCTGAGTTCCTAGGGCATACTTCCTACATAAAGTTGCAAACTTTACGTACATGCAAGGTGCTAAGGGCCACGATCAAGCTAAAGAGGAGGGTCTAAGTGAGGAAAAGGCATTATCTTGCTAAAGGCTGAAGCTTTATGACTATAAGAATCAAGATGAGCCTAGATCTGAAGTTGCTACTTCAGATCATGCCCAATACCCGAAATGAATCACCAACATGCTAAAATAGCTCTAATCTCAAGCACGGAGAGATCTAGCTAGAAGGAAGTCAAGGTAACTACTTGTTAGCTTCAAGTGATGCTAAAATGGAGTAGAATTCAGATCCACAACTTTTCCTTGCTCCAAGCTCCTTGGTCTTCAAGCTCTTCTCACCAAGATCTACCTTCCAAGCTTAATAACACACAAATATGGAGAGTAAATACGATTTAGGGTTTCTGAGCTCAAGGGGGCTATAAGGGAGGCTAAGGGAGGCTAATGACCCTTTAAATAGGGTCCAAAACCCCATATATTAGGGTTTCATCCTCCAGCTCCAACTTGTCGAGTTGTGTCTTCCAACTCGTCAAGTTGGTCACTTAATACACGCGGCCAAATTTGTTTCTACTCGACGAGTCAGGGCATCCAACTCGTCGAGTGGACCTTTCAAAATGAATATAAGACTGTAAATTTTATACCTAAGAGTCGGGGTGTTACATCATTTACCTGCCTTCAAATAATTAGCAATTAGATTACGGCATCCCTCTTCTGAATTGTGAGTTATTGTGTTGGATCCTAGCCTTAATATTTCATTTGGATGTTATATTAAGGATTAAATCAACTAACTTGAATTTCTCCCCATTCGTAGATGTCTGGTTTTGACAACTTTGGTCTTCTCAATCCTTTGGAAAAGGCTTTCCATTCGAAGATCATATTCCGCGTGTCGATGAATGTGAAATATTATTCTCTAGTGCAAAGGTGGAACTAGAAAATTTTTCTCTTCCCAGTGGAAAGGGATCGGCCAAGGTTAAATCGTTTGACCGAATGGTAAAGAGAAAGATTGAGTCTAAGATAGTCCCATGTACCATTCTGAAAGAGTTTGTTTGTTACTATTGCCAAGAGAAGGGGCATTGGATGCAAAGTTTTCGTGTATACCTGAAAGATCGCAAGGATAGTAAAGTCAAACTATGTGACTCTACTTCAGTTAAATCCACTATCTAACTCTATTAATTTCCTATTTATATATTCTTAATACATGATGTGATAAGATTGTATTTTGATGTTTTGTAGGATCGAAGAAAAGGAAGATAGCGTAAAGAAGAAGTGGGCTGAATTTGATCGAGAAGAAATGGATTTCGATCGGATGGTTCGATGATTAGATTTTTGAGCTACTACTTAGGAGTTATGATAGATTGCTTAGGAATATTTAGAAAAATAGTTTTTATATGTATTTGCATTGTAAGGACAAGTTTTCTGCATTTTTATAAATAAAGAAAAATTTTGATTTTTTCTTATTTTATGAAGGATCTAGGGCACATTGATGTGTACAAGTCAGATCCACCACAAAGAATGATAAAGGCTATTCTCATGATTTACTAATGGTTCGGTAAATATGGTTATGCTTACAAGTTTAAGTATAATTCTAATATCTTGAAATGTTTCAAAGTATAAGCAGAACGAGTAAGAAGAATCATGTAGGCAGAAAGATAAAAGTTTCTTCAATCTGAAATGAAAGGAGAGTACTTTAGTATCGTGTTATATGACCCTCGTAATGATTATGGAACCATGTCACAATTGATGCTCTAATGACACCTTAGTGCATTTGTATGGCTAAGAAGAGGCATCGGGAATTGTTGAAATGGTTTAAATCGAAAAGGATGAGTCATACTTCATTCCAATATCAAAGTTTTCGAGTTATACTCTAGTTACTCCAAGTTGTACCTTGAGAAAAATGTTCTAAGTAGGTTTATAACACCTCATGAAATGTAGAGTAGAAAAGTGATCATACTCCTGCACATTTGGAATTAGTAGTTGTTATGTTTCTATTAAAACAAAGATCAACTGAAACCAATTACATGAAGTGTTATCTTGATAAGAATCCGCACTAACTCTTGAATATTTGTTTGTCAAGGAATGTTGCTTGACAGAAAATCTTATATGTCAAGAGGTCAGTGGGAGTCTTAAGTGGTCTTGAATAGTTTCAGGAAGTAATCAAGAATAAACTTATTGTTTATCACTAGCATATGACTTAAGGTTTGTAACCTATCGTGTTGACATATTCTTGTTTATGTGCCATTCCATTTAAGTTAACTATGCATGTTAGTTCTATGAGTTCTCATTTGATTTCATAAGGCAAACCACCTTGATCAGTGAAAGTACATTGATCTGTGTAGGTGAGGTGGTCAATAACTTGGAAGCAATGGTAGGCCCTTGTGCTACCAGATAGTAAGAAATTGAAAATAAGCAAGTTCAGTCCATAAGAGTTTGGATTTGTCATGAACCTTGTCTTATGATAGTGGTTGGAAATGAAAATTTCATATAGATAGGAGCACATACACCATAAAATCTAAGTGGTAAGAGGTTTCTCTTTACTTCATGAAAATGATTATGGGGAAACGCATTCACTAGTAGATTTTGAAGGATTACAGTTAGTGGTTGTGATAATTGATTCTCAAATTCGAGTATGATTACGGCATCCCTCTTCATAGTTCGAATTGTGAAAAATGGAAAATAGTTTGAACACTCGGAAATTATTGCTATAAGTTCTCGAAGAGTTTGGACACACATGTAAGCTATCTAATGAATGATGTATGAGCTGGAGAAGCTTAGATAAAGTCTTATTGAAGTGTCACGTATCAGAAATATGAACTTTGGTAAGAAAGTCAATAGGTATTGATTTCTAGAAGTCTAGCTGATTTCTGAGTACATGTCAAAGCTAGTGGGAGCATAATTGTTATGAAGGGAAGAACATAATTGTTATGCTAGTGGGAGCATAATTATTATGTTAATTGTTGCAAGGTAGCAATGCTATTTATAGGAAACAAAGGTTACAAATTTGCAAAGTAGCAAAATTTGGAAATTGTTTCGCTATGGTAAGGCTTAAGGGAGAGGACATTTATACTTCAGAATGTCTTGAATGCTTTTGGTGTTGAGAAAAAGAGTGGCATCATGTCCTCTCATTCTTGATAATGCCCTTTTTCTCCTTCACTCACTATTATGGATGCAAGGAGCAACCACCAATGCAGTAAGTCTTGGTTTCATCTACTGACTCATAATCCGATAAAATCTCAAATGCCCTCATGTTGATCTTGTCAACATGATGATTTCATGGATCTGAGTTGGTTAACTCATTGGTTACAAAGACTATTTTCTGCTCTTCTTTTGATCTTGATGAAAATGAAGCTTAGAATCCATCTGCAACATCTCAATGATAAATGGCTTTATCATTCTGGTTTGTAGTGAGTTGTATTATATATATGTTTATTCTTAATTGTGTTTTCTTTTATAGCCAGATCTAAAGATCATATTTCTAGAAGAAAGGAAATTACTTAATGAGTATTTATTTCAAAAGATTCTTCTTTTGAAATTTCGCTCAAAATATTTTCTGCTTTTATGATCTTTCAAAAAAAAAGGCTACTCAAGTTGTAACGTCCCAAAAATCCGTACCAAAATTTTTTCTTTAAATCATTATCAAAGCCATATTCATAAAAACATATCACAAGTCATAACATAAATTCAGAGTATTAATTCAAAAACATATTTCATTATCAGAGTAAAACATCCCAGGCTGACTAATCAATGGTGTGTGCCATGCGATCACCCCGAGCTCTTCCCTCCGCTACCGGAAGTACCTGAAACCAAAACTGAAAATCATAAGCACGAAGCTTAGTGAGTTCCTCAACCTACCACATACCCTTCACAAACACATACATCATATACTGGGCTACGTCTGCTATTCCGGGCCTCGCCCGCTACTTCGGGCCCCGCCCGCTACAACGGCCCCGCCTGGCTTCGAGCCCCGCTCGGATACAGATCTGTTTCTTTTAGGCCCCGCCTGTCTCTGGGCCCCACCCGCTAACCACATATAGTAAAAAATAGAATATAACACGAAAATGAACATACCCTACTACATTCTTTTCCTTAGGCCTCGCCTGTCTTGGGCCTCGCCCCTGTCCTGTCACTAGTGAGTCATGGAACCCCGTCCAAGATCCTACGGTAAATGAGATACGGGCCCACGCCCACAATCACTCCATGCCTATCTCGGGCCTCGCCCATGCTCTGCTACTAATTAGATATGGAACACCGTCCATACTCTGCTATTAGTGAGATACGGGACCTCGCCCACACTCACCTTCCTACCAGGCACATACATGCATCACACAGACAACAAGTATACTCTATCATGCAAACCATTCCTTGGGCACCCGCCCGACATCGGAACTTGGTCCGGAATATCATACTAGCAAACAATGCCTAGGGCTAACCTCCGGGTCTTCCTACTCATAACTACATGGGCCAGCATTGTGGCCGTAGACCTATTCACACAAAGGGAAACTCACCTGCACTGTTGAACTTTTGTTGATAACCCTCTGACTGCTGACCGACAATTCTCTGAACCGCTGCTCCACTAACTCCCCGAGCTACCAATATCAATATATATATCACTTAGTTCCAAACTAAACTCTAGAAGCCAAACTAAGTCAACTCTGGTCAAAGTCAATCTTTATGGCTGACTCTACTCGTCGAGTCAGTCCTTTGACTCGTCGAGTACATATACTCAGAACCCTCATAATGCGACCCAACTCGCCGAGTCACCCCAAGACTCGTCGAGTTCAACGATCTTTGAGTCCCATCCTGTCCAACTCACTGGGTCACCATTCAACTCACTGATCTGAGCGTTAACCAGAAGGGGTAAGTGTTTTGCGACCTGACTCGCCGAGTTTTTCTTCCAACTCGTCGAGTCCATGCCCATCTTCATTCAACTCGCCGAGTCCACCCATGTGACTCGCCGAGTCGCTTCAGTTCTTAATCCATACAGTGGCTTTTCGAGCCATGCAGGGGCTCCAACTCATAGATCCACCCTTCCCAAGTCTATTCCTCACATAAAGTTGCAAACTTTACATGAAACCAAAGAGATATGGGCTTAAAAAACTCTAGGGCTAGGGTTTGGGGAAAACATGCTTAACCAACACACCAAAAACTGATACTTTATGGATCTTTGGGCCAAGACACACCTAGATCTGAAGTAGCAACCTCAGATCTGGACTTCTAACTCAAAAAGGCTCCTTATCATACCAAAATGGCCCCAAAACATCATCCATGAGAAGATCTAGAAGCAACAAAGGCAAAGTGACAGATTGTTACCTTCAAACTGATGCTCACAACAAAAGGGTTGGATCCTCCAGCTCCATAGTGGTCAAATCCTCCAAACCTTCCTCTTGCAAAATCCCCAAGTCCACTTCCTTCCTTCTCTCACTCAACTAGGGTTTGGAATCGTGTATAGCAGCTTCTGGCCGACAAGGGACACTAAGGAGAGGACTTCAGGTCCTTTAAATAGGGTGCAAACCCTCGGATTAGGGCTTTCCTCGATCAGACCAGACTTTCCGAGTCCACTTTCTGACTCGTCAAATCGGTCACTTATTCCATAACCCAGATCCCGCTCCGACTCGTCGAGTTCACCTATGGACTCGACGAGTTAGCCCCTTTGACCTAGGGTTTTCCTTTCCTTTCTTAGTCTTTCTGATTCTGGGTGTTACACAAGTCTTCTGAAAAAGCAAAAAAAATATCGCTTTTAGAATATTTCCTTGGTTCACTAACTCTTTTGTTTGTATATTATTATTGTGTACCATTTTTAACGGATTTGACGGTGGCAATTTGTGACATCCCCATTTTCACGGCCAGAAAAGACCGATTTTGTTTATGCTTTATAAAAATCAGAGTACCTCTTTTAGTGAAAATGTTGCGGAATTTGTTCCCAGTAAAACATGATAAATACATTATCAAATCATTTTCGAAGAAATGTATTTTTAATCATTTTAAAACATTTGGGATGTCATCTTCAATACAGAAAAATAAGCATAAACAGAACTTACATTCATTTACAGTAGTGATCTACATCTCTTTAATCTCTCAGTGTAATGTAACTTTGTATCCACACCTGTGACATAAATAAGCTTGAGTGGGTCAGGTTGGGAAACCTGGTGAGTACATAGGGATTTTAATCCCTCAATGTTATATCATACATATAATTTAGAACTCACAAAATATACAATTTCACCATATATATATATATATATATATATATATATATATATATATATAAAGCAACTCTTACCCCACCCCCGTTAATCCTTACAACGAGACTATCCATACTCTCGGACCTTAAATTTTACATATTGATTAACCCGTACTCTCCGATCTAATGCGTGCTCTCGGATCAATAATTGTGCCCATTCCATACTCTCGGATTAGGGACAAGTGTCTATGTGTAAATCCATTCTCCCGGATTAACGACAAATGACTATGTCCTATCCATACTCTCGGACTGAGGACGACTGACTATGTCTTAATCCATACTCCCGGACTAAGGACAACTGACTATGTCTTAATCCATACTCCCATATTAATGGAAGTTAACTATGTCCAATCCATACTCTCGGACTAGGGACAATGACTATGTCTAATCCATGTTCCCAGATCAATGATATATACTAAAGTTCTATTCTCTTAGTATAGCTCACTCGTACTCGTAAGAAAATACTACTCAATATTTCTCATAATTACTAAATCATCATATATAATCACGTATCTTCTTTAAAACGTATTTCAGGAAACATCAATTAACTCGCACATAAACATATAATTAATACTTTAATCAATACTTGTATTAAAATCATGTTCATGAAAGGGACTATGCACTCACCTGATAAAGTGGTGACTCGGTACTCGTACGGCACTTCGTTTACGTCAAACAACTCCTTTTACAAAACCTAGTATCATTACCACTAGTAGGGATGAGCAGCAGAACTGGGTATCCGCTTTCGGAACCGGAACCGCCTCAGAACCGCCGGTTTCGGAATCGGAACCACCTTAAATGGTTCTGGTTCCAGTTTTCATTTTTACGGAACCGCTACCCACTGGGTACCCGCTGGAACCGCTATATATATATATATATATATATATATATATATATATATATATATATATATATATATATATATATATATATATATATATATATATATATATATCACAATCACATACGTTATACAATATCTTCCTGAATAATGTCATTTAAAATTATAAAATTTTAAATAATTTGTTTTGAACCTTTAAATATCCTTATATAATTTTCATTTTGAAAATAAACTCTCAATTTTTAAATTGAAGTTATAGATAATAGATATAAGTTACTATGATTTTCAAGTTAAATTCTAACTTATAGAAATATTTGTCTAGCAATGGACTTCAATTCTTTGAATGCTAACTCATAGATATAGTTTTGAAGATTTTAAATTTTAACAAATTTAACGAACCGAGTACCCGCTAGTGGAACTGCTACCCACCGGTTCCGGTTCCAACATTTTAGGAACCGCTCGTTCCGGTTCCAAATAATTAAGGCAGTACCCGCCTATGCTCATCCCTAACCACTAGAGTTTAGTCTAATGCTCGACGAGACTAATTAATAGTCTGACTATTATTACTATTACATAAGCGTTAACACAATATTTTTCACTCACTATGCACAGACAGGGGCCAGACATGGAACACCGAAGGGCAAGATCATTTTGGCATATAGCACTTCTGAAATCCAGCAACCCAACCGGCCCTCCAAACCAGATTTCCCGTACCGCGAGTGGTTAAAAAGATATTATAACGACATTTATATAACTCATAATAATAACCCAAATATTTATTATAAGATCTTAACATTACTATTTTTAAATAAAAACTATATTTAAAATAGCGTAGCCATATCTTACCTACGAGGGGGTTTGGCTAGAAGTCGGGCTCTGCAGGGGCTGAACTTCCGAGCCGAAAGCTCTTCTTCTTGGAGTCGTCGAGTGCTCTGAGGCTTTCTTCTATCGCTAGGGAAGTTTTGGGAGGTTTAGAAAGACTGTAGAGAGAAGAAAAAATGGGAAAGGTGTGAAGAAAATGAGGGTGGGCGAGGTTCTATTTATAGGGTGAAATATGGCTGAACTTGGTGCCACATGTCACCATCTGGTGGCAAGACTTGAGGAGAAAGCAATGGCCAAAATTGTGTCACGTCACCCTTTTTCGCACAGCACACTTCCGACTTCTAGAATCCATAACTTTCGCATACGAGCTCCATTTTTGACGCTCTTTATATCCACGCATAGGTAAAAATAAGATCTACAACTTTCATTTTGACTCCGTTGGCTAATTCTCGACCGATCTTAAATTTAATAGTAGGAGGAGATTATACTGTTAAATGACCATGAAAAATTCATAACTCCTTCATACAGACTCCGTTTTCTTCTGTATTTTTATTGTTGAGTTCCTATTAATGAGATATTCAACTCTCATCTAGGTCGAGTAGGCCAAAAACTGCTCAGTCTAAAATTCGGGTTTCGGGTCGTGCACTGCTATGCCAAATCTTAGAAAATTCATAACTTCCTCATACGAAGTCAGATTTGGGAGTTCTTTTTATGGACGCTCTCGGTTTAACATATTCTACAAGTTTTGTTTAGATAAATAAGGCCAAAAAGTCTTCTATCCTAAATTCATTGTTTACGTCTCTCAGTGTCGTGCCGGTTTTGCCGTAAAACTTCGACGGGCCATAACTTTTTCGTTATAACTCGGATTTCGGCGTTCTTTATATGTACGAAACCCTTGTAACATATACTATAACTTAGTTAAGATTTATCCTTCTAAATAATCTTCCATCAAAAACTCATTTTTGATACTTACTGTCTCTAAATTGACTAGCCCGGATCTACGGGCGTCACAATTATCTACCCCTTAGGATGGTTACGTCACGAAATCATAAAAAATAGGGCTGTATAACGATTCCATATGTTATATGTCCATCCCAGGTAATAATCATAACTTCTATTTTTCTTCGAATGCGTATCTAACTCCTGGTCTTCTTGACTGCAAATGGTGCTTGATCTTGCACCCGTTCTCTATGTCTTGTTACACTTTCAATCATGACCTTCATGTCACAAACTCGCTCTTTATCATAGACTCCTACTTCTTCTTAACAAACTTAAGATAAGTTTATTTGATTTTCATGATAGATCGATGGGTCACGTTCTAATGAACTCTTATCGTATGTTGCAACGCTCAGACTCAAGTCTCTTAGAGTCAAATTCTGGAATGGAATATACTTTCCTTTGTTCTAATGTGATATAATCACATTTTAACGTGTAGCATTTCTAGCTACCAACTTCTTTAACTACCACGATACTTTTATTGACCGCTTCGATTATCTTTCACTTCAATCTTCTAGCTTAAGTTAGATTCTACATCGAAATTGGTTATCTGAACCATGTAACATACTCATCTTAGTCAGGCTCAATTTGATATGACCACTAGGGTCGAAACAACAATCATCTTCTTAATCATTAACGAAACGATGGTAACGACATACTTGAATAAAACGAAATCAATTACTAGCTTCTTGGTAACCTTGTGACTTTCCCTGATCCAAGTGTGAGTCCTATGCTTTCGGTAGTATAGGCCTCTACTACCATTCACACCTACTCATACTTGTTCCAAGTATTGCCTCGCAGTTTTCCAAGTCATCATACAAGAAAATCACACAACAGCTTAACACATCAGATAGTAAAACGAAGGTTTTATATTATTCCTTGAAACGATTACATGGGTGTTAAAGTTCACCCTAGACTATGCCTATAATAGGCTACACCTTAAGATACTATAACTTGATCTTCGGATATCCATCCTCACTCCTGATTCATGGCACTGTCAGCTGCTTTGTCTAGGATCATATGGAATGCTCTTGCCTTCGGTTTTGGCGGCACATTTGGCTTTGCAGCTTCTTCTCTCCTTGGGCAGTTTTGCTTGTAGTGTCCTTCTTCACCACACCTAAATCAGACTTCTCTCTTGGTTGTGCATTCGCTGGCATAATAACCAGTCTTCCCACATTTGAAGCATGTCATCTCTTTAGAGCATCTCCCAATGTGCTTCCTTCTACACTTGTCAGACAATTGTGCTCCTTCTCCATACTTTGAGAATTTTCTCTTTTCGTCGGACCTTGTGGATCCTTCAAACTTTCTCTTATCGCCAACTTCAACCTTGATGGCGGCTCTTCCCTTGATCATATCTTCAACAGACTTGGCAACCTAGATAGCTGCCTCTAGAGTAGGTGCTTGATGTACCAGCATTGCATACTCCCAGGGAAGTCCCTTTGTGTACTTGTTGACTTTTGTCAGCTCGTCTGGGACAAGGCACAAAGCAAACTCCATTTTGTCCGTGAAGTTGTTGGTGTATTCATCGATGGACATGCTCCCTTTCTTCAAAGTTAGGAATTGGTTCTCTAGCTCGAGCAGGTTTTGGGCTGAGCAATACTTGTGATTGAAATGCACCAAAAACTCTGCCCAAGTCAGTTACAGGGGCTCATTGGGGCTTAGAGTCTTCCCCAGGGTATTCCACCAGTGCACAACGCCTCCTCGGAACTGGCGTACTGCAAATGTGGTATGTAACTTACCTCTGCATCCACACATCATGAAGGTCAACTCCATTTCCGAGATCCAATCCATAACTCCGATCGGAACTTCCTTTCCAGTGAAAGTCGATAACTTCCAAGATATAAAATCCTTGTACTTGCATCCGTTCCTCTCGTCTCCATCATCTTGGTTGTTTCGTCGAACTATTGGTGGGTTGGCTTGACCAACGATCCCACTATAGTTCCCTCCTTCCGACTGCCCATCATTCAGTTCGGGTTGTTCAATTGTTATTGTAGCTTCCTCTCGATTCTTTTGAAGCAAACGCCTGGTTTCCTCCATTTGACAATCCAACATCATTTGGATCATCACCTGTACTCTGGCCATCGTGATGGGCTCAGGAGTGGCTACCACAGCTGGTATTTGCTCAATTACTGGAGGTCGGTTCATGTTTCCGTTCGTGTTCCTGACTCTACTTCGGGTTCTTTCCATTTCAATCTATACCCCAATTCAGACGTTCGATGTGTAATGACGAGAATTAAAATAGGAAAGATTTTATTTACGATCGATGTGTAAATCTCCCTATCATTTCGAAAATTTGTATGCCAGTTCTAATACTAAAATTAAATGTTTAGAAACCTGAATACATAAAGTTTCCAGATCCAGTCAGCAACAGACCATATATACGATCATATAATGGATATCATAAATCATTTAGCACATAAAAGCATGTTAGGTATTTCCCCAAAATAAGCTAGTGCTTGTGTCTATTTAGGTGATTACTTAAATTTTATTAGACACACTCCTCATAATAATTGCTTAGCATTCTAAGTTTAAGTCTACAAATAAATCCATATTCCCAGTTCGCTTAAACTAATACTCTGATACCAACTGTGACATCCCCATTTCCACGGCCATAAAATACCGATTTTGTTTATGCTTTATAAAAATCAGAGTACCTCTTTTAGTGAAAATGTTGTGGAATTTGTTCCCAGTAAAACATGATAAATACATTATCAAAGCATGAAGATGTGTATTATTATTCAGTTTAAAACATTTGGGATGTCATCGTCAATACAAAAACATAAGCATAAACAGAACTTACATTCATTTACACTAGTGATCTACATCTCTTTAATCTCTCAGTGTAATGTAACTCCGTATCCACACCTATGACATAAATAAGCTTGATTGGGTCAGGTTGGGAAACCTGTTGAGTACATAGGGATTTTAATCCCACAATGTTATATCATATATATAATTTAGAACTCACAAAATATACAATTTCACCATATATATATATATATATATATATATATATATATATATATATATATATATATAAGCAACTCTTACTCCCCCCCCCCCCCGATTAATCCTTACAACGATACTATCCATACTCTCGGACCTTAAATTTTACATCTTGATTAACCCATACTCTCGGATCTAATTCGTGCTCTTGGATCAATAATTGTGCCCATTCTATACTCTCGGATTAAGGACAAGTGTCTATGTGTAAATCCATTCTCCCAGATTAACGACAAATGATTATGTCCTATCTATACTCCCGGACTGAGGACGACTGACTATGACTTAATCCATACTCCCGGACTAAGGACAACTGACCATGCCTTAATCCATACTCCCAGATTAATGATAGTTGACTATGTCCAATCCATACTCTCGGACTAGGGACAATGACTATGTCCAATCCAGCTCCCGGATCAATGACATATACTAAAGTTCTATTCTCTGAGTATAACTCACTCGTACTCGTAAGAAAATACTACCCAATATTCCTCATATTTAATTTAGGTTTACTCTTTATACTAAATCATCATATATAATCAGGTATCTTCTTTAACACGTATTTCAAGCAACATCAATTAACTCACACATAAACATATAATTAATACTTCAATCAATACTTGTATTAAAATCATGTTCATGAAAGGGACTATGCACTCACCTGATAAAGTGGTGACTCGGTACTCGGATGGCACTTTGTATACGTTAAACAACTCCTTTGACAGAACCTAGTATCATTACCACTAGAGTTTAGTCGAATGCTCGACGAGACTAATTAATAGTCTAACTATTATTACTATTACATAAGCGTTAACACAATACTTTTCACCCACTATGTACAGACTGGGGCCATACATGGAACACCAGAGGGCAATATCATTTTGGCATATAGCACTTCTGAAATCCAGCAACCCAAGCGGCCCTCCAAACCAGATTCCCCGTACCGGAGTGGTTAAAAAGATATTATAACGACACTTATATAACTCATAATAATAGCCCAAATATTTATTATAAGGTCCTAACATTACTATATTTAATTAAAAACTATATTTAAAATATCGTAGGCGTATCTTACCTATGAGGGGGTTTGGCTAGAAGTCGGTCTCTACAAGGGTAGAACTTTTGAGCCGAAAGCTCTTCTTCTCGGAGCCGTAGAGCGTTCTGAGGCTTTCTTCTATCGCTAGGGGAGTTTTGGGAGGTTTAGAGAGAGTGTAGAGAGAAGAAAGAATGGGAAAGGTGTGAAGAAAATGAGGGTGAGAGAGGTTCTATTTATAGGGTGAAATATGGCTGAACTTGGTGCCACATGTCACCATCTGGTGGCAAGACTTGGGGAGAAAGCAATGGCAAAGATTATGCCACGTCACCCATTTTCGCATAGCACACTTCCGACTTCTAAAATCCATAACTTTCGCATACGAACTCTGTTTTTGACGTTCTTTATATCCAAAAGTAGGTAAAAATAAGATCTACAACTTTCATTTCGACTCCGTCGGCTAATTCTCGACCGATCTTAAATTTAATAGTAGGAGGAGATTATACTGTTAAATGACCACGAAAAATTCGTAACTCCTTCATACGGACTCTGTTTTCTTCTGTATTTTTATTGTTAAGTTCCTATTAATGATATATTCAAATCTCATATAGGTCGCGTAGGCCAAAAACCACTCGATCTAAAATTCAGGTTTCGGGTCGTGCACTGCTATGCCAAATCTTAGAAAATTCATAACTTCCTCATACGAAGTCAGATTTGGGAGTTCTTTTTATGGACGCTCTTGGTTTAACATATTATACAATTTTTTTTAGATAACTAAGGCCAAAAAGTCTTCTATCCTAAATTCACTATTTACGTCTCCCAGTGTCGTGTCGGTTTTGCCGTAAAACTTCGACGGGCCTTAACTTCTTCGTTATAACTCGGATTTCGGTGTTCTTTATATGTACGAAACCCTTGTAACATATATTATAACTCAGTTAAGATTAATCCTTCTAAATAATCTTCCATAAAAAACTCATTTTTGATGTTTATTGTCTCTAAATTGACTAGCCCGGATCTACGGGCGTCACACAATTCATAAGCCAAGTAGTTAACTATTGAAAAATCGTCGTCCCTGGAAGCATGTTGTTGTATGTGCCTAAATGTATCTAAGTATCTCATCTGTGAGACCGTCTGTTGAGAACATTGAATCACCCCACCCCCCCCCCACGCTGATTATCTAGCATCGTCTAAACTTTCTAAGTGAGATTGCTTGGTCCTAATAAAAAATGATAGAAAGGATTGGGTGTTTATTATTAGTTAATTATCCTATCTGACTCCATCCCTGGAAGCATGCTTGTCGTATGAATCAAGTCTCATGTTCTGCTGAAATATTGGTGAAACATTGAGCATAACCCAATGGATTACCCTGATTGCATAGTCATCAATGTAAGAGTTACTTTTATGGTCCTTCAATTACAATGGGTTATTCATGTCCCTGACCTCCTAGTCTTAGGTATGACATGGATCCATGATGAATTGATGGTGAATCTTTGATTCTAGACTGCAACTAACTCCATGATGAAAGGATTGAATTCTTGTTGATGTGTTATCACTGTTGATGATACACGCTGATGTCACCTCAACATGACTGAAACAACCCATTCTCTCCTTACATTCCTCTTTAAACCCTTATGATTTAGCATAATGTATCATATGATGATGAGAGCTTGAAAAATCTATGTCGATAGTTAAGCTAAAACACCACAACTTATCACACGCATCATACCACTCTTGCCCTTTTCTTCTAATAAAAGTGATTAATAATTTAGCGTATGAAACCACATGCTGATGAGATCTCGCAATACTATGTCAGTGAATGGTAGTTTAAGCCCACACTATCAAGAGACATCACAAACTTACTGGATTACAACCTTGATACACTGATTGGTTCCTCCAGTCCTGTATTTATTGCTAATGTCATAAAGGGGGGAGACTTGCAAAATGGGAAGTCAATATTATTGATCAAAAGAGAAGCAAAATCAAAAGGGGAGTCAAACTATCAGTCTGCATGATAATCAAAAATACGAAGTCATACACATTTTGTTAGGAAGAACATTTGTTAAAGTTGAAGAACTTAAAGCTTAAATCTTACTATCAGGGGAAGCATGAGTTGAAAAAATCTAAAGATTCGTTTTGACATCATCAAATAGCGGGAGATTGTAAGGTCACACCTTATGATCTGATGAGTCAAACACTCTATACGCTAATTGCCAGCGCCAGCGTCTCAAGTCTATCGGCGTTAGTCATATTATCTTATGTAACCTTTGTATATTAGGTAATGATACAGATAAGAATAGAATAGATAGCAGATTCATTATCTTTGTTATGAAGATCAGTTCTTAGTATAGATTAGATATAATCCCTTGATTAAAGGGATATACTTGTATAGATTATTATATATTCAACATGAGGGTGAAACCGTAGTGTACGTCTTGGTGACCATCTTTGTGACAACTCGTTTTCTTGGTGAAAACAAATGTCTTTATTAGTGAAAAACAATTTGGAAAATTCCTTGTGTTATCTACTTTTTTGTTCTTTATTTGCTTAGTAATTTTGTTCTTGTTTGTTATACTTGAAGTATATCTAATCGACACAAACCTTCAGAGCAGGTTCATACAGCGGTAGGTTCGGTGAAGAGGCCCAAGACGTTTGATTCACGATCGAGAGGCCAGCAGGTTCAGGGCCATTGTTCCAAGTGTGGGAGTTCTGACGAGAGGAGTTGTCATGAGAAAGGAGTGAGCCGCTTTAATTACGGCCAGACCAGTCACTACAGTAGGGATTGCACTTAGGGAAGACCCATATGCTTCCATTGCAATTAGACGGGCCACAAGAAGGTCGATTGTTTGAGATTATTAGGTGGAGAAATGAGGGGGCCCAATCAATGCCAGATGTTGTCACTGGTATGTATCTTTATCATGTCCTTTCCTACTTTCATTATTTATGCTTATGTTTTATCTTATCATGTATAGGGATGTTTTTAGTACTTGTTTTGGCTACTCATCTTTTTTCGAACCGGGTGATACCAGATCTTCATATCTCTTTCTCTTAGCAATAAGTTTGGTGATACTCCGAGAGTTTTGGATTACCCATTAGAGGTAGAGATTACAGACGAACATACTATGAGTGCTCCGAGTGTTCATCAAGGTTGTGTCCTTAAGTTGTTCTACGAGTAGTATCTGAGTGATCTAGTCATATTCCTCTACAAGGGACTAAAATTAGTGTGGGCATGGTTTGGTTGAGCCATAATGGAGCTATGATTGGTTGTGAGTGTCAGCTGGTGAGAGTTCAAACCCTAAGTGGGGGAGAACTGACTATTCATGGTGATGAAACTCAACGACTACCAGTTTTTTGTTCAACTACAAGGACTAGGAGATAACTTTAGCAGGGATGCCTTGGGTTTGTGGCTTATGTTATGGATTCATGGGTTGTGGAGAGGAAGACGGTGAGTGATGTCCCTATTTTTCGAGACTTTCCAGATGTGTTTCCCGAGGACTTACCGGGGGTGCCTTATGAGAGGTAGGTGGAGTTTCGGATCGATTTGGTTTCAGGTGCGACTTCGATAGCCAAAGCATCGTATCGCTTGGCACCACCAGAGATGCAGGAGTTGTCTACACAGCTTTAGGAGCTGTTAGACAAGGGGTTTATCAGGTCGAGCAATTTACCATGGGGAGCAACGATCATGATTGTAAAAAAGAAGGATGGTTCACAAAGGATGTGCATTCACTAGCAGGAGTTAAACAAGTTAACAGTGAAGAACAGTTACCCACTTCTGAGGATCGACGATTCATTTGAGAAGCTCCAGGGGCATCTTGGTTTTCCAAGATTGATTTAAGACCAGGTTATCATCAGATGAGGGTCAAGGATGGGGATGTGCATAAGATAGCCTTCAGGACTCGCTATGGTCACTAAAATTTTGTGGTGATGCCATTCAGGGTTCATCAACACCCCGGAAACATTTATGGACCTTATGAATCGGGTGTGCAGGCTGATGTTGGACTGGTCTGTGATAGTGCTTATTGATGATATTTTGGTCTATTGTAAGACCAAGGAGCGGCATAAGGAGCAACTGGAAGAGGTTTTGTAGACCTTGAGGAGGTAGACGATTTATGTCAATGTAACACCGATAAAATTCAAGCCAATTTAAAACTTTTTAAAACGGTTAAAGCCATTAAGTTATTACATTTTTCTTTCAAAATAATTTAAACATCATAGTATCCCCAAAATCAATCATGAAAATATATGGAGGTGCACAATCACGCCTGCGCCTTTCCGTGATCATCAGAAGTACCTGAAACAATAATCGATAAATGTAAGCTCGAAGTCTTAGTGAGTTACCCCCAAAATACCAACGCCATACAGATATAACCATATCATATAAACATATAAGCAAACAACATGCATAATGAGCCATCAGTCTGACTGGACCGACTCCCGGTCCTCAGTCTATCTGGACCGCTCTCCGAGCCTTTGGAACGTCTCAACCGCCCTCTTCGGGGCCTTCAACCTATCTGGACTGCTCGTTGGGCCTTCGACCTGACTAGATTTGCCTGGCCCGGGCCTATAGTCTACCTGGTCCACCCAGGGTGTCTTGGCCTACTGCACACAGTAGGACCTGCCTCAACCCTTTCCCAAACCAAAAAACATGTGCACATACATATAAACAAGTAAACATGCAGATCTAACCAATAACTAGTCATGGAAACCATCCTAGAACCAGGATATCAATCTAACCGATCACTAACATAGCAACCATCCTATAACCAGGATAGTGATCTAACCGGTCTCTAACATAGCAACCATTCTAACTACCAAGATGTGAATCAATAAACATATCATGCAGAAAACCCGGATACAAATCCGATAAGGGCTGACATTGGTGCCTTCGACCCTGTTAGTATAGTGAGGACAACTCACATGGCACTGCAGAAGTCCCGTAGATGAAACTCCAGCTACTGGTTGACAAATTCCCGAACTGCCAACATCAAACAATACCCAATTAATAATTGGGTTCTAAACCCAAGGTCCAACTCACACCCTAAATGCCCAAAAGTCAAGTAATGGGGCCGAAGCCCAACATATGGCCCAATTTTTCAAATTGGGCCCAAACCTCTACATGGTCTTACCTTAAGGCCCATCTAATTATTCTAATCCAGACTCTTGGTATTCCCATGTCCCAATATCACATAATCATCAAGGTCCAATTATGGCCCACCTATGGCCTAGTTTTCCAAATTGGGCCCAAGTCCTTCACATGGGCCTTATCCTAAAGCAATCTACTTATTTTGGTCCATTTACTTGTTCTTGGATATGCCATCAATAGTCCAATCACCAAAGCCCAATAGGAAGGCCCAACTCAAGGCCCAAGTGAAAATAGGGTTTTCACATGAAATGACGATTAGGGTTAAGTGTTCCTACTTAACCCATTAAGGACTTAATCCACTAAGGACTTAATCCATTAAGTTTAATATTGCCTTAGGTTAATTTGCACATGATTATTAATTAATATTTTAAGTTTAATAAATAATTCCCGTGCGGTCCTGATAAATCCCAAAATTAGGGTTTCAAGGCATTAGGGTTTTCCAAACCCTAATTGGGGTTTCCAACCCAAATACTAGCCCATTAATCAAATGGTTTGACTTTTAGGTCAATTAGGGCTTTATTGGACCATTAGGGTTTCATTAGGCCCACTTTGTCCAAGCATCCCCAAACAAGTCAAAACGCAAACGAGGCACATCGCAACCCAACACGACGGTTGGTGGCGGCAGGAGGCGGTGGTGATGGTGCTCGACGACTCCCACAACCGGCATGAGTTGTGATGATGGTGCTCGACGACTCCCACAACGGTGGTGCAATGTGATTATGGAAGAGATGGTGGCGGTGGGTGGAGAAGGAGGATGGAGATGGCGGTTGGTGTTTAGAAGTTTAGGGTTAGCGTTATCGGGTGGTAACGTTTAAATACCCCATCCCTCTTAGACATTTGTCCATAATAACAAAATCAGCCCCTCCATCTTATTTTCTTTCAAATTTAATCCAAATGTTACCCTTTCTGCCCTGACTCTAGAAACTCATTTCAAATCAAATCCGCAATTTACCCAAAAGCCCCCCATTCTACAAAACCTTTCCAACATAGGTCCAAAATTTACCTTTCAGCCCCCAACTTCCAAAAATCTTTTCAATCTAAGCCTAACATTTACCAAACAACCCCTGTCTTCAAAAATCCTTCGCAAAATAAATCCTGAAATTACACTTTAACCCCCGGAGATTCAAATCTTATCATTTGGCTCCCCGAAACCAACACCCCGCTATAATAATATAATATAATAAAATTTACTTCTCAGGGTTCCGGGTTTATTATTTAAGCATTATATTTTAAATGGGATGTTACAGTCAAGTTCTCCAAATGTGAGTTATGGGTGAGCGAGGTGTAGTTCTTGGGGCATATAGTTAACCAGAAGGGTATATTGGTCGACCCAGCCAAGATCAAGGCAGTGATGCAATGGGAAATTCTGAGGATACCATCTGAGGTTCAAATTTTCCTTGAGTTAGCAGGTCATTACCGGAGGTTCATTCAGGATTTCTCCAAGATTTTTGTCCCTTTGACCTAATTAACGAAGAAGAATGCAAGTTTCTGGTGGGGGCCTGAGCAGCAAACAACATTTGAGACCTTAAGGTAGAGATTGTGTGATGCTCTGATTTTGTCCCCTCCTAAGGGTATAGATGACTTTGTGACTTCTTGCGATGCGTCAATTTTGGGTTTAGGTGTGTTGCTTATGCAGATGGGTAATTTGATTGCTTATGAATTGAGGCAATTGAAACCTCATGAGGCAAAATACCCTGCTTGTGATCTGGAGCTGTGGGCTGTGGTTTTCATCCTCAATATTTGGATACATTATTTGTGGGGTCAGGTGTACTATTTATATGGACCACAATAGCTTAATATATTTGATGGAACAGTCGAACCTGAGTATGAGACGGCGCATATGGTTATATGTGGTAACGGATTATGATTGTGAGATTTTATACCATCCTGGGAATGCCAATGTTTTGGGCGATGTCGTGAGTCATAAGGCAGCGAGTACGCCCATCAGGGATCTATGTTTGAGGATGGTTATTCTTTCACCATTGTTAGACTTGATCAAGAAAGCACATGTAGAGGGGTTAAAGATGGAAAATTCGAAGAAATAGATGATCAAGGACTAGATTTCGTTATTTTCAGAGTTAGTCGTGGTTTATTGACTTAATGTGGCGAGGTATGGGTTATGCTGGCCGGCGGGGGGTCATACAAACATTGTTTGGGGGAAGCTCACAAATCGAAGTTTTCGATCCATCCGAGAGTACATGTATAGGTATTTGAGATTGAGCTACTGATGGCCCTGAATGAAGAGGGGGATAGCATGGTACGTTGAGTGGTGCCTGACTTTTCGGAAAGTCATTAGAGACCCCATGGCAAGATGCAGCCATTACCCATTCCCATGTGGAAGTGGGAGGAGATCAATATGGGCTTTATCACAAAGTTGCCAGTGATGTCACATTGGGTTGACTCTATCTGGGTCGTTGTCTATAGGTTACCAAGGAGTCCTTGTTTCATCCCTATTTCTGAGAGCATTTCCACCGAGAAGTTGGTTGATTTCTACATCAGTGAGATAGTTTCTCGTCATGGGGTTCCAGTTTTAGTGGTCTCTAATCATAATGTTCATTTTACCTCCAGATTCTGGAGGAAGTTTCATGAGGAGTTGGATACTTAGCTGCACTTTAGCACCGTATACCACCCCAGACCAACGAACAGAGCAAGCGTACTATTCAGACAATCGAGGATATGCTCAGGACATATGTTCTAGATTTTGGCGGGAGTTGGGATACTTACCTTCCATTGGTCAAGTTCTCCTACAATAACAATTATCATGCCAATATTGATCGACCCCCCCCCCTCCCCTTCGAGATGTTGTACGGGAGGAGATTTCAGACCCCGGTTTTTTAGGGCAAGGTCGGACATCGAGTTATAGGGAGTACTAAGGTAGTGCTCAAGACTATTGAGTTCATATAGTAGGTGCACGATCGGTTGTATATCGTGTAGAGTCTCCAGAAGAGTTATGATGATCGGCGACGTTCGCACCTCGAGTTCCAGGTTAGAGATTTTGTGCTTCTAAAAGTGTCACCATGGAAGGGTGTCATCCGGTTCAGGAAGCAGGGAAACTTGGGCTCCAGATTCATTGTTCCTTTCAAGATCATTTCCCGAGTAGGAAAGGTTACATATCGTCTGGATCTGCCTGTCGAGCTTAGCTAGATCCATAACACTTTTCATGTCTCTCAGCTGTTGAAGTGTTTGGCTGATGATTTCATAGTGATGCCCTTATACGACATCCATGTTGATGAACACCTGAATTATGTAGAGAGACTAATTTTAATCCTAGACAGGAAGACGAAGACCTTGTCCAACAAGGTGGTGGGCTTGGTGAAGGTGCAATGGCAACACCGGAAGGGTTCAGAGTGGAGTTGGGAACCCGAGGAAGAGATGAGGGAGCATTACCCCGAGTTTTTTGCAGTGACAAACTTCAAGGATAGATTTTTATTCAAGTGGGGAGAGTTGTAACATATGGATCTTCGAGGTATGAAATTTTAAGTAAAATATGAGTTTTGTGTTGGCCATAACATAGTGAATGTATCACCACAATGTGTTATGGCCGCATGAGATACGTATCTCATTTAGGTGTTACGTCGTGACATATGGGCATGGGGAAACCCTGAGTTTTCTAAGTTTGAGCCTTATTTGATGGATGTGATGGCTAGGGTTTTCACACCCTCAGCCTCTATCACCTCCCTTTCACCCTCATAGAAGCCCTAACTTTCATCGTTGAAGATCTTGAGTTTTGTTGGTGTTTTTGGTGCCTTGAAGGATAAAGAAGCACACCTGGTGTATAGATCTACCTTGCAAACCTCACTATCATCTTCTATCTTATATTCTTGACCCTTATAAGTGTTCAGGATCCAAGCTTTATTGTTCGATGTCTCTAGATCTATGTTTTTGTCCTTTTTCTTCAAGGATGAGTTAGTTGGAATGGTGGTCCCTTGATGACCATAAGGTTCAGATCTGAAGTTTGCTTGTGTATTGACCCCCATGCATGAGATTCTTGGTGTTGTTTCTCCATTTTTGACCTATTTTGAACTTTAGACTTGCATTGGACATGCATAGTTGAAAAGCATCGATCTTTAGGTTGTATTGGACGATAGGAAGCCTTTTGGAAGGAATTAGAGGATGGATTAATGGATTGAGAGTTGAATCTATTGAGTTGAGAAAGCCCAGTTTTCACGACGTGGCAATCTGCTCGCTACGACGTGATGACTGGGGGTTTCCCAACTGTTTTAGATAGACTCAGGCACGACGTGGTGGCTTGACCATCATGATATGACGGTAGCTTGGACCGTGACCGGGATTTTGATTGGGATTGAGCTAGATCGTTTCCTACGACGTGACCTCAGGTTTGTCATGACATAAAATTCAGTTAATGTTGACTTTGATCATTAACTATTAATCTTGTTGACTTTTGGTCAAATTGCTAGTTCTAGAGTATAGACTGAGGTGTGACCTTGTGTGATTCGATAGGTGGGTTGTAGCACCTATTTCAAGACATTGAGTTGGGATGTGTCTGACTTCATCAGAGAGGTGAGTCTTCTTACTATACTATGTAGGATGCTAGTTGTCTTTGTGACTCTTGCATTATATGTTGACGATATCCGTTTGTTTGTTGGGGGGCTGTTTTATGTTGGGTTGGGCCCGTTTGTGTCATAAGTGGGGCCCGTTATGATGGGCAAGGCCTGATGTTATGTATGGTTAATGGTATTTTGGGGAACTCACTTATCTTTGTGATTACGGTTTTGTAATTTAAACATTTCAGGTACTTATGGTTTCAAATGGAATGACCCGGCTAAACTTCATTGCATCCCCCGACGACTTTTCCGCATTGATTATCATTATTTCACTCTGATGTTTGAGAGAAACATTTTACTATGATTGTTTTTGAACAAATGTTTGTATGGATTTTATGGGTTGAAAATGAAAAAATTTTATTAATAGTTTTTAGATGTTACAATCATTAGTGGGTTAAAATGGTTTTAAGTTTATTCACCATTTTAAAGTTTATGTTGTTGTTTCTACTGTTTTTAGAAAAAAAAAATTGAATAAAATCCAACGTATGTAATTATGGTGAAGGGTTATCATCAATCTCCTCAATAACCACTTTTATAGGAGACATCAAGTATGTATTCAAATTAGTTGACCCATGCTCCGAACAAACACAAATTTCCTTATTCTTTCCAAAATATGTTAACAAACTAATGACATATTGGTCACAGCCTAAAGGTAAGAGTCAACAGTCGTAGGAATACAGTAATGGTAGTAAATACATTTCGGTCCAGCATATCCTAACTCCTTAAAGATCACATCAATTTCATGCACTGAGAAATCCTCGATGTCAATAAAGTCAACATAGTTGACCTTACCAAGCACATATCTTCTACCAGGGGCTTTTGAGAACATCCCTCCATGTGAAATATGCATTGTGAAAATATGTGGCAAACCTTCTACATAATGGCAAATTAATACCTAATAAAGAAAAAGAACGATCATGAACGTAATTTTGAAAAAAAAAATCAATATGTATCATACACTTTGTCGACGTCGATGTGAGAATTTCTAAGACGTATACTCCATAACGTTGGACCCATTCTCAATCTTCTGACAAAATAACCCTAACGAAGTAGATAAAGAAGAAGGAAGGAAAATGAGGTTTTTTGGGATGCCTGAGTAGAGTACACCAAAACGTTCGTATAAGATAATGTTGAACTGAGGTAATTAAGAGGGTGATGACAAGGTAGAAGGCAAAAGTAAATTGGCAAAAATGCCCCTCATGTGAAGGGCACGTGATGGTGTTTGGCAGATCAAATAAACATTGTATGCCTTAGGGAGGGATGGTCAGTGCAGTTTTTTTAAAGCACAAGGATGGATCCTATCAAAATCTCAAAGGTTTGAGTTTGACCAAATCTACGAATTGAAACAAACTATAAGGACCATTTGTGTAATTTAGTCTTTATTTTATTTTATTTTTGAAGAACGTTAATATTGTCCAATGAACATCTAAAACGCGGAACTGTTTCTATTACATGCTTAAAAGTTAAAACCCTACAAAACCTTCTTGCTCCTCAGGAAATTTCCAATAACAATGGCCGGGTTCATTCGAACCTGTAGAAGGTCCCTTTTCTCGCTCTCTAGAGCCCTAATTCCTAACACCCACAACCGATTTCTTCTCCAAACCAACAAAACCATATCGAAATTTCCCCCAAATTTTGCTACGAATCCATTTTCCACTTCAACTCTCCAACAAAAATCACCATTTGAATCAAATCTTCTTAGCCTGCTTACAAACGAGATCGAATTCGAATCAGAATACGACCCTCCTCATCAGGTAAATTACATACACATCACATTATTGATCATTGTCTACTAAATGTTTCCGTTTTTTGGAACATTATAACCTAGATGAACAAGAAAATGTGAAATTCCTTGTGCTTACAAATCTGATCAATCTACAACTGTCACGGCATACAGTACAAGTTTTACAGTATAATGTACAAGTCCATTGATGCATCGTTTTTCAAGAACTCATACCTAGCTTTAAATTGCAAACTAACCATCAATATTGTGAAATTGCCAAAAAGCCGCTATATTTTGCAAGAATGAGCAATGCAAAATCAAATCCGTTGTTCTTTTTTCTTTCTCTAGAATCACTATCTTTTTTCCATTTTTGTTAGATGGTTTTTTTGCAACATTTCAATATGTTAGAATTTTTTTTTTTAAGTTTTATTATATATTCCATTAAACTTTGCTAAGTGAAATGGTAAAGTTGTATGAAAAGTGGAATGTTGATGCGACAATACATTAAACTTTATAGAGTTGAATGCATTGTGGATGCGCTTAAGACATAACAAGGGAAAGTGGGAAACCCTAATTTCTCTGACTTTCTGTATTAAGTCGTTCTTTCTGCATTAAGTAAAAAAAGAAAATTTCATATATAACTTACCATATAAAGTTATGCCCCCATTAAGTCCATTACACTGCTAAATACAGCCCGACAAAAAGTTCAACGCGTTTATGGTGGAAGATAGGCCCGGAGAGCAATTTGTTACTTTGAGAGGGCGATCTACACTTGATGAAAAAATAAAAATTGAAGCTACAATGTTTGATGGTTATGCTACAATGTCAAAAGGTGAAAATACTGAGCCCGATGCCCAACTTCACATTAGTTTGTTAGTTGATATATCAAAGGGTGAAGGAGGTGAGATGTTGGAATTCGTATGCTCTGCTTGGCCCAAAAAGTTGGAGATTCAAAGATTTTATGTGATGCGGGTTGATGGTGTGTTGACTCGGCCCTACACGGGTCGTGATTTTAGGTAACTATTAATAGCAATGTACTTTGACTTCCTTTTAATTGGGTATTAATAAAAGGTGGATGCTATAATAAACAAATTCATTTAAAGTACATTGATATTTAACATGGTATAAATATTTTCAAATCTTTTTCAGGGTTTTGGACAAAACGCTACAAAGTGCACTCATGGAGTTCTTGAATGCAAGAGGAGTAAACAACGATCTTGCTTTTTTCTTGCATCGTTATGTTTGGAATAAAGATAAACTTGAACATATTCAACGCTTGAAGCTTCTCAAATCTTATGTCCAAACATAAACTTTCCCCTTTTGTTTTAAAGCTCAGAAATCATATAATTATTGTTTTCATTATTTGGTGTGATAGATTAGCTCTCTTCAATGCGAGAAGTTCGGGCCATTTTTATCCTGTTCTTGTCATCTATTTGCATAAGCATGAATTTTTTTTTTGTTGTTCGAGGATTTTACTAATATACTTTTTTATTTAAATCCTAAATGTGGTGTAGTTTACATGGTGTTATATTGGACATAACAGAACAGGAAGTTTTTTTAACTGTGTTTGACGTGTATTGAACTGGTTTTATTTTTATATTTATTGTTATTGGATATTTGGACATATTTTTGGGAACTTTTTTATACAAAATTGGCACAATATTAGGGGCTTTATCCCCATTTTGTGTCATAGCTCTTTAGCAACTACACAGCCAAGAAATAAATAAGTCGCCATGAAGAATATTATTCAGCGATTAAAAGTCAAAAGGTCAAACATGTAAACAAGTTGAATATGCAACACTTTTTCACATAATGAAACAAAAATGTAACTAGAGTAATAAATGTCTTGAATTTCATGAGGAATCTTGTACTCCATTTCTATGTAATGGACAAACAATACATTTTTTTTTCTTTCCACTGTTCTACCAATAACTTAACTATTTTGTCAACCAATAAATCCAAATCAGAAATGTACAACATGAGGCAACCATGGAAAGGATAATAGTCTCCATTGATTTTCTCTTCTTTATTGTCGATATAATATTGTTTACCTATAAAACCACAAAACCATACAATTTAGGTTTTATATTCATGCAACCATTTAGAATAACTTTAAACGATTAATATACAAGTTATGGAATGGATTTTAAATAATAATAAAAAAAGTTCAAATACTCACTTACTGTTGGGAGGCGACTCTTGACATTGCCAATCTTAGAACCAATTCCCCCAAATGTTGATCTTTGAAACACAAGCGTTCCTAGGGTTTCTTGTGCTTGAGATATTACACCTTCCATCTACATTCACATTGTCCATGTAGATTATTAAAAAAAGTAAACCAAGCTCCTATTATGTGTTAAATATTGTTATATCATTGGTAAATATTGTAAGTATGTTGCTATTATGAGTAAAGAATTATATAATCATATTGGTTCATACTTCATACACACCTGTCGTGTATTTCTCATGAGAGTACCACGCTCCTTAAGGAAATATTGGTCTTGGGACCCACCATCATCTTCTGAGACTAATCTTGATTTCTCAAATTCTCTAAAATCTTCAAGCAGTGACGCGTGGTCTCTCTTTGCTTTTAGGCTAGACCGCAATTGACTGAACTCCTATAATCAAACGAGTATAGAAACACAGGTTAAATGCAAGAATAGCAACATACTTTCATTTATTTGGCTACTTTTGTGGTTTAATAATTATATTTTAGTTTCTTCAATGACCACCCATGTTTTGACAATTTTTCTATGTCAACCACTTTAACCTGCTATAACCTACTATAGCAAGTTAAAGTGGTTACAATAGAAATTTTTTGTCATCGTTTAGTGGCTTTAGTGGAAGATTTTGTGTCAAATTTTTCACTAAAGCCGCTGAATTTGACAAGAATTTCTATTGTAACCGCTTTAACCTGGTATAACAGGTCAAAGTGATCGACATAAAAATTTTGTCAAACTTGGGTGGCTTTCATTGCCGAATGTGAATTATAGTGGCTTTTATATATTTTGTCCTTATATAGCATCATACTTTTACTTCTTTCTATTACAACATTGCATTTCGATTGTCTCTTTCAAAAAAAAACATTGCATTTCGATTTTTTTTTCTTATTAAACCATTGGGTGGATTTAAAAAAAAAAAAAAAAAAAAAGAAAAGAAAAGAAAATATAATGTTGTAATATGAAGAAATAAACGTAATATGCTATAATATGAAAATCAATGAGCACAAAGTGAACTATTCTTTGTATTTTACTATAGAATTTTTACCTTAGTAAGATCATGATGAATTTCTTGATGACGTGTCAATGTATGAGAAAATATTTCTGGTCCTCCAGTTGAAAGCCAAGATTGCATTAATGAAATTACTTGTTGCAATTCTTTTAATAGTTGTTCTATTCTAGATCCAAGATTGTTCTCATTATTATGATCAACTTTTGTAGAAACTAATTTACGATACACGTGTATTTGATCATCCAATTGTGCTTCAAGCTTCCTTGCCTATACCAATATCACCAAATCAACAAGCATGTTAATCATAATTGAAATCATCTCATTTCTCAAGAAAATCTTTGCCCTAACATCAATTTAAATGTCAAAACTTTCGTATCAATTCGAACTAAAAGTGGAACCACATTTGCACACATCAATGCTCAAAATGAATTGATTTAGATCTACATTAGCAGCAGGACGTAAGAATGTTGAAATTAATAAAGAAAAACGAACCTGTTTTCGCAAGGAGTCCCAAGAGGTTTTCGAATCCATGGAAAGTAGAGAAGGGGGGAAACAGGGTTCCTCCCAATTGTACACGGATTTGTTAAGAGAAAGAAATTGTTTGGAAATATGATTGACCAACAGACGCACGCTTGAAAGAGGAGGAAATTCCTCCATTGAATCGAGTGAATCGCACGAAATCCTGCGAATTGGTATCTAGTTTTGGCGACCAAATCTAATTAGATCTCTTCCCTACATGCAACATGGTAGGAGCTACAAACCACATTTTGACTCTCTAGTTTGACTTTTTAATTGCTTGATTTTTTTGTCTCAATATTATATTAATAATAAATCTTTTATTCAAATGAACCGTTTTTTGGATTTTTTTTTTTGAAGTTTTATGTTTTTTTCAAAATTAGTTATTTAATGTAACAATGTTTTTTTTTTTTTTTTACTTTCCTAACAAATGAAATATTTCAGGTAATTAATAAGACTTTGAGGAGTAATGTCATATTTGTTGTGACGACCTAAGCTCCATTTAAACTTTATCATCCAAAAAAAATGCGTCGTCATGGCAATAGAAAAGTGATAAAGTGGAAAAAGTTGGATTTAATACTCTTTCTCTCTCTCTCTCTGAGGCCTGAGGGGACGTATATGTCAAGATGGTTACGTCTTTGTCACATTATTATTTTTTTAATTTTGACCTCCAATTAAATGACATTTCTAATTGTTAAGTTTTTTCAATAGTTTATTATGAATTTAACTTATTTATTCTCATCTATCTAAAAAGTTTAGTAAAACATCCAAATTTAATTAGTTATTTTTTTAAACATGTTATATGAACAAAATTAAATAAAGATTATCACTAGAGATTAATACGTAGATGTTTCATTAATTCAAAAAAATATGATAGAAATAATTAATTAGATACAGAAATGAAAAATGTATAAAACTAAAATATAATTAAGAGTAAAAATAAAACATGATAAAAAAATGTTAGATGTTTAAAGCATTATAATATATTCATCATACAATATATATTGAGGAATTAATATAAATACAAAAAAAGTTATACAATTTAATGGTATTAAATTGTGATAAGTGGTTAATCAAATAGTAAAAAACTATAAAAATAAGTCTCTGTTGAAGATGTTCTACGTGACGTGTCAAACGTAGTGTTAACATTTAAAATTTTATTATTTTTTCACTAATTATTTTGTATCATTTTAATATCCAAGATTAAAAATTAAATTTATAATGATTTTCCATCATTCTTTTTTATTTTTATAACTATTAAAGATCCTTTTTATTTATTAAAAAAATAAATTAAAAAAAGCTGACATTTATCTTTTTCAATTTTTTTAGTTCGTGACATTTTTATGTTTATAAAAAGAGATAAACAAATAAATAAAGTCTATTAAAAGAATAAAAAAAATTATATATGAAGATATACAAGGCATGACCATCAAACAACTTGTGTATTATGATATGTTTAAAATTAACAAATTATATGAGGGAGATTTATAAAATATTTCACAAAGATGAAGTTAAATTAGTTAATTTCATAAAAGGTTTTTATAAGAGGTCAATGATTAGAGATGATTTAAGTTTGTAGCATTTCGTTTAATAAAGTTGGTGAAAATATGATATGGCAAAGCAGAAAAGATATACACGAGGGTCGATGATCGAAGATGCTCTCCGGGGTATATAGGGTTGGGACCATACTAATAGGGCATAAGGAAGAGATAGTCACAATAATATAAATGGATGGATGTTTTAACAAAATGATATTTGTTTACTTTTATTAAAAATAAATAAATAATATGTTATGAATAGTTGTGAAACCAGTTGATGTTGCAAAAGGAATGTTGATCACAGAGTTCACAATTAGATTTCGCAGTAAGGTTTGCACAATTAGACTGAAAATGTAAAGAACTTTAGAACTCCTTCAATATCAGCAAAGTTGGTTATGGTTCCGAATATGACAAATGCATTTGTTTATTAACAACTAGGTGTGAGCCCCGTGTAATACACGGGTTGATTTAAAAAAATATTAAACATTAAAATATAAATAAAAAATATTTTTTAATGTAAAACTTTAAAATAAGAAAGAAAGAAACATATTTATTGCAATTTAATATCATATATATTATATTTAATACTTTACATATATAAGTTTATGATTTTAATTTAAAAATTGAAACAAACCAAAAATTGACAAGTGGATAATATTTATTTCAAAAATACCACAAAATGACAAGTGTCAAAACTCATGAGAGATTGACATGTGGCAAAAAAAACTTTCATTTATTAAGGAGGACTTGTTAACTATTTTGACACATGGCATTAGCATTTTTATCATGATGGAGAATTATCACCGACAAAATTGTTAGCTAAATTGAAGAAAAAAAATCAATAATATGGTGGTGAATATTTAAAATAAAAATAAATAAATAAAACATATTACGGTTAGTATAAGATGAGAACGATGTTTTTTGTAATTATCATGGTTTCTATTTTATTTTTTCTATTATCATTAATAAATTTGATTCATAATAACTAACAATTTTCGTACGTGTTTAATTTGATACACCTATGCTACTATGCTAGGTTATACCTTCAAATGTGAGTTTCCTAGTTAATATTTTCTAATCCAGTTTGTCTGTCTATATTTCGAATTTTTCTGGTTACTGTTGATTACATAAATTTTTGTAGCAATATTCTTTCAATGATACCAATATAATTTTTCAAAATTATTTTTTAGTTTCGGATTTGATTTGATTTTATAACAAATCATGTTATATTAATATTACTGATGTAAAATTTTGTTAAAAATTATTACGAATGATAAGGAAAAAAAAGGTTATATATAAAAGAAACAAATAATCAAATAATATACCATGACATCTTTTTTCTGGTCATTTTAGATATATAAATAGAACTTGCCAAACACTTGCAAACAACTTATCAACTTATTACATATAAACTAACTTATTACATAGAAACTGATTAACATTTTTATAAATAAAAAACACATAATAAGTTGAAATAAACAATCCCAAACACCCCCTTGCTTTGAGCCATTAAAATAGTTATTTTGTACATAAGTTCTATTAGATATATACACACGAAAATACAACTAATGACTAATCAAATAACATTCGACAAAAATCTGCTTCAAATCCAAAATTCCAAATATTTACATCAACTAACACATAATTCCCGAAAACCTCACGTATAGATGTAATTTTCACTAGTAGCATAGCAAACTTCATCATAATACCCAGAATGCCCTTCCACAATCACCTTACCCTTGCCTTTCTCCTGCAATAATAATATACAAAAAGTTTTATGATTTATTTCATGTTTTCCACATTATCCAGCATCATATAAGACAAGACAAAACAAATTGTACTGTAATTGACATGCATTTCATTGGGACTGATACTGAGATACTGATACTGATATCAATGGAACAAAAATGACAATTAGAATTGCAACTTTGTTTTATATGCTCTCTCATGTCATGTCAAACACAGTACAATCTGCTCTGTTTGTTATGTTCTGTTATGTCATACCTCTCGCATCATCGCAGCCGCTATATCTTCCAAGGAGCCAACACCGCCATCATATGTTGTACTATATGGCGGTATCATACCTTCAACGTTATTCCCCATAGGGGTAAAACCGTCATTTGAAACATAACAACTTGATTGGATCGGACACACCAAGTTTCCAAGGGCATTTTGGGTAACGGGGTATAAAATTGACTCATCAACAACGTTCGGTGCTTCTTGAAGGTTTATGGTGGTTGCTAACTTTTGACTATCATTTTCTTGAATCATCGGTAAAGATGAAATACCAAAAATACCCATACCAGAAGGAGTACTTGATTCACCAATTAAGTTGTTTGGTGGATATGAATTTGATCCTAACGATGGGTTCTCATAACCAATAAAAGTAGGAAGATAAGCAAAATCCAACCTTCCGTTTGGTGAAATTACCATATTACCCTTCTGATTTTCCTCGTGGCTAATCCTTTTTAAGTAACCACGGTATTTCTGAAGGTGACTAGCAACGTTTTGTTTAGTGAGATTTTCCACATTCATCACTTTTAGAATGCTTGTGGGAATAGCCTCTGTAAACAAGTGAAAAGTTCATTAAAAAAAAAACAAATAAATTAATTAATTTACCATTTTAACCCTTAAACTTACTGTCAACGCCCAAATGCTTTACAGCTGCAACAAATTTGTTATGTAGATCTTTAGTCCAAGAAAGGCGAGGCTTTTTTTGTGCTGATGAATCTTTTCTTCTTTTGTTTGGTTTTTCATTTTTGTCTGAAAATACATTTTCCACCTCATCAAGGCGATTTTTCCCAATCTTTCTTCTAATCACATGTTGCCAAATAAGCTTTAGCTCTTCAATTCTAACGGGTTTGAGCAAATAATCACAAGCTCCATGATATATTCCTTTTGTCACATGTTTTGTGTCTCCATATGAAGATAACACTAGAATAACAAAACTTGAATCAGAGATCTCAAAAAATGTCCAAGAATTTAAGTAATAATCAACTTTTGTATTTCATTTATTACTTACTTATGACAGGAAGATCCATCTCAAGCCCCACATGTTCAAGAAGCTTAAAACCATCCATATCAGGCATGCAAACATCACTAATAACCAAATCGAACTTTTCTTTCTTTTCTCTTAGCATCTGTAAGGCCAAAACCGCTTGATTTGTAGTTGTCACTGCAAAAATTCGCATATAATGAGAAGAAGTAAAGTTTGAAGGAGAAAATGATGTGATCGATATGAGATTAGAGGAGAAGTTTGTGCTTTAGAGATCTTTTTGAATGATTATGTGAAATAGTGTATTTGAATGTGTTTTTTCCAAAGTGATTACACTGCGACTTGAAGAATCGTTATATCAGCTACTCGAGATTTGATTATTTTTGAATTTTGAACATAAATAACCTAATCAGAATCATATAAGTTTTGACCCACACGATGAAAACTGATTTATGTGATTTAAGTCTCAATAATTTGTTTGAAACTGCTTTTAAACATTCTGTAAGTAACCCTAATTACTTCTTTACATAAAGAATAAATCAATTACTGAAGCCATGAGAATCGAGAAGAGCAAAGACTGACCATGATATTGGCATTTACGAAGGAGGGCTTCCAAGATCTTAAGGCAAGCGGGATCATCATCCACAGCCAAAACTCGCATGCCCACTGGAAATTCATCCGACTCATTTGCAGATTTCGGTTCCACCCCCATTTTTTCACACCACCTCCAGAATGATTGATATCGACAAGTCTCTTAAACCCTAGAATTACAAAATTAAATTCTTCAAATCAGTTGAAATTGAAATGATGATCATTCGTCAGCAACTGCTTTATGTGGTGTGGAACGTCCAGTAGAAAATGCCGTGTGAAAGTTACAGTATGCATTTTAAATTGGGTAAACCCTAGGTCTCACGTAGAGGCACTCTCATTGCTGATTTTTCCGTGGAATATTTTGATATTTCTTTGAATAATTAATGCCCTCAATCTATTTTAATATCGGGAGTAAATGTTGTTTAGCTTTATAGTGTTTTTCTTGTCCTTACAATTTACATCATCCTTACTAGGAAACTTTGCACACAAATAATCATAATCATTATCATTAATATCCATTATATTAATAAGATAAAAAGAATTTTGAATAAGGTAGATAGACGTGGGCAACATGTTATTACATGTCATCACATCCAAAATGTATCAAATCATCATCCTAGTTATAACACCAAAGATAAAAATAGGCAATACCAAATAACATATAATAACACCATTTTTTTTTTGTGTTTGTAATTCCTATTTTTCTATTTTGTTTTATTTTTTGAATGTATGTCATAATAATTTTTTTTTAAAAAAACATATAAATTAAATAACACATAATTAAAATAAAAACTAATTAAAAACTGCATTACAACGAAAAAACATAAAACAACATTCCAACGAAAAAAAACATAGACCGAAAAAAAAATAACAAAAAAAAACACTAATCTTCGTCTAAATATTTATGCTCAATCTTCATCTTCATTTTTCGGAGTGTCTCCAGTCGGTGGCAAATTATCCTCGCTAATTTGAAGAATTGTCAAATCTTTCGCAATACAATCATCCTCGGCTTCACGACGTAGGAACTCAAAATGATCTCGTTGCAACTCATATCTTTTACGCAAGGTTTCATTGTGTTCGTCAAATTTTTGTTTCGTTTCGGCTTGCTCTCGTCGTCTACTTTCGGCTTCATCCGCGTGCCGTTGAGCACACCTCGCTTTGTCGCGGCCTATCGGTCGTCGAGGCGGGGAGATCTCTTCAAGGTCGTTCAAGTCGTCCGGTATCTCATCCATGTCCGTATTGAGGTCAATGTTCGTCCGTGCGTCCGAAACATCGACCGAACCCGAGCCGCGCGACCTCTTCGATTGTTCTTGTAACGTCCCGATTCTCAGGTATTGTCTAAATAAGGTTTATTGGGTTAAGCTCTACTCGATGAGTTGGTTGACCTACTCGTCGAGTAGCAGCGGGGTGGGATTGCGTGTTAAGTGACCTACTCGACGAGTCCATATTGGGAACTGGCGAGTAGGTGCTGGCAGATGAAATCCTAAATCCCGGGGTTTGCACCTCTATTTAAAGGAGCCTCAGCCTCCTTTGGCCTCTTTGCAGTCTTTGAGAGCCCCTTAAAACTCTAATACGCGTGTGTGTGTGTGCCCATTGTGTGTTTGAAGCTTGAAAAGAGGATCTTTGGAGGGAGAAGGCTTGGAGGAGAAGGAGATTGGAGCAAGTAGAAGGTGGGAATCAACTCTTGTCTCAGTTATCATCTTCTGGAGGTAACCACATCGCCTTTTTCCTTGTGAATCTCTTATATTGGTTGATAATAAGTTGGAAAGATGAGCTATGGGTTAGATCTGAGGTTGTAACTTCAGATCTGGACCCTCCTTGGATTCTAGAAGCATAAAGTTTCAGTTTTGGTCATGATTAAGGTCCCTCTTGAGCATAAAGTTCCATTAAGAACTTAAAATAGGCATTTAGAGCCTTTATAGCCATGCATGCACGTAAAGTTTGCAACTTTACGTGATAAGCGTGCCCTAGAAGCTTGGATCTGTGATTTGGAGCCGCTGCATGGCTCAAAATAAGTCTGTATAGAAAGAGGACTGAATGGACTCGGCGAGTCGCAAGGTTGACTCAGCGAGTCACATGAAGATGGTCGTGGACTCGACGAGTTGGATGAACAACTCGGCGAGTCCGATGAAGATTACCATAAGACTCGACGAGTTGAAGAACAACTCGGCGAGTCGGATGAGTTTTCCCTAGAATATGTATGCATGTGTATCCGTCGAGTTGCAATGAGGGAACTCGACAGGTTGCCTTAAAGTTTGAACGAGAATCGAAGGAACTCTACAAGTCACCCCAATGACTCAGCGAGTTGGATTGTACTTCAAGGAACTCGGCGAGTAGCCGAGGGTACTCGGCGAGTTGGGGTCAACATGGACTGTTGACCTTGACTGAGGACTTTGACTTTGACATGGGGTTGACTAGTGGGTTATGGAGTACCTTATAAGGTTAAGGACTTATGAGTATATTGTACTATGATCATAGGTGGTGGAGCTTGTGTCAAGTGATCCGAGAGTTGGAGTTTATCTTCCAAGTCGACAATTGCAAGGTGAGTTATCCTCACTATATCGATAGGGTTTACGGCACCAAGGTCGGACCTTTAGCTGTTAATGTTACGGTATGCTACATGTGGTTATGATCTGTTAAATCGGAATTAGGGTAGACAATATGTTATGCTCTTATGATCCGTAAGGATTGGTATGTTAGTGACCTGCTAGGTCGGTACTCTAGTTACGAGAGAATTCTATGTTTGATGATCAGTGTGATAGATACGTTTGATTTTGTATATGCCAGTATATGATAGTTATGCGCACATGGTTATTTGCTTGTTGGTTGGGTTGAGGCGGTCCTGCTTTGTACTGAAGGCCAACATACCCTATGAGCGGTCCGGGGAGACTGCAGGTCCACGAGGCGGACCAGTCATGTTGAAGGCTCGGGACAGATTCAGATAGACTGTAGGCCCAGTAGGGCGGTCCAGTCAGGCCGATGGCCAGTATGCATGTTGATTGATTGATTGTTACTGATATGGCATTGTCAGTGTGGTATTGGTATTTCGGGGGTAGCTCATTAAGCCATCGGGCTTACAGTTTCAGTTTATTGTTTCAGGTACTTCAGGAGATCATGGCAAGGCGAAGGCGTGACCGTACCGTTCCTCATCCTTATGTTATGATTTTGGGACACTCTGATGAATATTGATTTGAAAACATTTTTGTAAACAATGTTATTTGATTTTTATTTATGATCGAAAAAGTTTAAATTTGGTGTAAAATTTATGGATGTTACAGTTCTTCCGTAAATGTGTCTGTTTTATTCAACTTTGGGTCTTCCTTCACAATCTCCCAAAAAATTCCGTGCTAAAAAACATGACCAGTCTCGACATGATATTGCTTCCTCGCAGCTCTATAAACGTCAAAGCCGGTCGCACCACTTTGCTTGTGCGAGGAAAGTTTGTTGTAGATGGAATTGAACTTGGTGCACTTCTTGCTTATTTGAGTCCACTTGCTACTCAACATGTCGTGATTGCGGTATTTTTCATCTTTATTCAAAATGGCAGGAAAATTCACGATCACGACTTCCCAAAAAGCAACTATTCGCATATCGTTTCCTTGCATTGGATTTTTTGATGTCCCGCACCAAGCCTCCGCTAACGCGTATTCCTCGTCCGCGGTCCACCATGTAGGAGGTTCGTCTTCCGATTGCTCCACCGCAACCGCTTTCCCTTTCCTTCGTCCTCTACCTTTTTGGGCTATTTTTTTCCCGCTCCCCCCAGCTTGCGTCTCGGGTACAGTTTGTTGGGTGGGTTGTGGTTGTGTGGTATTTTGTTGCATTGTAGCAAATGGGTTGAAATATTTTGTGGAAGGTTTGTAGTGAAATGTTGTGGGGGTGAGACGAGATTGAAAAAGTTGTCTTGTGTGTTGAGAATGTTAGTGTACATTTCGTATTGTGCAAAACCAAGAGGATGAGGTGTGTACTTAGCGAAACATTAGAAATAAACGTTCGGCCACATGCAAATACTATACACGCGATTCTGCTTGAATCCAACTCATGTCAATCATAGATCTGGGTTTCTAGGGCCTGATTAACACGTAAAGTTTCCAACTTTACATGTAAATAAACACCCATGAGGGTTTTAGGGCTCAAAATGCACCAAAAGAGTAGATCTAGGGCTTTCATGCAATATGGCTCCATAAAGGCAGTAGATCCAAGCTCCTGGAGCTCAATCATGCCTAGATCTGGAGGCTAACAACTTATTACAACCCACAATGCACAAACAAGCTTGGGGAAAGGCTCAAGAAGGACTTTCATGGAGCTACATAGGACAATAAGCATGAAAACAGAGGGAAACTAAGTTATACCTCCAGGAAATCACTGAGATAACCCAAATATGCCTGGCCTCCTTCTTCTCTTCTTGATCCACACTCCTTCCCTCAACAAATCTTCAAGAAAACACACCAAAAAGCTTCAAACTCACAAGGAACAAGGCTTGAACGAAGTATAGAGCTCTGAGGGTGAATGGGGGCGAGCTTGGGGGCGGATAAGAGGGTTTAAATAGGGTGCAAACCCTTGAAATTTAGGGTTTCATCAGACAGCGGGGACTCGCCGAGTCCAGAATATGGATTCGCTGAGTCGCCAACTTAAACGTGTTCCGGATCCCGTCTCTACTCGGCGAGTCGGACCTGCAAATCGCCGAGTCCAAGGCTAAAAATGAAAAATACTAAGATAAATTTTACGTACCAGGAACCAGGTGCTACATTAAATACTACAGTCGTGGTGTTGAATACGACAAAACAGTCGCGAACCTCCTCACCACCACGTCGTAGTGGCCCCGCCATGTCATGCTAACAGGGTTTTCAGCAGCTTAATGCATTCAACCACGTTCTTTGATTCCAAAGGGTCTCCAACTTAAATCTAGTCCAAAATAGGGTCTAAATGGATAAAGTTTCTAACTTTATCCAATAGAACCCTCCAAAATGACTTGATCTCAACTTTAAGATCTAAAACACTTTATGGCTTAAACAATAATCATCCAATCCTTAAGGTTACTTGCCCAAAGTCTCCATAAGAGTTTCTGACATCAAACACATCATAAAAAATGGTGCTTTTCAGACATGCATGTCCAATGCATGTCTTGAACTCTTATTAGGTCAAATTAGGTAAAAAGGGCCAAGATTCCAAGCATGACCTCAAAACTTAAATCTAAATCAGATCAAAAGAGACAAATGCGCCAAATGGCTTAAAGATTCATAAAGTTGCAATATTTATGAGATTCAACCTTCAAACCAACAAAGCATAAGAGAAGAGTGGACAAAAACCATAGATCCATCAACTAACTCATCAAGGCGAAGAATTTATACCTTCTAGAGATGCTTGATGAAGATAAAAATTTGGACCTTAGTTGCTTTGGACTCCCAATATAATCTTCCACCACTTTCTTCCTTCACAAGCACACAACTGTGACATCCCCATTTTCACGGCTAGAAAAGACCGATTTTGTTTATGCTTGTTTGAAAATCAGAGTAATATTTTTCATAAAAGTGTTGCGGAATTTGTTCCCAAAATAAAATATGATAAAGATTTATCAAAGCATTTCCATAGAAATGTATTTCATTAAAAAGACTCGGGATGTCATGTTCGATACAGATCAAAAGCATAAACAATACAATATAAGCCTTACTACATTATTTCATATCTACAGGCCTATATCTGTAATCCCTCATCCAAAACATTACATTTATGCTCGAGCGCCACTACATATAATACATGAAACTGAGTGGGTCAGGCTTGGGAGCCTGGTGAACACATAGGGTTTTCAAGCCACAATAAATAAGTTTATTAATTTCATCAAACAACAATAACCCGATTACCCATTCCCGTTATCCTCACATTACGTCCCTAAAACAATTATCATAAGGGACCTAGACTAAGGATCAACATCGGGATAGACACTAATGCTAAGGGGATTCCTCAGCAATAAATGTCCTTAAGGCAACCATGTGGGGGATGGAGTACACCGGTGAACACGTCGTTCACAAACACCTACAGGTTGTGAGCCTGCTAGCATTCCACTAGAATGTCTAGAAGAGTCTGTGGTCGTCATCCATACTCCGCTAGATGATAAAATCAACAACAGCAACATCGAGGTCTCTCATCATTTTATCACACATCATCTTAGTACATCTACCCATGTTTTACCCCAACATTTTTGTAGAAATAAAATACATATACAGTTTAAATCATTTAAAACATGTATAAAAATCATTCATCCGACATAGATAGCAAGTATTTAGATAATATGCACACTTAGCATGTAATTTATATATAATACTTCATATCTATGTTAAGATGAAACTAACTATGCACTCACCTGAGAAGGTGGTGACTCGGCACTTGGACAACACTTTGTTACTCTTAACACAATTTTCCTTCGGCAAAACCTAGTATCATTACCACTAGGGTTTAGTTTATCATTCACCGAGACTAATTAATAGTCTAGATATTATTAATATTATATAAGCGTTAAACAATACTTATATAACCCATAATAATAGCCTAAGTAGTCATTATAAGTTCCTAATAACGTTACTATAATTATTTAAAAGCTATATTAAAAGTTGCGTAGGCGTAGCTCACTTACAGCGAGTTTTAAAGAAAACAGGGCTTTGCTTGGAGCAACGTTTCAAAACCGAAAGACCCTTTTCTCGAGATTCTGGGAGCCTCGGGGCTTCCTTCAGGTGCTAGGGGGTTTCCTAGGGTTTAGGGGGGGTTAGAGGAGTAGTGAGAGAAAGTAGATAGAGAAAGAGTTGTGAAAATGTGTGAGAAATCTGGGAGAATTCGCATGGTATTTATAGGGCCAACAGCTCGGACTTACGCTGGGCATACCGAAGGCTACGATGGGCGTAGCTTCGGATAAGGCTCCAGCTCGCATACAACTGGCTCACACTTGCATCGGAAGGATAAGGCCGAAGGTACGCGGGGCGTACCGGACTTCGTATGCGGGCCGTAATGCGAAGGTGAGGTGTCAAAATCCGAAGTGATCTCCTGATCAGCAATGGGCGGTCCAGATGCTGCCACGTCGCCTATCTCGCATCAGGTCTCGCAATTTGCACACTCAACTTCAAAAATTCGAATATTCCTCATACGAGCTCCGTTTTCGACGTTCTTTATATCCACGTGAAGGCGGGAACGTATTCTACAACTTTCGTTTATACTGTATCGGCTAATTCTGACTTAATTTTAAAAGTTATATTATTAACAGGCTGGTACATGATTGGTCCGTTAAATTCTCATAATTTTTTCATCCGACGTCCGTTTTCGTCTATCTTTTTATCGTTACGCTACTAATAACGAGATCTTCGATTCTCATTCAGGTTGTGTCGGCTAAAAAACGCTCGATCTAATACTCGAACTTCGGGCCGTACACCGTTAAGCCGAAACTTCGAAAAATCATAATTTCCTTATACTAAGTCAGATTTGGGCGTTCTTTTTTTTATGGACGCTCTCGGTCTAACGTATTCTACGACTTTTGTTTAGATTGCTAAGGCTAAAAGTTGCTCTATTGTAAATTCACTATTTACGCTTCCCGATATTGTGCCGGTTCCGTCGCAAAAGTTCAACGGGTCATAACTTCTTCGTTATAACTCGAATTTCGATGTTCTTTATATCACCGGAATCCTTGTTTCGACCACTACAACTTTTTGTAAAGATATCAGGCTTATCCCACACTTTAATTTTGACACTTATTTTTATTCTTTATTAATTATACATTTATAATTAAGTTATAAGCACACAAATACACATAATTCACATAGTATTCAAATATTTCATCTTTATTACTTCAAAAGAGTTATAATTGTTGACCTAGACTATTACATCATCTAAAATGCTTAGCCCCGAAACACGGGCGTTACAACAACACACACACTTATAGGCCAAAAACTCACACAAGGGATCTAGGGTTTGCAATGGACGATTTAGAAAAATGGAGGCTGATAAGAGGGAGGCTATGAGAGGTTACGAAGTTTAAATAGAGGATCAGCCCATAAACTTTAGGGTTTTTCTCCAACAGCCGCCTCCACTTCGTGGCAACCTTACCACGTCGCGATGATTCGTTAACCCCCCCGCGACCCAAAAGCTAATTTCCACGTCGTGGTGAGGCTTCACCACGTTGTGGCCGAAAAAGACATCCAACCTTTTTCCCCCTCTGAATCCCTGATTCGATTCATACAAGAAAACAGATGTTACAATAACCGTATACTACCTATCGACTACTGCTATAATAAATAAATTAACAAAACGAATGTAGATTGCTCCTAATGCATCGTCTAGGAGTGACCATATTCATTCAATTGTATCCACCATTTATTCATCCTTCCAGAACCATCCTAATGATCCATCTTATTTTCAAGATAAAACTATTTTGATCCCTACAAACGAAGAAGTCGATGCTATCAACGACTACATGTTAGAATTGATGAAAGATGAAGGGAAAACGTATCTAAGTTCAGATTCTTTATGTGAGACTGAGGCACAAGATTCTTTTGAGGAATCAGTATACTCTCTAGATGTGTTGAATTGTTTTAAGGATTTTGGAATTCCCAACCATAAACTTTATACTAAAAAAAGGTGTTCATGTCATGTTACTTCGTAATATTGATCAAACCAAAGGGCTATGCAATGGTACTAGATTACAGATTGTAAGGCTTGGAAGACACGTCATTGAAGCCCGAATTATATATGGTAGATTTTTCAACAAGACTACTTATATACCTCGCATGAAGTTAACCTCGTCTGATAAGAAAAATCCATTCCGTTTTCGGAGGCAATTTACTGTAGTTGTTTGTTTCGCTATGAACATTAACAAAAGTCAAGGACAATCATTATCACATGTTGGATTATATTTGTGTAAACCCGTCTTCACGCATGGTCAGTTATATGTAGTTGTTTACCGTGTCACAAGTAAAAAAGGTATGAAGGTACTCATATGTGACGTGGAAAGTCGTTCAACTAATAAAACAAAAAATGTTGTGTATAAGGAGGTCCTTCAACGATTATAGATAGTTGCCGATTTAAATGTATCTTCTACACATTTCAATAATACCAATAACCATAATTTTTTTTTGTATTTTTTTTAATATTTGTAGACATTTGTATGTTTGGTCGAAATTAGCACACAGTTTCGTATTTAAGTCCTCTACACTTCATTAGTTTTGACCGAAATCCATAAATTCCTCTAACTAGGGTAAAAACGACAATTTACCTAGAGTGGTCCGGAAGACAAATTTATAAAATTCGCCATAAATTGCAGAAAAATTGTATGGAAGTGTGTGAATACTACTTTAAAGATAAGAACTTAATCTATCTTCATGTGATACATTTTTGAAAACTATGGAGCTTGGTGGGGGGGGGGGGGGGAACATGTCCTGAACAGACCCTAAGTTTTATGTAGAAATCTGGAATTTAAAATACAATGAATTCTTAAATATTTGTAATTCCTGTGACATGTTGCGTTTTTTTGCATTCTTTTATGGACTTCCTCTTATAGCATTCATATATTATGTCATAAACTAATGAAAATTTACTCAATAGTTGTTATATTTGAACCCACTTATCATGCATCATTCCTTCTAGGTCATCCTATTATTGATAAATGGAAAAGTGATTGTTCCTCTCTTTACTGGTTTACTATAGGTTCCATAAATTGCTAAAATAATGAATCATATTATTAAACAACGAATGTTGTTATTACGAATCTCACACCTAATAGAAAAATTAAGTTATGCAATTTGTTTGATTCATTTTTTTCTGCGACAATTGTGAATATTTCACACATATTACCTTCTGTTTTGCTTATTGTTTGTCAGTTCGATTTATCAGATCACTTCAATTCATAAAATCATTAATGGAGTACATTTTGGGCAACAAAAGAAATGATGCACAAGATCACCCATCCATCGTAAATTACAGTTTTTGATTATTTTTTTTAGTTTTACACTTATCACCATCGAACTCTAACATCATTATTGAAACTCTTTCAAGAACATCATTACATACATTTGATATTTTATGTTGTACAAGTAAATATTTTTGAAAAACTAACATACAACAAGAATGTTCTTGATCTGTACAAGTGTTTTGAAAAACTAACGTACAACGAGAATGTTCTTGGTACAAGCGTACAAATAATGTGCTTTTTGGAGTTATTGTTAAAAAAACCATGGACAACTATACAACGTCAGTTTATTCCGTCAGGTGGTAGAGAAATTTTTTGACATTGGTGGTATATCATTTTTGTGTATAATTTTACCATCTTCCTTATGCGGACTCATTATTGCTGAATGTGATAATGGAGATGAATATCTAAAAAAGTTTTTATTTGTTTGTAAACCAACGACTTTAGATTGCAAATCGTTACCGTTCCCAATCTCTAAATACGTTGCGGTAAGATTGCTATGGTAGTTATGAGTTCGAAGTCGTTGCATTTCAAAATTATGTGGTTATCATACACACTGTCATCGTAAGACTTTATCTGTATTGTATTTTAGGTATATTATTTTAGTTTATTTTATTATTGATAGGTTATTTTCTTTGTAGTGATTGCTTAAGGATTTGATGGATTATGATTACTTCCACCTCATAAATTCATTTTAATCCAATACATCCAATTTGTTTTAACATAAAAAGTTGTCTATAAAAAAATCTTTCAATGATTATAGATATTTATCGATTTCATATATCTTCTACACATCAATAATACTATTAGCCATAATTTTCTTTTTATAATTATTATGTATTGTCTATACTATCCCATGTATGTATTTTTTATGCATTTAACTTGTTATAATCTAATAAATTATTTTTCTACAAACTCAAACTTTAATCAAATTTATTAAAATCTAATGAAAAGCCTAAATATAAGTCTTGCGTTGTTGATACACATGAGTCTATATACCTTCACCGTATTTCTTCAGCTCCTTCGACTTCTGGTCTTTATACAAAAGTTTTCATTACTTGTTCTTCACAATCGTGCAATCAACGTGGAATCAATACCAAATAGTTCCGTCTTTAGAGGTACATATTTTTTGATTTCATTACCCCTTTCAAACTTCGTCAAAAGATTCGTTGCTTTCAAGGGGATAGATTGCTTCCTGATGTTCATTAGCGTACACGATTCGTCCATTGATGTTTTCCTCCATTTTATACCAATTTTTTTCTAAAGTTTTTTGTTCGTCGATAAACGTGGGATTAATTTCAGCTGATTCCTCGTTTCGCCGATTCAACGACCGACTTCATCTCGTGGATTTTTGAGCTGTTTTTCGTTGTTTGTTTATTAATCCCCACTTCCGTCATTAGTATTGTTGGATTCACAATCTGAAATTATCTATTATTACCCCCAAATCTGATATTCATCTGACATCCGAATCAAAGGTAATTGTTCTGAGCCGCACTCTTGATTTGTTTCTTTTGTTTTCAAAAGTTTAACTCATAAATTGCTGCATTTGCTTTAATCCATCTTTTCAACAAACTCTATTGAAACCCTCATTATTTCCACCATTCTAGTAACGAACTAATTCTGTTTCAACTTTCAAATTGAGGTTCTCCTTTAACAATCGCTTGAATGTTAATTCAGATATGCCCTACCTATCTATGACTTGTTTGATGAAGCTTCAAGGGCAATAAAGAGAAAGTTATCTCAATGTTTTTTTGTTTTATGTTTTTTGTGCTAGTAAATGTTAGGAATATAGGGGTGTATCGATTTGCTTACTGAAAGTGATTATTGTGACTTACAGAATTAGAATCTACTAACAAGATAATCAATCGACTAAAATCTGCTTCACCAGCTCTGATTAGATAACGAGAAAGTGGGAATCACAAACTTTCACCCCAACATTCAAAACTGATTACTGTTATAATGCACATTCAAACACCCCCAAATTCTCAGTCTAGGGTAATAAGTTGATTGTTATTGACAAATATATGAACATAACTTCAGTTTACATGTCCTTTTTCTTTTTTACTTTTAGATGGAATCCAAGCTGGATTGTGATGCGGATCATGGTCATGATCATGATCCAAACGAAGGTTCCATGGTCAAGATAGAAGAGAATGGAAGGCGTCCAGGGGTATATATCTACAGACAAGATGTTGTAAAGAGCAAAACTGATGGAAAGACAGGTGTAGTGACAGAAGTTGCAGGTGATTCTGATTCAGATAGCAGTAGTGATGATGAAGATGAAGATGAAGACAATGAAGTGGTGGGCCCCAAAGAAGATTTACATGAAAACATCACTGGAAATAATACTGATAATGATGATGATGAAGAAGAAGAAGAAGAAGAAGAAAACACCCCACTTCCAGCAGACCATGTTAGGGTTCTATGGATGGATGAGTCAGAGTCAACCCATAGTCAAAATGATGTGATAGTCATTGACAGAGGTTTTTTACATGGAGATTATGTTGCTTCTGCTTCTGATCCAACTGGGCAAGTGGGTGTTGTTATTGATGTCAATATATCCGTTGACTTGTCAACCATTGATGGGTGTGTCATAAATGATGTCTCTTCAAAGAATCTGAAACGTGTAAGGGATTTTCAAGTGGGCGATTATGTAATTTTTGGTCCATGGTTGGGTAGAATCGATGATGTTCTTGATAATGTCACAGTCATGTTTGATGATGGATCAGTTTGTAAAGTTATGAAAGCTGATCCTTTAAGGTTAAAACCCGTTGGCAAGAATCTTCTAGAAGATGCACATTACCCATATTACCCTGGTCAAAGAGTCAAAGCAAGTTCTTCATCTGTTTTCAAGAATTCAAGATGGGTGTCTGGGTTATGGAAAGCTTCAAGATTGGAAGGAACTGTAACAAATGTGACAGCTGGATCCGTTTTTGTTTATTGGATTGCATCCGCGGGTTATGGCCCGGATTCTTCAATCACACCTTCTGAAGAACAAAACCCTAAAAACTTAAAGTTATTGGCATGTTTTTCACATGCAAATTGGGAACTTGGTGATTGGTGTCTTCTTCCATCTCCAAAAGACTCTGTAAAAGGTAGATTACAAGGTCAAGAGAAGTCCGAGAGTGATTCCGAAGTGCAAGAAAACACTGGAATCGGAATCACCAATTCCAATCCTTCTACTGAATCTAGTTCTTGTAGTGGTTCATTGCCTGTTTCAAAAGGTTCGAGTTCTGGGACTCATGAATCTTGGCCTTTACATAGGAAAAAGGTAAGAAAAGTTATGGTGAAGAGGGATAAAAGGTGTAAGAAAAAAGAGGAAAATTACGAAAAAGCCCTTCAAATTGTGAACACGAAAACACGAGTTGATGTACTTTGGCAAGACGGGAGTACAAAACACGGATTGGATTCCACTTCTTTGATTCCAATTGAAAACCCTGGAGATCATGAATTTGTTTCTGAACAATATGTTGTGGAAAAACCTAGTGATGGGAATGATGCTGCTGATGATGATCATGATGATGAAGTTAGTCGTGTTGGAGTTGTGAAAAGTGTGAATGCAAAAGAAAGAACTGCATGTGTAAGGTGGTTGAAATCGGTTGCAAGAGCAGAAGATTTTAAGGAATTTGATAAAGAGGAAGTTGTGAGTGTGTATGAGCTTGAAGGGCATCAAGATTATGATTATTGTTATGGGGATGTGGTTGTGAGGTTACCATCTGCTGACGTGGCAAGGTTGACCGATGGGAATGAGGTCAAAGGAGATTTTTCGGATCTTTCTTGGGTTGGAAACATTACAGGGCTTAGAAATGGTGATATTGAAGTTACTTGGGCTGATGGGATGGTTTCAATGGTATGTTGAATCATATTTCTTGTAAAAAGACATGAATGCCCTTGTTGTTTTTTTCATTGATATGTTTGTTTGGTGATATCAGGTGGGCCCACAAGCAATATATGTAGTAGGGCGTGATGATGATGATGACTCAGCTGGTGGTGGAAGTGAAGTAAGTGATGATGCAGCAAGTTGGGAAACAATGGAGGGTGAAGATAATGATATGGAAAATCTTCAAAAGGCACTAGAGGTTCTTTTCTATTTCTATTTCTATTTATAAATTATAATTCTCTTCATGTCATTCATAATTTTACAAATAAAGTGATTTAAAACATTTATTTTTTTGTTCAGGATCTTGGGATGCAAAATGGGTCACAGGATACAGATGAGCAAACAGCTGAAAGCATTCAGACAAATGGTGCGCTTTCTATACCCTTAGCTGCCCTTGGATTCATGACAAGGTTAGCAAGTGGAATTTTTTCTAGGGGTCAAAGAAACATTACAGATAATTCAGGGGGTGATAATGTAACATTACATAGGGAAGATAAAAATGATGATGTGTCTAGTTCACGAAAATCCAGCTCTACTGATAATACCCTTGAAAGATTGGCTTCTGGTAGTGAGGAGCATGAACATGAACATGCTGACGTGGAGGAAAAGTTTTTATTAGATTCGCCAGCTCAGCGATTAAATATTGATGATTCTGGTAAATCAAGTGAGGGGGGGAATGGAAATTCCAGCTTTAAAGGATTTGATATTGTGAAAGATCCTCTTGATCATTATTATCTTGGTGTCAATGGACAGGTGAGTTTAATGGAATTGTTCATTTTATTGAAATGAAAAAAGACATAATTACGCAAATGACCCCTGTTCTTTGCAGAAAGTCACAGGTTCTGTCCCTAACTTTTTTTTTTTCTGATACAGATGGTCATTGTGGTTTTAAATTATTGTGTGTTCGGTTCTTGACCCATGTGGCCATGTGAAATGACCACAATGTTCTTTTTTAATTAAAGTTAGTGAAAGTTATAAAAAAAATATTTAAAGGGGTATAAAAGTCATTTTACATTAGTCAGGGGCCGACCATGCAAGAAGTTGAAACCACATGGACCATCTTTATAAAAAAAAGCTAGGGACTGAACCTTGACTTTTTGTAAACCAAAGGGACTATTTATGTAATTTTGTCGAAAAAAGAAAATTGTTTGTTTTGCTTGATGGAATGGAATTGGCCATTCTTCCATTTTGTTATTTTTTTTAACGCTGTCATAGAATATAATAGAAAGTATAATCAATCTTTATTTATGTAAATCCTTTTGGAAAAAAATCATCATTTACAATGACGTACAATTTTATTATTGAAAATTACCAAAAAAAACATTATTGTTGTTACAACTTATTCGGGTTCTAAATTTATCCTTAGTTTATTTTTCATTTGTATATAGAAGTTCTTTAACTATAATCAAATACCATTTCAAATATCCTAAACCCTAAAACCTGTACATTATATTTTTACATTATATTCGCAGAATATCACCGGAAGAAAATGGCTGAAGAAAGTCCAACAAGATTGGAATATCCTTCAAAACAACTTACCAAGTAATTTCCAAATTTGCCCCTTCAGTTTCCCATACCAATAATTACAAAAAACTGCTAGTATTGTCTATAAAATAATCATTATCTTTTTTTTCTAAACAGATGGAATTTATGTCAGATGTTATGAAAATAGAATGGATTTATTGAGAGCTGTAGTAGTTGGAGCATATGGAACACCTTATCAAGATGGCCTTTTCTTTTTTGACTTTCATCTCCCCCCTGAATACCCCGATGTTCCTCCGGTAACCAACCTTCTACTGTCTGTTGTCAACTGTCAACTGTCAACTGTTAACTGTCTACTGATGTATTGTTTTTTTTTTTTGGACTTATATTAATAATGAATGATGAATGATGTACAGTCAGCATATTATCATTCGGGAGGATGGAGAATAAACCCTAATTTATACGAGGAAGGAAAAGTTTGTCTTAGCCTGTTAAATACATGGAGTGGAAAAGGAAACGAAGTTTGGGATCCAAAATCTTCCAGCATTCTTCAAGTTCTGGTTTCACTACAAGGCCTTGTGCTTAATTCCAAACCCTATTTTAATGAAGCTGGATATGATAAACAAGTTGGGACTCCAGAAGGAGAGAAGAATTCTTTGTCATATAATGAGAATACCTTCTTATTGAACTGCAAAACAATCATGTATCTCATCAGAAGACCCCCAAAGGCACACCTACACCCTACTTTTCTAATTAAACAGTAAATTCACAGTTTTAATTATTCTGTTTTACTTTTTTTTTGTAGGATTTTGAAGATCTTGTGAGGGAGCATTTTAGAGAGCGTGGGTATTATATTCTCAAGGCGTGTGATGCGTATATGAAAGGCTATTTAATTGGCTCTCTTTCTGAAGATGCCTCTGTATGTGAAACCAGTATTCCGGATGCTAATTCTGTTGGGTTCAAGCTCATGTTAGCAAAAATTGTGCCAAAGCTTTTGTTAGCCCTCAATCAAATCGGAGCTAATTGTCAAGAGTTCATTCATTTACAAGATTCGTAATGTCTTTTTTTTACCCTAAAAAAGTGGGATCCGATTAAATGCAATGTATTTGGAAAGGAATATTGTACATTTAGGGGGGTTTTATGGCAAAATTTGAAAAATCGGATATCCTGATTTCTCAAGCTAACTAACCACACAATTGGGGTGTGTTTTTGGGGTTTGATTTGTTGGATAAGCTATCGAGAGGATTTGGTGGCTATTTTTTGTTTGTTTTATACTTTTGTTGGTGGAAGTGCAACCATATTTGATTCAAGATGAGTGGAAAAGTTATTTGAAAACATGTTATATGCAACTTTGAAACATTTTTGATTTTGGATTCTTTGAGATATAATGTGTTGTGTAATCATGTGTTTGACCAATTTTGACACAGTAGATTTCATGTTTGTGGTTCGGTTTTTCTACTTCATATCTTGCTCTTCATCAGTTTGAAGATATGAAGATCAGAAAGAAGGAACTAAAACTGATGTTGGAATTAAGGATAATCAGTAAAAAAATTTGATTTTTATTTTGTAATTATTTAGATGTCGGATAAAACAAATGGAGAGGCATTTAATCGGGATATATTAATATTGAATGTTTAAAATATTATCTATATGATTCATGTATAAAACAAACAACTTGGTTTTAATCTCCAATACAGAAGCAATGTTCATTGATTAAGTAGATAAAAGTAATGAAAGACAAAGCATTGCAGATTCATACATTTTGATATTCAATATACTTGTGCCCTGATGCTAATTTTTAGCTTATAGATTAATTGTTTATTTTTTACTTAATGTTCACCTAATCCGATATTTCTTTTTCCATTTTCTCAAGTATGCATACGTATATTTGTTATATCATATGAGTATATACCAAAAGAAAGATTTAGTCCAAAATCCATATATCTAATATAATATTCCAATAATGTATAATTAGTTTTAGTAAATAATATAAAAAAACAATTAAATATAATCTTGTTGGCGTCATCTGTATGAGTGTGGCAACTGAAAACCAGTTACTACCAATTTGTCAGCAAACATCTTCCCTGTCTTTGGCATAATATGCCAGTGTAAAGTCAAGTTAATATCCCTTCCTCGAAGATTGCTTCCCTAAATTTAAAAAAAAAACAAAAATATATTACAAAATATATCCAATTATAGCATATTGTACTTTCAACATTTTTTCTTATTTATACTTTGAAAAACCTATCATGTGAAAAATGCTTTGTATTTTTTGATGGCATTGTAGTAATATGAAGAAATAAAAGTAGTTGATTACCTGATCAATGAACCTGTACTTATTCTTAACTTTTGTAGAGAATTTTGCATCTTCTTTTAATTGTATGATTCCATCCCACAATGACACCTGTAAATCAGGAAAAAGACATAATTGCCCTTATCATCATCATCATCATCATCATCACTGAAAATCACCATGTTTTATCTTAAACCAATGTGTACAATATTAAAGAAGATTCTCTCACCTGATTCATGGCATTTTTTGGAGTTCCATATTCAGCAGCTAAAAATACAAAGACCTGAAAATCAGATAAGAAAAAGGTCAACTGTCAACATGGCATTCTTCTTCCAGACATGTTAGTTTATTCTTCACTTCAATGTGCATCTACATTGCCACATTGGTTATTTTGACGCTGTTTATATACAATTTAGAAAGCAAGAACAGAGCCACAGAATGTGAGAGACTTTTGTTTATCTGTATGAAGAGTGGAAGAAAGTAAGAGAATGAGAAACAATAATAGATAATAAATTGCAACCAACCTGCTTGGTATTCCATGTAAACAATGATTGTAGGTCTGCAGATATGCTTAGTGTCATGCCAATCTGCATAAACAGAAGACATATAATTGTTAATTAAACTAAACTTAAAAACCCTAAAAAAATCGAGATGATAAGTAATTTGATTGCATCAAGAGCATGGAATCCGATTACAAACTCTTCATAGATATTAGATCGTAGTTCTTCGGGACAAAAACATCATCAATTTTCCAAAAGGCAAATCGATGGTTCAATTATTTCAAAATCAATAAACCCTAAAATTCAACAGAGCAACTAATTTTTTTTTTTTTAGGCAGAAACATGAAGAATTAATTACCTCGTCGTCTCCGTTGGGTCTATTCTGGAATCGATTTACGTTCAAAACCTAAAAATCGATAACTCGAAGTTGATTAGTCGACAATTGCCGATAGTGATCTAGTGAAAACAACAATTAATGGGGGGAGAAAGAGAAACCTGAACATGTGCAGTTGGGGAAGGGGAGTTGAAATTGTCTGAAAAAGAGGCCATGGCAGCCATTAGAGCTAGAATCGTAAGGGAAAATGTTAACAGAGCATTGGCTCTGTAACCGAAGGAATGCATCTTTGATCTCCCTCTCTGCTGCTGTTACTGCACTGGAGTTTAGAGGGAACGGAACAAAAGAAAGAGGAAGGTGCGTTAACAATTTACCATGGATAATTCACATAAAAACCCTTACGCCTTGTTCCCGAGTTTTTTTTTTTTTTTTTTTTTTTTTATTTTTTTTTTTTTTTATTTTTTTTTATTTTTAAATTCATTAAAGGTAAAGGGAAGGAAAATTTTGACGGAAAGAAAGGGAGATGAAGGAAAATATTCATTATTCCGTGTTCTCGAGTTCGAAGGAAATGAAAGGAAAATTTTAAGTTTTTGTGTTCCCGAGTTAGAAGAAAAGAAAAATAAAACCTAAAATTTTCCTTCCCCTCACTTTCTTTCCAAATCCGCCCAATTTGAGAGGAAAATTTGGAAGGAAAATGTGACTCCAAAATCCTTCCCCTCCCCCCACTTTCCTTTCATTAATGAAACTTGGGAACACGATTTTCCTTTCACACCCCTCACTTTCCCTCCGTTTCCTCCCATTTCTCTCCTTAAGTAGAACTCGGGAGCAAGGCGTTAATTTTTTTTTGAAGAGTAAGGGGTGATTGGTTTAGCTTTTTAGAAGTTAATTAAAAGATTTTTTGGAAAAGTTACAAAAAGTCAGGTTTTTCTCACTTTTCCAAAAAGTTGATTTTTCTTCTTTGCAAAATCCAAAATAACTTTTAAAAGTCTTTTGCCAAACATCTTTTGCCTATGATCTTTTTCTAAAAGGACTTTTGGCAATTCAAAAACTAAGCCAAACACCCCCTAAATTGCAAAATTGGTCCATATGCTTTATCAAAAAGTGTAGTTTCGGGCCATTTCTTTTTTTTTTTCGCGCACGGATCATCCAAAATCGAAACTATCGTGCTGAATTGGCCCATCCACTTAACAAACATCCAAAACTCACGTTAACTCTCTCCATGTGCGAGACACATGATGGGTATTTTCGTCATTTCCTATTCTTTACTTCCCTTATCGTCAATATGTTTTTCTTTACGTAACTAATCCCTAAATATCAGTGTCTGTCACACCCCAAAACCATGAACGACGGAAACGTTCTGGGGCGGAGGACGTCATGTACAATATCACAACAATGAATAATAGTAAACAAGCAACAACATCATCCATTGCATTAATAGTATAATTTCATACATGTGTGTTCTGTCAAGTTATATAGACACCAAAATATACATATCAAAATAAAAGATGAGTCTTGAACGAACTCCATCTTCTCAAAAGCCTGGCACCTGTACCTGTCTATTGGTGACCTGAGAATACAAGTTATTTTAAAAGCGAGTATCAGCTTAAAGCTGGTGAGATCATAAGTATACTAATGTCTGTGTTTGTATGAAAGCATTTATAAGATGTTTTGTACAATGTTTTGTAAAATGTTTGAACTCTTCTAGAAAACCCTATGTTTCCTACTAATGGTAGCCTTCTACCAAGGCATCTAGTGTCTGTGTGTATGTCTCTTGTAAGAGCGTGTATTTTCCCTAATCCGACTATCATTAACCAAAAATATAGTTTTTGCATTACCGTGCATCGTGTGAATATTCACGAATTGAATGTAATGGGAAAAATATCGTAGTACTGTAGTATTTGTAATAAGTGACTACTGCTGTACTAACTACCTTAAAAACAAAAGGTGTTCAAAGAAACATGTGATCGACCTGTATCCTGCTACCGACTCTAGTAAAACGACGATGTAAGACGCCGTAAGAAATGACATTTGGCACCTGTAGACTTGCAACTCCTACTGTAGCGAGCAGCAAGGTGTAGGATAGTCAATCCAGTATAGATCTATACGCAAACTCATACGCTCCCCAATTAAAGAGATTCGGGATACAAAAACGGTCACGACAGGAAGTGCCATGACCCGTCTAATGGTTCACATAACTGCATGAATGTACATGTAATGAATGTGCTAACTGCAAAGTGTACTCTTTCTCTGTCTAGCCTGTATGTACTGAAATGTTCTGCGTGTGCTAGCTGTAATGTATGTTCTCTCTCTATCTAGCATGTATAGTAATTGTTGGAATAGTGTCTAAGGCTGCAACTATATTAAGCAAGTATTTGACCCGGTTGTGCATGATCCTTTTGGGTTGCCTTCACCATAACAACTTGATAGGATGATTTATTAAGAGAGAGTAAATATTATTAGTATATTATGAGAATAATATTTGATTAATATAAGTCATAGAATCAATTGGAATTAATTTGATGACTTAAAGAGATTAATTAAATAAGAGGGTATAAACTGTCAGTTGTTTGATAGTTAAACTTTATACTGTAAATCCATATAGATATGTATTGGACGGATTCTAAAAGCTTGGGATAGCTTCAAATTGTAACAACGTAAATTTTAAAACCAATTTTTTCATTTTTGTAAACATCAAAAACCATCGTTTAATATTCCAAATTCAAATGTGAACAATATTATCATAACGAAATACATCCCATGATCATAAAAACAATTTCTCCGTGAGTGTGTACAATCACGCCGGCGCCTTCCCACGGTCCTTGCTAGTACCTGAAACACATAACACAACAACTGTAAGCATAATTGCTTAGTGAGTTCCCCAAAATACAACCTACGCACATATGCCTTTCCAGGCCCTGACCTTCCGGTCCATGTGTCTCAGGGGACTTCCGTCCTGACTAGGTAAACCTTCCGGTCCTACCCACGTCAACCTTACGGTCCACATCGCAACGCCTTCCGACCCATAACATATTTGCCTTCCGGCCCATAATATAATGCCTTCCGGCCCATATCAAGCATATCATACATGACACATATAACGAATAACTTATCACACATAACACATATATCTCATAGTATATCCGACCTTCCGGTCACACAGACAAACCCTTCCGGGTACAGTATAGTGAGAAAACTCACCTTGTGGAAAGTCTAAGATCTCGTGTCCTCGCTATCACTGAATCCAAACGACGGCTCAGCCTCGCCTAAACATAAAAATATTATTTATTACACAAAGACTTCCACCACTAAAACTTTACCCTAAGAATCATTCCTCAGGGGGTAAAAGACCATTTTACCCTTCCTTGACCTAAAGTCCTTATGTTGACCAAAACCCTAAAAGTCAACAAAAGTCAACCCTGAGAGTACGCTGGGCGTACTGCTAGATGTACGCGGGGCGTACATCGCCAACCCCCCCTTGGATCGGGGTCTCCACCCAGTACGCTGCGCGTACTGGAAGTTACGCCCAACGTAACCACCAGAATCAGCCACCCTCCATTTCTGGTCTTAATCGGTTAAGCCATTACTACAACTTCTAGATCCGACTCTTTTAGTGTGTTTAAACCCATAAAGTCGAGACCTTTAAGCCTTGGCATGGCTGTAAAGGCTCCAACATCACATAACAACCTTTTATTCAAACTTAAGGACCTAGATCTCATGCATGGTGCAATACCCACATCCAAGATGCCATTTTTATGAGTCTACAACTCCAATAGATCAGAAATATGAAGTATCTAAGCTTATGGAGGCCATTTGCACAAAAAGTCTCCACCTTTGGGACTTAAACCCTAGAAAATGACATCTTAAGCATATAACATGAACCAAGTGACAAGATCCGAACTTTTTACCTGAAAATGAAGCTTTAACCCTTGCAAAGCTCAGATCTACACTTGAGCACCACTTCTAGCCTCTCCAACAAGCTCTTCTTCTCCTTTGCAACCTTGGAATGGCACCACCAAGCTTAGAATACACACACAATGGCCAAAGAACGAAGGTACACTCTTTTTAGGGTTTCACTCTGAGGGATGGTGGCTGAGAAGTCCAACCACACATTCCTTTTATAGCCCCTCCAAAGGAAATTAGGGTTTGGATCTGAATGAGTTACGCTGGGCGTAACCTTGGGTACACCCCGCGTACCTGAGGGGGAACGCATCCAAATGAGGTGTGCGAGTACGCGCAGCGTACACCTTGTACGCCCAGCGTACTCGCCTACCATGAAAACCCTAAATTATCAACTTAACCAAGATGCAAGGACAAAAGAAGAATACCTGGATTTCGGGCTGTTACAATTCTCCCCCACTAGAATCAGACTTCGCCCCCGAAGTCTCATACTGTAAACAACTCTGGATACCGATCCCGCATCTCAGACTTGGACTCCCATGTCAGCTCGGACCCCTTCCGATGTTGCCACTACACTTGTACCAGGGGTACTTCCTTGTTCCTCAGAACCTTAACTTTCCGATCCCTGATCGCTACCGGTCTCTCCACATAGTTCAGGCCTGCATCCACCTGAATATCATCCAATGGCACCACTGCCGACTCGTCGACAATACATTTCCTCAACTGCGAGACATGAAAGGTATCATGGATCTGCCCAACTCAACAGGTAGATCCAACCGGTAGGCTACCCGGCCTACCCTAGCAATTACCTTGAAGGGTCCAATGTACCGGGGTCCCAACTTGCCCCTCTTCCTGAATCGTATCACTCCTTTCCAAGGAGAGACCTTGAGGAGCACAAGGTCACCAACCTGAAACTCGAGCTCGGACCGCCGCCTGTCCGCATAACTCTTCTGGCGACTCTGCGCGGTCAACAACCTCTGCCTGACCTGCTGAATCTGCTCGGTCGTCTGGAGTACGATCTCCGTGCTACCCATCACCCGCTGCCCCACCTCTCCCCAGCAGATGGGGGTGCGACATCTCCGCCCATACAACAGCTCAAAGGGTGGCATACCACTGCTCGAATGATGGCTGTTGTTATACGAAAACTCTGCTAAAGGTAGATAGGTGTCCCAGCTCCCTCCGAAATCCAAAACACATGCTCGGAGCATATCCTCAAGCATCTGAATCGTTCGCTCGCTCTATCCGTCCGTCTGCGGGTGGTATGCGGTACTGAAATGCAGTCTCGTACCCAACCCCTCATGAAACTTCTTCCAAAATCTGGAAGTAAAACGCACATCACGATCTGAAACAATCGACATCGGAACCCCATGCCGCGATACCACCTCCCTCATGTATAATTCCGCCAACTTCTCTGCAGAAGAGCTCTCGCTGATGGCTAGAAAATGAGCGCTCTTCGTCAATCTATCCACGATCACCCAAATCGCATCGACTCCCCTCGCAGTCCGCGGCAATTTGGTGATAAAATCCATGGCAATCTGTTCCCACTTCCATTTGGGAATCTCTAGCGGCTGCAATTTACCGTGCGGACGCTGGTGCTCGGCCTTCACCTGCCGACAAGTCAGACATCTCTCAACAAACCATGCAACATCCCTTTTCATACAGGGCCACCAATACTCCTTCCTTAGATCCAAATACATTTTTGTAGCCCCGAGATGAATCGAGAATTTCGATCGATGCGCTTCCTCCATCAAAATAGTACGCGTACCGCCCACAAACGGTACCCAAATCCGACCCTAAAAAGTCATAAGCCCTCGACTATCCGTAACGAATCCTGATACCTGACCTACAACTCGCTCCCTCTTCTGATTTTCTGGCTTCGCAACCTCAACCTGAGCTCCTCGAATGGTATCCAAAATCGGGGTCATCACCATCAACCTCATACAAATATCCCGGATCGGGGCGCTTTCCGCCCTACGGCTCAACGCATCGGCCACCACATTAGCTTTGCCCGGGTGGTACAGGATCTCACAATCGTAATCCTTCACCACGTCCAACCATCTCCTCTATCGCATATTTAGATTTGGCTGATCCATCAAGTACTTCAGACTCTTGTGGTCCGTGTAGATGGTACACCGAACCCCATAAAGATAATGCCGCCAGATCTTGAGGGCAAACACCACAGCCCCCAATTCCAGGTCGTGGGTGGGATATCTCGACTCATGAGGCTTCAACTGCCTCGAAGCATACGCTATCACATGTCCCCTTTGCATAAGCACCGCCCCCAAACCCGTTATAGATGCATCACAGTACACCACAAAATCCTCCATCCTTTCCAGGAGTGCAAGCACCGGAGCCTCGCACAATTTTTGACGGAGGGTCTCGAAGGAGGACTGCTGCTCCGGTCCTCATGAAAACGCAACACCCTTCCGGGTCATCCTAGTAAGTGGCACGGCGATCTTGGAGAAATCCTTGATAAACCTGTGATAATATCCAACCAACCCCAGGAAGCTCCTGATCTCAGTGGGCGATCTCGGCACCTCCCACCTCAACACCGCCTCAATCTTGGCCGGGTCGACCAATATCCCTTTCTGGTTAACAAGATGCCCGAGGAACTGGACCTCTCGTAACCAGAAATCACACTTGGAGAATTTGGCATACAGCCTCTCCGATCTCAACACCCCAAGAATTTCCCTCAAATATTCCTCATGCTGCTCCCTAGACCTCGAATATACTAAAATATCATCAATGAATACGATCACCGACCGATCCAACATCGGCCTGCACACCCGGTTCATAAGATCCATGAACGCGGCCGGGGCGTTGGTGAGCCCAAAAGGCATCACCACAAACTCATAATGTCCATAACGAGTTCTAAATGTAGTCTTCTGAATATCTTCATCCCGAACCCTCATCTGATGATAACCTGACCTCAAGTCTATCTTGGAGAACCAAGATGCCCCCTGCAACTGATCGAACAGATCATCGATTCTAGGTAACGGATATCGGTTTTTAACCGTCAACTTGTTCAACTCCCGATAATTGATACACATCCGGTGCGAACCATCCTTTTTCTTGACAAATAGAATCGGCGCTCCCCAAGGTGAGCTACTCGGTCGAATAAACCCCTTCCCCAACAGCTCCTGAAGCTGTGAGGATAACTCCTGCATTTCCGGTGGAGCGAGACGATAAGGCGCCTTGGCGATGGGCGCCGCTCCCGGAACTAAATCGATACGGAACTCCACTTGCCTTTCCGGAGGCACACCTGGTAACTCTTCGGGGAACACATCCGAAAAATCGCATACAACAGGAATGTCATCAACCGAATTGGGCCTCCTCGCGGCCACTCGAGTATCCGCCACGTAGGCTATGAATCCATTGCAGCCCTACTGCAAACTCTGCCTCGCCCTGGCAGCCGAACAAAACGCCGACCCACACTGGGTCCCCTCGCCATACACCGTAAGCACTCCCCCACTAGGGTCTCGAATCGTCACCAGCTGTCTCTCGTAGTCAATGACTGCCCCAAACTTACTCAACCAGTCCATGCCCACGATGACGCAGACATCCCCATCGCTATAGGAACCAAGTCTATAGGGAATTTGACCCCGAAAATCTCGAGCACACATCCTCAAATCACATCAGTGGCGTATACCGCTTTCTCATCTGCTATAGAAACTCGCAGGGGTCGACTCATCACCTCCCGATCAATACCGATGTGCTGGCTAAAATCCAATGATACAAAAGACCGACTCGCACCCGAGTCAAATAATACCAAAGCAGGTACAGAATTCACAAGAAAAGTACCTACACATATCATAATATAAGCACAATACCTTATCATAAAAGTAAATACGCGAAAGAATACATACCGGCTACGACATCAGGCGTCGCGCGGACCTCCTCCGCAGTCAACTGAAAAGCTCTTCCACAAGCCTTCGGAGCCTCGGCCTTCACTGGCTGAGTCTCGGTAACCCTGGCAGCAGGCGTAGAACCCTGGCGAAGTTGGGGGCACTCGGCCTTCCGGTGGCCGGTCTGGTTGCAATGAAAGCAAACCATAAATCCCTTGGGGCAATCCCTAGCAATGTGCCCCTCCTTGCCACACTTGTATCAAGCACCCGATCGACATGCCCCCTCATGACCCTTGCCGCACTTCCCGCAAGTGCGGCCGTTCTGACCTCCCGATCTCGAATCGGCGGACTTGGTCCGCTTGGCTGCCGGCTGAGACTGAGCCGGCCGCCGATCCACCCGTTGAGACTCGGCCTCCTCCCTGTCCTGGGTCTCCAACTCGATCTCACGCTTCCTGGCATTCGCCTGAAGCTCAGCAAAAGTCTGGTATGACGAGTTCGATACGAACTCCCGGATATCCCTCCTCAGTACACCCAAATACCGGCTCATCCGAGCCTGCTCCGTGGACACCTGCTCAGGGCAAAACATCGCCCTCTCATGAAACTTCCGCATGATCACCGTGACAGAATCATTACCCTGCTTGAGGGTCAAGAATTCCTGAACCAACCGTTCCCTCTCCACCGGGGGAACGTACTCGTCTCTGAACATAGTAGTAAACCTCTCCCAAGTCATAGCTGAAACCTCTGCCAGAGTGAAGTTCGCCGTCACGAACTTCCACCAATCCTTTGCTCCCAGGCGGAGCTGGTTCAAGGCGAACCGTACCCTCAGATGCTCCGGACATGAACAAGTGTAGAAGCATCCCTCGATATCAGCAATCCATCTCATCGCAGCGATTGGATCCTGCGTCCCGTCAAACTCAGGTGGCTTCGTGTTGCTGAACTCCCGGAACAGCAACGAGTCACCTCCCTGTGGTCTGGCAGCGGCCACAGCTGTGGTAGCTGCAGCGGCTGCGGCCTCAGTCACCGCGGCGTACCGCTCATCGAAAGTCTCCAACAACGTGGTCTTGATAGACCCGAACATCTCCGGAATCTCGGCCCGGATTGCCGCAGATACCTCATCGTGAATCATCTGACGAAGCTCCTCGTCACTCACACCGCTTGTCTCAGGTCTGTGATGCGTCCCAACAATGATGCCTCTGAAATACAATAGAAAAATTATCAGAGACTCCCTCGAGCATACTCGCATTCGATAACGCAACCCTACTCGGTCTCCGATACCCAAGGATTCTTACTTGGGTTTCCCACTGACCCAGTGTCTTCAGTAGTACGGGCCCAATACTACCGACTACACCGCATCAGCATTCACCCCAAGTCCTCCTCCCCGAACCTCGGATCATGAGTACTCTATTCTTGTTAGCAGCAGGTTCCTCTAGACTAAGGCATCACAAATCAGGCCACTCTAGTCCTAATATGAATACCTAGTCTACTAGCATGCGTATCATATCATAACATATTTCATATCACATATTGTAAGGGTATTTTGGGGATTTTACCGTTCGGGCGCTGGCTGACCGTACACACTGCTTCTCCTTTGGTTGTTTCTAAAATCTTTTATCAAATTTTTATTAAAATTTTCCTCAAATCCCCGGTTTGAGTTCAGTTACGCCCGAAGGTGTATCCGAATCCCTCAAACCAAGGCTCTGATACCAACTTGTAACAACGTAAATTTTAAAACCAATTTTTTCATTTTTGTAAACATCAAAAACCATCGTTTAATATTCCAAATTCAAATGTGAACAATATTATCATAACGAAATACATCCCATGATCATAAAAACAGTTTCTCCGTGAGTGTGTACAATCACGCCGACGCCTTCCCACAGTCCTCTCTAGTACCTGAAACACATAACACAACAACTATAAGCATAATTGCTTAGTGAGTTCCCCGAAATACAACCTACGCACATACGCCTTTCCAGGCCCTGACCTTCCGGTCCATGTGTCTCAGGGGACTTCCGTCCCGACTAGGTAAACCTTCCGGTCCTACCCATGTCAACCTTACGGTCCACATCGCAACGCCTTCCGGCCCATAACATATTCGCCTTCCGGCCCATATTAAGCATATCATACATGGCACATATAACGAATAACTTATCACACATAACACATATATCTCATAGTATATCCGACCTTCCGGTCACACAGACAAACCCTTTCGGGTACAGTATAGTGAGAAAACTCACCTTGTGGAAAGTCTAAGATCTCGTGTCCTCGCTATCACTGAATCCAAACGACGGCTCAGCCTCGCCTAAACATAAAAATATCATTTATTACACAAAGACTTCCACCACTAAAACTTTACCCTTATCATCATTCCTCAGGGGGTAAAAGACCATTTTACCCTTCCTTGACCTAAAGTCCTTATGTTGACCAAAACCCTAAAAGTCAACAAAAGTCAACCCTGAGAGTACGCTGGCTGTACTGCTAGATGTACGCGGGGCGTACATCGCCAACCCCCCCTTGGATCGGGGTCTCCACCCAGTACGTTGCGCGTACTGGAAGTTATGCCCAACGTAACCACCAGAATCAGCCACCCTCCATTTCTGGTCTTAATCGGTTAAGCCATTACTACAATTTCTAGATCCGACTCTTTTAGTGTGTCTAAACCCATAAAGTCGAGACCTTTAAGCCTTGGCATGGCTGTAAAGGCTCCAACATCACATAACAACCTTTTATTCAAACTCAAGGACCTAGATCTCATGCATGGTGCAATACCCACGTCCAAGATGCTATTTTTATGAGTCTACAACTCCAATAGATCAGAAATATGAAGCATCTAAGCTTATGGAGGCCATTTGCACAAAAAGTCTCCACCTTTGGGACTTAAACCCTAGAAAATGATATCTTAAGCATATAACATGAACCAAGTGACAAGATCCAAACTTTTTACCTGAAAATGAAGCTTTAACCCTTACAAAGCTCAGATCTACACTTGAGCACCACTTCTAGCCTTTCCAACAAGCTCTTCTTCTCCTTTGCAACCTTTGAATGGCACCACCAAGCTTAGAATACACACACAATGGCCAAAGAACGAAGGTACACTCTTTTTAGGGTTTCACTCTGAGGGATGGTGGCTGAGAAGTCCAGCCACACATTCCTTTTATATCCCCTCCAAAGGAAATTAGGGATTGGATCTGAATGAGTTATGCCGGGCGTAACCTTGGGTACGCCCCGCGTACCTGAGGGGGAACGCGTCCAAATGAGGCGCGCGAGTACGCGCACCGTACACCTTGTACGCCCAGCGTACTCGCCTACCATGAAAACCCTAAATTATCAACTTAACCAAGATGCAAGGCCAAAAGAAGAATACCTGGATTTCGGGCTGTTACACAAATCGTCCAAGGGGTTATCTAAGGAATGGATTTGGATGGCTTTAAGAGAAGATTATCCAATTAGGGTTCAGGTTGTAACCCTTAGGGAGTCTACAAGTATAAATAGACCCTATGGCATAAGGAAATCGGTACTTCACCAAAAGTAGAGAAGCCCTGGCCGAATTCCTCCCCTCTCCTCTCTCCCAAATCATCCTCCTTGCTATTTGGTGTTTGTAAGCCATTAGAGGAGTGACAATTGCGACTCTAGAAGCTCCAAGACAACAAGATCAACAAGGAATTCAAAGGTATGATTCTAGATCTGTTTCAATATTGTTATTACACCTAAATAGTCATTAGAAGTCTTGGATTCAAAGCATGTTTAATTAGAAAGCCTAGATCCAAGCATTAGGGTTTTGCATGCGCACATAGGAAAGTTCTTATGGCTAAAACCCATTAGTGGTATCAGAGCCTTGCTTGGTTTTCATTAAATTTTTGCTTGTTTGTTTGAAACTTGTTTGCAAAATTCAAATTTTGGGTTTCTGAGTCGTAAACTCGACGAGTCCCATGGTGGACTCGACGAGTTGGCCTAACTCGACGAGTCCAGTTGGGAACTCGACGAGTTCAAGCGTCAGGAAAGGCCAGATTCGGGATTTTCCCATACTTATCTTATGGAAACTTACCTTTATCATATTAGATCAATCCTAGTCCGATTTTTTGATATATATGACTATTATCTTGATCTAATTAAAGATATTTATCAACTAATAAAATATTTAATTTCCTTATATGATAATTAATTAATTAATTTGATTAATTTGGTAATTATCTTGCAAGAAATCTTGAATAAATCAAATATAGATAATTAGGAAATTAATTGTTAATTAAAATTATTTGTTATTTGATCCTCCATGTTTTAAATGTTTAAAACTTGTCCTCAAGCTTTGAAATTTATATTTTGTGATTAAAGGTTTTAATTTAGACAATTTAAATTTCAAACCCTAGATTTTAAAATGTTTAAAATACAACCCTATACTAATATAATATTACAAGATTAATATATATATATATATATATATATATATATATATATATATATATATATATATGTATAACTAAAATTTTAGTCTTACCGTTAGTAGGCCTCATTCACGAAGCCGATCTATAAGGTGGGTATAAGGTTGCGGCCTATAAAATGGTGCTTAATGGGTGTACACTCACACCCACCGCTTGCTTGATCGGTGGAGGGTCGTTAGCCGAACGGGTAGGATAGGGCAACCTCATCCTCTCATTAAAAGTATAATAAGTAATACAAAGTAACTACACATATTTTAAATTTCCCAATCTTAGTTACTTTAGGAAAAAGTGAATTGATGCAATCCCATGAAATTACACTTTGCACCCTTGCTAAGAAGTTAGTGGAGCGTGTGTGGTTTACCGGCACACTAATTGGTTCTAAGCAAAGGTGGCAAAGGGTGATTCATTGTTTATCATAGTTCGATGGAGCATGTGTGGTTTACCGGCACATCGAATAGGTGATCGTTACAATGAAGGCACCATGTGAATTTGCATGGTAATTCACACTCGCTTTGTGATCCTCGGTATCCCAGTCACAAACAAGAGGGGAATATCGAGATTTAAACATGCCATTGAATAGTTTCAATGAATCTCATCCGAACCTAGGAATTCTCAATACATTTAGGACTTATAGTTAGTTTTTATGGTGGAGAATTAGTGAATCGTCATTCACTTACCTTCAATTTATTTGCATGTTAGATTACGGCATCCCTTTTCTAATATGTAAATGTTGTTGTTGGATCCTAGCCCTAATTTTTCTTAGTGGGTGATAATTAGGGATTCATATTCTAATCTATCTTTGTCCTTTTTCTAATTGTAGATGTCGAACGCAAACAACGCTGCTGCTAGTTCTTTCACGTTGATGAGCCTTTGCCAAAAGGTCACCTTCGATGGAACGAACTTTAGCGAATGGATAAGATACATTCGCACCATTGCTCACTATGAGGATAAAGAGTATGTCCTCGATGAGAAGCTCGAGAAGATCAACCCGGAAATCGCTACTCCGGCCGAAATTACCGCTTTTGAAACTCATGAGCGCGATGCAACGAAGGTACATTGCATCATGATAGCCACCATGAACTCCGAATTCCAAAAGTCCTACGAGGACATGTACCCGTACGAGATGCATCAAGACTTATTGGAGAGATACCACCAAAACGCGAGACAAGAGCGTTATGAGATTTTCACTAACATGATTTCCGCTAAGATGGGTCATGGAGAGTCTCTTACCGTGCACCTGAAAAAGATGAAAAGGTATGTCGACCGCCTTCGCAAGTTAAATGTTGACTTTGGGGAAGACTTGGCGATCGACATGGTGCTTCACTCTTTGCCTCCTATGTACAATCAATTTAGGATGACCTACCACATGAACAAAGAAGAGGTCACCCTAAGCAAACTCCAAGGTCTCTTGAGAGTTGCTGAGAGCAACTTCAAAGACAAGTTTGTTGCACCAACTCCCAATCCACCCGCTGCTCCTGTCTTGGCTATTGGTCAAGGAAAGGGAAAGAAGAGGAATGATTCGTCTAAGAACTATCGCAAGGTTAAAGCCCGAGATGGTGCCTCTTCTAGTGGGACCAAAGTTGATCCCGCTAAGCCCTGCCCTAACCCTAAGGAGGCAGAGTGCCACCACTGCCACAAGATAGGACATTGGAAGAGAAGCTGCCCAGAATACCTACAAGCCATCAAGGAAGGAAAGATCAAGCCATCTTTCGCAGGTATATACACAATTAAATCTAACGATTCTAATCATGCTATTTCTTGGGTTCTTAATACTGGTTGTGGTTATCACATTTGTTCTAATGTGCAGGGACTAAGAAGAAGTAGGGATGTGGAGCAAGGAAGAATCAATCTAATCATGGGGAACAGAAGATCGTCGCCTGTGACCAAGATTGGAGTGTATTCTTTAGTGCTTAGGAATAATTTATGTTTAGATTTGAACAATTGTTGCTATTTGCCAGAAATGGATAGAAACATCATTTCATTTCATGGTTTATATAGACAAGGTTTTAGATTTTCCTTTAATAATGAGAATGGTTCTATTTTGGCTTATCTAAATGGTGTCTTTTACTTTGAAGCTATACCATGTAGTGGAATTTATGAAACTGTTATGATTGTTGATAACTTAGGAAATGATATTTTGAACATAGATTCTTCCAATAGTATGGATAGAGCATCCTTATGGCATTGTCGTCTTGGACATGTCAACAAGAAACGCATAGCCCAACTCCAAAAGGATGGAGTGTTGGAGTCATTCGACCTTAGGGAAGATGACACATGTGAGTCTTGTTTGCTTGGAAAGATGACTAAATCACCCTTCACGAGTACGTGTGAAAGGGGTAAGGGTCTATTGGACCTAATACATACCGATGTATGTGGACCATTTAGATCAACCACGAAGGATGGGAACCGCTTCTACGTGACTTTTACCGATGACTATAGTAGATATGGGTATATCTATTTAATCAAGCAAAAGTCAAAAACCTTTGAAAAGTTCAAAGAGTTCAAGAATGAAGTGGAGAATCAATTGGGCAGGAAAATCAAGATGCTTCGATCCGATCGAGGAGGAGAGTACCTAAGTCTTGAATTCCACGATTATCTCAAGGAGTGTGGAATAGTTTCACAATTGACGCCTCCTAAGACACCGCAGTTGAATGGTGTGGCAGATAGGCGTAATCGAACCTTATTGGATATGGTTCGCTCTATGATGAGTCGTGCTTCACTACCTATCTCTTTCTGGGGGTATGCCTTAGAGACTGCCGCCCATATCCTTAACCGAGTCCCTACTAAGAAGGTTGCCAAAAAACCTCACGAATATGTGGACAGTGAAAGCTCCCTCGTTAGCACATATCAAGGTTTGGGGTTGCGAGGATTTCGTAAGACGAGATACTCATGACAAGCTCGAACCTCGTAGTGAGTGATGTATTTTCATCGGCTACCCGCATAAATCCTTTGGATATCTCTTCTATAAACCGAAGGACAATGTTGTCTTCGTTGCGAGAAGAGGAGTTTTCCGAGAGCGAGAACTCATAAGCCAAGGAGACAGTGGGAGGTAAATCGAACTTGAAGAGATTCAAGAGTCGATAGATGAAGGAACCTCTACCGCTGGCACTCAACCCGAGGAGGAAACTCCGGTTGAACCGATTGACGAATCCTTACCTCTTAGACGTTCCGATAGAGTTAGAGTTCTACCCCAGTTTTATGGTTTTCATATTACTACCGAAGGGGACACATATATTAGTGACGGTACACTAATAAACCTTGATGAACCTAATAGCTATAAGGAAGCCATGGCAGGCCCGGAGTCTGTGAAATGGAAAGAGGCAATGGATAGCGAGATCCAATCCATGCATGATAATCAAGTTTGGAATTTGGTTGATAATGTGTCCGGACGTAAGACCGTTGAGGTGCAAATGGATCTTCAAGAAGAAGACCGACGTGGATGGAAACGTACACACATATAAAGCGCGATTGGTTGCGAAGGGCTTTACTCAAACTCCCGGAGTTGACTATGATGAGACCTTCTCACCAGTTGCGAAGATAAAATATATTAGAGTGATGCTAGCTATTGCCGCATTTCATGATTATGAGATTTGGCAAATGGATGTCAAGACCGCTTTCCTTAACGGAAAATTGGCTGAGGATGTTTACATGGCTCAGCCAGAGGGTTTTGTGGATCCAAAGCATCCGAATAGAGTGTGTAAGCTTGAGAAGTCCATTTATGGACTTAAGAAAGCGTCTCGCAGATGGAATCTTTGCTTCGACGAGAAAGTCAAAGAGTTTGGATTTGTACGAAGTGAAGATGAATCATGTGTATATGTCAAAGCCAGTGGGAGTATAGTAAGCTTCCTCGTTCTATATGTCGATGACATATTACTCATAGGAAACGACATCCCGACTCTGCAAGAAGTTAAGTCCTGGCTCGGGAAGTGCTTCACTATGAAGGAACTCGGAGAGGCTTCTTACATTTTGGGAATAAGGATAGTAAGAGAAAGAAGTAAGAGACTAATTGGACTTAGTTAGAACACTTACTTAGAGAAGGTACTAAAACGTTTTAGTATGGAAAACTCAAAGAAGGGAGAATTACCGATACAAAGTAATGCCAAGTTGATTAAGACTCAAAGTCCGAGTACCGAATCTAAAATAGCAGAAATGAGCCGAGTACCATATGCTTCTGCAGTTGGCTCAATCATGTACGCTATGACTTGTACTCGCCCCGATGTAGCCTTCGCTTTGAGCATGGTTAATAGATATCAAGGGAACCCTGGCAGAGCCCATTGGATTGCGGTGAAGAATATCCTTAAGTACCTTCGGAGGACAAAGGAATGGTTCTTAGTCCTCGGAGGGAGTGATGACTTGAAGGTGCGAGGGTATAGTGACGCCAGCTTTCAGACCGACAGGGACAACTACCGTTCGCAATCGGGCTGGTTCTTTACCCTGAATAGAGGAGCAGTGACATGGAAGATTTCCAAGCAAGAAACCGTAGCTGATTCAACGTGCGAATCAGAGTACATTGCAGCAAGCGAAGCGTCGAAGGAGGCAATATGGCTGAAGAACTTCATCGGTGATCTTGGGGTTGTACCTGCCATAAAGGAGCCCATGGAGATTTTCTGTGATAACGAAGGAGCGGTTGCCTTGACCAAGGAACCGAGGGATCATGGTAGATCACGACATATCGGCAGAAAATATCACTTCATTAGACATCGTGTAGAAGAAGGGCAACTCATAGTGAAGAGGATATCATCGGAAGATAACCCAGCAGATCCGCTTACGAAGGGACTGAGTAGGGTTAAGCACTTGCAGCATGCTAGGAGTATTGGGCTGAAGGATGATATTAGCATAGATTAGATAGTATTAGAAACAAGTAATAGATAAATGTAATTAACATTTGATGATTAAATAAAGGAGTTTTATTTATAAGTAATGTTACTATCTTATGTTAATTGTTTAACTATTGTTTCATTTTGCATGTTTTGACTTCCAGAATAATTGAGTTTATTAGGAATAATCGAATTGTTCAAATTGTCCACAATCGTTCATATGTTGGAAGTAGATATGAATGAAGATTGTCATGAATTGGTGTGTAGATTGTCTAAATGGTGTTAGACATAGCAAATGGTTGCTGCAACGTTCATGAGTGCTTATGAACTGGTTTTGAGCATTGGAACAAACCCGCGCTTGCTGGAATCACCTTATGGAATATGATATAAAAGGGTGATCGCAAGACGATAATATCATATGGTCTTAAAACCTAGATATATGGTTTGTTATTTGTTAATTGATTGTACATTGATAATGCGAAAACGCATTAGTAACTCGGTGTTATAAAACGCATTGTTGTGTATAATTGGTTAATGAATAAGTAAATGCATATAAGTCGAAGTTTATCTGTAACTTTTATCTAAGAAGGTAAAAGCGATATCTCGGCCGCTCGATGATTTGATTTGACATATGTTCCGGGCTCGGTCAGAACTGAATTGATGTGTTCGATTGAGTTCTATGTCGAATAAATCAGAGATCGAGAAACCTAAATGCTTGACTAACCATTCCATAGGATTGTCAGCATGATATCTAACAGAGGACTGTACGATCCCTTATCTAAAGGACAAGATTGATAAGATCAGAGTTTGACAGCGTCTTTGAGAGCTACGATTGCAAACCGAATTGTACTTGTGCATATAGTTACTAGACTTATCCAAGTGGGAGACTGTTGGAATAGTGTCTAAGGCTGCAACTATATTAAGCAAGTATTTGACCCGGTTGTGCATGGTCTTTTTGGGTTGCCTTCACCATAGCAACTTGATAGGATGATTTATTAAGAGAGAGTAAATATTATTAGTATATTATGAGAATAATATTTGATTAATATAAGTCATAGAATTAATTGGAATTAATTTGGTGACTTAAAGAGATTAATTAAATAAGAGGGTATAAACTGTCAATTGTTTGATAGTTAAACTTTAGACTGTAAATCCATATAGATATGTATTGGACGGATTCTAGAAGCTTGGGATAGCTTCAAATCGTCCAAGGGGTTATCTAAGGAATGGATTTGGATGGCTTTAAGAGAAGATTATCCAATTAGGGTTCAAGTTGTAACCCTTAAGGAGTCTACACGTATAAATAGACCCTATGGCATAAGGAAATCGGTACTTCACCAAAAGTAGAGAAGCCCTGGCTGAATTCCTCCCCTCTCCTCTCTCCCAAATCATCCTCCTTGCTATTTGGTGTTTGTAAGCCATTAGAGGAGTGACAATTGTGACTCTAGAAGCTCCAAGACACAAGATCAACAAGGAATTCAAAGGTATGATTCTAGATCTGTTTCAATATTGTTATTACACCTAAATAGTCATTAGAAGTCTTGGATTCAAAGCATGTTTAATTAGAAAGCCTAGATCCAAGCATTAGGGTTTTGCATGCGTACATAGGAAAGTTCTTATGGCTAAAACCCATCGGTAATGTATTGTATGTAATACTCGTACTGACTCATGAATGAACTGAATCATTGTATGTTTCATTGTTCTAGTAATAGTATTAGTATCTCTCTGTGCTACCCCTATGGTAGCTTACTAGTAATGTAATTTGTACGTATGAACATAGAAGTATACCCTTGCTACCCAAGGGTATTGAATTGACTGGAAGAACCTTTATGTCTATATATGTATACAACTATACATAATATATAACTAATATTTAGACGACCTTCGGACGGATAACCGATGCCCTACAGCCACATCCCAACGAGGAAAAGGAGATAAAGCGAGCTGACCTTCCTAAGCCTTTTAAACATTGCTTATATAACTATACATACATAGGCACGCATTTGATAAATAAGTATAAAATAGCTTAAGTAAACATATTTGATAAGTATAAGAGTTTGTAAAACAGTTTGAAGCAAAACAGTTTGATAAACAGTTTGAACAGTAAGAAAACCACTGGTTTTGTAGTTATTAATCACATGTGATTGATGTAACAACTATAAGTATTTAACTTGTATTCCCCCCATAAAAGCATTTAAAAACATTTAAACCATTGATTAAGGGGTATGAACTCACATGTAGTGAGTGGTACGGATGAACTGAAGATGTAGGATTGCTAGTTGTCAAGTGAAGTCTTGAACACACTCTATGATCCTAGTTAACATATAATATCACATACATGTATCCAATTAGTCTTTAAACAACTAATAAACAAATTCAAGACACCCTAGGACATGCTAAACACCTCATACAAGTGTTATAAGTCCCAAGTATTGCATCTAAGTGTTGTAGGGAAAAGCTAGTGTGTTTGGGGTTCAAGGAAAACTCCATTAGGGAGTTTACGGTTTTGTGGTCATAACCAAAAGGGTTTACGGTCCTAAACCCTTGGGTTTACGGTCGTAAGCTCACCCACTTGTTGACCATTTGATTTTTGAAGCCTTAAGAGTCCCTAGAAGCTTTTCTACTTGATGTATGTGACCATGGAAGGTACTAGGGCACCATTTCACTCCTAATTGGAGTTTACGGTCCCTAAACCATTTTCCTTCGGGTTTACTACCATAAACCCATAATTGGAGTTTACCCTCATTGAAAGAGCTTGATCCACTGTCTCTGTAAAACCCTTGTGAGCCAAGTATGTTATGAAGTGCTCTATGACGCTCAAGATTGTTCAAGGATGCTCAGAAGTTGGTATTGCTCAAGGATTAAACCATTTTGTGCCACTATGATGGATGTTGAGCCATTATTGTTCATTATGTGCCACTTGTACATCATGATGCTCCACTATGACACAAGGTGATCCATCATGTGCGTTGCTGATACTCATGGATCGTATGACATGGAAGAATGTTCCAAAAGATGTTGCATGACGGATTATGATTGGTGACACATTTCATGAGCCTCTGATCCCTCAAGTATAAATAGGGATGCATGTTATGTCATTTTTTATCTTGAATTCTAGAGTGATAGGCGAATCTATGTGTAATTGTACTTGTAACCTCTGTTTAAGAGCTCTAAAATAAAGAATATTCCCCTCCTACTCGTTGATATAGGTTACCTTTACCGAACCACGTAAATATTCTGTCTTGTGTCCTTATAGTTTTGTTAGTTATCCTCTTTACTTCCTAAAAATTAGGAACTTTATCACTCCAGACGTTTTATAGGACCAAATCTGAGCAATTGATGGCTGGTCTTTATGGATTAAGAGCTAAAAATGGAAATGGATTAATAGTGAAGTACACATGGTGAACTCTCAGTACGCATGGCGTACCACTACACATGGCGTAGTTTGATTACGCATGACATCAGTCAACTAGGTGTTGACCATTGACTTTTTGCTCAGTTTAACCTTTGGTCAACTGTGAGGGGTTGAGGACTTGGAAGGGTAAAATGGTCTTTTTCCTAAATGGGGTTTAACTTTGGCTTTCATACATTGTAAGTGGGATATTACCTTAATTGCTAATTAGGTTTGGTTTTTATATATGTTTAGTGGGAGAGACCTTAGCACCAATAGCTCGTGTGTGAGATTTATCCGTTTACCGGTCAAAGTGAGTCTCTTCATTGTACTTGTGGGTCAAAGGCACCAATATCGGCCTATTGGATTATGTTTGTAGGATGCTAGCTGTCTTTGTGACTCTTGCACGTGTTTGTATGTATGTTAAGCAAGGCCCATTATATATTACAGGCGGGGCTCGATGAATATCGGGCGGGGCTCAATGTATGTATGGTATGTGGTATTTTAGGGAACTCACTAAGCTTTGTGCTTACGGTTTTATGTTTATGATTTCAGGTACTTCTGGTTCTAAGGGAAGGGATCGACGTGACTGCACAACATCCCCTAGAGTTTTCCACATTGGCTATTTGTGATTTTTACTCTGATATTTAAATGACATGTTCACTTTGATTGGTTTGGAACAACTCATTTGTATGGTTTTATTGTTTTAAACATGAAAATTTTACTATGAATTTTTGGGATGTTGCAAGAAAATGAATTTTCTAAAAGATTTTTATAAAGAAAAGGGTTGTGATGCGTGCAATTAGCCGAGCTCAAGTAAGTGCTTCCGAGAATATCAATACATGATGTTATGTTATATGTTATGAGAATTGCATGCTAGATTAGGGCTAAGGTGTTGGGTTTTGAGCATTCTAACACTCCTATGGTGTACATGCAACCCTATAAACCTTGGATATATGTTTTCTCTATAATACATGCAAATAAGAACTTTCCAAGGCTTTAATCCTAACTAGCATATTATGAAGTTCTTATACTACAAAGTACTAGTTAGATGACATACCTTTTGATGTAGCTTGATGTCTTCAAGCTTTAAGTGCTTAGCCCCAATAATGTGGAAGCCTCAAATGGAATCACAAATCACCAAAACACCTTGGAAGACTTTAGAGAATATGGATACTTGGTTCTCTCTAGTGAAATTGGCTAGCCCTTCTTAGTGTACCACACTAGTGCACATTTCACCAACCAAGGACATCTTTATATAGTGTGGAGGATTAGGGTTAAACCCTAATACCCATGACCTTTCATTTCCTAGGATCCATGGGTTAAACACTCCATCGACTATCCATGAAAGCTTAGCCCAACCTAAACGAACTTGGCCCATTCCATATATATAAGAGTCCATATTTAATTAGTTCCTTTTGATCACTTAATTAATTATAAATTAATTCTTAATCAATACTAATTAAATAATATGATTCCATATTAATATATTAGAACTTATAATATATTAATATTAATCATAAACATACTATTCTCAAAAGATTATCCATATAAATTGTGTCGGTGAAGTGCAACCCAAATGGACCATGCCAGGTCGGGTCAAGTACATACCAAATATAGTTATGGACTTAGACATTAATCCAACAGTCTCCCACTTGGATAAGTCTAAAACTATTATTGCGTATGAATTCAAACCTAACTGGCAATCGTAGCTCTTAAAGCCGCTGTCGAACTCTGATCTTGTCAACGAACTTGTCCATTAGATAAGGGATCATATATTCCTCCATTCTAGATATCATATGGACTGAGACATGGATTATAATCATTCTCTCTGTCCATTTGTTGTTTCCCGATTTCTGATTTATGACGACTGACTAATTGAACAAATCAAATCAGTCCTGGCCCGGCCGAGCACTTCCATTTGTCATCATCAAATCATCGAGGGGACTAAAGATATCGCTTTTATCCCGAAGGTAAAAGGAATGGATAAACTTCGAATCATATGGCTTGTTCTACTACTTGTTGAATCATACACAAAGGCACGTTTTATAGCACCGACTTACCAAATGCGTTTTCGTGCAATCAATGTACAACCAACTCATGGTAACAACTCATATCTCTGGGTTTGAAGAATATAAGATATTATCGTCTCATGATCACTCGTGATAAAATCCATGAAGTGATTCCAATGAGTGCGGGTTGAATCCAATACTCAGATCTTATGAGCACTCATGAGTGTTGTAGCCCTTTGTCCAACACCTTAGACCTCTACAAACAAACCCATGATAGTCTTAATTCATATCTACTTCCAACATATGACCGACTGTGGATGGTTTGAATAACTTAGTCATTCCGGAAGAATAACCTAGTTTATTCGGGAAGTCAAAACATGCAATATGAAACACAAGAATAATTGAATCCAATATGGTATCAAAACCTATGAACATAAATAAAACACCTTTTATTTATCACCATATGATTACACATTATTCATTGTATACTATTTCAGCTATCAAATTTATTCTTGAATTTAAAACAATAGTTGTCCTATGCTCCAATCATGTACACTATGTTTTCTAAACACTAGTCATGCCACACACCAAGTATGCATACTATGTTTGTCTATGATCTTTACTTTGTGAACTAGATCAATTGAACATAACTTCAATGATTCTCTTTTCACACTCCCAAATCCTTACTGCAAATGCAAGAATTCCAAATTCATGCCATTTACTGAAATCTGTCAGATTCTAAACTTATATGCATTGAACCTCTTGTAATGATTATGCACAAAGTCAGAAGGACTTGACAACAACCATTACAGACCATTCCAAAGGAGATCAACTCCTTGGGAACATCCTTCTTGCATTAAGTTTCCTAATTTTAAACAGATTGAAAATTCTAACTTTGAAACATTTCCAGATTCCATTTTGACTATCACTTCTGAACAAGAGTTGCCTCCTTACAGATTATGTCAATATGGTCCTTCCAGAATTATCACTATACTTCCAACTGTCCTTGAGCAACCAATCTTTGGTAAACCTTAGATTGTCCCCAACAATTGTTTAATCCTTTTAGTCATATCCAGTTCTAAACCTTTTCCCTTCTTAATGCCCCAGGCATTTGGAAAATTTTAGAAAGGATGAATATAGCACATATAATCGATCCTATATCCGAAGCATATGGGAAACGATTCATGATGTCTCACATAAAGACTAAACCAGTCTTTTTCTATACTATTACCATTTCAATTTGCCAAGTTCTCATAATTCAGATTATGAAAAGGGATGCCGTAATCATAATCGAATTTTAGAACGCAAATAATGGACCCATATACAGAATTTCCTTATGTTGAGCCATTCCAACATGAAATTCATATATATATATATATATATATATATATATATATATATATCCTTGACTAAATGACTAAAACCTCACGATCTAAGCTTATAGATTTGAGATGAAGTATAATTTCCTCTCCCTTAATTATAGCAAAACAACTCTTTCCCAATTGAAACTTTTTGTTTTCTATAATTAACATTGCTAACTTGCAATACTTATCATAATTATCATGCTCCCACTAACATGATGATTATTAGCATAACACTTATGCTCCCACTAGCTTTGACATGTACTCAGAAATCAGCTGACTTTCTTACCAAAGTTCAGATTTCTGATACTAGATTGTTTTGATAAGACTTTATCAAAATCATACACCTTCCCTTAGATAGCACACTTGTGTGTCTAAACAATTATGAAGAGGGATGCCGTAATCATAATGGTTAGACCTTTTTGCCACTTCTCACAAGTCCATGTTAGTGTGTCAGTAAACCACACACGCTCCACTAACGACTTTGAGAATGCAAATATCACAATTGCTATCTAAGCTAAAATCTACTTAGTGAAAGTGTTTCCTCACCATCATTTTCATGAATCGGAAAGATACCTTATGACACTTAGATTTAATGGTGTATGTGTTCTTATCCATGTGAATTATCAAAACCATAGTCGTAAGACAAGGATAATGACAAATCCAAACTCAGATGGACTAAACTCAATCTTAATTTCTTGCCACCTGGCAGCTCAAAGGCCTACCATTGCTTCCAAGTTGTTGTGCAACAAATTGAGAACTCTAAGAACTCATATGCAAAGCCAACTTTAACTGGAATGAGCACATAATATGTCAACACGATAGGTTATAAACCTCAAGTCGTGTGCTAGTGAAGAACTTCAGGTTTTATTCTTGATTAGTTCTTGAGACTTTCAAGACCTTTAAGACTCCCACTGTCCTCTTGACATATAAGACTTTCTTGTCAGTTATTCAAGAGATAGTGTGGATTCTAATCAAGACAAACACTTCACAAAATTGGCCTAAATTGGTCTTTGTTTTATCCAAAACATCACAACTTACCAATTTCAAGTGTACAAGAGCATAAAACTTTTACTCTTACATTTGACGAGTGTTTTAAACCTTCTTTAAGACATGTCACTCAAGTTACAATCTTGGAGTATGACTCTAAGACTTGTATTGGATCGAAGTATGACTCATCTTCTTGATTTAACTATTTCAACAATTCAAGATTCTTCATCTTAGTCATAAGAATGCACTAAGATTTCCTTAGAGAACTAATTGTGCTATGGTTTATTAATCATTAAGATGATCACAAAACTGATACTAAAGTACTCTCCCATCTTTTCAGATTTGAGAAACTTTTATCCTTCTGCCTAATTTGATTCTTCTTATTCGCTCTGCCATACATTGGAACCTTTTCCAATGTCTCAGAATTACACTTAAGCTTGTAAGTATAATCATATTTACTGAGCTTTAGTAAACTATGACGAATAGTCTTATCAATCTTTTGTGGTGGACTTAATCAGTGCACAAGACTGTGTACTCGATCCCTTAGTCCTTCACTTGACTCACACATCCAAGTGAACAAGTAATTAGTCTTAATTTTTCCAATACTTGAAAGTTCTCATTCATCATGCTATACAACTTGCATGATTCCAAGTTCCGGTCCAATTGAAACTTGGGTGATGAGAATCTTTCCTTATTTGGTAAATTTAGACATTACCACAAATGAAAGAATAAATTTCATATTTCCACTCTTGCTATTAATGGAATCATATAAGCAACAATTTTTCCTCAAATGCCATTGTAAGGATATTTTAAAATAAATAAAATCAAAAAATTTCTTTTATTTTAAAACTATGCGGAAAAACTTATCCTTACAATCCATATGAAAACTTGTTGTTATCTATTCCTTAGCAATATCTCATAACTCCTAAGAAGTAGCTCAAGAATCCGATCTTCAAACTATGCGATAGAAATCCATCTACGCGATCAGATTCAGCATATTCTTTCTTTAAGTTTCTTCACTTTTCTTTGATTCTTAAAACATCACCATGTGACCCAGTCACATCATGTATCAAGAATCTCATAATAGAAACTTAACAGAGTTAGATAGTGGACTTTACCTGAAGTAGAGTCAAACTTATTGACTTTAACATCCTTAGGTAAATTTGGCAGCTTCGCAACCAATGCCCCTTCCTTTGGCAATATAAACATATGGACCCTTTGATAATGGTACACCGGACTATCACAGACTTAGCTTTTCTCTTTACCATTTGGTCAACCGAGTTGACTATGGCCGATCCCTTTCCATTGGGAAGAGAATGCTTTTCTGGATTTCCTGTGTCACTATTGTCAATGTCCATCAAGTTTTAAGGAAGTTGATCTTAACAAATAGATAAGATCATTAAGGGTCTTGTCATAGTCTGTTTCATAGGTGTTCCAAAGGAACTCACTATGTGACTTAGAAAGTGATTGAACCACCAACTTTCTCAAGACTTTGACACCCAACTCTCCCGGCTTGTTAATATGTGACTACATCTCCAAGATATGATCACACCTAGACCTTGCCTTGCCAATAGGGCTTGAGTGACCTTAAACTTTTCAAGAACTTGTGGGTTAGGGAGAATAATTAGAGGAGGTGAAAGAAGTATGATTTCCAAGGGACATCATCTTCATTTAGGAAAGCTTGTTTCAAGAGATTTGGGAAGATCATAAATGTCTAAACCAGACATCTTTTGGGAGATATTCAAGATTGTTGATCTTAAGTCCTTAATATGACACCCAATATGAAATATTAAGGCTAGGACCCAACAAACTATTTTATAACTTAAAAGAGGTATGCCGTAATCCAAGCCATAAAATATTTGAAGGTAGGTGAATGACGATTCACCAATTTCCACCAAGATAAATGAAATGTATTATTAGGTTTTAATTGGTTTTTAAACTCCTAGATCTTTTGATATTCATTGAACTGTTCAATGACATGTTTCAATCTCGAGTGTGCCCTTCAGGTTTTGTGACTGGGATGCCGAGGATCACAAAACAAGGTGTGAAGTAACCATGCAAATTACTTGGTACCCTTAAGTGTTTACCCCTCAATCGATGTGCCGGTTAACCACACACGCTCCATCGATACTATGATAAACATTAAGTTACCCTTTGCCTACCTTGTTAAATACGAGTTAGTGTGCCGGTTAACCACACACACTCCACTAACCGACTTAAACAAAGTGCAAAGTGTAATTTCATGGATTAGCACCTTATTCACATTTTCCTAAGTAACTAAGATTGGGTATTATTAAGAGTTTAGTTACTTAGTATTTATCATTAATACTTTTAATGAAGGGAGAATTATAGTCCTGTCAAACCCGTTCGGCTAACGACCCTCCACCAGTCAAGCAAGCGGTGGGTGAGAGTGGACACCCATTAAGTTGCCATTTTATAGGCAACAACCTTATACCCACCTTATAGACCGGCTTCATGAATGAGGCGTACTAGCGGTAAGACTGACTTGCTCTTATACATATATATATATATATATATATATATATATATATACATATATATATATATTATTAACTTATAATATTATAAAGTATAAGGGTTGAATTTTAACTCTTTAAAATTCTAAGGGCTAACTTGGAATTAAAGTATTCATAAGAGAAAACTTTACAAATTCCAAAACTTGAGGGCAAGTTTTGAAACTATTCAAAACTAATTAATTCCATAACTTATGTATTTAAAGTAGTTTTAATCCAAAAACTCTTCAAGTTCCATAACTTGAGGACAAGTTATGGAAGACTTTAAACTAATAAAAGAATTAACTTTTCTTTATTTTATAACTTACGGAATTAATTAAGGTTACATTTTTTTTTAATTAATTATTTAATGAAGAGACTCTTGGTCCTCCATAACTTGAGGAAAAATTATGGAGTCATAACACCATTTAATTAGAACTAGACTCTTCATTTTGTAACCTTTGCCAACTTTTTTATGAGTTTTATGAAACTTAAATGTGACTTTTCATATAACTTGAGGACAAGTTACAAAAACACATTTTAGAATCAACTCTTAGATTAAGTTGGATTGAAAACAACTATTTCACTCAACTTTTCTATTAATCTAAGCAAATCATAAGAACAAGATAATTCAAATCAAACTTTTTCATGTAATTAGTCTAAACCTTAAACTAATACAAAACATGAATCTATTGACAATTATCTTTGAAATTGGATTAGCATGAACATTACCACATCAAAAACAAGTTTATAAGTTCAAAAGCATCTTAGGGTAATGTTCCTAGTCCAATTCTAGCCAAAAAAGTCGAATTTATGCTGTCTGGGGGTCCAACTCGTCGAGTGCACGAACCAACTCGGCGAGTTGGATGCTTTTTGCCTTGGACTCGGCGAGTCCATACATGGACTCGGCGAGTCTGCTGGGCAGACAGCATCAAAACTCGATTTTCCAGCTTTTTTTGCAAGTATAACAAGAAAACAAGCCTAGGCTCTGATACCACTGTTGGGTTTTGAGCATTCTAACACTCTTATGGTGTACATGCAACCCTATAAACCTTGGATATATGTTTTCTCTATAATACATGCAAATAAGAACTTTCCAAGGCTTTAATCCTAACTAGCATATTATGAAGTTCTTAAACTACAAAGTACTAGTTAGATGACATACCTTTTGATGTAGCTTGATGTCTTCAAGCTTTAAGTGCTTAGCCCCAATAGTGTGGAAGCCTCAAATGGAATCACAAATCACCAAAACACCTTGGAAGACTTTAGAGAATATGGATACTTGGTTCTCTCTAGTGAAATTGGCTAGCCCTTCTTAGTGTGCCACACTAGTGCACATTTCACTAACCAAGGACATCTTTATATAATGTGGAGGATTAGGGTTAAACCCTAATACCCATGACCTTTCATTTCCTAGGATCCATGGGTTAAACACTCCATGGACTATCCATGAAAGCTTAGCCCAACCTAAACGAACTTGGCCCATTCCATATATATAAGAGTCCATATTTAATTAGTTCCTTTTGATCACTTAATTAATTATAAATTAATTCTTGATCAATACTAATTAAATAATATGATTCCATATTAATATATTAGAACTTATAATATATTAATATCAATCATAAACATACTATTCTCAAAAGATTATCCATATAAATTGTGTCGGTGAAGTGCAACCCAAATGGACCATGCCAGGTCGGGTCAAGTACATACCAAATATAGTTATGGACTTAGACATTAATCCAACATAAGGATCTGATCAGGATTACATGATAGAACCAGGAGAGATGCCTTTATATTCTTGTTGGTTGAGCTTTTAGAAATGCATGCTAGTATGGAGTTAAGATGTTAGATAAAATGACATGATTAGGTGATGCACTGGTTTAGATTATTTGATGCCTGAATGTTGCTTGCTTTGTGCTTTGTGGGACTCATATTGATGCCAGTTAACTATTACATGAATATGTTAAGTTACATGCAATAAAGGTTAAATAATCTTAGAGTGATTGACTTGGCCTTATTGCATAGCTCTCATTTGAGTCTAACTGTTGTAGGGTTGATTCTTTTAGTCGAAGGATTATCTAAGCTTTGTTGCATGTAATTGTATTCATGAAGTAGTTAGCTGACATTAGTAGAGATTCTTCAGCAGCTGATGGCAGGGTGGGGTGAGGGATCCAATGAGAGCCTAAGAAGTATTTTAGTGTGATTGGTGCATTGTTTCGCGGGTACTAGGAGTATCAGTATGAGAAGGTAACTTAGAGGATCCAGGATGATTCTTGAGAAAAGTATGGATAAGTGTGGAAGGTAGTATTGGGCCCGTACTACTGAAAGCACAAGATACGTACTCGAATCAAGGAAAGTCACGAAGATTACATGGGGCCTACATAATGAGAAATTCTTTGGGCATGTTATGCTCCTTTGTGTGGTTGATTTTTAGTATGGTGATGAGCACTCGTGGATGAGGTTCTGGTTCAGGTTCTGATGCTGAGAAGATTGATGAAAGGATACACGAGTTTGTTATGTTTAAGGTTACCCACGATATTTTGGACACGACTCCTATGATGTTTAGGGGATCATGGAGCTACTGGATGAGCAGGTTAGGGATTTTAGTGCAGAGATTGTGAGTGGTCAAATCGGAGCATAGACACTCTATCTTCGGGAGTTCAAGTCTTGCGGAGCCCCAGAGTCCCTCAGGGAGAAGGACCCTATTGCTAGTAGGCAGTCGATTACTAACATGGGGGATGCTCGGCGGGCTAGTTACTACTTTGAGGGGTCGAAGGCGGGATTTGAATCATGCCTTCAAAGGGATCGAGCTCGTGATTGGATTGTTGTTGAGGCCTCACAGGACTTATATGAGGAGTTAACTTGCATTATTAGACGTATCTCTGATATGTTGGTCACCAAGTTTGAGGAGAAGATTGTGTCCGTCCAATTAGCTGACATGAATGATAAGGTGACACAGGAGCAAGAACATGGTTTGGAGATACAATTGGGAAAGAGGAAGTGGACTCGTGATGTAACACCCGTGTTTCTGGGCTAGAAATTGATGACGATGTAATAGTCTAGGTTAACCTTTGTAACTCATTTTGAAATAATAAGAATGTATTATTTGAGTATTATGTGTTTTATGCTTAATTGTGTGGCTTAATTAAATCAAAAATAAAAATAAGCGTAAAAATAAAATGTTAGATAAAACCGATATCGATGCATGAAGACGTAGTGGTCGTGACAAGGATTCTGAATATATAAAGAATGCCGAAATCCGAGTTATAACGAAGAAGCTATGACCTGTTGAAGTTTCGCGACAGAGCCGGTAAAACACTGCGTGATGTAAATAGTGAAGTTACGATAGAGCGATATTTAGACTTAGTGATCTAAACAAAAGTCGTAGTATTCGTTAAACCGAGAGCGTGCATAATAAGAATGCCCAAATCTGACTTCATATGAGGAAGTTATGATTTTTTTTAAGTTTTAGCTTAGTAGTATGCAACCCGAAGTTCGAATTTGAGATCGAGAAATTTCTACCCGAAAAAATATGAATGAGAAGAGAAGATCTCGTCGATAGTAGTGCAACGGAAGAAAGATAGACAAAAACGGATGTCAGATGAAGAAATTATGAATTTCTAACGAAGTTTTCCTGTCCCGGTCTGTTAAAAATATAATAATAATAATAAGGTCAAAATTAGTCGACAGACTCTAAATGAAAGTTGTAGAGCATAGTCTCACCTACGCGTGTATATAAATAACGTCAAAAGCGGAGCTCATATGCGAAAGATACAAAATTTTGAAGTTTGAGATATGGGAGTACGCCCAGCGTACTCATCATTCATGGGCTGAATTGGGCCATGTCGCCCTACTCCATCACTTGAGTGTCTCGGGTCCGAGACCATGACGTATCCGATATGATCCGCTTAGTACGCCCAACGTAGCGGGTGTACGCCCAATGTAATGCTTGTAGAGGGAGTACACCCCACGTACTCTGAGATTACGCCCAACGTAATCCGATGCTCAACATCCTATAAATAGAACACAACGTCAGCCGAGTTTAGTTGCTCAATCTCTTCTCTCTCACCCTTATTCTCTCGATTTACATGCAAGTTATACCCTTGAAGCCCCGGTATCACCCCACACCCGAAGCAAGTCCCGACGCTATGAAGATCCCGAGAAGAAAACAAGTTGTAATGTTTTGATAAACTTGATATGTTTTAAAAAGTTTAAATTGGTTTGAAATTTTGGATGTTACAAGTTGGTATCAGAGCCTTGGTTTGAGTGAATTGGAGGAACATTCGTGTGAATCCAGTCTCAAATCAAGGTAAGATTTTCAAAATGGTTTTCGAAATAACTAAAAGAGGATGCGAAGTGTACGATCAGCCGGAGCTAGTAAGTAGACCCTAAAATACCATACAGTTATTTGATTATGTGATATGTTAGAACAACATGCTAGTACTAGGCTAGGGATCTTCGGGAATTGCATGATAGAATTTCCTGATTACATGATGCCAGCTAGCCTAGGGTTTCTCTTATATGAAATTGACATCATTACTGTAGTTATCTAGTGTAGGCATCACAGTTATACATAACTAAGATCATATAGCCTGAGAATGTTTGATTTGGCCTTATGTTCTCTTCTTGTTTGATTGGGAGATTAGGGTAGGATTGAATATTCGAAAGTCTATAGGGGTCCAATGTTATGTATGGCTAGCATACACTAGTGCTGTATGGTTGGTGGAGGGGTGTTTCTTCACCTGCTCATGTCCCCCTGACCAGAAGGTCAGGTGTGCTCTGAACCTGCTTAGGTCCGGGGCCAAGGACTGGTGGAGACTTACGAATGGATCTTACACTGATGATCAGAGAGCTGCTGTTACTTGGGAGCAGTTCAGGGATATGTTCCGCGCCTGTTACATTCCGAGGGTTGAGCGGGAATGTTTGGCACAGGAGTTTCTGAGCTTGAGATAGGATGGAGAGTCGGTGACGGAGATCACCCGTATGTTCACCGAGCGGGCGATGTTCTGCCCAGAGTTTGCTTCAGAGCAACCTCAGATGACCCTTTATCTGAGTATGCTCAACACTGATATCCGACAGTTTGTATCTACCCAACGATGTGACACTCTTCTGAAGCTGCAGGAGGCCGCCAGACAGTGGGAGTTAGAGATTGAGCTGTAGCTAAGGGAGGAACGGTCGACCCCGACACTGTCACAGCCGGTGCCGAAGCGGCCTAAGACCGCTGATGTTAGGACCGGAGGTCAGCAGGGTCGCACGTGTGGGAAGTGTGGCAAGGGTCATTCTGGTGTGTGTCGGGCTGGTAGTGGGTGCCACCAATGTGGCAAGGAGGGGCATTACGCGAAGGATTGTCGCCAGGCCACCCCAGCTCAGGGTATGAGGCTATGTTATCACTGCGATCAGGTTGGTCACATGAGGGCCAACTGTCCACTACTTGCCGCCAAGCCGGTGCGGGCGGCAACGCCGGCTACTTTGGGGATCACTGATGGGAGATCAGTTAGGGTAGAGCCTCCAAAGGCTTAGGGTCGTGCTTTCCAGCTCACGACGGAGGAGGCCAGAGCAGCACCAGATGTGGTTGCTGGTATGTTTCTATCCTCATCTCGTTTTATTTATCTGTTGTATCTGTGATTAGGTACGTTTTTGGTGAACTCTTTGCCTGCTTTGGTCTTATTTGACTCGGGGGCGAGTCGGTCATTCGTGTCTCAGTCTTTTAGTAGGGAGTTCCGTGCGCCAGTGGGCGAGTTAGAGTGTTCATTGCGATCGTCTATTGCCAACGAACACGGGGTTTCTGCTTCTTCAGTTTATCGAGGATGTGACTTGGAGATTTTCGGGGTGCCTTTTCCGATAGATTTGATTCTGATCCCCATGGGGAGGTGTGTGTGATTGTGGGCATGGATTGGCTCAGTCGGTTCGGTGCTATGATTGATTGCGAGGGCCAGCGAGTGGTGTTTCGAACCCCAAGTGGGGGAGAGCTGGTTATATATGGTGAGGGCACCAGAGTAGGATCAAGGTTTTGTTCAGCTGCCAGGGCTCGGCAGCACATTCAACATGGGTGTATGGGTTATCTAGCGTATGTGGTAGATACGCGAATCAGGGACCAGACCTCAGTTTCCGATGTACCAGTGGTCAGGGAATTTGCAGATGTGTTTCCGGAAGAGTTGCCAGGGATACCTCCGGAGAGGCAGGTCGAGTTCAGGATCGACCTGGTGCCAGGTGCGACCCCTATCGCTAAGGCGCCGTACCGATTGGTGCCACTAGAGATACAGGAGCTGTCATCGCAGCTGCAGGAACTGTTGGGCAAGCAGTTCATTCGACCTAGCAGTTCTCCATGGGGAGTGCCGATTCTTTTTGTCCGGAAGAAGGACGGTTTGCACCGGATGTGCATTGATTACCGGGAGTTGAACAAGCTAACGGTGAAGAACCGTTACCCACTCCCGAGGATAGACGATCTCTTCGATCAGTTGCAGGGCGCATCTTGGTTTTCCAAGATAGATTTGAGATCTGGGTATCATCAGGTCAGGGTCAGAGAGGAAGACGTGGAGAAGACCGCGTTCCGAACTCATTATGGACATTACGAGTTCGTGGTGATGCTGTTTGGGCTCACCAACGCACCATCAGTGTTTATGGATCTGATGAATTGGGTCTGCAGACCGATTGCTTGACCGCTCGGTCATAATATTTATGGATGATATCTTGGTGTATTCCAAGATCCGAGAGCAGCATGAGGAGCATCCGCGAGAGCTGCTGGGAGTCCTGAGGCGGGAACGACTGTACAACAAGTTCTCGAAGTGTGAGTTTTGGTTGCGAGAGGTCCAGTTTCTCGGACATCTCGTTAACCAGGAGGGGATTTTGGTCGACCCGACCAAAATCGAGGCAGTTATGCAATGGGAGGTCCTGAAATCTCCCTAAGATATTAGGAGCTTTCTGGGATTAGCAGGATACTACCGGAGATTCATACGGGATTTCTCCAAGATTGTAGTACCCCTCACTTGTCTGAAGAGGAAAGGGGTGGATTTCCTGTGGGGCCCCAAGCAGCAGAGGGCGTTTGAGACCCTCCACCAGCGTTTGTGTGAGGCACCAGTCTTGACACTCCCGAAGGGGGTTGAGGATTTTGTGGTGTTCTGTGACGCATCCATCACAGGTTTAGGGGCGGTCCTCATGCAGAGAGGACGAGTGATAGCCTACGCATCGCGACAAATGAATCCGCATAAGACGAGATACCCTACGCATGACTTGGAGCTGGGGGCTGTGGTGTTCGCCCTCAAGATATGGAGACATTACCTTTATGGGGTCCGATGTACCATTTACACAAATCACAAGAGCTTGAGACATATCATGGATCAGCTGAACCTGAACATGAGACAGCGCAGGTGGTTGGATGTAGTCAAGGACTACGATTGTGAGATCCTTTACCACCCTGGTAAAGCGAATGTGGTTGCGGATGCTTTGAGCCGCAAGTCGGCTGGATCTTCCACCCCCGCGGTATGTATGAGGATAGCGGTGGATTCTCCGCTTGTGAGGATAGCGGTGGATCTCCACATTCATAATAGACAACAAATTCCTTGTCTATTTTGCATTGGCTCAGATGATTCCTTCCATAAATGCGTCATGAAGGCGATTGAATAGAAAAAGATTGTGATCCACCACGACCACGAAAAGCACTTTGAGATTGCACTTGCTTGTTAGGATCAGATCGAACGGATTAAGCTGGTGGAATAGAGGGAACAAGAACAGTTTTTTCAGTACGTGGATGCTTTAGGACAACAAAAGTGGCACCACGTATTTCTAAATCATGCTCGCGTCTTCGAGCATACTCAACGGCTTTATCGAATAACAGAACATCTCGATTGACAACGAAATCGTGGATTTCGTGCCGTAGTCCCTCCATGAATAACTGAATTTTCTCGTCTTCAGTTGGAATATACTTTGTAGCAAACCTTGCTCTTTGATTAAATTGAGTTTCATACTCATTCACAGTCATTCCTCACTATTTAAGCTCAAGGAATTCCTTATCTAATCTCCTCCTCATGTCTAAAGGACAATACTTCTCTAGCAAACAAGTTTTGAACATCTCCCAGGATAAATTCTCCTGGTCATGCCCGTTGAGAGCTTCATATGTTGCTTCCCACCAGACTAAGGCTTCTCCGATGAGCATTGCAGAGGCATAATTAGCCTTGTCTTCATTATCCACATGAGAAATACGAAACATTTTCTCTATGTTCTGGATCCAGGTAAGAACAACAATGGGATTAAGAACACCTGAAAACTCTGTAGCACCACTACTCTTGACATCTTTGAACGAGGGACGCTTCATCTCTCATTTTGAAGATTCTCCAATGGCTTTCTCTTTTAATTTATCACTACTCTTTTTGTGTTCTTCCAGAGTATGCCGAATAACACTAGTAAGTTTACCCAAAAGTCGCTCCTCACGAGGAGATACTGGAGTATTTACTTCCTCAGGTTGAGGACCTCCACCCACCTCAGGGGTATGGCTACTAACCTGTTTAGCCATTGCTCTGCAATATGGAGTAACATTGTATTTTAGAATATTAGGGTTTATCATTATCTAATACTCTACTTAAGTCTTTCCTAAGGTTTGTATCCATATAATTACAATGAATCAGTTCATATATTGAACTTCCAATAGTTTAAGTCTAAATACCAACCCGTTGTATTTAGTTCACTTAAACCACTGCTATGATACCATGATTGAAAGACCTTCACTTTCATAATTGACAATTGTTACTCCAAAACATGCTACGTGCATATTAAAAAAAACAATATTTTATATTGATAAAGTGATTACAAACGATTGGATACAAACCGACTATTACAAAGTATTATATATTACACAACTACCCAGGATACTATAGTTTTATACATACGGGAATACAAAATACAATAGTTTCAAACTATTCAAAATCTTCTATCAGTATATTACTATATTGGATGCTTATCTCCTGCAATTGTTAAACATTGACAGGGTAAGCGGTGACGCTTAGTGATTTCAATAATACATACAATATAACGTTATGTCATATATATACCTCAATATGACAGAAACAAAGAGGAACAAGGAACAACAAAGGCATATGTGAATCATGTGACAAACTTTCCATACCAATCAATGATTTGATTCAATGATATACAATCAATAAGACATAACAATTTCCATACTTGATATATACCAATAAAGCTTCGGCCCAAATGGAACAGAAGACATACAATTTCAGATTATCATTTTGGTAGATTTCAGGCTTATAGCCCTGTTTAACCATCTGCCATTGTCATATAATAGAAGTCATTCTTTTACGGAGACATGCTCTACATGGCCAGAGACTACGTACCAGTGCCAATGTGAATCTAAGTCCTTTCACTGATTACATGATTAAAGGTATAATTTTGCTATCATAAACAGCAGAAATAATAACAACGGAAAAGCACATAGCACATATAACACATAACATACAATTGTTCCTATATATTGAAACTCACCGTGAATTAACTGGAGGTTAAAATAATAATTTGGGCAACACTTCGTTACTATAATTAGCTTTCTTCGTTGAGAATCGGGAGCTTTCTTAAAAACCAGGCCCTGCGAGGGTTAAGCTTCAAACCGAAAAGATAAATTTCTCGGGCTCTTTGGGCACTTCGAGGCATATTTCAGGTGTTAAAAATGATACCGGGGCTTCGGAGGAAGTTGAAATAGCAAAAATATGAAATTAGGGGTGAAAAAGTGGCAAAATTCCAACAAAAACCGGGGAGGTCTCGCACCCTTTATATAGGTGCGAGCCTCGAATCCGAAGCAAGGAGAAGGAGACACGCGTTGCAGCAGCGAGGCTCGGAGGCGAGGGAAGGTAGGTGGCGATGCGAGGCTCCGACACGCAAGGGGTAGCTGGCGCGCTTCAGACAAGCCACAGAGACGGCACACGTCTGCCTATTGGACCGCGCATCGGATAGCTTTCCCGATCGGACACGCGTCAAGCGTGCGAGATTCCAGGTGACGTGTTCGGGTACTGTTCATGCGATTTTTCTCGGTTTTCAAGGATTTCTTGATTTTTGAGCCAAAAACTTCTGAAATTCATAACTTTCACATACGAGCTCCGTTTTTGACGTTCTTTATATGCACGCGTAGGTAAAATTATGATCCACAACTTTCGTTTAGACTTCGTCGGATAAAGTTGATTTTTTTAATATTATTATTTTTAACAGACCAGGACAGAAAAATCCGTTAAAAATTCGTAACTTCTTCACCCGACGTCTGTTTTCGTCAGTGTTTTTACCGTTGTACTACTATTGACGAGACCTTTGATTCTCGTTTAGGTTGTGTCAGCTAAATATCGTTCGATCTTTATTTCGAGTTTTTAGCTGTCTACTACTTTTCCGAAACTTAGAAAAATCATAACTTCCTCATACGAAGTCAGATTTTGACGTTCTTTATATTAAAATTCTTGGTTTAACAAAATACTATGACTTTCATTTTGATCACCAAGGCTAAAAAGTAGTTTATCAAAAACTCATTTTTTACGTCATTCGGTGTCGTGCCAATTCTGTCGCGGAATTTCAATTAGCGATAACTTCTTCGTTATAACTCGGATTTCGATGAGTTTTCGTCTAAATGTTTCTAACGAGATTCTTTACAACTTTCAATAATAAAATTTTACTTATTTCAAATTTTATATTTTTATTAAATTTCAATATTCGTCTTTTGATTGTAATCTCATAAGACTTCCAATATTTTCCGAGTAATTCTAAACATAGTTTACTTTATTTCTAGTAAAAAAAACTATCTGTTAGAACCCAATACTCATAATTATATAATATTATTTACTTTTAAAATTTACAAAACACGATTTCAAAACGTATATGTTACAAAAAAAATAAGATCTTCCTATATTTTGGATTGGAAAAGATGATAGAAAGGAAAGAGAAAAAGTGATATGAAATTAAAAGTTATAAAAAAAAAACGTTATAAACTTATCGGGGTAACCCTAATGTTACAAAGCGATATATAGCAACGAGCTTACTTCAATTTCCAAAACACATTTATTCATTATTTACCAACACATAACATATGCTGTGTTTTTATGATAATAGATATGAAGTAGTCGATATAATACAAAAGAATAATAACACATAATTAATTAAGATTCCAAACCCAAAACATTAAACCTATTGTGCATCGCCACATGTTCTTTGTAAATCCCAAACCCTCACTTCTCATATACCAAAGCAGACCATGAACATGCACACACAACGTTTTTTTTTTTCCTCTTATTCGTGATTTACATTTTAGCATCCCAACACCTGAAAAAATTAAAATATTTGTTAAAAAAAAAACAGAAAACAGCAATATAAGAAGTAGGTGAAATGTGAAAATAAACCTCTAAAATACATCCAAAGCATTATCCAACATGGCACCATCTTCCCATTGAATATCTTTTGCTGTTGAATCTTTCCCAATCAACTCAAGTGGTGAATCCAGCTCTGGTGGGCTCTGCATGGAAATGTTTCATGGATTAATAATAATAATAATAATAATAATAATTAATAAAAAATGAATGAAAGTAAAGTAGATTAGAAATTAGATAGGATACCATGCATCGGATTAAAGGCCAATTAATTCCACGGAAAAATGCATGTTCTTTTATAGCATTGGAACCACCGATTGATCCTAAACGGCTTCCAGGGTCTCTGTTCAATAATCCATGAATCAGCTGTCTTGCTGCAAGGCTCACCTAAAAAAAAAATTAAAAAATTAAAAGGTTAGGTTAATTTGGTCTTTTTGACTAGTTAGAAATTTTGCATATATATAGTTTGACTCTTACGGGAATGCTACTTGGAAATGTAAGGTCTTTATGCAAGATGTTTGCAAATGTCTTCTGCCTATTCTTTCCTCTAAATGGTGTACGACCATACAACATCTCATATAATAAAATACCTGAAATAATAAAAAATTAGTTAAAAGTATTGAAATAATGAAATGGGTAAAAAAGGTAATTCAAAGAATGCATGAAAATTAATAAGCTTGCTTACCCACTGCCCACCAATCAATAGCACTGGAGTGGCCAGCTCCTGTTATGATTTCCTGAAATAATTTTAAAGGGTAAAAATAAATTCCATGAATAAGTGAAATTACGTAAATGCCCTTTGAGTACTTTTTCATACCGGAGCAATGTATTCTTCTGTGCCAACGAATGAATTAGATTGTGTAGAAGGTTCTGCAACAAATGTAGGTGGTGGTTGGCTTCTAGATCTTCTTCTTTTAAGCTGAGGGTGTTTTATAACCTGCAAAATTAAAATTAACATAAGACAAAAATAAATAAATAAATAAAGAATCTTGTAAGAATATAAGTTAAAAAATTTTAGATAGAAGAGGGACATATTACATACTTGGGGTTTACATTGAGTTCTGAATGATAAATCAAAGTCACTCAATACAACATGTCCATCTGTTTGAAGTAATATATTCTCTGGTTTCAAGTCCCTATAGATGATACCTGCAAAAAAAAAAAAAAAAATTGAATAAAAGATGTAAGGGGTAAAATGGGAATATAACAAATTAACAACTGAATGAGATTGGATGAAGAGATACCTAAACAATGGAGATACTCTAACCCAATTACAACCTCAGCTGCATAGAATCTGCAGATACAAATTGAAAATGAGGGGTAGGGGTAAAACGGGAATAAACATGCATACAAGATACAACAACATTAAACCACAGATGAAATGTATAAGAGGGCAGGTTTTTTCATCGTACATTTAGGATAATAGTATTTTTGAATCTTTAGCATCTATTTCCTATTAAACAGAAAATGAAGGGTAGAAAGGTCTTTTAAAAAATGTGAATAGGAAGTACCTTGCAGACTCTTCTTTGAATAATTTCAAAGGCTGTTTGTCAAGCAGAGCAAATAATTCCCCTCCAGGGCAAAAGTCTGTTATCAAACAGACATGTGTTGCAGTCTGAGAAGATGTAACATGTTAGTATATAATTATAGATTATAATAATTAAACCTAATTATAAAATTAAAATAATTACTACCAATTATTTAAAACATTAAATTGAAACCTCAAAAGATGTGTAGAGTGTTGGGAGGAAAGGGTGATCCAGTAGCCCGATTATTTCCCTTTCAATGCAAGCTCGATGAACCTACAATTTATTTACATTAAAAAAAAAAAAAATCAAGTTTCAAAAACTATACAAATTTTAAATCATAATAAAAAAAAATAGAATATTGTTTTTTACAAACATTAAACATACCTTGTTTCTGTTCATCATTACTGCTTTATCCATTGCTTTCATGGCAAAAAGTTCACCAGTATTTTTCAGTTCAACCAAATGAACACTACAATAAAGCATTTCAGTTATGAATAGTGAGAACCTTTAGAAAATATAAACCCTAACTCTATTTTTTTTCCTTTTTGATTAAATTGTAAAAAAATTGATTATAATAGAAATTGGAAAAGTCAATGAACATATTAAGACAATATACCTTCCAGTATCTCCACTTCCCAAAGGTCTGATAGGTTTAAAATGATCAAGTCCAATTATTTCACCATTTGCAGTGATCTACAAAACAATAAAAAAAAAAAGGTAAAAAAAAAATTGTTGCATCTAAAAAAATAATAATAATAAAAGTTACCTTTTGTATAGCTTTCCATGAAGAATTGTACTTTTTGTGGGGCCTAGGAAAGACAGGTTGAGAGTGGATAGCCCACAAGTCCTCTGGCCTCTGAAATTGGATATAACAAAATTATTCATCAGCCAAAAATAAGTAAAAACATATACTAAAGTTAATAAAAAAAAAGGTTAATTTCATTAATCTCATAAAAAATATTATATTTTGTGTTTTTTCCAGATTAAACATAAAAAAAAAAATCTGAAAAAGACTTTGTATTTTTTCATTTTTTCCAATCTGACTCTTTTTTTTCCAAAAAAAGAAAAAATCTCTTATAAAGTTCCAATATTTTGGGTCATTTTACGGTTTCATTTCAACTTTTATTTTTTGAACAGAAATGTCTCGTTTATTTTATATTTTGCCCAAATTAACAAAAAAGTCTTTATTTTATTTCAACAAATTATCGTATAAATTTAGATAATCGGGACTTTTCTGTTCAGAAGATAAATGTTGGGATTAAACCGTAAAATGACCCAAAATATTAGCACTTTATCAAAGATTTCCCAATAAAAATTGTAAAATGTGAGGGTTTTTTCGAAAAAACTAAAAAGGTTGAGGGTTTTTTCGCAAAAAAAAAAAGACAAAGTTAAGGGTTTATTGGAAAAAATGAAAAAATACAAGGTTATTTTTAGGTAAAAAATAAAGTTGATGTTTAATTTGGAAAAAACACAAAATAGAAGGTCTTTTATGAAATTAACCCAAAAAAAGATGACATGGTAAATTGATAAATATTTTATCATTTTGATATGTAATATTTTAACGTGTCATTTTTAATATTATAATGTATTTATTATTTACAAGTAGAATACTAAGGAAAGACGAGTACCTTACCAAGTTGGCATCAGGAAGTTCTCTAACAGCTTCATCAACATTTTCTGCAGTAGCTTTGACCTGGTCAAAGACAAGAATTTTAAACATTTTAAGATATTTGAAAAAAAAAAGGCTAATATATTATATATATTAAAAGAGAACAATAAAAAAATATACCAACTTAGCACTTTGTTTCTCTGTGGTGTCTGAAAGCCGATTTCTTAATGGTTCCACATTACCACTTCCATCTAATTGGACTCCAATAAAATATTGAAGTTCTCCCTGAATTTTTAAAAGGAAGAATTAAAATTGGCTCAAATTACATAATGCAACCATATATTTAATAAAATTTTCTACTTTACCTTTTGGTCACGCATAGGTTGCAAGTGAAATAAATTCCAAAATTTCTTCCCTGATTAGTTCAAACAAACAAAATAAATCCATCAACATAAACCCAATCATTAGAGTAAATTACATTTTTGTAGCTGAATATAGCTGATTTTTGCAATTTGGTCCCAAAAATACAATCATCTTACTTGAAACATAGACCATAAATGTTATATAAACCACAAATAAGGACACAAATTGCAAGCGAAACTTTTTGGGACCAAAGTAGAAAAGATCAGCTATACTAAGGGACCAAATGTGTAAATTTTTCTTGAAATTATAGCTCACCACTCTTTGTATAGTTAATCAACTGAACAGTAATTTCCCTTTGTTCTCTGATAGCAGCTCGTATTTTATCAACAGTTCCTTGATCAGTTTCAGGTCCTTGTAGAAACCTGCAATTTCTTCCTAAAATTTCCTCACGTGTAAACTCTGTCAACTCAAGGAAGCTATCTGATGCGAAAATCTGCGTATCAAGTAGGAGATTTAGGGTTCCATTTTATGATCTGAAACAAAAAGGATGTTTAATCATGTTCTTACGATGGGGTTATCAGGAAGCCTAGGATCTGTGATCACAAAATTCTTTTCAATACGTTCAAGTGTAGTTGCTAAATCTATCCCCTGACGCATATCTCTCATTCTTTCCATACGACCCCAGCTATCAGTTCGTGATAAATCTTTAGTCATTAACTCTTCAGGCTCGATAGTTGGTTGAAACTCATGAGTCGAAGATCTTCCTTTGAATCTGTGTAGGTTATTCATCGATTTTGACATTAATTTAGGGTTTAAATAAATCAAATCAACTTCAGAAAATAGATATAAACTCACCCCATTAGGGAACTGCGTATTGATTTCCTGGATTTGGATGCACTCAAAGAGCTTGTAGGGGTTGAATCACCTTTAGGATCAAAGAGAGGTGTTTCTCTTCCAGGTGTATTCATGTTTATGTTCAATTTTTCTAATGATGGTGAAATTGGGGATTCCACGATCTTCTCCACGATTTCTGTTTTGCTTGACTGATTGTTAGTTCGTGGACGCTCAACTGTCTGTACAACCTCCACAATATCACCCAGAGCTGTTTCCTTCTGACGAGCTGTCCATGGCGAAAATTAAAGCTTCAAAAAAACACTTTCATTCATAATAGCAAAAACAACAGATCGATCTACGAACCATCATAGCGAATTAACGACGTTGGCAGTCCGTTTGGGCGTAATTCCTTCTCATTCACACCTTCAGTGTACTTGCTGACTTCTACTTGCATTCTGTGCAATTCACAGTAACAATATGATCATAAATACGAAAGTATAACCTAATAAAGTAGTACAGTTCGACGGAATGCGAAATTTTCCTAATATTATTACGATTGAAGTAGATCAGAAGATCAATTACCCGATGAATTTGATGGTTTTTCCGTTTTCATCTTTGATCGGAGTGACAGTGAGTAGATTCCAAAAAGGAGTGCCATCTTTTTTGTAGTTGTAGAGCCTGCCGCAGTAGCTAGTTCCGGTTTTGACTGCATGTCGTATTTTATCCACCTCCTTCTGATCCGTCTCCTTCCCCTGTAGAAACCGGCTGAGCCAACAAACACCAATTTCAGAGAGCTTCTTAACTTTCTAACATGGCGTCTGTTGTGTTTTGTGTAAATCGGAATTGAGATGCTAATATGAATGTGATACACTGATAGAATCACTGTAACGGCATACCGGTGCACCAGGATCTCCGACGGAGCTTGGTGCACCACCGTCCCACTCCGGTTGTTTCATTTTGAATCGAATCGATCGACTGAATTTTGTACATTTGAACGTTACATATTTCTTATGCCAAAAAATGTAGTTAAAATATATTTAAATAAATTAAATAATATTATAATTCCAAAACGTTATATATGATAAAAAAAATATAGACTAATTTAATTTGAGTAGTAAAACTTTTTGTTTGACATATAAATGATATTTGATATAACAAAACTAAATAAATAGTCCACAAACATAACATAATTCTATCACATATTCATGTTAAAAGAAAATGAAAATACTTACTAGTTTACAAACTTGTATATAAACTAACTGTGAAACTTATATAATACATGAGTTGATTTTAAAAAAATAAACATAAAAGTTAAATTATTTGAGAATTTTTAATTTATAAAAAAATAAAAAAATAATGAATTAATATAATTGAAATGTTTTTTATCTTTTAAATTTAAATAAATAAACAAAAGAAAACTAATCAACTTTAATTTAATTTGTGAATTTTGAAATTAAAAGGTAAGTTCATTAATGATTGATATTCATTTATTACTACATTTATTGTAATTATTATATTAAAATATTATGTTGAATTTAATAAAACAGAAAAACTCATAAAACAATATGTGGAAAAAAATTAATTCAAAATAACCATAAAATAACATTTGACAAATTAAATGAGAATGCAACATATGACAAAAAAAAAAAAAACTTTTCATTTATTAAAATAGATTTGGATAATTGTATATTTTTAGCATTTTTACATTTGAAGTTAATATATACTAATACTTTGGGTTAACTAAAGACAACCTTTGAAAGTTTGACATGTAAAGGATATTAGACAAAAATCTAAACATCCCTATACTAATAAAAGAGTAGCTCTTTTGCTATGTGTCATCATATTAGACATTTTAATTAATATGTTGCCACTTGTTAATTTATTAATTTTCCATTTTAAATTTATTAGATCTCCTCATTAATGTGATTCTATTTTAAATTTTAAATTTTAAATTATTGTTTACATTAACTCACAAATAAAAATATCTAATATATATTAAAAATTAATTTTATATATTTATTTGAATCAATGATTATAATTTCACATAACTAATAAAAATATCTCTTAAATTAATAATTTATTTAAAATAACTTATTAATAATTTTGAGTTTTTAATATAAATGCTGAAGATGTAATTAATACTTATTATATCTTCAGCATGTAATATGCATTAATTACTTTCTTAAAATAACTAAAATGATTGGTCCAAAATGAATCATACGAGCACACAATAGATAGTGAAAACAAAATAACCTAACCCATTAGACAAAAATCTAAACATTAGATAATTTATCCTTAAATGTCCAAACAACACGCGATTCTATCACATGTTAACGTGTAATCATGTTTATGTGTTTGATTGAAAGTTGAAAAAATTTGTCTTATTGTCTGATCTATTTTTATAATTAAATTATTATTTTTAATAATTATTTACATAGTAGCTTATTGTCTAACTAAAAAAGAAAATAGTTTAGTGACAAAAAGAATAAAATCATAAAAATACATTTTATTTTTTCTAGATAACTCGTCGCATCTTATTTATTAAAAAAAAAATAAAAGAACACAGTAATTTAATCATCAGAAAAATGGTTAAATGATTATACAGTATTTATAAAACTACAAGTATTTTTATTTTCAAATTCTAACATAGTATATAATTAGATGTCAATATAAAACGCAAGGCATAGCGTATTAGCATTACCAGTTTCTACCAATGACCTCTTTTGAAGAATAACCAGTCATCGTAAAGAAGCCGCTGCTAGCATACATAATCGGACAATCCGGCTTAGTGGCGTCGGAGACGACGAACGTCTGTTGAAGCGTCGCCAGAGCATCCTTCAACTCCTGCGAGACTCGCGGTTGATGATTCAAATCGTCGGAATTCCTCCACGACGACGACGAGCTCCGCTTGTTTCTCTCCTCATCTCCGATCAATCCTGCAACCGCCGTCGCTCCCGGCCATTGCGCCGTCCGTTCGGCGATGTGATCGGCATCGTATTCATCTTGATCAGGTGGAGTGATTCTAGCTGTTGGAGGTTTGTTTTGATTTGAATCTCTGTCGAATGCCATCCATTTGTTTGTTGACTCTGGTTTACTACTATTTTTTGTGCTCGATTCAGCATCTGAACTTTCCATTAATCACTGATTTTTAGGGTTTTTATGATCCCTTCCACCTAAATGTAAAAAACAATAGAAGAATTCAAGTCAAGTCATTTTATTTTTTTATTTAATTAAAAATTATTATTTATTTTAAAATTAAAATCATGTTAATTACTAGAATAACTATTAGGGTTGTTGATAAAACTATTTTGTGTGGTCATTTTCAAACCTAATATTAGAAAAATATATAATGTAATTTTAACACAAAAATCTTTTCCAAGAAATCAGATATACATTTTTTTTTCCCGAAAAGACTGACTTTAACTTTTTTTTTTTCTTCTTTTTTTTGCTTTTATCTAATTTACAAATTTTCGGTCCATAAAAAGTTAACTTTTTCTTGGAAATAATTTATGTTTACTTTTTACTATATTTGCTCACTTTTCGGTATGAAAAGGTGATACCACGTAAAAAAACAAAAAAACAGTTCTGTCTTTTGGTTTAAATTATAAATAAACTAGGTTGAAATTGAATTATCAAAAATGTTCAATCAATCTGACTCGAATAGTCAAATATTAAATCAACAAAAATCGGTAATTTTTAAGCATGTGTTAATGATAATACCTTTTGTCGTCTTTTATTAATAATTCTAACCAAATTGTCAATTTAATACTCTAACCATATTCTAAATGAAACAGTTTCACATATCGTAATACGTTTCATTATAATCTAATTTCTTTAAATTTTATTGGTTATGAATAAACAACTAAAGCACACCCCAAAATAATCAAATTGTCTTTGAATTTCATGGATCAAAAAATTGTCATCACGTATTCAGAATTTTCCGAATTGTAGACGAATAAGCTATAAAGTCAAAACAGTCGAAGCTGTAATGACTTGTAACTTACGTCTGAATACTTGTAAATGGAGAAGAGTAGATAAATAAACATTAAAGGAAATGAAGAGAGTACCTGTGGGAAAGGATATAATTGGAAATGATGCAGCAAATGGACGGAAGCAAGTGGAGTTTATGTGTGTGTTTTTGTGAGGGAAAAATGAAAATTTGGAGAGGAGAGATATGGAGAGATAATTTGTTGGTTGAAAAGATAATGTTTAGCCACGTGTCATGATAATAGCCAATAGTGGGATAATTTGGTACGGCTCATACTGTGACCACGCGTCTCCCTTCAAATAATTCCCCTTCATGGTCACATTATTTCATATCATGATATACAAAAGAACAAGATTGGGATTTAATGTTTTGTTATGTCTTGTTACCTTATCTTGTTTTTTTATAAAGTATAACATATGCTATGTTATGTTATGTTGTGTTTTATAGATGGAACAATGGAGATAAGAAAATGAGTAAAGAAGGTTATTATTAGTAAAATAAGGTTTTTGTGATGTTTTATGGGATGAGATGATATCAAGGTTTTGTATGGTGATTATGGTGATTATATGATATGAAGCATTTTTCATGTACATAATCTCACATGATTTAATTTGGTGATAGTCTATTATTTAAAAAAAAAGTATGTTATATTATGCAATGTCATTTGAAATGAAATATACATTTTTATATAAGTGTAACGTTCCGAAAAGAGTATAAAATGGGAATTTGTTTGTGTTAGAAGGTAAATCATCACAAGAATGGTGTAGTATAATATAACAAAAAGTATGAGTTTATCGATAAACACAAGTTTACACATACATGTAAGTTGCAATCAAGCTATGGGGTTCAATGTGACATCCTACATCGTGTATCAAATCATGTAAGTGAAATACCCTATTATAAGCATACATTTCAATCAGCATAAACTCATGACATTATTTATAATGATGTCCAACAAAACAGAAGCATAAATAACCCTTAAGAGCATCAAACATAACTCGATTGTTATAAAAGTTAGACAAAACTGTTAAAATTAATTGTATGTTTTATATTTATTGTATAGTGTAGGGGTCTCTCTCTAAATATTATATTTATATATTGCAATGGAATATACAGAATCTTAACGAGTATTTTTTCACACTTCAAACATGGTATCGAGCCTACTCTTTTTTCGGCGGCCGTAAGAATCATGTCTCAGCCTCCTTTCTATCGGCGCTCTCTTCCCGGTCTACGATGTTTTTTCGGTGTTGCCTTCCTTGTCGACGACCACTTTGTCTACTGTCACTTGTTGGTGTCCTCCTTACCTGCTACCGGAATTTTTTCTGTAGCCCCACTCGTCGCTGCAATTATTAATTGGTGCTACCTACCTCCACTTTTGATCTATGCGCTTCGCTGCTCCCTTGGTGTTCACTTAGTCTAATACCAAGGCTACAATCCTTCTACATGCGATTAGTATTCCGATCTTTGTTTTGTCTTTTATTTCATACGTTTTTTCTATTTTCGGGCTTATATCAACTCCTGTTGGTTCCTCGAGTTCCTTACCGGTATCTCATCAGTTAGTTGACGCTGATACAAATGTTAACAACAATTTAGTTTTAAATACACAGTTGATGGTTCAAAATACGAATTGTGGCATAGCATCTTTCTTGACATTTGTAAGGATGCAAAGGTGAGCAGCCACATCAATGCCAAATCTAAACCCTCTAGTGATGATGATGAAGATTGGGAGTCTATAGACTCACTTGTCAAGTTGTGGTTTTATTCTACCGTGGACCCAAATTTATTACAGATTATCTCTAGAGACAACTATGTAGCAAAGGATCTATGGGACAATCATAATGGTTTTTCTTAAATAACAAAATGTCTAGAATACTTCAACTTCAAGACGAATTCCGAAATACCAAAAAATGTGCATCTTTTATCACATAAATTTGTCATGCTCTTAAAAACATAGTTGATGTTCTCGTTGATGTTGACTCCACCATCAATGAGGTCGAACTAGTAATGCAAATTTTACGTTAATTTTCACCTTATCATATCATTGTGGATGTAATAACCAATACGAAACCCTTCCCCTCATTTCTGGAAGCAAAAATATGTTACTTCTCCATTAGTCACGCGAAGAAAACTCTAACTCCACTAATAACTTTGGAAATTCCACTCAATCAATGCTATTTTATGTTTCCGCTCAACCCAAGAAATAGAAAAATAAATGGAATAATAGTCAAAATAATAATCGAGGTACTTCTAGGGGTAATTATGGCTTTTACTAGTACTAACCATTTTGTAGGTACACCATCAAATGTACAAACTCAATTTGCAGGTATTTTGGGGGTCAAATCCTACTACGCAAAATTTGTACTTGCATTTGTTGGATTAGTGTCTAAGTCCATAACTATTTTGGTATGTACTTGACCCGATGGTGCATGGTCCTTTTGGGTTGCCTTCACCAAAGCAACTTGATTGGAGAAATAAATAGAGAGAGGTTATTATGATTTATTTATATGTTATAAGAATAATATATTAAAGGATAAATCATATTTGTTTAATTAATATTGGTCAATAATTAATTAAGAATTAATTTTGTGATCAAATGTAATTAATTAAAATAGAGGGGCTGAATTGTAATTATGTGATAGTTACAAAATAGGGTAAGGATTATCCTAAGGATAGGTTGGACGAATTTGAGGTGATAAGGCCTTAGAATTCGACCATGATAAAGATTCAAGGCTTATCTTATGGGTTGCTTGGTGGGCAAGCAACTAGATAAGGATAATGACTGAAACCCTATCTCTACACCTATATATAAACACCCCTTTGGCTCATAATTCGTCCAGACCTTCCCAAGGCTTCTTAGGGACGAATTCTTATACCTCTCCTCTCTCTTTATATCTTCTCCATTTGCTCTTGGTGTTTGTAAGCCATTAGAGGAGTGACACTTGTGCCTCTCAGCTTTCTAAAGTCAATACAAGGAGGAATTGGGATTGTTATTACTACATAACAATCAAGGTAATATCTTAAACCTAATTATATGTTAATATTGATTCCAATATGCTAGAATTAGGGTTTATAGCCTTGGAAAACTTGCATGTACAATAGAGAAACCTAGATCCAAGCATTAGGGTTTGTATGAGCACATAGGATGTCTTATGACCAAAACCCATCAGTGGTATCAGAGCCTTGACTGGTTTCTATTGTATTGATGCTTAACATGTTTGAAAAATTCGATTTTTTGGTTTCTGGAGGCTGGACTCGCCGAGTCCATAGCTGAACTCGCCGAGTCCATGCTTGACTCGACGAGTCAACTCGTCAGATGGAGCATATTTCGCGATTTCTTGCTGTTTTGCTTATGGATAGTTACCTTATCACATTAGATCAATATAAATCCAATTTTTTTGATATATATGAGTATATTCTTGATCTAATTGAAGATATTTATCAATTAATAAAATATTTGTTTCCTTATGTGATAATTGATATATTATTTTGATTAAATTGATAAATTGTTTTGCAAGGAATCATTAAATAAATCAAATATTGATAATTATGTGATTAAATGTTAATTTAGATTATTTGTTATTTGATACTTGTGCTTTGAAAAATTTCATATTTTCCCCTTTAGGTTTTATAGTTTAAATTTGAACCCAAAAGTTTTGTTGTTTTGAAATTTAAATAGTTAAAACCCTAATGTTTTGAAAAAGGTTTCAAAACTTGCCCTCAAGTTTTGGAATTTAATATTTTGGATTAATAGTTTAATTTGATGTATATTTAAATTCTAAACCCTAATGTTTTGAAATGTTTCAAAACTTTCCCTCAAGTTTTGGAATTCAAAAGTTGATTAAAAGTTTAATTAGGAATGTTAAATTCTAAAACTCTAGTATTGTTTTGAAAAAGTTCAAATCACACCCTTATGGTTTTATTAATTAATTAAGGTGTATAATTAAAAGAGGTTTAATAAATCCATAAAAGTTTAGGTTTACAATTTAATTGAATTAAAAGTATAATTGTTAAATTAGATCACCTAGTATTTTGAAAGTATAAAATACACCCTATACTATATATAACATTAAAAGTCTAACATTATATATATGTATGAGTAAAAGTCAGTCTTACCGTTAGTAGGCCTCATTCACGATGATGGTCTATAAGGGGTGTTTAAGGAAATTACCTATAAAATGGCGATTGAATGGGTATCCACTCTTACCCGCCACACTCTTGACTAGTGGAGGGTCGTTAGCCGAACGGGTAGGATAAGACGAAACCTTCCATTATAAGTATAATAAAGTATAAAAGTAACTAAATGTTTTCATAAAATTCCCAATCTTAGTTACTTAGGCAAAAGTGAATTGATGCAACTCCATGAAATTACACTTTGTGCCCTTGCGAAGACGTTAGTGGAGCGTGTGTGGTTTACCGGCACACTAAATGGTTCTAAGCAAAGGTAGCAAAGGGTGACTCAATGTTTGTCATAGTTCGGTGGAGCGTGTGTGGTTTACCGGCACATCGAATAGGTGACTGTAACATGTGAGGGCACCATGTAAGTTTGCATGGTTATTCACACCCGCTTTGTGATCCTCAGCATCCCAGTCACAAACTTGAGGGGCATATCGAGATTTAAACATGCCATTGAAAGTTCAATGAATCTCAAAGGATCTAGGAGTTTTCATAGATTTAAAACTTAAATTTCTTTTCTTTTTTTCGTGGTGGAAATTAGTGAATCGTCATACCTTCAAATGTTCTGCAATTAGGGTTACGACATCCCTCTCCCGAGTTGTGGAATATTGTGTTGGGTCCTAGCCTTAGTATTTCATTTGGGTGATTTACTAAGGACTTAATCTATCAACTAACTTGAATTTGTTTTTCTCCCGTTTTGTAGATGTCAAAGTTCGACAACTATGGTTTTCCCAAATCCCATGGAACAAGCATTCCACATGAAGATGGTATTCCACGATTCAATCGAGGAACGAGAAATCATGCTTCACTTCCTCCTCCTCCTCCTATTGTTCTCCCCAACCCACAAGATCGAAGAATTGAAAGGTTCAATATCAATAAAGCCCTATTGGAAATGAAACATGAAGATGGTAAACCCGTGTGTACCCACGTTCTAGGAATGAAATCACACATTGATAGGTTGATAATGTTGGGTGTGTCATTCCCAGATGAGTTGGCTGTGAATTGGGTTTTGCAGTCACTTCCTGAATCATATAATGAGTTCAAAAGAAAGTATTATATGATGGATCATGACGACAACCTCATTGACCTAACTTACATGCTCATTGCTGCTGAATCAGAAATGATTTGGTGAAGCAATGGAGCGTATTTGTTGGGAAAGTCAACCAACCATGCTTCCGAGGACGTTCTAGGAGAACCGACCTGCGTTTGCTGCCAAAAGAAAGGGGGTTGGATACAAGTCTGCCCAAAGAGCCTGAAGAGTCCAGAAGATGGGAGAGTCAAGGAGTATGGCTACGCTTCAGGTAAAATCCATTATCTAACTCCGTTAAGTTCCTATTCATTGATTCTTAATACATGATGTGATAAGATTGCATTTGAATGTTTTGCAGGATCGGTGAAAAGAAAGGAAGCTTGGTGAAAGAGCAAGATGAATCTAATCACAAGGAATGGATCTTGGTCGTATGGACTTGAAGATTAGATTTTGAGCTTAGATAGTTATGATAGAGTTGTTAGAAATTTTCCTTTTGAAATACATAGTTTTCAATGGATTTTGCATTGTAAGGACAAATGTTTTCCGCTGCTTTTATAAATAAAATAAATTTTCGTTTGAGTTATTTATTTATTTGTTTATTTCCTTGCAATGAAATCGTTATGAAAATTGGTGTTTGCATATTTCTACAACAAATGGATATGATTCTTATTTATGTTATTTATGGAAAGTCGAGAGTTTACCAAATAGGAAGAGTTTCTCATCGCCCAAGTTTCAATTGGACAGAAACTTGGAATCATGCAACTTGGTTGCACGATGAATGAGAAATTTCATATTTGGACTAATTCATTGACAAAGTGTCAAGTAAAGGACTTGGAGATCGAATACACAAAGTTGTGTGTTGATCAAGTCCACCATAAGAGTAACAATGATATTCGTCATGATTTACTAAAGGTTTAGTAAATATGATTATACTTATAAGATTAAGTGTAATTCTGAATTGATTGAAAATTTTTAAATCAATCGCAGAACGAATAAGAAGAATCAAGTAGGCAGAAAGATAAAAGTTTCTCCATTCTAAGAAGAAGGGAGAGTACCTTTTATGCTTTATGATAGGTCTTAATGATTAAGAACCATATCTCAATTGATCCTCTAAGTGAGTCTTAGCACAATTGTATGTCTAAGAAGAGGAATCAAGAATTGAAGAAATGGTTAAATCAAAAGGTCAATCGTACTTCGTTCCAATAACAAGTCTTAGAGTTAAGATTGTGACATTGAGTGGATAAGTATTAAGAAGGTTTATAACATTCATCAAATGTGGAAAGTTGTGACGTCTTGGATAAGGCAAAGACCAACTAGGACCAATTTATGAAGTGTTTTGATAAAAGCTACACTAACTCTTGAATATCTGTTTGTCAATAAATGGTTATTGACAAGAGAGTCTTATATGTCAAGGAGTCAGTGGGAGTCTTAATAGTCTTGAAAGGTTTCAAGAACAAATCAAATAAACCTTATCGATCATCACTAGCACACGAGTTGAGGTTTACAACCTATCGTGATGACATTATTTTGTTTCCGTGCCAATCCAATCGAGTTAATTATGCATGTGAGTTCTATGAGTTCTCATTTTGAACGCATACTTAATCAATGAAAGGTACATTGATAGGAAAGGGTGAGCTGCTTAACTACTTGGAAGACTTGGTGGGCAGCTATGCTACCATAAGGCAAGAAATCAAGATTAAGAAAGTTCGGTCCATATGAGTTTGAATTTGTCGTAAACTTTGGTTTTAACAAATTCACATGGATAAGAACACATACACCATTTAAATCTAAGTGTCATAAGATTTCATCCTTCATGAAAATGATTGTGAGGAAATGCTTTCACTAAGAAAGATTTTAAGAAGATAGTGATTGTAAAATTGCATTCTCGAATTCGATTATGGTTACGGTATCCCTTTCCATAATTTGAATTGTGAGGTTTGGCAATTGTTTACACACACATATGAACTATCTAAAGCAAAGGTGTATAAGTTCAAGAAGCCTTGATAAAAGATTATCAAAGCACTAAGTATTAGAAACATGAACTTAAGAAATTCAATAAGCATTGTTTTTCTGAAAGTTAAGATGTTTATGAATACATGTCGAAGCTAGTGGGAGAATAAGTGTTATGCTTATAATAATCATCATGATAGTGGGAGCATAAATGTTATGATTGTATGATTATTAAGGAAAGTATTGCAAGTTGGCAATATTAATTATAGAAAACAAGAGTCATTCTTTGCAAAGTTGTAAGGATGGAATAGTTGTTTTGCTATAATTAAGGGAGAGAATATTATGCTTCATTTCAAATCTAAAGGTTTAGGTTGAGAAATGTTAATAAATTTAGTCAAGGGTACATAGTGTGTTCTTAAAATTTCGATTATGATTACGACATTCCTCTTCACAATTCGAATTTTGAGAACATAGCAAATAAAACATTATGCGTCGTGTCCCATACGCTTTGGGTATAGGATCAATTGAAAATGCTTTAATGTTTTACCATTCTAAAATTTTCCAAATGTCTAGCGCATTTAGAGGGAAAAAGGACAAGAATTGGTTTTGACTAAGATAATTAAACAACTATCAAAGGACAATCCAAAGTTCGCCGAGGATTGGTCGCTTGTGAGTAGTTGGAAGTATAGTATTGAAAGATATGGAAATGTTTCCATATTGGATGGACCATATCGACATTATTATGAATAAATGAGATTCTATTAAGAATAAGTTGTCATATGCAAAATATGGAAATGTGTCCATATTGGGAATTGAATATTGAAAAATCTATGACTAGATTAGAAACTTTTATGCAATAGGATGTTTAAAGGAATGCACTTTGAGTGAGAGACATCATATCTAAGGAATTTTCTTGTAACAATCTCCGATAGTGGAATTTGTAATATCATTGGCAATAGTCTTTGTGACTTTGGTGCAGTGACATTACGAAAGGATTGTTGCATAGAATGTTAGAATCTAGCATATTCTATAAGTAGCAAGAATTTGATATTCTTTCACTTATGAAAAAGGATTTGGAGTTGTGAAATGAGAATGATTGGAAATGTGCTCAATTTGGTCTATTTCACAAAGTAAGAACCATAGGTAAACATTGTGTGCATGCTAAGAGCATGGGACAAGTGTAATAATTCAAGTAAGAAGTTGATTACCCGAAACGACAAATAATGAGTAATCGATATGGTGATAAATAAAAGATGTTTTATTTATACTCAAAGGTTTGAGGCCATATGGGATTAGTATTATTCTTGTGTTTCACATTTTTCATGTTTTGACTTCCTGAATAATTTAATTGGTTAAGAACAGTTAAATTATTCGAACGGGCCACAGTCGTTCATATGTTGGAAGTAGGTATGAATGAAGACTGTCGTGAATTGGTGTGTGGATTGTCTAAATAGCATTAGACATAAGCAAATGTTTTCTGCAACGTTCATGAGTGCTTATGAATATGAATTTGAGCATTGGATCAAACCCACGCTCACTTGGATCGCTCCATGAATTGCATCACGAGTGATTGGTGTGACGATAACATCTTATATTATTGAAACCGAGATGTGTGAGTTGAATCTTGCAAATCGGTTACACATTGATAATATGTAAACGCACTAGTAACTTGGTGTTATAAAACATATTGTTGTGTGTGATTCGGTAAGTGAGTGCAAGCAAGCATTGTATCAAAGTTTATCCGTTCCTTTTATCCAAAGTAGGATAAAAGCGATATCTTTGGGCCCCTCGATGATTTAGTGATGACAAACGTAAATGCTCGGCCGGGCTAGGGCTAATTTGATTTGTTCAATTAGTCAGTCGTCATAAATCGGAAATCGAGATATAGTACAAAGAGAATGATTTGAAATCATATCTCATATGATATCTAGAATGGAGGAATATATGATCCCTTATCTAAGGACACGCGTATCTGATAGGATCAGAGTTGACAGCGACTTTGGAAAGCTACGATTTCATATCAGGATCTGAAGTCATACGCATAATAGTTATTAGACTTATCCAAGTGGGAGACTGTTGGATTAGTGTCTAAGTCCATAACTATTTTGGTATGTACTTGACCCGATGGTGCATGGTCCTTTTGGGTTGCCTTCACCAAAGCAACTTGATTGGAGAAATAAATAGAGAGAGAGGTTATTATGATTTATTAATATGTTATAAGAATAATATATTAAAGGAGAAATCATATTTGTTTAATTAATATTGGTCAATAATTAATTAAGAATTAATTTTATGATCAAATGTAATTAATTAAACTAGAGGGGCTGAATTGTAATTATGTGATAGTTACAAAATAGGGTAAGGATTATCCTAAGGATAGGTTGGACGAATTTGAGGTGATAAGGCCTTAGAATTCGACCATGATAAGGATTCAAGGCTTATCTTATGGGTTGCTTGGTGGGCAAGCAACTAGATAAGGATAAGGACCGAAACCCTATCTCTACACCTATATATAAACACCCCTTTGGCTCATAATTCGTCCAGACCTTCCCAAGGCTTCTTAGGGACGAATTCTTATACCTCTCCTCTCTCTTTATATCTTCTCCATTTGCTCTTGGTGTTTGTAAGCCATTAGAGGAGTGACACTTGTGCCTCTCAGCTTTCTAAAGTCAATACAAGGAGGAATTGGGATTGTTATTACTACATAACAATCAAGGTAATATCTTAAACCTAATTATATGTTAATATTGATTCCCATATTCTAGAATTAGGGTTTATAGCCTTGGATAACTTGCATGTACAATAGAGAAACCTAGATCCAAGCATTAGGGTTTGTATGAGCACATAGGATGTCTTATGACCAAAACCCATCAGCATTTGCCTAAACAATTAAATACATATGGAAGTCAACATACCATTGGATCCACACATGTTCAACATTAGATGGCTCAAATGCTCCCATAGCTGCGTCTCGTGCCCCTGGACTATCACCTTCGCTTTATGTTGTTGGCCCAAGAAATTTTTTCGTCTCACTTGCTTTGGTCGGCCCAGGTGCATCTCTGACCCACTCCAAATTTTTTTGGAAAATATCCCTTTCCGGCGCAAAACAGGCCTCATGACCTTATTCTCCCTTCGCAACAACACAACTCTTTTTTTGGCGGCTCGGTCCGCTCTTTGCAACACTCATCAGCTCATAGATTTAAGTTTCGTTTTTCAAGTGATGTCCATTCAACCACCTCCGAATAACAACTATTATTTGGATACCAGTGTCAGCTTGCATATGTCCTTGAACCAAGGTAACATTCTTTCTTTAACACCTTGTTCATCTTAATCCATTATGGTTGGTAACAGTGTTGTTATTCATGTTAGTCACATTGGTCACACTAAATATTCTCACTTGAAAAAACTTTTTTGTTTTGAATAACGTCCTAGTCTCTCCATACATGATTAAAAATCTTGTATCCGTTCGTAAATTTACCATAGATAATTATGTTTCTATCTCTTTTGACCCCTTTGTTTTAGTACTCATAGAAAGGATTGTAAAATCATTTTTACGTATCTTTCATCTAAACAGGAAACATAGGATTTTCTAGAGGAACAGGCGAACTTTTCTAAAAACATAACTTATAACTTACTTCATTTTCTACTACATTTTTCAACAGCTTTCTACAACTTGCATACATCACTAAAATCTTATGAACTCACCAGCTTAATTGCTGACAAACTCTTTTAAATAACTTGTATTCTCAGGAAACTAGTAGACAGGTACTCGCACTGGGAATTCAGAAGATGGAGCAGTATAGCTCCAAGTCTTGTTTTGTCATTTTGCTTATGTACTCTATGTTTTGTGAACACACACTTTGTAAACATTTTCTTTCTAATGAAATGGTTGTTCATTACTTGCTTACTATGATACATGTCTTGTGATACTAAACATGACGTCTTCCACCCCCGAACGTTTCCGCCATTCCGGTTTTGGGGTATGACAGATTGTTATCAGAGCATTGTTTATAGTGAACTAAGTATATCAACTGATAAAAGATATAAAACTATAAATACAATGGGGCTTAAGTGCTCTGAATAATGATATATTTTAAGAGTATACCGATAAGTTATAAAAATATACCTACTTGCTTATACATGTATACATACTAGAACAAGTATCACAAGGAGAACATAACTAAAGTATTTAAAGGTTGAACACTATCGTCAAACCTGAACAGTTATGTAATCATACCTAGGATAAATATATGCTGATCAACTATATTTATTCGAGATGTGACCGACATGTGTTTGGAAGCGATGTGGTGTTGCAACAGTCTTAAACCTTACCTAAACACCAGTCAAGAAAATTCTAGAGCAAGTATATAGAGTTAAAGTACTATAGGAGTATTTTAGGCACTATATAAACAACTTACATGATGACTTAAAAGACCCCAATCCAAGGAGATGTATTGTCTTCTAACCCAGCGACGTTCGATAGCGCCAAACGCCTGGCCCAGCGACTCATGGACCATGGAGTCCGCCATGGTGTAGAAGTCCTCGTTCCCGAGCCATCAAAGGGAGAGGACTATAATCAGAAGTCGGGGAACAAGAAGAAAAAGAAGCGAACAACCCAGGAAACCCCGCAAAAGCAACAAGCGAGTATTATGTACGCAGCTACAACACCTGCTGCTCCAACACCTTCCAGTCGATATTCTGGAACCCTCCTGAATTATGGAAAGTGCAACTACCACCACACCATAGTCTGTCGGGAAATGCAGTGTCTGAACTGCCACAAAAAGGGACTCACAGTCTGTTTCTGCAGGGCACCGACTCAACCAATCTCCCAAGTACCTGGTGTTGAAGAAAACCAAGCCTGCTATGGCTGTGGTGAGGCTGGACACTACCAGAGGGACTGCCCGATAACAAAGAACTCGGGCACGGACGGATGAGTCCTGATGATCACCATAGGAGAATCAACCCAGAGTCGTCAACGAGCAGCGGTACGTCTTCGACCTAGTAATTACTTTAAAAATTAATTTATATTTTGTATAAGATTAAAACTAAGGGGAATACACTTAAAAGTAATCTTAAATCACTCACATATAGAAATAGGTCACGGTATTCAAGAGAACTAAAAGATCCGTTTTAGAGAAGCTACGATGGTTTAGCATATACATCAGGGTTGTGCATAACTAAGATGTTGCAGACTTAGAGTGAGTGATTCCGCCCTAATTCCTGTTCCTCGTTGGGTTGTGGATTTGAGGCAGAGTTACTCAGCAAACCGTCTTATTCATCTTAATTATTCATAACTTGTATATGACAAGCGATCGTAGTGGTACCAAGGAGGATCATGATATTAAGTATCATCGCCAGTTACCGAAGCACTTTCATTTGTATGCATGCGCACATAGGGATACATCACCGTATCGCAGACGTTTCTTTCATTTGGCCAAAACCTTGTTCAGAAAAGAGTCTGTTACCTTCACTCGTCATGAATTGGCGTGGTCCTCACCATACTAAGTTCATATGTTTCTATCGCCTCGACCATCAAGTTCTCGAAGCCTTCGACATTAGTATCGACAATCCGACCTAAACCACAATTTTATCTTGCATATTCAAAACCCCGAAGTACTTGTGCGATGAGTACTTTATCTTCCGAAGCCCTATCGTCAGATGTCCGCAGACCATCATGAGTTACCACTCGTTCAACAGACCAAGTTCGAGCACAAAGGATAAGGACGAGTACAGCTCACCTATCGCTATTCAGTGTATACGTGAGGGTGGTATATGATTATGATTACGCAAACCTAGTATGTATGTTTCGGCCCTATCTCCTATTCCTCGTTTGGTAGTGGACCTGGGGCAGAGTCGCACATCCGAACGTCTTACTAACCCTAATCATATACGACTTGTATACACGAGATAATGGTAGATGGACCAAGTATGAAATCCTATGATGAACACTAGGGCAAAAATTGCTAGGTCTACGAGTGAATATTCTGCAAATCAAATGAGCACAACCCCAGTAGTACTGTAAGAAAGCTAATTTTGGTACACAATTCCCTCTAACAGGGGGATGATGTGACAACCCAATTTTTTTTGCTTTGAAGACACAGTCAATCAACTCAACTGAGTGTCAAACTCATTAGTACGGTGTGCTAGCCCAGTTAAAGGTCATTCTAAGGAGTTTTGAGCCTAATACACTTAAGGAATAAGTGTTAGAAAGTACCTGCTAGACCCACAGTGTAGCAAATCGAACCTTAACCTCATCTAAATGAGTTCACGGCCACAAGACCATGAGTTTATGGCCGAAAACTCATGTGGCCGTAAACTCAAGAGTATATATACGACTTTGGGTCATTCTTAGTCATTTCTTCCTTCCTTGGCCGATTTTTCCTCAAAATCCTCTCAAGTATCATCAAGACTTTCACCTTAGATCTTCAAAAGAGTAAGTATTCTTCATATCTAGTTAGGACCCATCTTTATACACTTAAAAACATCAAGAACACAAGGTCAAATGGAGTTTACGGCCAAGCCATCTCCCATGGCCGTAAACCCCTTTAAGGTTACCATTTTGGCCATTAACCCTCCTAGATGCAAAGCTAGTGACCCAGGACCCTTCATGGATGAGTTTAGGACCTTAAAAAACTCTCATAAGAATAAGTGGCCATGATTTTACGGCTGTAAACTCCTTAGGGCCTTAAACTCATCAAAGGCCTCAAAGAAGGTGGTCTTCCTTATCCTAATGTAGAGCAAAAGTCCCTAAAGCTTCCCTAACCTTCAAACTTGCAATTATACATGAGTAACCATGAGTTTACGGCCATAAACTCCCTTGGGCCGTAAACCCATGGTAGTAAACTCATGTTGGTGTCATCTACCTTCCTTTGTTGAATCACATGTGATTCCAACACTTGGCCAAAGTGTTTCCTAGTCCCGGAAGGTGTTTCCTTTCATATAGTTGCTTACAAACACTATATTCATGCCAATATGTGTCATTATATATCATTTAGGACTTGTTGTGTCTCGGGACTTCATTCGTGGAACTTCTCATCCTTACACACATAACCGTTTGAATCACCCACATCAGGTGAGTTCATACCCCGTAATGAATCTTTTAACTATTTTAAATGATTTTAAGGGGGGGGGGGATACAAGTTGAACACAATGATAATTGTGTAATTATTTGTTATAAACATCGGTCAAAATGTTGCTTATGTCTTCTATAAGGAGTCAAAACATTTCAAAAACTATTTTACAGTTATGTTGCTTTTTAGTTTAGCAAAACTCCGTTTTTAAAGTATAAACATAACTTGGTAGTAAAATGAGTCTTTTCAATAACAGTTCAAGTAGAATACTAGTAAACTATAATGGGTATAGTTAGAGAGTCAGTTCATACTAGATACAATACACGATAACATAAGAGAACACACAATAAAGAGAAACAGGGAGAACGATACAATACACGATAAGAGAACAAATATAATAAGGTGCTATAGCATGGAACAATTACAGGATCTAACTATACCAATGAATCACTAACGCATTGTTCTAAACAAAAGGTGATAGTTATATTGGGTATACATGATCATATAATCATAATGTGGATGTTCACGACTTGCAATCATTTCAGGGGTCGCGTTTGGTTCCCGAATCTTTTGACAGGGAGAGCGTTTAGTATGGGATCTAGCCATCACATTATACCTTAATACTCAATTTAAGGGAATTAGTACAATAGTAGTCACTTTATACAATACTACAGTACTTATATTTAACAAACGACAAACGCAACAGTCGGGTCTAGTACATTCAGTAGAAAGGGACCATAATGCTAATCTTATGATTCCTTATTGTATACATTAAGGGATATATATAAATGGTATCCGGCAGATAATAGTATGTGTGCCTTTCGCTTTATTTCCTGTTCCTCATTGGGTTGTGGACTTAGAATAGATACACCCAACCTATTATCTATTCGATTTTAGTTATATATATATATATATATATATATATATATATATATATATATATATATGTTCTGTACACATTAAGTCATCATAAGGGGTACCAGGTATGGGTTAGGTGATAGGACACAAATTCAAGGCACGGTTTTCTAGTACAAAGCATACTTTTCAAATCATATCTTTCTGTACACAAAACTAGAAACTTCCTAGTAAAGGGTTTAATCCATTTTATTAAACTAGTGTAGACTTAAAGGACTTTAGGTGATTGACTCTATAATACCTTGGTTTATGTGTCATGGTTATACATCATTAATACCCAATAGGTCGTTGGATGTGTGCCTTCCGCCTTATTTCCTGTTCCTCGTTGGGTTGTGGGCATAGGGCAGATACACCCAATTAATTATCTATTCGATATTAAATTATGTATAGCCTGTATAAACTAAGTGATTATAGAAGTAATCACTGTGGTCACTATTTTACTATAAGAAATAAGAGTTTTCTTAAAGAATATTTCTCTTAAATTATAAAGGAACTAGTACAATTAACTCCATGAGTAAAAAACGAATACACCGAGGTTATATACATCAAGGACATAGCAAACAATGGGATGTGTGCTATCCGCTTTACTTCTTGTCATTGTGACACTGATTTTAGTATGAATGCAGACACGCATACTTACTTATATATTTTATTATTTAAAAGTATAACTCTTAGACAGAGTGTTTTGATCCCAATGTATTTATAGTTAGTATATCTTTTATGGGTTGATATACTATATTCACTATAAACAATGCTCTGATACCAATCTGTCACACCCCAAAACCAAGAACGGAGGAAACGTTCCAGGGTGGAGGACGTCATGTACAATATCACAACAGTGTAAAGTAGTAAACAAGCAACAACATCATCCATTGCATTAAAAGTAAAGTTTTAATACATCTGTGTTCTTTAAATGTAATAAGACACCAAAATATACAATCAAAATAAAAGACGAGTCTTGTCTGTGCTCCGTCTTCTCAAAACCTGGCCATCGTACCTGTCTACTGGTGACCTGAGAATACAAGTTATTTTGAAAGCGAGTATCAGCCTAAAGCTGGAGAATTCATAAGTAATTAAGTGTCATTTTCTTGTTTTGGAAAACTGTTATGAAAGCCCTGTAAATCTTTGAATGAAACAGTTGATGTAAGTAATGAAAACCCTAGAAAATCCCTTATTTCCTACTAGTATGAAATGTAGTCTCCTACCAAGACCCGAATGTTTTGTAAGTGAAAATGATAGTGTTTCCTTTCTTTTGACTATTACTAACAGTACTTAGTCTAACTCATCGTTTATGTGAATGTTATCACAAAATAAAGTAATAGGAAAATGTACTAATGAAATTGTTATCCTTTTGTATTAGGATTAACACGACATCGCGATTAGAAAAATGTATAACCTTTGAACATCCGTAGATTGTTCAATTGTCCTCTATAGCTGCAGCAGGTGGGAGGAAGGGTTAGTCCCGTAAAGGTACTCCTAGTATAAGTATTAACCGTAGGCATCCGTAGATGTTCATCAACCTCTGTAGTGAACAGTAGGCCCAAGGAATGGTTAGTCCCATAAAGGTACTCCTAGTATAAGTAATAACCGTAGGCATCCGTAGATGTTCATCAACCACTGTTGCTAACAGGTGGGATTCGGAATGGTTAGTCCCGTCTAGATATCCCGTTGAACTGGGATAGGCAGGACAATTTACACAGAAGGTACTAATAAATCATCCTCGTGAATTGAGATACAAGTATTCATGTAAGGCATTCATGTAAGTGTATCCATGTAAGCGTACTCATGTAAGTGTATTCATGTAGCATGTAATGTATAGTATAGACTCATGAATGAACTGACTCTGATGTAATTCCTTGTAATAGGAATAATGTTTTGTATCTTCTAACTATCTCTATAATAGTTAACTGGAAGGTAATTGGTTGTCCAAGCAGGTTTATACACCCTTGCTACACAAGAGTGTGGGAAACTGAATGAAGGATGAAAGCTATAACATCAATACATATATAAGAACATAAGTGTATAGATATAGTTTTGTTCAAGAAGGTAAAAATGGTTTTCTAAGACATCTAAGAGTTTTGAATAATAATTAAGAGTGACTTGATGTCATTTTAATAAACATTTCAAAACTAATACTTTTGTTACCAAGGTATTTTAAGATAGAAAACCATTTCATGCATCACATTTTGAAGTATGTGAAATCTGCTGGATGAAAACACAGTTATAAAATACATATGAGTGATTTAATAACATACTGTTTTCTACTTGTATTCCCCCCATTAAAGCATTTAAAATCATTTAAAACATTGATTAAGGGGTATGAACTCACCTGTAGTTGGTGGTTTGGATGAACTGAATGATGTAGGATAGCTAGGTGACAAGTGAAGACTTGTTCACACTCAATGATCCTAGTCAACATATAATCACACATATATGTATCCAGTTAGACTTTAAATCACTAATTGACAAAGTTAAGACATCCTAAGGCATGTAAAACACCTTATTTAAGTGCTACAAGTCATAAGGATTGCATCTAACTGCTAAAGGACCTTGCTATTGTGTTTGGGGTTCAAGGATAAACTCCCTTGGAGTTTACGGTTTTCATGACCTTGACCTAATGAGTTTACGGTCGTAAACTCAGAGTTTACGGTCGTAAACTCCTCTCTTTTTGACGATAAGTTGTTTTGAGGTTTTGCAAGTCCTTTGAAGCATTTCTACTTGGTGGTTTGGACTTTGGAAGGGACTAGGGCAATAAAACACCCCTTTTGAGGTGTTTACGGCCTCATGTTCATTTCCCTTTGGGTTTACTACCTTAAACCCATATGGAAATTGGTATTGTTATGTTTTCAAGTCCCTAACTAATCAAGGTAATTGCCTATGTTAGTTTTTAGGCCTAAGGAAGGAATATGGCCCAAATAAACACACTAAAGGGTGTTTACGGTTTTGGGAGCTCCCCAAACCGTAAACACATGATCATGGCATTCTTTGGTGTTTTTCAAGGCTTAAACCCATTAAGGGAAGGTTCAAACATGTCAAGGAAAGCTTAAACATCCAACTAGGGCTTAGATTAATGACTTAGGCACACTTTGGTGCCTTATATCGTGTTTACGACCCAAAAACATTCTTGGACCGTGAACACCTTGTTCCATGTGTTCTTGGCATATTTTCTTGATGGTAACTTGTAATACTAACTCAATAAGACTCAAGGATTGAAGTACTTACTATAAGGAAGCTTGAAATATGCTAAAAGTCCAAGAACACTTAGTGTGTGTTTTTGCTGTTTTTGGAAATCTATTCAAAAACACAAAAATGAATGGATGAATAGATGCAAAAACACTAGATTAATTTTTTAATCAACTTGGAATGGATGGAACACTTACAACTTTGAAGATCTTGAATTGTTTCTAGTTTGCTACTTGAGAGGTTTTCTTGAGTTTATTCTTTTGGGGTGCAAAGTGAAAGGTGATAACTTTGAGGAGTAAACTCATGCTTAAGCATGAGTTCACGATTTTTGGAAGTTTTTCTGACGCAAATATAAAAGTTTGGCCGTGAACTTTTAAGACACGAGGTGTTTGCGGTTTTTAAATTTCAAAACCCGAGACGACACTTTCTTTCACCCGTTCGTTTAAAGAATAATATGAAAATAATCAAACGAACTCTAAATTTGCTAAAATAAGAAATAATGACATTAACTTATCATAAGAAGTGATTGAATTCTAGGGTTTGACCGAATGAAAATTCCGGGTTGTCACATCATCCCCCCCGTTAAAGGGAATTTCGTCCCGAAATTAAAGTCTAAGCAAATAACGTATTTACAGGTAACTATGGAAAGAGATGAGGATATTTCCATTTCATCTGATCCTCTCGCTCCCAAGTGAATTCGGGTCCCCGTTTTGCATTCCAGCGAACCTTCACTATCGGGATACGGCTTTGTTTCATTTGCTTGACCTCTCGGTCCATGATCTCTACTGGTTCCTCCACGAAGTTGAGGCTCTCGTTGATCTCGATCTCGTCGAGTGGAATAACAAGAGTTTCGTCGGACAGACACTTTTTCAAGTTCGATACGTGGAAGGTAGAGTGTACGTTACTGAGTTCACGCGGTAGATTGAGTTTGTAAGCTACAGGGCCGATTCTTGCGAGAATTTCTAAAGGCCATATGTGATGAGATTAAAACTTAATCTTGAAGATCGATTAGATCTTTAAACAGGTGAATAAATATTAAACAGTAAGAACACGAAAATAAAGAACAAGTCAAGAATGAATCAAACGTGTCGAATGATTATAAAACAAACCCTCAGAAGAGCTCGATCAAGAACATCAACTGTAGAGGGTTAGTAGGTTTACAAGAACGATAAAGAAAATCAAAGTAATCGTAATTCTCTATCTGTAATCTAGATCGTTAACCTGATATGCATGCAAGCATATACTTATATAATAAACCTAACAGGCTCTCGGTTGGACAGGACCAAACCGGAGTACAAAACAATTGGACTAACAGCCGAGCCCAATGACGCAATCTTTTAGCGAATCTTCAACCCAACAATCTCCCCCTTTGCGTCAATTGGAGCGAGATCTTCACTTGTTACTTGGGCCAGCAGCAACAGGTACTTTCTTCTTCACGGTATTAAACAGACGTGAGATAAGAGCCAGTATCGTCTATCTAAACCTGATGTACCATTGGATCATGTCGTTGAAGTACTTGACATCGTCCGCTGCATTCTCTTTACACCTTCGGATGATCGACAACACGTGCTCTAGACAAGCAGTGGTGTAAAGATGTTTGTCAGCTAAAGCAAAGAGACATTTCTGTCCTTCTGCTCTAGTGAACACGACCGAATTGCGTCTCGGGTCGATCTTGCCCATCTTCATTTGATTGAGATCGCTGGCCGATCCCACAGGAGCTATCTTCGGTTTCTTCTTGAAGACTGTGGCTACCTCCTGATCCATTAAGGCTACCTCCATGATGTAACAGACTAACATCCTTTTGAGATGGTCTATAATCGGACCATATTCAGCTTCATTCGTCAAGAGGATGTTATGCAAAACGATCCAATCATGAGGATTTAGGTTCGGTAGATCTGCCAGGGATATAAAATGTTCAGTTCTTGCAGACCCTCGAATCACCTTGAACCGAACATTGATGAATCTTCCTTCGGTATAAGGCTTCAAAACCCGAACATTCACTATCTTCTGGGCGCTCCAGGTTTGATACTGAGGATGAGCAGCCTTCAGATAGAATTCGATCAGCTCCCTGTCAACCTCAGGGTTCGGATGAGGGACTTCAAAAATATTGGAGAAGGCGTGGAAGATAAACGCCTTTCGAGTCAACGACATGTCGAACTGCGAATCGACAGAATTATAGCAGTCGAAGGAGATCACCGGCTCGAGCCATAGGATGTTAGGAGTATCTATGGCCTCCTTAATCATTCTCTCCCAAGTCCATGTAGGGAAGAGAGTCTTCCTGCTCTCAAGGAGATCGTGGGCTTCTTTCTTCTTACGTTCGGCTTCTTCAGCCTCTCGCGCCACACGATTGACATCATCATCAACATTGCGACTGTTTTTACGTTTCAACATGTCTGCAATGGTTTCTGTATCTTCATCTTCATCTTCTTCCTCAGCTATGTTCTTCCCTTTATCCTTCACACCCGAACCCGAAGCTTGACCAGTCGGAGGTGGTTCGGTTGTGTGAGTAGCTTTGGAGGAAGGAGGTGGTTTCGATCCGGACTTCACTTCTCCCCCTTGTTTCGGATCAGACACGAAACTAGGTAAACCTTCGATTTTGCTGAGAAGGTCCAGGGCAGGAGCAAGTTTTTCAGCGAGGGTTCGCCTCACCGAATGATTGAGAATCGGATCGTGTGCTTCTAGGATGTTAGATAGGGCTGCGTGTACATCCGAAACACAAGTTTTTATAACCTCCCGTTCGGATCGAAGAGCGTCAAGCTGTTGTTGAGAGTTTGAAAGCTGAGTGCTCTTGACCTTGAGGGCGGTGGTTTTGTTTGCCAGAACGTCCATTAATGAGTTTTCAGCTGCGAGATCCTCTTGAAGCTTAGCGAGGCGCTCATCAATGGAGGCACAAAGGGCCAAGTTGTCATCACTGATTGATTGGCGAAGTGTAGCGAATGACTGTAACTCCGTTGAGACGAACTTGGCCAATTGCTGAACGATTGGTTCCAAAGATGTCTTGGTGGCATCAGCGCTCTCCTGTAAGGACTTCAACATGGAAGAAGCGTCTGAGAATAGTTTATCGACTTTTGCGGTCGCAGCCTCACAGGCTTTTGTAGAGGCGTCTATAGCGGCTGTGGCTGAAGCTACAGAATCATGCTGAGCCCTGGAGAAGGCATCAACAAGCTTCTGAAGAGCGGCTTCAGAGAGAGAGGATTGGTTGTTTGTGGATGACGCAAGAAGCAAATCAACCTTCTCATTTAGCTCCTTTAGATGTTTCTTTGTCACTGGAGCATCATCCTCTTCATCACTTTGAACCTGAAACGGACTAAAGTAGACCGAATCGAAGGTCATGTTTTCTCCGCCAAGAAACGGGTTATCTCCATCAGAGGCATGATCTGGAGATGGTGGGGGTGGTGAAGCTGGGGGTGTGGTGGTTTTTGTAGGTTCAGGTTGAGTGTTGGGTGGGGTAGTTTCGGGTGGTGGTTGAGTGTGGGTAGGTTCGGTTGTATGCTGGGTTTCGGTTTGAGGTGGTTCGGTTACGGGTGGGGTTTCGGTTACAGGTGGTGTTTCGGTTGCAGTTGTGAAAATGGGTGGTGGTATAGGGAAAGAGGTTGGAGGAATAGTAGTAGTGGGGTTTATGGTGGGAATGGAAGTAGGAATTGTTTGAGTGGGTGAAGGGATGGGGGAATTATGGATTTCCATGTCTGGGGTAGGAGATCGGGGTGGGGTGTTGCCTCTTGGAGGGGTTTCGCCTCGTTGAGAGCCGTCCGAACCCGAACTCTCGCCTTCTGAGTCACTCGAAGAGGAAGGGATGATAAGCTTTCGCCTCGGTTGAGTCTTCCTTCTCTTCGGCTGCGGGGATGTTGCAGGTTTTGTTTGTTTCCTCTTCTTGGGAGAAGGACCTTTAGAAGCTTGGGTCACTTGCTTCCCTTTTTCCGCCTTTTTACCCCTGTTCACCGGTTTGTCAGCATCATGGATGGACTTGAGCATTTCCGGTGTAAGTTCCCTTGGTCCTGACTGTTTGAACTCCTTAATCGTCCTGATGATCCTGCTGTCAGAAGGAACATCGCCGTACATTGTCTTCGGAATAGAGCCAATGAAAGAGAACTTGGATGCATCAGAGACGATGATCTTCTTGGTATGAAACGTACCGATCGAAGACATCGATGCACCTGCAGCAATGGGAACGTCAAACTTATCCATCGCCCATTTGGTGATAAGAATCCAGAACCGGGCAAACGACACCTTAGAATGTCGTGATGAAGAAGAAAGGCTCTGGATGAGCTGTTGCCAGAGGACCAACCCAAAGTCTAAGTTGACTCCGTTGTAAACTGCATACATAATCGACAAGAACAGTCGACTAGCACCATCGGAACCTGAGCTCCGTTCAGATAAGCCCTTGAAGAGGACTGTGAACATGCCGTTCCACTGTGGCGGCAAGCAGGATTTCTTGAACTTCGCAACGGAGGTGAGTACCTCCGTGTACCCCATGTTGTAAAACATGTTGTAAAGATGGCCCGCCGGAATTGTCTCCAGATTGATTCTTGAAGGGTCAGCAGCAAACCCTAGCAGTGTACCAAACCGCTGCCTTGAAATCGAGGTCTTGTGATCAGACACCTCGAAGAACACCCTGTCGACTGCTTTATCGTAGTGAGCAGTCGCATACACCTGCGATAGGATCACCATGGGCACAGACTCAACACGAGATAGTGCAGGAGCGATTTGCGAGTACTTCAGGCACTCGATGATCGGAAACATGTAGGAATCATACGTCTGAGGTGTTAGGTCAATTACCAAGCACTGTTGAGGACGAATGGGAAGGATGTGTGAGGTAGCATGGACGGAAGATGATTCTGCCATTGTTGAAGGTAGGAAGAAGAAGATGAACAGTAAAGCTTTTTCGAGTTTTTGCGCTCTTGTAAATTCTGAAGCAGTAAAGAGGTAAATGGTAGTGAAGACTGCCTTTTATAGTGGGTGAAAGGAGAGAGAAAAATCATTTCAAATCTTCTATGGAAATACGAAAAGGTTTCCGGAATGACAGATGCGTGACAGTTAAGGCATGTGATGATCACGTAGGAGAGAGAGTGTCAGATTCCTAGGATCACGCCGCCCAACAAGCGCCGTTTCAGAACAAACCGTTTCAAATCCTCACGCGCCATTAAGTGCCAGATGGGTGTCGCTTGAAATTCGCACATGCGTCCATGATGTTAGTAAAAGAAGGGACGTTTCAAATTCACACGCGCCCCTTTTTAACCACCGATTGAAATTCAATCCTTTTATTTCCCGCCTGAGTCAGCAACCTTTCGTCTTATCTTGTAAATGGCATCTTTTGAATAAATTGCCCACGTGGATGATTGTTGACCACATCTTAATAATTAACCACCAAACCAATAATACAGCCTGTAATAATTAGTAACGGAATTTTGGAAAATCAAAGATTTCCGTGCGAAGAGTGTAAAAAGAAAAGAAATAAAGCAACTCTTTTTAGGAATAACTGTGATGTCAATAATGACATGAAACAAATGATCCCGGGCATGAATCTCTTCCTTCAAGGTCAAGAGAGACCTTAAAGTGTTAATGTGGATTCCCGTTGAATTACGATCAAACACTTATTAATAAATGTTGAAAGGCTTCTTTTAATTAGGCTACTTCAGGGTGGCTTTCGCTTTGATGCAACAATTCTAATCTTGAAATAAGAAAGAAAGTGATCAAAGTACTTGTGAGACCGGTGTAGTCTGTTGAACAAGTAGGTAGGAATTAATTTTAAATTGGCTTGGAAAATATAAAATCTCAAAAAAAAAAAAAAAAAAAAACTGGATCCCAAGGGAAGAAATGTTATGGTGTTTAACAATTTCATAGGAATCACACAAAATAAAATTTGAGATTTCATGAAGGTACATTCGTCAATTCTTTGGTGAAAACTTGAGCAAATTAATTGTTCACTGTCAATTCAGATTAGGTGTTGAATTTGGGGTTTCACTCAGCTCGTAGTGGCACGAAACTAAGATCATAAACTTAGATGTTGTGTAACCATAAACCTCAGTGGTAATTTTTGAGAGTCTCAAGGGTTACGTTGATGAAACGAATGTAATGGAGAAATGTAATGGAGATGGTGTAAGAAAATAAAGTACCTCTGCTGCGAAAATATGGACCAAGCAGAAAACTCTTAACTCATGTGAGAAAAGAATTAGGTAGCTCACGATTAGAATAAATGTGGTAGCCTTATTGGGAAGACAAGGTTTGTTTATACCAGGTCATGAAGGCTATTATTCAAAATCTTATGAGGCTTGGGACACATACAGCAGCATGTTTCTAGGGACACTTAAGTAATCCATCAATTATCTCCCCATAAACGGACGAACACAAACAAAATAAAAAAAATGTTTTTGGAGTTTTTGAAATAGATAAAAAAATAAAAAAAATTAAAAGAGAAAAAATAAGCAAAGAAAATAAGACTTGGAAAGAGTAAAAAAACTTTGGAAAACTTTGAAAAACCGAACCCAAACGTTCGGTTGGGAAAAATTTGAAAAACCGAACCCGAGCGTTCGGTTGGTTTCGGTTCAAGAAAATTTTGAAAAACCAAACCCGAGCGTTCGGTTGGTTTCGGTTCAAGAAAATTTTGAAAAACCGAACCCGAACCTTCGGTTGGTTTCGGTTTTGGAAAATTTTGAGAAACCGAACCCGAACCTTCGGTAGGTTTCGGTTTTGGAAAATTTTGAGAAACCAAGGAATTTAGACATGCAATCAGAAAATACTTTTAACAATAAGATAAACAACTTTGTACAAGAAATATACAACCAAGAAAACTACCTTTGTGGTGATGAGCGAGTCAGATGATTTAACCGAACCTGAACGTTCGGTCAATTTCGCTTCTTACGTTTGAGGTTGAGAGGTAGTGTGAGGTATTGACTCTGATTCCATCATACCTAGCCCTTGCAGTATTCTGTTGAATGATGCTTCAGGAAGAGCTTTGGTAAAGACGTCCGCCAGTTGATCAGTGGTTCTTACAAAGTGTACTTCGACGTTTCCATCTTCCACGTGATCTTTGATGAAGTGATACCTCAGTGCTATGTGTTTGGTTTTAGAGTGTTGCACTGGGTTATGACAGATCCTAATTGCACTTTCAGAGTCACAATATAATGGGATCTTCTTCATATTGAGTCCATAGTCTCGAAGTTGACTCTGGATCCAAATCACTTGAGAGGTGCAAGATGCAGCAGCTATGTATTCTGCTTCGGCAGTAGACAACGACACACACGTTTGTTTCTTGGATTGCCAGCTAACCAACTTCCCGTCAAGGAATTGACAGCCACCAATGGTGCTTTTTCTGTCGAGTCCACATCCTCCAAGGTCAGCATCTGAATAGGCTTGAACGAAGAAGCCTGAGTTGGAAGGATACCATAGACCTAAGGAGGTGGTTCGCTTGAGATAGCGTAAAATGTTCTTTACTGCAAGCATGTGAGGGTCGCGTGGGTTTGCCTGAAATCGAGCACAATAACACACAGAAAACATGATGTCAGGCCTGCTAGCAGTAAGATACATTAGTGAGCCTATCATTTGACGATAGAGCGTGATATCAACAGCCGATTTGTCTAGAGATGGAGTTAGCTTGGTGCCGAATGCCATTGGGACTTTGACTTTGGAGTCTCCCATCACACCAAACTTTGCTAGGAGAGTCTTCGTGTAAGCTTCCTGATTGATAAAGATGCCTTCGGGTCCCTGTCTAATATTTAAACCAAGGAAAAAGTTAATAGGACCCATTGAGCTCATTTCAAATTTAGTCTCCATCAGCTTTCTGAATTCAGCTGTTAGGCTGGGATTCGTTGAGCCAAAGATGATGTCATCGACATAAATTTGAACTATCATAAGGTGGTTACCTTCCTTTTTGCGAAAGAAGGTTGGGTCAACCGAACCTTATTTGAATTTAGACATCTTTAAGAATTTAGTTAGCGTTTCATACCAGGCTCTCGGAGCTTGTTTGAGGCCATACACAGCTTTATCCAGAATGTAGCAATGATTTGGATATTTTTCGTTCACGAACCCAGGAGGTTGCTCCACATACACGGTTTCTTCGAGTTCTCCATTGAGAAATGCACATTTGACGTCCATTTGGAAAACTTCAAAGTTTTTGTGGGCAGCGTAAGCAAGAAATATTCTAACAGATTCCAGCCTAGCTATAGGAGCGAAAGTTTCTTCATAATCAATCCCTTCCTCCTGACAATATCCCTTTACTACCAGACGAGCTTTGTTCCTTATAACATTCCCTTCCTTGTCCATTTTATTCCTAAAGACCCATTTGAGACCAACAACTGAAGCATCTGGAGGAGTTGGAATGAGGCGCCAGACTTTGTTCCTTTCAAATTCGTTCAGTTCGTCTTGCATCGCTTGAACCCAATCGGAGTGAGCGAGAGCAGTATTAACTGTCTTCGGTTCAACTTTTGATACAAATGAGTTAAACATACATAACTCAACCTTTGAAAATAAGGATGTCTATTTTGCCTTCAGTTGTGATCGGGTCAGAACCTTTTCGGAGACATCACCAACCACTTGAGAGATAGGATGATCTCTGGTCCATTTGGTAAGAGGAGGATAGTTTGGATCAAAGGTTGGGTCTAGTTCAGCATTGATCATTTCTTCTGGCTCGGATTGGCTTTCGTAGTCAAGTGACATATCACCATGCTCCCCCTCGATTGATGAGCTATGAGAAACTTGAGGTTCAGAGGTTTCTTGTGGTGCTGGACTTTCAGGCGTTGATGTACCTTCGGTTGGAGAAGCACTTTCGGTTTCCGTTGGACTTTCGGTAGCAGTTGTAGAGCTTGGCTCCCCCTCAACATGTGAGCTTGGCTCCCCCTCGACTGAAGCATCGTTGGATGGAGGTTCATCAGAATTCGATCCTCCTTCATTCATTCTCCTGGCAGCTTCTTCGACAATTTGCTTCATGTGGTCTACCTTGTTGTCTGCTGCGCCTGCTTCTGAGAGAGTAGCTTTCTCTGGTTCGTCAAAGAGCTCCATAAATTTCTCGTATAGATTAGCGATCGAGACTGTGACTTGGCCAGTTTGAGGAAAGATTTCCCCAGCTGTGTCTTCTTTGGCCTGTAGCTTTTTGACATAGCTATCGTCAAAAGTCACGTAATAGGTCTCTTCGATTTTTCTTGAACGCTTGTTTAGGACTCTGTATGCTTTGGAAGTGAGAGAGTAACCCAGAAAGATTCCCTCGTCGGCTTTGACATCGAACTTGTTGCGGTGTTCTTTAGAGTTAAAGATAAAACACCGTGAGCCGAACACATGGAAAAATTTCACATTGGGCTTTCTGTTGTTGAGAATCTCGTATGGTGTGAGCGTGAATCGTTTGTTGAGATAAGACCTGTTCTGTGTAAAACAAGCAGCAGAAATAGCATCAGCCCAAAAATAAAGAGGCAAGGAAGCGAAACTTAGCATAGTTCGGGCAGCTTCACACAAAGATCGGTTTTGTCTTTCGACAATACCGTTCTGTTGAGGTGTGTAGGGAGCTGAGAAGTTGTGACTTATTCCCTTTTCTGCTAGAAATTCTTCAAATTCCCTGTTCTTGAATTCCAGACCATTGTCGCTTCTGATGTTGCGAACGACCTTCTTGAGCTGTACTTCAATCTGCTTGATGAACACTTTCAGCTTATGAGTCGCTTCAGATTTGAGCTTCAGAAAGAACACCCATGTAAATCGTGAAAAGTCATCAACAATAACAAGAATATACTTGCTACCACCGATGCTTTCGATAGATGAAGGACCACACAAATCAATATGAAGTAATTCGAGTGGTTCAACAACTTTTGTGTTAATTACAGATGGATGACTTTGACGACTCTGCTTCCCCATTTCGCATGCAGCACACAAATGATCTCTGTCGAACTTGAGCAGTGGAAGGCCCCGAACATGACCTCCAGTGACAAGTTTGTTGATATCTTTAAAGTTGAGATGAGAGAGTCTTCGGTGCCACAACCAGCTTTCGTCAGATTGTGCTTTTGATAACAAGCATATAGCTGGGTTTCCTTTGATGGGTTTAAGGTTTAGAGGAAACATTTCACCCTTACGCTCCGATTTGAGAATTTTGTCTTCTTCTCAATAATTTCAGAACCTTCATCGTCGAATGAGACTTTGAGACCTATACCTCCAACAAGCTGAGATACACTGATGAGGTTGTGTTGTAGTCCTTCCACATAAGCCACCTTCCTTATAGTAAAATCACCGTTAGTTATCATTTCGTATCCCTTTATGGTGCCGAAAGAGTTGTTTCCAAACTTGACATTGCCACCATTTGAAAGAGATCTGTATTCCCTGAGCTCTTCTTTCCTCCCTGTCATGTGACGCGAGCAGCCACTGTCGATGTACCATTCTTCGTCAAACTGCTCGTCACTTATAACCTGCAAAAATTAAGCAGATTTAGGAACCCAAAGTTTCTTGGGCCCACGTGAGCTTTTCATATGAACAGGAATAGTAAGAGAGATGTCAACAAGATACGTTCGTTTTATAAGTGTTGTTTCATCTTTCTTTTTAATGGTAAAAACTTTGATTTTATTAGGATTAGGTGCGTTCGGTTTAGACTCTGGTTTGGATGCATTAACCTTCTGTTTGCCTTTTTGTTCAGCTGACGAATGAGATTTTTGAGAACGAACAGAATGAGCTTTTGAGTGAGATGGAGATGAATTGGAAGAATTAGAAGAATTAGATGAGTGGGAAGGGGTGGGTTTAGATTGAGATGACTTCTTAGCTGGAGACTCTAGGTGACCCTTTTGCTTTTGATCATTGGTGGGACTAACCTTAGAGTTGTGACTTCCTTTGATTTCAGAAACAAACCTTTGCTTTCGGTTAGAGCAGTTCTCTGAACCGAACCTATGCTTTCGGTTGGAGTCATTCTCAGAACCAAACCTTTGCTTTCGGTTGGTATTCTCTTCTGAACCGAACCTTGGCTTTCGGTTGTTATGGCTCTCATGCTTTTTGACAAGATTGTTCTCAAACTTCAGATTCTTGTCTTGATGTGTGAAATATGCATTCTGGGATTGCCAGAATTGTTTCCTTTCAGAGAGATTCTTCCTGTATCTCTGGTTCCTTTCACGTTTCTTATTCCTCATCTGCTTCGGTTGATGATGAATATTGGCTTTAGCTTTCGGTTTCTCCTTGGCTGGTTCACTTTGAACAGTGGGAGTTTCACTTTGAACTGAGGAACTAGATGGAATGTCTTCTTTTGCCGAACTTCCATTCTCCTGAGGAATGTCTTTCGTACCAATAGTACTTGGCTCATCGAAATTATCTGGCTTATTCAAGGGTTCTGGTATGTACCTACCTTTACTCATCCATGAGGTTCTTTCTGATAAGCCTACCGTTTCGTTTGCATTATCTATTGGAGCTGACCAAAAGTACTCATCACAGCCATCAGCATTGTCTTTGTTTACAATAGCTGTGAGTTCAGCGGTCTGATGTTCGGTTACTCCAGTGACCTTGTACACTTGATTTGGAGTGGTCCTGACCTTTTGATATACAACCGCTTTCTCTGCTAAGATCGGGGACTTTTGATGGGACAATCGAGCGAACTCCACTGAATTTTCAGAAATTAGATTCTTGTGGTTTTCAGGTTCGCTTTTTACAAATTCTGAGCAGTCAACCGTGTCCTCTACAGAAATTTCACTCATGTTGTCATCCTCATTAAGCTCAGATGCATTTTCAACATCAATTTTGTTTTCTGAGCTCAAGTTGGCGTTTAAAGAGTCAAATTTTTGTATGGTTTCGGTTCTTAGTTTAAGTCTATCATTTTCATCCAAAAGGTTTTTAAGCATGTCCTTGTGGTCCTTGGATTTAATGAAAGATTCTATTTTGTCCAGTCCATACATGTAGGTCGGATTAATGTCATCAGATGATATCACACTCTCACAATTATAAGCTTCAGCATCGATTTCATCCTCCTTAAATTCAAGGAAGGGAAAAATCATGCGATGGATCTTTTGCCCTATTTCACAGTCCAAGTGAAGCTGAGTAATATTAGAATAAAGACGTTTTGCAATTAAACAAAAAACATTCCGCTGTTTTAACAACTTTAAATTGTCTCTTTGTAAATAAATGTTTTCGTCTTTTATTTTAACTAATTTAGACTCCTTCAACTCGATCCACATGCGCCACTCCTCACTCTTCGAAGACACCCTGCTTAATTGATCAGTTAGGTTAGAAGTGGTGACTCGAGTTTGAGTTAAACTACTATTTAGATGAGAAATTCTGGTATTAACATTTTTTAGTTCTTTCTCATATGAGGATTGTGGTACTTTAAATGAAACGAAAACCGATTGTACCTTCTTGATCAGTTCATCGAGCTCGTTGAACTGCACGCTGAGCGGTTTGGCCGTAAAGCACATGTCCTACTGCTCCTTCGGTTCATTGCTTCCACCATCAGTGTTGTATCCCCTCATCTGAGATACATCGGACACCATGAAGCACCTTCCTCCACTGCTCTCCTCCTTTGCCACACAAGCCTTTCCATGAGAAGGCTTCCTCACTTCATCGTCCTCAGAGTCGGTTGACCAAACTTCCACTCCACCGAACTCGTCATCAGCAACCGAACCCTGCACAATAAGAGCATTCATGGAAGGGTTAGCGGTAGATTTCTTGTTCCTCATCTCCTCAAGCTTTTTCTGTAGCAAAGCTTCCTCATCTTTTTCAGCCATCTTTTTGAGGACACAATCCTTAGCATAGTGATTTTTCCCACTACAGTAGTAACAGCTTACTCCAGAATCACCATCTGCCTTCGGTTCCTTCTTGGGCTCTTCAACCTTCGGTTCTTTGTTAACCTTTTCTGAACTATAACTCCCCTGCCAGTTTCGGTTTTTGTTGCTGGGGAATCTCTTCTTAATGAACCTCTTGGGGTTAGACACCATCATAGCATAGTCCTCAGACGTGAGGTCATACTCCTCCAAGTTGAGGTCTTCATCCTCCATCACAGCTTTACTTTTTGACAGGAGGGCCAGTGAACCTAGGCTTGAAACAACGTTCTTTTCCTGCAGCACAATCTTCTCCTGGGACTTGAGAATACCCACTAGTTTCGCCAAAGAGTATGATTTAAACTGCTCATGGGCTTTAACTGTTGACACCACTGCTCTCCATTCTGACCTTAGACCATTTAAGAACGTAACCTTCTGCTCGATAAGCTTCCTTTCGATGTCATGTTTGATCATCCTGCTGAGAAGATGATTGAAGCGATTGAACGTCTGGGTCACAGTTTCTTCGGCTCCTTGCCTGAATTCTCCAAACTCAGATAAGAGCAAGGTTTGGATAGAATGTTCAAGATCCTCGTCTGTAGAGTACAGTTCGCGAAGTCTATCCCAAACTTCCTTTGCCGTCGTGCATGAGCTGACCAACTGAAGGTGTCGGACTGAAGGGCGAATCTTATCAATCTTAACGCCTTGATATTACACTGGAATTTATCCTTTTCATCTTGCGCAATATCTTTGACATCCTTCAGCAGATCATTATACTCCTTTTGAGTTTTAACAATCCTTGACGTTGCAGAATGAGAAAAAGGTCCATTAATGATCGCTTCCCATATGAGGTATCCATTATCCTCAGATCCTATAACGTAGTCTTCGAAGTGATGCGCCCAGACTTCATAATCATGGGTATATAGGATTGGAATCTTCGTGGTTGAACCAATGCTGTTGGAAATATTGATGGGATTCGATTGCGACTCGTCCATTATGATCGAATAACCTGTTTAAAGATCAGACTTGTAATAAATCCGATTAGGGCAAAACAATAAATATCAAGATACGTAAATAATGAGATGACGGCTCAATAAATATTAGTAATTGCGGAAAAACCCTAATTGAAACCTTTTCACAGAAAAGATGTGTATCGATTACACAGCCTCCTGCTCTAATACCAATTGATGAGATTAAAACTTAATCTTGAAGATCGATTAGATCTTTAAACAGGTGAATAAATATTAAACAGTAAGAACACGAAAATAAAGAACAAGTCAAGAATGAATCAAACGTGTCGAATGATTATAAAACAAACCCTCAGAAGAGCTCGATCAAGAACATCAACTGTAGAGGGTTAGTAGGTTTACCAGAACGATAAAGAAAATCAAAGTAATCGTAATTCTCTATCTGTAATCTAGATCGTTAACCTAATATGCATGCAAGCATATACTTATATAATAAACCTAACAGGCTCTCGGTTGGACAGGCCCAAACCGGAGTACAAAACAATTGGACTAACAGCCGAGCCCAATGACGCAATCTTTTAGCGAATCTTCAACCCAACAATATGTATCTTGGATTGAGCTTCCCACACTTTCTGAAGCGTATCAAGCCGTTCCAAGGTGATACCTTTAGTAGAACTCAGTCGCCACCTGGAATTCCAACGGTTTCCTACGCTTGTCAGCATAGCTTTTCTGTCGGTCTCTTGAGGCTTTCAATCGTTCACGAATTTGAACGATCTTCTCTGTCGTTTCCTGAATGATCTCCGGACCCTTGAGAGTGCTTTTGGGAACTCGTCCCTTATCTAACTGGGTATCCCCCACCTCAGCCTAGCACAGAGGGGATTTGCACTTTCGGCCATAGAGGGCCTCGAATGGAGCTGCCTTTATGCTCGTGTGATAACTGTTGTTGTAGGAAAAATCGACAAAGGGGTAAATGGATATCCCAAGCCTTCCTAAAGTCAATCACACAGGCTCGCAACATATCTTCTAAGGTTTGGATAGTTCTCTCACTTTGTCCGTCGGTCTGTGGATGGTAGGCTGTACTCATGTCCAGCCTAGTTCCTAGGGAGCTTTGTAACGACTGCCAGAACCTCGAAGTGAATCTACTATCTCTATCTGAGATAATGGATATGGGAAGACCATGCAGTCTTACAATCTCCCTAATGTATGTTCGTGTAAGTTTCTCCATCTTGTCTGTTTCTTTGATTGGCAAGAAGTGTGCAGACTTGGTCAGTCTATCGACGATGACCCATATGGAATCAAGTCTACCCGTCATCTTGGGCAACTTGGTTATGAAGTCCATAGTTATCCGCTCCCACTTCCATTCTGGTATCTCCGGTTGCTGTAGAAGACCGGAGGGTTTCTGGTATTCGACATTCACCTTCGTGCAAGTAAGGCACTTACTTACGAAGGTAGCAATATCTGCTTTCATGTTAGGCCACCAGTATAACTTTTTAAGATCCAGATACATCTTATCTGAACCCGGGTGGACAGAATAACGAGTGATGTGAGCTTCGGTCATGACCAAGTCTCTGAAGCCACCATGTTTTGGTGTCCAGATCCGATCCATGAGATATAAGGCTCCGCCACCCTTGACTTCCAAGTTCTTATCCATTCCTCTCAGGGATTCACCTGCCACATTTTCAGGTTTCAAAGCGTCGAGCTGAGCTTCCTTAATTTGCGTGGACAAGTGTGAATGGATAGTTAGAGTCAAAGATTTGACTCTACGACTAGTATATTCCTTCCGACTCAAGGCGTCGGCTACTACATTGGCTTTACCCGGATGATAACGAATTTCGCACTCGTAATCACTGAGTAGCTCGACCCACCGTCGTTGTCTCATGTTGAGCTCCTTCTGGTCGAAAATGTGTTGTAGACTCTTGTGGTATGTAAAGATCGTGCTTTTTGTACCATATAGGTAGTGTCTCATGATCTTCAGAGCAAACACAACTGCTCCTAGCTCAAGATCATGGGTGGTGTAGTTAACCTCATGTGTCTTCAGCTGTCTCGAGGCATAGGCTATGACTTTACCTCGCTGCATCAGAACACATGTGAGTCCTTGATTGGATGCATCGTAATTGACAACGAAGTCTTCTATCCCTTCGGGGAGGGATAGTATTGGTGCGGTGCACAAGGCTCGTTTGATCGTTTGGAACGCTCTCTCCTACTTCTCTTCCCAGTCGAAGGCCACGCCTTTATGGATCAGGGTTGTAAGAGGTTTCGCTATGCGGGAGAAGTTCTGAATGAACTTGCGATAGTAGCCAGCGAGACCTAGAAATTGACAAATTTCTGTAGGTGTCTTCGGTGCTGACCAGTTCTCAATGGCCTTGATTTTGGAAGGGCCCACGTGTATTCCTTCTTCGCTAACAACATGACCCAAGAATTCGACTCGTCGGATCCAAAATTTGCACTTGGAGAACTTCGCATAGAGCTTCTCCGCTCGCAATGTTTCTAAGACTCTACGGAGATGTTGACTATGTTCCTCCTTACTTCGAGAGTAGATCAGTATGTTATCAATGAAGACAATGAAGAACTGATCCAAGTAAGGACGACACACCCTATTCATCAGATCCATGAATACCACGGGCGCGTTAGTTAATCCGAATGGAATCACCACAAACTCGTAGTGTCCATAACGAGTTTGGAAGGCTGTCTTGGGAACATCCTCCTCTAGCACTCGCAGTTGGTTATATTCGGATCGTAGATCTATCTTCGAGAAGTAGTTGGCTCCTTGAAGTTGATCAAATAAATCGTCAATACGGGGCGAAGGATAACGATTTTTAATGGTAAGCTTGTTGAGTTCTCTATAGTCGATGCACATGCGAAACGATCCATCTTTCTTCTTGACAAACAAGACCGATGCTCCCCATGGTGAGAAGCTTGGCCTAATGAATCCCTTCTTGAGAAGTTCGTTAAGCTGACTGGAAAGTTCCTGCATCTCGGCCGGTGCCAGACGATAAGGAGATTTGGCTATGGGAGTAGCTCCTGGCACTAAGTCGATTCTGAACTCGACTTGGCGTTGTGGTGGTAATCCGGGAAGTTCTTCTAGGAAAATGTCGGGAAAGTCGCGTACTTCTGGGATGTTCTGAATGACTTTTATTTCTTGACTCGTATCGATGACGTGTGCGAAGAATGCATGATATTCCTTTCGCAAGCACTTCTGGGCTTGAATGCACGAAATGATGCGAAGGATCGTACTAGGTTTGTCGCCATAGATAACTAAGGTTTCATTGTTAGCAAGGTTAAGACGAACTGCTTTTTCAAACCACATGATGTCGGCACGAAGAAGACTCAACCAATCCATGCCGATGATAACGTCGAAACATTTAATTGGGATCGGCATGAGGTCTATGTTGAAAGTATTGACATCTAAAGTTAAAGTACAACCTACGTATATGCAGTTAGTACTCTCCGTTTTCCCGTTAGCCATTTCTACCGTGAATTAATTATCTAATGCACATGGTTTTTGTTTAAGCAGGTGTGCAAATTTGTGACTTACGAAACTTTTCTCCGCTCCACTGTCGAAAAGTATGCAAGCATATGATTTATCGAGGAGAAACGTACCAGTAACTATCGTACGATCAGCTACCGCTTCCTCGTGGCCTAGGGCCATAACTCTTCCTACTCTTCCAGCCATCCCCGCTTTAGGGCAGTTGCTCTTGTAGTGGCCCACTTCGCCACAACCATAGCAAGCTTGGCCCATACCGACGTTAGGAACCTGGGCGGCCTGAGCTGTTGGAGTCTTGCAGAAACGGGCTGTATGCCCCTTCCTGTTGCAGTTACAGCACTGCATCTCCTTGCAAGGTCCATGGTGGTGGAAGCTGCATTTGTTGCACTTCGGGAGAGTTCCAACATAAGTTTTTGCTGGTAAGGGGTTCACAGGGACAACAGGAGTTACCGTGGCGGCATTGATTGCCACAAGTTGTTGTCTCTTGGAGGATTCTTGCGAAGCCCCTCTTTTCCTCTTGTTCCACCCCTTCTTGTTGTCGTTGACCTTTTGTGGTACGGGTGCAGGGATTGTTGGGTTCTGAGGTTTCCTGTGATCTATGAGAGATTGTGCCAGCTCCTTGGCACTATCAAAAGTGACAGGCTTGGAAGCTAACACACTTGACTGGATATGGGGTGATAGTCCCCAGATATATCTCTCTAGCTATCTTCTTGCTCTCGAGAGCAACCATATCAGGGCATAGGATTGCCAGATCACAGAACCTATTTGTGTAGGTTGATATGTCGGATCCAACCAGTTGTAGACCCTAGAGTTCCTGCTCGAGTTTTTGTATTTCACCTCGAGGACAGTACTCTCTCATCAGCATGTGCTTCAATTGTTCCCAGCTGATGATGGAATATGCCACCACTAGAGTCAGATACTTAACATGGCCGTTCCACCATGTTAGTGCTCTGTCAGAGAAGGTACAAGCTGCAAACTTGACCTTGTTGCCCTCCTGGCAAGCACAGATTTCAAAGACAGATTCCATCTTTTCAATCCATTGCCTTAACACCATAACCCCACCAGTTCCATTGAAGCTGCGTGGTTTGGCGTTCGTGAAGTCCTTATAGGTGCATTCCCGGGGATGTCCATGGATTTCTCCGTGGTTCGAGGGAGGTGCACCTGTTCCCGATCCACTAGGGACAGGAGCGTTGATGGCTGACACAACAGCTACTACTGCTGCTGTGAAGGCTGCCTGGAACATAGTGGCATCGAAAGGAGAAGGTGGTTGAGGTGGTGGTATCGGTGGTTCGTTATTTGAGTTACGCCTGGGATTCCTGCGTGGCGGCATCTTTAACTATAAGTTTAAAAGATGACGACATGGATAAGAATAAATGAATAATGAGTATGCCTCATGGACTAACTCTCCATAGTCCAACAACAAAATGAATAGTATAGCTAAACGAAGATGATAGCATTTGGATAATAATTTCCATATGATTAGATATATGTCAATAATACTGGGATTACAAATGTAACAAGTTCGGGAAAAATGGCCTAGAAGTAGGCCTTACATCAACCAAGATAGGAAAATTTTGACAGAACTATGACTAGATCAAGACCTAACAGGTCTAAGATTTACAAAGATAGGAAATTAGACCAAAGTTTTTACATAAACTAGGTTATATCCAAAAGATGAGTCGTCGAGATTCTATCAGCGATGAGAACTGCTAGCATGAGTTCTTGATCCCGATAGTAGACGTTCTATGTCCCTCATACGCCTGTCAGCTCTCACTTGCTGAGCTCGAAGTTCTCTAACTTCAGCTTGAGTTTCAGCAAGTTCCCTCTGCAGAGCTGCATTGCAGACTAGAGTCCTTTCATGAGCAGACTCTAGTTGGCGAATACGGACGGTGTTAACGCCAGAGTTGGCATCAATATCCAAGACTCGATTGATGGTTGATTAACCCCGTATCGTGTTCCTAAAAATCCTACGAACCATGATGGGTAGGACCCTGTCAGTAGAACCTCCTTCAGTGAGGTTGTAGAAACTTCTGTCTCCATTGTAGGGAATGGGTTGACCCTGTTCCTGACTCCATCTATTCAAGTTAGTGGCCCACATAGGTGTGGGTCCTTGAAATGCGAGACGGGGGTTCAGGTTTGGGTCTTGGGCAACTGGGGGTAGGTTGTTGACTTCAGGCTCTGAGTCAGAACTATCAGAAAAACCCTCAGCATGGTGATCATCCAAAGGGATTAGGTGATCATCTTCTAGTTCTTCCTCTAGCCATCCAGCGTTGCCTTGGTTTGGGAAGTACGGATCGCCTTGGTGAAATCCAACCATTAAAATCTACGCGAGAAAAGGGATATAAGAAATAGCTAAATAGACGAACTGACTAAGATAATTACAGTAAGACTAAATACCCATATGGTATTACTTTATGGTTGTGTTGGTAAGTTTTTAGACTTGTTGCCACATCACAACCATTCTTGGGCATATGCTAATCACTCCTTGGACCAGTATAGTTGATCAGGCTATGCCATTCCCAAGACTGACCATATATCCGCAGGCTTACTTGTGATATTCAACAATCGTAATACTTTTGTTCTTGTCATTGTGACACTGATTTTAGTATCAATGCAGGCACGTATACTTACTTAAATATTTTATTATTTAAAAGTATAACTCTTAGACAGAGTATTTTGATCCCAATGTATTTATAGTTAGTATATCTTTTATGGGTTGATATACTATATTCACTATAAACAATGCTCTGATACCTATCTATCACACCCCAAAACCAAGAACGGCGGAAACGTTCCGGGATGGAGGACGTCATGTACAATATCACAACAGTGTAAAGTAGTAAACAAGCAACAACATCATCCATTGCATTAAAAGTAAAGTTTTAATACATGTGTGTTCTTTAAATGTAATAAGACACCAAAATATACAATCAAAATAAAAGACGAGTCTTGTCTGTGCTCCGTCTTCTCAAAACCTGGCCATCGTACCTGTCTACTGGTGACCTGAGAATACAAGTTATTTTGAAAGCGAGTATCAGCCTAAAGCTGGAGAATTCATAAGTAATTAAGTGTCATTTTCTTGTTTTGGAAAACTGTTATGAAAGCCCTGTAAATCTTTGAATGAAACAGTTGATGTAAGTAATGAAAACCCTAGAAAATCCCTTATTTCCTACTAGTATGAAATGTAGTCTCCTACCAAGACCCGAATGTTTTGTAAGTGAAAATGATAGTGTTTCCTTTCTTTTGACTATTACTAACAGTACTTAGTCTAACTCATCGTTTATGAATGTTATCACAAAATAAAGTAATAGGAAAATGTACTAATGAAATTGTTATCCTTTTGTATTAGGATTAACACGACATCGCGATTAGCGAAATGTATAACCTTTGAACATCCGTAGATTGTTCAATTGTCCTCTATAGCTGCAGCAGGTGGGAGGAAGGGTTAGTCCCGTAAAGGTACTCCTAGTATAAGTATTAACCGTAGGCATCCGTAGATGTTCATCAACCTCTGTAGTGAACAGTAGGCCCAAGGAATGGTTAGTCCTGTAAAGGTACTCCTATTATAAGTAATAACCGTAGGCATCCGTAGATGTTCATCAACCACTGTTGCTAACAGGTGAGATTCGGAATGGTTAGTCCCGTCTAGATATCCCGTTGAACTGGGATAGGCAGGACAATTTACACAGAAGGTACTAATAAATCATCCTCGTGAATTGAGATACAAGTATTCATGTAAGGCATTCATGTAAGTGTATCCATGTAAGCGTACTCATGTAAGTGTATTCATGTAGCATGTAATGTATAATATAGACTCATGAATGAACTGACTCTGATGTAATTCCTTGTAATAGGAATAATGTTTTGTATCTTCTAACTATCTCTATAATAGTTAACTGGAAGGTAATTAGTTGTCCAAGCAGGTTTATACACCCTTGCTACACAAGAGTGTGGGAAACTGAATGAAGGATGAAAGCTATAACATCAATACATATATAAGAACATAAGTGTATAGATATAGTTTTGTTCAAGAAGGTAAAAATGGTTTTCTAAGACATCTAAGAGTTTTGAATAATAATTAAGAGTGACTTGATGTCATTTTAATAAACATTTCAAAACTAATACTTTTGTTACCAAGGTATTTTAAGATAGAAAACCATTTCATGCATCACATTTTGAAGTATGTGAAATCTGCTGGATGAAAACACAGTTATAAAATACATATGAGTGATTTAATAACATACTGTTTTCTACTTGTATTCCCCCCATTAAAGCATTTAAAATCATTTAAAACATTGATTAAGGGGTATGAACTCACCTGTAGTTGGTGGTTTGGATGAACTAAATGATGTAGGATAGCTAGGTGACAAATGAAGACTTGTTCACACTCAATGATCCTAGTCAACATATAATCACACATATATGTATCCAGTTAGACTTTAAATCACTAATTGACAAAGTTAAGACATCCTAAGGCATGTAAAACACCTTATTTAAGTGCTATAAGTCATAAGGATTGCATCTAACTGCTAAAGGACCTTGCTATTGTGTTTGTGGTTCAAGGGTAAACTTCCTTGGAGTTTACGGTTTTCATGACCTTGACCTATTGAGTTTACGGTCGTAAACTCCTCTCTTTTTGACGATAAGTTGTTTTGAGGTTTTGCAAGTCCTTTGAAGCATTTCTACTTGGTGGTTTGGACTTTGGAAGGGACTAGGGCAATAAAACACCTCTTTTGAGGTGTTTACGGCCTCATGGTCATTTCCCTTTGGGTTTACTACCTTAAACCCATATGGAAATTGGTATTGTTATGTTTTCAAGTCCCTAACTCATCAAGGTAATTGCCTATGTTAGTTTTTAGGCCTAAGGAAGGAATATGGCCCAAATAAACACACTAAAGGGTGTTTACGGTTTTGGGAGCTCCCCAAACCGTAAACACATGATCATGGCATTCTTTGGTGTTTTTCAAGGCTTAAACCCATTAAGGGAAGGTTCAAACATGTCTAGGAAGGCTTAAAAATCCAAACTTTGGTGCCTTATATCGTGTTTACGACCCAAAAACATTCTTGGACCGTGAACACCTTGTTCCATGTGTTCTTGGCATATTTTCTTGATGGTAACTTGTAATACTAACTCAATAAGACTCAAGGATTGAAGTACTTACTATAAGGAAGCTTGAAATATGCTAAAAGTCCAAGAACACTTAGTGTGTGTTCTTGCTGTTTTTGGAAATCTATTCAAAAACACAAAAATGAATGGATGAATAGATGCAAAAACACTAGATTAATTTTTTAATCAACTTGGAATGGATGGAACACTTACAACTTTGAAGATCTTGAATTGTTTCTAGTTTGCTACTTGAGAGGTTTTCTTGAGTTTACTCTTTTGGGGTGCAAAGTGAAAGGTGATAGCTTTGAGGAGTAAACTCATGCTTAAGCATGAGTTCACGATTTTTGGAAGTTTTTCCGACGCAAACATAAAAGTTTGGCCATGAACTTCTAAGACACAAGGTGTTTGCGGTTTTTAAATTTCAAAACCCGAGACGACACTTTCTTTCACCCGTTCGTTTAAAGAATAATATTAAAATAATCAAACGAACTCTAAATTTGCTAAAATAAGAAATAATGACATTAACTTATCATAAGAAGTGATTGACTTCTAGGGTTTGACCGAATGAAAATTCCGGGTTGTCACACTATCCATGCAAGCTTAGCCCAACCTAAATGAACTTGACCCATCCTATATATAAGAGTCCATATTTAATTAGTTCCTTTTGATCACTAAATTAATTCTTGATCAATACTAATTAAATAATATGATTTCATATGAATATACTATAACTTATAATATATTAATAAACCATAGGCATACTATTCTCAAAAGACTATTCATACAAATTGTTCCGGTGAAGTGCAACCCAAATCGACCATGCTACTCTCATGTTGAGTACATACCAATAATAGTTATGGGCTTAGACATCTAATCCAACAGTCTCCCACTTGGATAAGTTTAAAACTATTATTCAAGCATGACTCCAAGATCCCGACTAGCAATCGTAGCTCTTAAAGTTGTTGCCGAACTCTGACCTAGTCAAATGACGTGTCCATTAGATAAGGGATCATATATTCCTCCATTCTAGATATATCATATGGACCGATACATGGATTATAATCATTCTCTATGTCCATTATTTGTTTCCTGATTTCCGATTTATGATGACTGACTAATTGAACAAATCAAATCAATCTAGACTTGGCCAAACACTTAGGGGTGTCATCACTAAATCATCGAGGGGCCCACTGATATCACTTTTATCCCTCCAAGAGTAAAAGGAATGGATAAACTTCGAATCATATGCTTGTACTAACCACTTGTTGAATCATACACAAATGCACGTTTTATAACATCAAGTTACTGATGCGTTTTTGTACAATCAATGTATAACCAGTTCATAGTCAACAAATCATATCTCTAGGTTTGAAGAATATAAGATATTATTGTCTCATGATCACTCGTGATAAAATCTATGAAGTGATTCAAATAAGCGTGGGTTTAATCCAATACTCGAATCTCATTCTAGGAGCACTCATGAATGTTGCAGCAACTTTTGCTATGTCTAAACACTTTAGACATCTACAAGCCCAATTCATGACAGTCTTGATTCATACCTACTTCCAAAGTATGACTGACTGTGGAGAATTTGAATAACCTAGTTATTCGGGAAGTCAAAACATGCAAAGTGAAACACAAGAATAATCGAGTCCAATATGGTCTCATAACTTATGTATATAAATAAAACACATTTTATTTATCACCATATTGATTACATATTATTCATTGTATAATGTTTCAAATAATCAACTTAATACTTGAACTGAAACTATAGTCATGCCATGCTCCAAGCATGCACACTATGTTTGTCCAAACAATTGTTATGTCATACCTTAAGTATGCACACTATGTTTGTCTATGATCCTTACTTTGTGAAATATACCAATTGAACATGACTCCAATGATGCTCATTTCACAATCCAAAATCCTTACTGCAAATGTAAGAACACAAAATTCTTTGCAATTTACTAGAATCTCTTAGATTCTAAACTTATATGCATTGATCCTATTGTAATGACTATGCATAAAAGTCACAAAGAATTGACAACAGACATTTACATAGTATTCCAATGGAGAGTAATTCCATGGAAACAAAGTCTCAAATTCAAAGTACATTCCTTTGAACATCCTTCTTGCATTAAGTTTTCTAATCTTACACAAATTTAATGAATAACTTCCACATATGGAACCATTCCCATTTTGACTATCACTTCTGAACAAGAGTTGCCTCTTTTTAGAATATGTCAATATGGTCCTTCAAAAATTTACATCATACTTCCAATTGTCCATGAGTAACCAATCTTTGGTAATCCTCAGATTGTCCTCGACAATTGCTTAATCATTTCAGTCATATCTGGTTCTCTTCCTTTTTCCCTCTTTATGCCCTAGGCATTTGGAAAATTTTGAACGGAAAAGTATTATAGCACATGTAATTGATCCTATATCCGGAGCATACAAGACACCATTCATGATGTCTCACATAAATACATGATACTTGACTAGTCTTATGCTACAATATTTCTTATAATTTGCCATGTTCTCATAATTCGCATTATGAATAGGGATGTTGTAATCATAATCAAATTTTAGAACGCAAATAATGTAATCATGATTAAATTTGATTGAAATCTCACAATATAAGCTTTTAGATTTAAAATGAAGTATGAATTCCTCTCCCTTAATTATAGCAAACAACTTTTCAACCCCCACAACTCCACGAATTGAAACCCTTTTGTTTTTATAATTAACATTGCTAAGTTGCAATACTAAGCATAATAATCATTCTCCCACTAACATGATAATTATTAGCATAACACTTATGATCCCACTAGCTTTGACATGTATCCAGAAATCAGTTGGACTTCTAGAAATCAATACTTTATTGACTTTCTTACAAAAGTATAGATTTCTGATACGAGATGCTTTGATAAGAATTTATCAAAATCATACACCTTTTCTTCGATAGCTCACATGTTTGTCTAAACAATTTTTTAGAACTATGAAAAGAGATGTCGTAATCTTAGTTTCAGTTGTTTAGACCTTTGCTATTTCTCACAAGTCCATGTTAGTGTGCCGGTTAACCACCCATGCTCCACTAACGACTTTGAGAATGAAAATATCACAATTGCTATCTACTTAAGATCTACTTAGTGAAAGCGTTTCCTCACCATCATTTTCATGAATCAAATAGAAAACCTTATTTCTCACAAGAGATGCCGTAATCTTAGTCTCAGTTGTTTAGACCTTTGCTATTTCTCACAAGTCCATGTTAGTGTGCCGGTTAACCACCCAAGCTCCACTAACGACTTTGAGAATGAAAATATCACAATTGCTATCTACTTAAGATCTACTTAGTGAAAGCGTTTCCTTACCATCATTTTCATGAATCAGATAGAAAACCTTATGAAACTTAGATTTTATGGTGTATGTGTTCCTATCCATGTGAATTTGTCAAAACCATAACCACAAGACAAGGATAGTGACAAATCCAAACTCATATGGACTGAACTTGTGCAATCTTAACTTCTTGCCACTTGGAAGCACAAGGCCTACCATTGCTTCCACATTGTTATGCAAACAATTAAGAACTTGTAGAACTCAGATGCATAGTAAACTTTAACTGGAATGGGCACATAAATAAGAATATATCAACACGATAAGTTACAAACCTCAAGTCGTGCACTAGTGATAAACTACAGGTTTTATTATTTATTAGTTCTTGAAACTCTTTCAGGATCTTTTAGACTCTGATGTGTGTGAACTCAACTAGTTTTAAACCTGCTTTTAATTATAAAATTAACACACAAAGGCAGTGTACCTATCAATTGGTGGTATAGATATAGTAAGCAGGGTATCGAACTCAGGGAACGACAATTAAACTAATTACTAAAATTATCTAAGAACAAATAATAAAAGAGGGGTTTTCTCTAGCTTTTCAAGACTAGAAACTTACTAACATTTAAACTAAATAACTAACTAACAACTTAGCAAGCAAGGACCAACTAAATTCAATATCTAAAGGGACTTTTGTTTAGGTTCGACTCAATTGATCCTATGGTTGATTTAATGGTAATAGTGGAATGGATTAACCTTTTATTGGCTACCAATTCAGGTGATTAGATTCACATTCGCTATCACTAATCCTTAGAAAATAAACTAATTCAAGCAGTGACCAGTTGTCTAAATTAATTAATTCTCTAAGTTATTTATTCGGGTTAAATAAGACCTGTAATGGTTAATTAAATTAATAATTCAATTAGCCTTTTGTTGTTGGTTTATCAAACAAGCTCACACACTAACTTACCCATTCTCTAATTAATCCTAGTTTCACATTCGCTAGTCCTAGGCACATAATAAAGTGTTCACATAAATCACATGAGGTAAACAATTAAGAGATTTTCATGCAGCCTAATTGCCTTCCTATTAACAGAAAATAGTTATGGTTAATGCATAAGGATATTTAACAAGCTTAATTCAACAAAATCACCAATTTAAAGTTAATCCTACCATGAATCAAACCATAGTCTCAAAATTGTCTTACCCAAACAGAAGCTAAAAGGTTTAGCTCATGATTAAGGCAGTAGAAAACTCAAAAACAAAATTTAATAACACAAACATGGTTTAGGTACTAGATCTAGTTAAGAGAAATCAAATTATGACTTAGTTATCCTTCAAAATTGGAATTGGGTTGGATCTTCACTCTTCCAGATGCCTCTCTTCATTCTGAATCGCAGCTCCTCTGTCTAGGGTTCTCTCTAAAAATTTGTATTGATCTGGAAGACTTCTTTTATAGATTCGACCCGACTCGTCGAGTCCCTCATTAAATTCCCGTGTACTGCAAGGTAAGGACTCTTCTGCCTCGTGAATCTTCGTGGGAACTCATTGATTCAATTCCAAACTCGCCGAGTTCTTTGTGATTTTTGGTCCTCTCTTGTTTTGTTCACTCCAAAGTTTCCCGATAGCTGCTCCTGCTTCCGAGCTTCTCTTTTGGACTGAAAACGTAATTCAAACATAATTAAGTACCTTTTGTCTATAATATGCAATTAATTAGCTAATAAATGATAAAAATCTATACTAAATATAGGGCTAAACATGCACGTATCAGACTCCCACTGTCCTCTTGACATATAAGACTCTCTTGCCAAGAACCATTACTTAACAAACAAATATTCAAGAGACAGTCCGGATTCTTATCAAGACAAACACTTCACACAATTGGCCTTAGTTGGTCTTTGTTTTATCCAAAACATCACAGCTTACCAATTTCAAATGTACAAGAGTAGAAAATATTTTACTCTACATTCGACAAGTGTTATAAAATTTATTTAAGATATGTCACTCAAGTTACAATCTTGGAGCACGACTCTAAGAATTGTTTTGGAACGAAGTATGACTCATCTTCTTGATTTAACCACTTCAACAATTCCTGACTCCTCTTCTTATCCATAAGAATGCACTAGGATGTCCTTAGAGGATCAATTGTGATATAGTTTCATAATCATTAAGATGATCATAAAACATGATACTAAAGTACTCTCCCATATTTTCATATTTGAGAAACTTTTATCTTTCTGCCTAATTTGATTCTTCTCATTCGTTTTGCCATACAATGAAACTTTTCCAATGTTTCAGAATTATCCTTAAACTTGTAAGTATAACCATATTTACTGAGTGCACAAGAATGTGTACTCGATCCCTTGGTAATTTACTTGACTCACATATACATGTGAACAAGGAATTAGTCTTAATTTTCCAAAGATGAAGATTCTCATTCATCATACAATACAACTTGCATGATTCCAAGTTTCTGTCCAATTGAAACTTGGGTGATGAGAATCTTTCCTTATTTCGTAAATTTAGACACTACCACAAATGAAAGAATCAAATTCATATTTCTAATATTGCTAGAAACATACAAACATCAATTTTTCATAAATGCCATTGCAAGGAGATATAAAATAAAGCAAAACAAAATTTTATTTATTTATAAAATGCGGAAAAACATTTTCCTTACAATGAAACTTTAAATGAAACTATGCTATTACATATTTCCTAGCAATCTATCATAACTCCTAAGCAGCAGCTCAAAAATCCGAAAATCCGATCTTCAAACCATGTGATTGAAATCCATCTTCGCGATCAGATTCAACATACTCTTCCTTGTTTCCTTCCCTTTGCTTGATCCTGCCAAACATCAAAATGCAACCTAGACACATCATGTATTAAGAATCAACAATTAGAAACTTAACAGAGTTAGATAGTGTACTTACCTGAAGCAGAGTCAAACTTATTGATTCTTCCTTCTCTCAGATCTTTCAGGTAGTCAGGACAGCTTCGCAACCAATGCCCCTTCTCTTGACAATAAAAACATATAGACTCTTTGGGAATGGTACACAGGAATATCACAGACTTGGCATTTCCCTTTACCTTTTGGTCAACCGTGTTAACCAAGGCCGATCCATTTCGATTGGAAAGAGAAAGCTTTTCTGGGCTTCCAATTTTACCATTGTCAATGTCCATGGAAGTTTGAGAAATAGACCTTCCACCCAAATTTACTTTTCTAGTGCGCCAAAACATTTCTGGTTCGGCAACAACAAGCAAATAAGAAAGATCAATAAGGGTCATGTCGTGATCTGTCACATAATAGTCCTTAATATACTCACTATATGACTTAGGAAGTGACTGAAGAACCCAGTTAATAGCCAACTTCCTTGGGACAACGACACCCAACATTCTCAACCTATCAATGTGCGACTTCATCTCTAAGACATGAGTACACACATGTCTTCCATCTTTATGTTTCATTGCAAGTAGGGCTTGAGTGATCTTGAAATTTTCAAGCCTTCGAGCTTGTGGGCCAATGAGAATAATTGGAGGAGGTGGAGGAAGAGAAGTATTATTTCCATGATCCAATCGTGGGACACCATCTTCATTAGGAAAGCTTGTTCCAAGAGATTTTGGAAGACCATAGTTGTCTGAACTAGACATCTATAATAGGAGAAATTCAAGTTAGTTGCTTTAAGTCCTTAATATAATACCCAATATGAAATATCAAGGCTAGGACCCAACACAATATTTTATGACTTGGAAGAGGGATACCGTAATCCAAGTTACAAAATATTTGAAGGTAGGCGAATGACGATTCATCAATTTCCACCATGAAAAACGAAATAGGTATTAGGTTTTAATTGGATTGAAACTCCTAGATCTTTTGAGATTCATTGAACTTTTCAATGTCATGTTTAAATCTCGATTGTGCCTTCTCAAGTTTGTGACTGTGATGCCGAGGATCTCAAACAAGGTGTGAATAACCATGCAAATTAATTTGGTACCCTTAATTTTATCACCTAATCAATGTGCCGGTTACCCACACGCGCTCCACCAATCTATGATAAACATTAAGTCACCCTTTGCCACTCTTACTAGTCCATGTTAGTGTGCCGGTTACCCACACACGCTCCACCAACGAATTGGTAAGGTACAAAGTGTAATTTCATGGGTTAGCACAAACTTCACATTTTCCTAAAGTAATTAAGATTGAGAATTTATAAAAGGTTTAATTACTTTATACTTATCATTATACTTATAATGAGAATTATAGTCCTTGTCCTACCCGTTCGGCTAACGAACCTCCACCAGTCAAGGAAGCAGTGGGTGAGAGTGGACACCCATTTAGCTACCATTTTATAGGCAACAACCTTATACCCCCCTTATAGACCTGCTTCGTGAATGAGGCCTACTAACGGTAAGACTGACTTGCTCTTATATATATATATATATATATATATATATATATATATATATATATATATATATATATATAATTAACTTATAATACTATAACGTATAAGAGTTGAATTTTAACTTTTAAAACTCTAGGGTTTGGAATTAAACTGTGTGTGAGACTTTACAAATTCCAAAATTTGAAAGCAAGTTTTGAGACTATTAAAAAACTTTTCATTTCTATAACTTATGACTTTTGATGGTTTTTAAATAAAAGACTTTTGTAATTCCATAACTTGAGGACTAGTTATGGAGTCCATTAATTGACATTTAGATCAAGAATTACACTAACAAACAATTTGCAAATAATTCATATGATCTACTAAAACTCATAAGTATGAACATTCATATCAACAATTTCAAGAATCATACAAACATATATAAAACTTGAAAATTTGATAATAACCATTGAAAATTGATTTGCATATGTCACACCCCCAAACCGTAAAACAAACGGCGAAAACGTTCGGGGGTGGAGGACGTCATGTATAGTATCAAAACAATTGCATCATAGTAATCAAAGTAAACACAACCATTACAATATAATACGAATATTTACATCTGTTTGTTAACAAGTTTGTATACATCAAAAGTATAATAAGTTAGAGATGTGATTCCGATTGCTCCGTCTTCTCCAAAAGCTGGCAAGAGTACCTGTGTACTGTTGTCCTAAGAATACAAGCGATTTTGAAAACGTATCAGTATAAAGCTGGTGGGTTCATAAGATTGTTTGTAGGTGAAAACCATTGTTATCAAGTTATAAGAAAAATGTATGCATGCTTTCCAAGAAAATCCAATATTTTCTAACATGTTTGTTTGTTAGTGTATGTGAAGTATGATTCGTTTTGAAAGCCCTGGCTACCACTAGTATGTAATGTACGTTCTGTTTTGAAAACCCTGGCTACCACTAGTATGTAAAGTACTGAAGTTTAACTGGGAAAATCCCTTATTTGCCCTTGTATGCATGTGTTGTTGCTTTAATGGTTCTGAAACTGAAAGGCATAAGTATCACACTTATGTTATTAAACCAATTGTTCATGTGAAGTATATTATTACGTAAATATATCGTTACTACCGACAAGTTTTATGACCATACTAAACTTGATACGACATGAATCTAATGCCAATATCCTTTATGACTTTGTCACCCGTAGACTTGCCGGTCCTACTATAGCTAACAACAAGGTTCGGGGTAGTTAATCCCGTATAGATCTATACACAAAAGTCACGTTCTCCCTCTAGGAGACTCTGGTTCATAAGGGTAGTCTTCCACTTAGTTAAGTTTGTAAGCGCCCAAGGAAGTGTCTCCCAACTAGGTTAACGACTTACGAATAATAATATATGAAACGTGATGTTCTTTTGTACTTGAATTCGATGTACGTATTGTAGAGTAAAAATAATTATACTTAAATAATTATTAACTGTTGTACTCTTGTAATGTGTGTCATAAACTAAATCTGTCATAGTTTATTTGTTCAATCGTGTAAGTAGTTTGTATCTTTAAAACCGGTAATGAAATTCCCCAAACTATAACTATTATAGTTTGACTGTTATGCTCGTGAAACTGTTCTGAAAACTATGCAATTAAATTTAGAAAACGTCCCTTATGATCCGCATAATACAAAAGCGATAAAGTATCTAAATGCTTTATGAAAACCGTTGGTTTGTATAAACTCCATAAGTTTTGACTCATTGAAAACCTTTATGTTTGGCTTGTATTCCCCACCCCCTGAAAACGTTTAAAAATCGTAAAAGCGTAGGGGTATGAACTCACTGATTGACGTGGGATTCGAGTGTAAGTTGATAGGAATGCTGAGTGTCAAATGAAGCCTCGGACACAAACGGATCCTATTTAACATATAGAAGCACATATATGTATTAGATGAGGGTATAACACCACTAATTATGGAAGGAACTCACCTTAGAGACTAGGAAGCACTTGAAACTAAGTGTTAGAATCACATGTGATTGAAGGAGGGGAGTTTGCGGCCACAACAAGGGCTGTACGGTCATGGGTTTGCGGCCCAATGGGGTTTGTGGCCCAAGAGTTTTTGGTCCATGGTTTTATGGCCCATGGGTGTATGGCCAAGGAGTTTGCAGCCGTACACTCTTGATGTAGGGTGCGGTTTGAGGTGTTTCAAGGTCCTTTCTAGCCTCCCGGAAGTGTTTTAGGTCCCATGCATGGCTTAAAGAAGAGTTTAAGGCCAATCCTTGACCAAAAACTAGGGTTTGCGGCTAATGAGGGGTGTAAGGCCGTACACATGGGTTTACAACCGTAAACCCTTTGTGTTCATGCTTATTGGGTTGATTTCACGGTGAAAAAAACAAGCATTTCTAGTAGATAGCAAGCATAGAATGCAGTTACTTACTATTAGGAAGCCTGAAGTGGGTTTTTAGCCACCAAGAACTAGTGTGTGTTCTTGGTGTTCTTGGTGAGAGATGAGGATCTAGTCAAAGATGAGATTAATGCAATAGGAACATGGATTCACAACTAGGTAAGGGATTGAAACATAAATCAAGATGGAGAAACACTTACTTCTTGAATATCTTGAAGTAATTTCGATGGATGTAGAGAGAGAGAGAGGGAGTTTTAGACTTGGAGTGTGTAAAATGACAAATGAAGGCCAAGTATCCCTTATATAGGGATGAGTTTTCGGCCATGGGGGTGGGGTGAGGGTGTACGGCTGTAAACTCGAGTTTGCAGACGTACACTCCTCTCGAAGGGGTATTTGGCCCGGGTGCTAAGTTATGACTTAGAAAGACTCGTTTCTTAAACCCAAACCTTGATTGTACTGGGCTTAGATCACCCAAATAGACCCAAAACAATGCTAAATGATGGCATAAATAAATCTGACTTGATTGATTTTGAATAGTTTACATAAAAAGAAAATTTGGGTTGTCACAACATAATCATTACCACACCAAAAACAGGTTTTATAAGTCCAAAACAGTTTAGGGTAATGATTCTAGTCCATATCCAGCAACAAAACTCGAAAATCTGCACACAGAACCTCCTACTCGCCGAGTGCAAGAACCTACTCGACGAGTAGGATGAGTTTATACTTGGACTTGGCGAGTCCACTGAACAGTGAACAATTTTTTAACTTTTTAAAGCATTTTGCATCATGTATAATGAAAACAAGCCTAGGCTTTGATACCACTAATGGGTTTTGAGCATTCAAACACTCCTATGGTGTACATGCAACCCTAGAAACCTTGGATCTATGTTTTCTCTATTCTACATGCAAATATGATTTTTCCAAGGTTCTCATCCTAACTAACATACCATGGGCTACTTGTAATATAAAACTTAGTGGGATGACATACCTTTTCTTGTGGTTGATTCCTTGGAGCTTCAAGAGTCTAGCACCAATAATGTGGATGCCTCAAGTGGAATCACACATCAACAAAACACCTTGGAAAACTTGAGAGAATAGTAATCACACTAGAAATCGACCCACTCTTGTTTTCTCACACACTAGTGTCATTTCATGTGCCAAAGACCTCTTTATATAGTATCGAGGATTAGGGTTACATCCATGTAAACCCTAATACCCATGACCTTTCATTTTCATAGCATCTATGGGTTAAAAACTCCATGGACTATCTATGCAAGCTTAGCCCAACCTAAATGAGCTTGCCCCATCCTATATTTAAGAGTCCATATTTAATTAGTTCCTTTTGACCACTGAATTAGTTTTTTTTATCAATACTAATTAAATAAAATGATTTCATATTAATATACTACAACTTATAATGTATTAATAAACCATAGACGTACTATTCTCAAAAGATTATCTATACAAATTGTTCCGGTGAAGTGCAACCCAAATGGACCATGCTACTCTCGGGTCGAGCACATACCAATAATAGTTATGGGCATAGACATATAATCCAACAAAGGGACCCAAAATCATGAAAACCATGACAAGAAGAGATCTAAGCATTAACAAGTCAAGATTTGAACATGATACCTCCAGGAGCTTGCAAAGTGATGAATGATTTTGGATCTCTAAGTTCCTCACCAAGCTATGAACCTTCCTCCATCTTCAATCTCTTTAAAAATGAGCAAACAACCCCAAATTTTCCACAAGAGCTCAAATGCACATTAATGGAGGCTAAGGTTCGATTTAGGGTTTTGGAGGCTTGGGGGCTGGTAAACAGGCCAGTCCTAAAGACTTAAGATGCTTAAATAGGGTATACACACTTAAAATTAGGGTTTCCACCATACCTCATACATCCAAAGTATGAGGCCTCGCACTCCCGATCTATCCTTCGCAGTACGCTACGTGTACACCAAACTACACTCCGTGTACTCCTTATGTACTCCCCGTGTACTAGGGTTTCCTCTTAAACCCTAAAACACTCTGTAGGCCATAACTTCTTTGTTATAAACCCAGATTCGACGATCCTTATATCCACGAAAAGGTAACGAGAAGCTCTACACTTTTATCAACTCATACCTACCATAAAATTTCCTGAACAAGAATCCAACTCCATAAAACCCGAATTGACACTTTACCGAAATACCCCTTGGCTCCAAAACACAAACCGAACACCCGGATCATCCAAATTACATCACCCAACTCTAAATGAGAAACAATTCGGAACAGGGTGTCACAACGATAGTACAGGTGATTTGTACTCACTTATTTTTTCTTTTTTGTAGTTATCAGCCACATCTATTGTCGTTGTCTCTCTTCCAACTTGGCTTCGTCGTCTTAGTCATTCGGGTCTTCTATCATTACTTTTTTACATTCTACCTTGTTTATTTCTAGTAGTACATATAAGCTTCCAACGTGTGATTCTTGTCAAATTGGGAAACATTTTTTGTCTTTCTTTGAAACATTCTACTTCAAAAACTTCTTGTGAGTTAATTCACTTTGATTTGTGGACATCTCTTATTGTTAGTATTAGTGGTTTCAAATACAATGTTTTGTTTCTGGACAATTTCTCTCATTTCTTGTGGATTTTCCCTTTATGTAACAAATGTTAAGTTCTCTCTATTTTTAGCAACTTTCATGCTTATGTTTAAATCAATTCCAAACCGAGATTAAATATTTTCAATGCAATAACGACCGTGAGTTCTACAATCAACATATCTTGGCCCTACTTCAAACAAATGGGATTCAAATTCTCTTTTCTTGTCCTTGTATGTATCAATAGAACGACAAAGCATAAAGTTCCATTCGTAAAATAACATCATTCGAACGTTCCTCTTTCAAACATTCCCCCCCCCCCCCAATTTTTGGACTGAATCTCTTTTAACCGTCGTTCATACCCTCAATATTCTTCCCACCACGACCCCCTCGTATAAAATTCCCTTTCAGATTTGTATGGTTTCTCTCCCATATATGACCATCTTCGCGTGCTTGGTTACCTCAGTTACCCCAACACCGCTTCCACTTCCCCACACAAGTTGGCTCCGCGATCCTCCTCTTGTATTTATCTTGGTTCTTCTTTTGATCACAAAGCCTATCATTGTCGTGATCTTATGACGCAATGCGTCATTATCTCTTTTAGTGTAGTGTTTGATGAGGATCACTTTCCTTACATTGATTTTTAAACCTCTCCTTCTCTGTTTGACTACGATCATCTCATCCCTACTGACGGTATTATGTTTATTCATTCTCTCTCTACTCCAATGCCTTCGATCGTCCCTAACTTCACGGTTCCCATTCCCCTAATCCACCTCCTAATTCTCCTTCTTCTATGACATCCCTATTTTACAACCATTTTAAAACTTTTTATTTATGCTTATTTGAAACAAAGTTTATTCATAAATGCAGAATTTGGTCCCGTAAAAGTATTTCCGAAGAAATGTTTTTTATTTATTTTATAAAAGTTTGGGATGTCATAATTGATACAAAACATAAACATAAACATAAACATAAACATAAACAGGCCTTATAATATCTGAGACTAGGAGTCTACATCTCCTTGAATCTCTCATAATTCATGTACCTTTGTACTGCTACCTATGATACAAAGAAGTTGGGTCGGTCAGGTTTGGGAAACGTGGTGAGTACATGGGGTTTTCAACCCACAATAATAAGTTTAATATGTTTAATTATCAAACAATTAACCCGATTACCCATCCCCATTTTCTTCTTTATTCTTCCCTAAAGATCTATCCTAAGGGTCATCATAGTCATCCTTGCTGACAGTACTGTTACATGGATTTCTTCGCAATGCATGTCAATAGGTTTTCTTTCTATTTTTATTCCTAAGGATCTGTCCTAAGTGAAAGGTCTAGTATGCTCAAGAGTCATATTAAAGTGATATTGCTAAATAACGTATCATACTAATGGGTCACATTAACAACAACTTGATACAATTGATTATTTATTAGAAATTGATTTTAATAAATATTCAATGAAACTCTTATGAAAAATGTAGATAAGTGTGATTTGCAAGGTGCTGGTGGTGATGTTGGATCTTGGCCGAATTTAGATAGGATTAGAGAGAGATTAGTGGTTAATGCATTATGGTTAATACATTGCATTGATACATGCAATGTAAACGGTATGGAAGTATGAGATTGTATAATTACATGAGGTGTATTAAGATTAATTGCATGAGGGATATTAATGAGGTGTTGTGTTCTTAATATGTCTCCATATTTCATTTTTTTAGTTGGGTCAAGAATAAGGGAGAAGAAAAGAAAAGAGAAAAACTTTGGGCCATACTAGCTCACGTTTGACATTGTGAGGCCTAAGTTGAAAATTTTCGGTCCATTGGGCCCTTCTTGAGGGTTTACGGCCCAAAGGTGGTAAAGGGGTGGGGTTTACAGCCTAATAGTGTTTCAAGAAAGTGGTTCTCGGCTCATTAAGTCCCATGAAAACAAGGCGAGACATTTTAGGCCCATTAAGGCCCAAATGCTATGGTTTGACGAATGTGAGTCCAATTATAGCCCAAATGGGGTTCTTTGGCCCCAAATCATCAAATTAAAGGTTTTCTGGCCCATTAGGCCCAATAAGAGGATCCTCGTCCTTACTAAGTTTGAACCGAGATTTTTAGGGTTTCAGACCCATAGTTAAGTATATGAGATGCATTGTATTAGGTTCGGGGCTTCATGATTGAGTTTTGATTCAATTGGATGATTTTGATATAGAGTATGATATCCACTTAGAGTACAAGTCTTACAATAGTTGATGTTTACATTAAAACAAAATTTTCTAGCTAGAAATACTAGTTGTGACAGGAAGGTATCTTTATTAATTAGGAAGCTTACATGAAGAATTTGCTTACTATGTTTGGGGTGGTAGGTGACTCAAAAGCGAAGATTCCCATGCGTTCGGAACGAAACTTACTCCATCTCTGGATAAACCGGGTGCACACATGACACTCTATCGTCAAATGATAGGTTCTTAAATGTATCTAACTGCTTGTCGATCAGATATCATGTTTTCTGTTTGGTATTATGCTAGGTTCCAAGCGAATCCTCGAGAACCTCACATGACGGCTGTAAAGAACATATTTTGATATCTAAAACGAACATCATCACTTGGAATATGGTACCCATCGAAATCTGGTTTCTTTGTGCAAGCATTTTTGGATGTTGACCTTGGAGGATGCGAGTTAGATAGAAAGAGTACAACTGGAGGATGCCAATTTCTGGAGGGTAAACTTGTCAGTTGGCAATCCAAAAAGCAATATATGAAACAAATCCCATTATATTGTGACTCCGAAAGTGCCATTCACATTTGTCACAACCCAGTGCAACACTTGAAGACGAAAAACATAGCACCGAGGTATCCTTTTATCAAGGATCATGTGGCAGATGGAAACGTTGAAATACACTTCGTGAGATCCGCTAATTAGTTAGCTGACATATTCACGAAAGCCTTGCCTGAAACAACCTTCAATAGAATTCTTCAAGGCTTAGGAATGATGGAAGCTGAATCTGTTCTGAAACCACTTTCGCATTCATAAAGTTACCGTTGCGAATTGGTGCGAACGCTCGCACTAATTCGTAGTTTACTTTGACACTGCGAATCGGTGCAGACGCTCGTAGTGACTCGCAGTCCACTGTTCTTTCGTGATATGGATTTGCTGTATCCTTTTGTATATTATATATATATATATATATATATATATATATATATATATATATATATATATATATATATATATATTATTGTTTATCATAGTTTCATTTCTGAATTACTTCTGTTTTTAATCATACGGTTCAAAAAAAAAAAAAAGATTCAATGTGTAGATTCCAATAATTTTTATTTTTTCATAGCACGTTCCTTCTAACTTATAAAAAAGGATTTTCTTTTATTTTTCAGTAAACACGAGTTTGTCTTCCTTTCCTTATTAACGTATAATATCAAAAAAGAATTCATTAAACTTATCCAATTAACTACTCATTGATGGATTCTTTCATCGCGATTCAACCCAAATCATGATGTTATTTCCATTTTTGGAGGGGATTCAAATTACTATTATCAATTATGGTTGGTTTAATTGGACTAATACATTGAAGTATCCATGCTCCGTTTACAAAAAAAAACAAGTGATAATATATCTATTTTATATAATAAAGGATTCCTATTTTTATTTGATTTGAAAGAAATCCTTTTTTGTAAGTAGAAGTTATTTCAAATTCTTATGTTAATCAATCGAGTAATATGCTGAAGCCGTCAACTATTTTACGGAATGCGTGAATTAAAAAAAAGGCATAAGAATAAGAAGTGGTAATGGGAGCATTTGTACTATATGTGCAAATCAAAATGGGGCGGATCTTTACCCGGAGTAGAGCATAAACCTAAAAAGATTAAAGAGGCCCATTTAAGAATTCAAAGATAGTTTCTTTCTTTCTATTTTATTTCTTTTTCAGAAAAACAAAAATACAAAAATATTTTCTTTGTGTTTATTTTTATTTCTTTCATTTTCACAAAATTATAAAATATCAAAAATATTAGATAATTGAGAAGCTCTTGAAGGAAAAGATTCGTAATTACTCTCAGTTCATATGATGGGGCAGGTATAAATCTCTTTACCTATGTACTAGCTAAGTGTCCCTAGAAGCATGCTAATGCATGTTGTCTGAAGCCTTGACGACTCTATGTTGAAGCCTTAATGAATCGATTCTACCAATCATTTCTTCCCAATCAGGCTGCAAATTCACATAAATCATGAGCTACCTTACTCTTCTCACTTTGCGTTAAGAGTTGTTTGCTTGGTCACTTTCGCATAGCAGAGGTACATTCATTTCTATGAACCATCTCCATATTTCTCCATCACTTTCGCATTCATGATCGTAACCCTTGAGACTCTTAGAAATTACCACTAAGGTTTACGGTTAGACAACATCTGTGTTAATGATCTTAGTTTCTTTCAACCACGAACTGAGTGAAACCCAAAATTCAACACCTTTTATAAATTGATGGTGAACAATTAAATGTTCTAGATTTTTTACCAAGGAATTAACGAAAATCCACTTTCGTGGACTGTACCAGGAAATCTCTTTTTCTTTTGTGTGATCGTAATTGAATGCTCTAGACCTAAGGCATTTCTTCCCGATAGATCCAATTTTTTTTCTTGAGATTTCTACATTTATCCAAGTCACTAAAATAATTCCAAAGCTACTTGTTCAATTGACTATACTGGTCACACACGTACTTCATCCGAGCGTTCGTACTTATATCTAGTTACGAAGTTTGGTTGAAGATACAACCTTCCTGTAAGCCTAAAGAAAAGATGTCTTTCACTGTTTCTTATCAAAAAACTGATCATAATTCAACGGGAAACCACACAGACACTTCTTAGTCTCTCTTGACTTTGAAGGAAGAGATCTATGCCTGAGATCCAACAATTTCGTGTCCAATCAGACATCACTAGAATCCCATAATATATTGTTGATTTATTTCTTAATCTTTGGCACACTCTAGCACGAAGATCCTTGTGGTTTTCCAAACTCTGGTTTGTGGTACTCACAATTACTTTTAGGATCATAAAACAGTTGCGAATGTTCGTATCTATCATCTGATGTGAATGAGCTCACCCAGTTTTAATGCGAATGATGATAACTAGCTAAGTTGCGAAAGAGGTGAAGCCGACACGACAATTTCTCATGGATAAAATTTCAAATGGGCGTGTGAAAATTTGAACGGGCATCTACTTTACCGCCGCCTGATGCACTTTCTGACGTAACAGTTGTCAGCTGCACTTTTACAGGAACTTTTCAGTACCCAATACAATCTCTCTCCAGATTTTTCTTACTAAACAAATGGTATAAAGGGTTTTTGACACTTCATCTCTCTCTACCACTCACAAATACTCTAAAAGAATTTCGGCGATCAAAAAGCTCTCTATTGTTCATCATCCTCTTCTTCAAGAAATCATCAATGGCAGGTTCATCTAAAACTCCTTCTGTCCAAGAACAAACAGTGCTGTCACTGCTTCTTGCCATCAAGCCCAATCAAAACCTGGTGATCGATCTTGATCCTTACAAGCATGGCAATTATCTTTTTCCTGTTGTTGAATTCCTGAAGTACTTTCCATTGATTATTGCTCTGACTAAGACAGAAAGCGTTCCGATGTCTCTTCTGTCAAAAGCTTACTCCTCTACAAGTTATCTCAAGGAAGAACAGAGAATCACTTTTGAAGTTCTTAATAGAATAACATACATCTCCAAATCTCACTTTTGCTCAGTCTTAGGGCTTGCTCAATCAAATGACATGATTGATCCTGAATCTGTCACCAACTTAGCCGTCTTGGAGATGTTCTATCAAATGGGGTACAAGGAAACCCTAACCATTGTTTCAAAGTTCAGAAAACCTAACTTTCCACCATAGTGGAATGGGCTATTTACCATATTATTCAAGGCTTTCTCTGAATGGATAACAGGATCGGATCGTACTAGCAAGCTTTTTATGGCGATCATCTATGGGATTTACACATGGCTCAACATTGATTTTGGTGTTGTTCTCTGGACTGTAATTGTTCAAAGGGCGATCGATAAGCTTCAAATTTCGGTTATGCAAGATTCGTTGATGGATAATATTTCAACCTTTCACACTACTGGCATTATTCTTGCTCACAACTCCAAGTTCTCTTTTTTTGTCTCGATACCTGAAGCCATGCTTCGTGATGTGCCAGTTGCAGCAAATTTCTTGAAGGCTACCAGACAATTCTAGCTTCAGGGTTTTGTCCCTTAACTCCTAAGATGCAATCCATCATTTCTAAAGCCAACAAACCAAATAAAGGAGGGCAGAAAGGATGCAAGAAAGGAGAAAAAAACAAAGTGCTAAAGAGGGTCCGTCTGAACCTGCTAAAGCTCCTAAGAAGTGAAAGGCACAAGCTGGATCATCTACATCAACTCCTTCTCCAACAAAGAAGTGAAAGATAAAGAAAGTAGATCGCAAGCTCATATCTCCAACTCCCAGTGAAAACGAACATTCGCAATCTGAAGCTGAGTTAAACGTTCGCATTGAAGGGGATGAGCCTATCCAAAACAAGGACACTGCAACAACTTCACAACCTGAGGTTTAGCGGCCAATTTCCACGAATCCTGAGGTAATTGTTTAGCTTCCTCTCCGACTTCCTATCTCCACTGATTTCATTGAGAGTATCTCTGTTCCCTCTCCCACTGCCAATGTTTCCACTCGAATCTCTATTTCCCATGCCCACCTCTCTCATTAGGTGTTTCACAACCTACACCAATTTTCTCCAATTCTACCACCACACCAACAACAACTGTTGAGCCTCGTGTTTCTGTCAACGCATTTGATGCGGGGGAAGGAGCACCAAGTTTCGGAACTGGTCACTCCACTCCACCCATTTCACCTCTTCCCCAAAATGACCCAGATATGATTTTTGGTGATGATGAAGACTTCGCAGGATTCACCTACAGTTGATTCAACATCAGGAATGAAAGTGATGACGAAGCTCCCATCACAAGAGGGAAACTCAAGGCAATACACGAAAAACTGGATTCACTGCTTCATGCTTCAAAGTCATCATCCACTAATGATTATTCTCAAGCGACAGTCAAGTATCTTCTTGAGACTCTTACGAAAGAGCACTCCACCAACCTTGAAAAGATGAACAAGGTGGTAGATGCTTCTGCCAATGTTTGCAACAACATGACCGAAAAAGTTGATAAACTAATTACTGATGCAACGGTATTCATGGAGAAGTTCCAAAGCTCGTTTGAGTCCAACACTGCAAAGGCTAACAAAGTCATTTCTAGCCTGGGCTCAACCCTTAAAACTAAGAAGTCGAAACTTCAAGAGGTTCTCATTGGTATTAGATATGACCATGCCGAGTTCCAGTCATCCATCTCCTCGCAAATATCTAAGCTTCAAGATGATCTCACAATGGAGAACAAAATAATGGATGCTCTTGCTGTCAAGACTGAAATGGTGAAAGTCTAGACCATCAAACTTCAGAATGATGAGAAACAATTCAATGATTTGTTATCCGAAAAGGCATCTATGAAAAGCTATATTGCAGATGTTACTGGCATGCTTTCGGATATCATTGAGACTCGAGACTCAATGACTACAATTACGGTGAAGAAACATCTAGCTGAGAAACTAAGTCCCGTCTTCGCCATGCTTCATCGACTAGAAGGTGTTCTGGAATCCATATATGTTCCGAAACAAGGGGAGAAGTATGTCACAATCCAAGAAGGAAGACCCCAAACCTTCAGCCAAGCCCACTGTTAAAAGTGAATCTGAGCCTAAAGGCAAAGAAAAACTTTTTAGTGAAGATCCTATTGTTGACAACAGTGAAGATGAAGAGTCTGATGAAAACGAGCTCAAAAGAAGAAAAGCACGTGAAGCTAAAATGGATGAGCATCAAAGAATAGTCCGCGAGGCTAAAGCGAAAGAGAAAGCAGAACGCGAAACTCAGGTCACACTAGAAAGTTGAAAGCTTTTGTTTCCAGAGTGGACTCTAAAGAGAATTCAGAACGAGGTTGTGGATTTACCGAGTCAATATTGGCTAGAACCAGTTGTGTCATTCAAGCTTCAGAATACACATGATTCACAGCTGGATCTCCCAATAACTCTGAAAGCTTTCAAGTTTCGCTCCTTTGTGAAAGTAGCGAATGTCCCTTCCACTGATAGCGGCGCTGATCATTTTCTTTTCTCACTCTATCTCAAGCATATGAAGCCACAATACGAAACGTGGAGTGCGAACAAGATTACTGCAGTGAAGATCACATGTCCAATTGAAACTGACAACTTCCCAAATGCAAAGTTCAAGGTTGTGAAAGGTTCTGCTAGTCAGGTTCACAAATTCACTCTCACTGACCTGCCTTGCCTCAATCCCTATGACTAGATCATGCTTTACAATTTACTACTGAGAGACGGACAAAAGTACGAGCCCGTTATTGCTCACCTCAAACAGATGATAGTTTCGTATGTTCGAGAGGTGGGTAAAATGGATGTGGAAATAGATGTTGTACTATGAAGGAATCGCTCTGTTCTCCCCAAAGAAACCCCAGAAGGTTTTGAGAAGTTGAAGCAAGGAAAGATATACAAGAAAGGATTGTATGTGGTATTTCAAGCGTGTGAACAAAATGATGCAGACTTTCACAAGGCCTGTTTCTTTCTACCTGATAAATATTTGTACACCACCTCCTGCATGGAATATATTTTGGACATGGTCAACAAATACAAGGCAACAACAAGGGAGACACAAAGTGTTTTTCTGATATGATCCAATGGTACATCCAAGTTGGCAAGATTCTGCTAAGTGTAATTCCAAAAGTTTTTGAAGTGCAGAAGCAAGCACAACCTTGATGGACTCTCACCTCAATTGACGCAAAGGAGGAGATTGTTTGGGATATTGTGTTGCGTCATTGGGCCTTTTATTTTGTCCATTTTGTAACCGGGCTTGTCCACCAGTCATTAATTTCTAGGGTTATAACATTTAAGGTGCATGCATGCATCGTGTTTTGTTAACTTTTGTTAATATTCTTGTAACCCTAATAACACCTCTATAGTAGCAATTATTCATCGAGTTCTTCTGAGGCGGTAACTTATAATCATTCAGCATATTTTGATCCACTGTCGTGTTCTTGTTTTTAATCTGTTTTGAATCTAACCAATCTTTCAAGGTTTAATATCTTATCGATAATTTTCGCCAAAAACCACAACTATCTAGCCCCATGTTGGGTCTACATTCCAACTCTGAAAAAATCACATGTCTGCTCTTTTTCCTCCGAACACAGAAATCTGGAAGATCATAATCTCTGTCATGGATAGTGACCTCCCAATCCATCTGCCAATCACTCAACGTCCAGTTGCAATGCTCGCGACGATCATCACAATCACTTCCTTCTTGAGTCCCACGACTCAATTGGCACTACCTCAAGCAAGGTTCTCGAGACCTCAAAATCAACTAACTCACCTAAGTTTGCACCATTCAAACCCAAACTGACATGGCCAATAAGGCCCAAACAATCACCAAACCCATGGTCAACATGAACAACCATAACTAATAAATTGAATAAGATGGAAACACATTGCAGTGAATCATGGTGCTAAACCATACAATCTACCCTTAATCAACTCCTTAGAATCCCTAAAAATATTTCCTCGACTCGAGTACGGATCCTATGCGTTCAGTAGTACGGGCCCAATACTACCTTCCACACATATCCGTACTTCCGTCAAGGGTCTTTCAGGATCCTCTAAGTAACTACTCATGTCCACTACCGTTCGATCCAACCATATATAATCGTTCTCAAACGAATACATACGGCTAAACAGCACACCAATTCCTCTAAGGCACTTCCTAGGTTCTCCTAGGATTTCTACCTCACCCTATCATCAGCTGTTGGAGAACCCCTACTAATATTAGCTAACTACTTCATGAATATAATTACAAGCAACAAAACTTAAATAATCTTTTGAATAAAAGACCCAACCCAACAACAATTAGACTAAAAAGAGAGTTGGGCAATAGGGCCAAATCAATGATTCTAAAATTATTTAACCTTTGCAACATGTTGCTTAACATATTTATTTAATAGTTACCTCGCTTCAATATGGGTCCCACAAAGCACAAAGCAAGCAGCATTCGATCACTAACACTTTATAGGCCATAAAACATAAAAAGACATCCTCCAACTAACTTGCTTCTGTGATGCTAGGAACTTCTACCTACACTGGTGTTTGCTATGCGTGCAAATTATACACAAAATGGGATCACATAGATTATCGAATGAATAATTCTACCCTAAGCCCACAACCAGACAATGAACAGGAAGAAAATGTCAAAGCAGTCCTTCTAGGGCTATATGATCCTAATCGTATACAACTTTTAAAGCATACGTTTAGCAATAAATTCCATCAAAATAGATTTCAAATCTGACATACCATCCAATTCCTCTTAGGCTACAAGGCATCAGAAATCATACAATTCTATCTGACATCTGGAATCCTGTTGGATTAGTGTCTAAGTCCATAACTATAATTGGTATATACTTGACCCGACCCGGCATGGTCCATTTGGGTTTCATGACATCATGCATTTGGATAGACTAAAATGAGAGAAATAACACTTAAGGTTTATTAATATATTATAAGTTCTAATATATTATTAAGATTATTTAACTAGTATTGATCAAGAATTAATCTAGAATTAATTAAGTGATCAAAAGAAGACTAATTAAATATATGGGTTGATTGTGTAAAGCATCCATACTTGTATAGTGGGCTAAGACTCCATGGATTATCAAGTTGGGCTAAAACCTATAGGATACTCCATGGATGCTCCATGGTGTATTTGAACCCATGGATCCAAGGAAATGGAAAGCCATGACAATTAGGGTTTACCCTAATTGTAACAACTATATAAGCATCTTATTCTTGTGCAAATATAAGACACTATGTGTGTATGTGGAGGGCAAGCTGATTTCATGAAGTGATGATTTCTCTCTAAGTTATTCCAAGTGCATATGATGTTGTGTGAACCATTTGAGGTGTCACGTTTGGGGCACTGGGCTCTTGAGCTCCATGGAATCAAGCACTAACAAAGAGGTATGTATTTCTACTAGTGTCTATATTACTTGTACTTCATAATATGCTAGTTAGGATAAATACCTTGGAAATTGATATTTGCATGTATAATAGAGAAAGCATAGATCCAAGGTATTTAGGGTTGCATGTACACCATAGGAGTGTTAGAATGCTCAAAACCCAACAGTGGTATCAGATCCTAGGCTTGTTTTCTTGCTATACTTGCTTAAATTGCTGAAAAAAATCGAAGTTTTGTGCTGTCTGGGCAGGGGACTCGATGAGTCCAAGTGCAAACTCATCCAACTTGCCGAGTTGGTTCATGCACTCGACGAGTTAGAACCCCAAACAACATATCTTCGAGTGTTGCTGCTGGAATTGGTCTAGAATCATTACCTTTGACTGTTTTGGACTTATAAAACCTGTCTTTTAATGTGGTAATGATTATGTTAAACCAATTTCAATGCTATAATCAAAGTTTCAAGTTTATATATATTTATGTAATTCTTGAAAATTTGTTGATTATGAATGATCATGCTTGTGAGTTTTTAGTTAGATCATAGGAATTATGTACAAATTGTTTTGTTAGTATAATTCTTGATCTTAATGAAATTGTATGGACTCCATAATTTGTCCTCAAATTATGGATTACCAAAAGTGTTTTTTGTGTTACCTTGTTTATGAGTTGATTTAGATTAAAAAAAATTATATGTTAGTTGTTTTCAATCCATATTGATTTAAAAGAAGTTCATAAAATATGTTTTTGTAACTTGTCTTCAAGTTATGTGAAAAGTCATATTTATGAATCTTAAAACTCATCAACGTGTCATAGGTTACACAAAAATGAAGAGTCTTTTTCATTAAATTGTTTTATAACTCCATAACATGTCCTCAAGTTATGGATGTTTAAGAGTCACTTATTTAAAAGTGTTATTAAAGAATAAGGAGTTACATAAAAATGAAGAGTCTTCATTTTAATGTATACTAAACTCATAAGTTATGAAATAAAAAGTTTTGAAATAGTTTCAAAACTTGCCCTCAAGTTTTGGAATTTTAAAGTCTTATACTCTAATACTTTAATTCCAAATTAAACCTTAGAATTTTAAAAGTTTAAAATTCAACCCTTATACTATTATTATAATTTTAATTATATAGATATGTATAAGATAAAGTCAATATTACCATTAGTAGGCCTCATTCACGAAGTCGGTCTATAAGGGGGTATAAGGTTACTGCCTATAAAATGGCAGTTTAATGGGTGTCCCCTCTCACCCACTGCTTCCTTGACTGGTGGAGGGTCGTTAGCCGAACGGGTAGGAAAGGACTATAATTCTCCCTTCATTAAAAGTATAATGATAAATACTAAGTAACTAAACACTTATAAATTCCCAATCTTAGTTACTTAGGAAAATGTGAAATAGGTGCTAACCCATGAAATTACACTTTGTACCTTACCAAGTCGTTAGTGGAGTGTGTGGTTAACCGGCACACTAATAAGGACTAGTAAGAGTGGCAAAGGGTAACTTGACTTTATTATAGATCGGTGGAGCGTGTGTGGTTAACCGACACATCGATTAGGTGATAAAGTTAAGGGTACCAAGTCAATTTGCATGGTTATTCACACCTTCTTTGTGATCCTCGGCATCCCAGTCACAAACTTGAGAGGGCACAATCGAGATTCAAACGTGCCATTGAAAGTTCAATGTATCTCAAAAGATCTAGGAGTTTCAAATCCAATTAAAACTTAATTATATTTCCTTTTTCATGGTGGAAATTGGTAAATCATTTACCTACCTTCAACTATTTTATAGCTTGGATTACGACATCCCTCTTCCAGTTATAAATAGGTTGTTGGGTCCTAGCCTTAATATTTCATATTGGGTGTCATATTAAGGACTTTAAATCAACTTAACTTGAATTTCTCCCATTATAGATGTATTCTAAAGGCATCTATAATCTTCCCAAATCCTTAGGAACAAGCTTCCTAATGAAGATGATATCCCAAAAGGCAATGAAGGTGAAAGATCAATCCCTTTGTTGTGCATTAGTGGGACTAGAAATCATACTTCACTTCCTCCACCTCCTCCAATAAATCTCCCTATCCCACAAGTTTCAAGACTTGATAGGTTCTAAGTCACTTAATGCCTATTGGCAAGCAAAGTCTATATGTGCTTACTTCTTAGAGGTTAAGTCACATAGTTGACCAGGATATGTCCTTCCCAGACCTGACAATACATCCCCAAGCCTACTTGTGCCATTCAACAATCATTACTTTTGTTTCATTCTAGAATGATGCTGACCTTAGTATGTATGCATGCATGTACACTTTTAATAAGAAACTATTTATTTCTAAAAGTATAGTTGTTTTGAAAACTTTAAATTAGAGACCTTAGTCCCAATGCATTTATAGTTTGTATATCTTAAGTGGTTCGATATACTTAGTTCACTATAAACAATGCTCTGATACCAATCTGTCACACCCCCAAACCAAGGATGGCGGAAACGTCCGGGGGTGGAGGACTTCATGTATAGTATCACAACAACGAGTATAATAGTGCTCAAAGTAAATACGACCATCATAAATATAATTGAAAAAGTTACACCAAAGTATATGTTTACATGATTCAAATCAATTATATTATGATAACAAAATGAACTGTTTGACAATTTATCGCCCCATCCTCAAAACGCTGTTGATTTCCTATTTCACTAAATTCCTGAGAATACAAGTAGTTTTGAAAAAGTGTCAACACAAAGGTTGGTGAGTTCATAAGCTTTTGATAGTAAGAGTTTGAAAATCAATCTTTGTAATGAGTTGTATGTTACCAAGAAAAATCCAGTATTTTCCTTATAAAAGTTATGTGGTCCTAAATACCAGGACCGAGAATGAACAAGTATTTTTCATACTTAAAGATATAAAAGTGGTTTTAAATTGGCGTAAAACCCTTTTTAGTTTGAGAAAAATCCCGTAATGAATGATGTGTAGTCTTAAATACCAAGACCGAAAGTATACAATAAAATCTGTAATTATTGGTGTAAAAAGTGATTTTAAATTGACATAAAACTCTTTTTGAAATGAAGGCGTACAAGTAATTTTCCATACTTAAGGTAATTTCTATGAGCTAAATCGACATAACTCGCTAATTTAAAAGTAGAACCCGTAAATCTTATGATTTGTTAATACCACATGGGAGCTATTATAACCATACTTGACATAGACGGCCTCGTAATACGATGTTCTTCAGGCGTCGCCGTTAAATGACACTTGTCACCACAGACCTACCGGTCTAGCTGTTGCAACCAGCTCGGGTGTGAGTTTGTCAAACCCAATATAGATCTATACACAACTATCACGTTCTCCCTACAAGAGATTCTGGTTACAATTTACAGGACTTTTTGACTTTGTTACCATGAAGGTAACCCGAAGGGAATGTCTCACAAATTTATTCATTAACTGATTTATGTCAACTGATCTAAAAACCTTTGGTAAATAAGTTTGAAATTTAAATGATACATAAACTATACTTATTATATTTTATCCAAACGTTTAAATGTAATAGCTATAACTTTGTTTATTATGGTTAACTACTGTATTTCTGAAGTTAAAAACCTTTTTGTTTACCGATATGTATATGTACTTTTTACTAAAGTGAAGCAACATGCATTATAACAACTAATTGATTACCATTCTTTTGCAGGTAAAAATCCATTTGTTTTCTGATGTATGACTATATACTAAGTTAAAATGTCATCTATTTGTAAGAACATATTTTCACATAAAGATTTACACCTTGGTCAACATGTTACAAGGTGAAATGAAATTGATAGCATTTTTCTGTTGTTAATATTTTCATTCAGTGTTCTTAGAAAATTTATAGAAAAATCATCAAAGGTCCAAATCAGAATCCGTAAATTCTGAGAGTTTGGAAATGAGTATAGTTTGTTCATAATTTTTATTATGAATTTTAATGAACTTCAACTTGTGTGAAAAAAATACATAATCACAGACTGGTCCGGATTTATGTTTGAAATGATAGACAGTTTTGTAAAAATCACCATAAATTGTAGAAAAATCATATGGAGATGTGCAAGTTGTCATTTTAAAGCTAAGAACTTGAACTATTTTCACCTAATACAGTTTTGAAAAATAAAATGGTTAAGTTGTCCAAAACAGTCCGTGAATGGAGTCCAACTTTTTTGATGAAAGCTGTTAGAAAAGTTTAGTTATGTTCTTGGTGTTTTAACTTGTATTCCCCCCCCCCCCCCCCCCCTAAATACTTAAGAAAACATGAAAATGTAGGGGTATGAACTCACCTTATTTGATTTCTATAGATGAATGTTGGAGAAGAGAATTTTTCAACTCAAGAACACTTGAAGATGCCTTGAAGATTTTCGAGAATCTAACACCAAAGTGTTGAAGTTTGTGTAAGAAATCAATGATTTGAGTAGAATGAAGTGTAATAATCACAAGGAGGATGAATTATACTTACCAAGAGTATTATGAAGCTTGATTATCAGCCTTGGAGTCTCGAAATAGAGAGGAAAAGTTTGAGAGAAAAGTGTTTGATCTTTTGGTGGAAAATGAGAGAATGAATGAAGTGTGAGGAAAGAGGATGGATGTTCCATCTTTATGAACGTGGGAAATGGCTAATGATTGATGGAAAGGTACAAGGAAGTGACTAGGGATGGTGGGGAGGAGTGTGGGTTAGTCATGGATTGGGTATGGTGGCTGCTTGTGTCATAAACTAAAGAAAAGTCAACACTCCACCACTTGTACTTCACCCACCCTTCTTGGATAAGGTTTATCCCCAAAAACGTGATTAATAAATAAATATGGGGCATTATATGTTAAAATAAAGTTTTGGGTGAAAATCCCGCGTTAAAACAATTAAAAATGGGCCTAAAACGCAAAACTAGTCGAAAACCGGGTGAAAAAGAGCTTCCTGCGAGGCCTCTCGGTCCTAGGCCGAGGTTCGGTCCGAAGGGACCTTCGGTACTTGAGAGGGTTCGGTCCGAGATGGTGCATTTGGCTTCTGATGCCTTCGCTTCCGACAAGTTCGCTTCTGATGCCTTCGCTTTTGATGCCTTCGCTTCTGATGCCTTCGCTTCTGACAAGTTCGGTTCATAAGAGGGGTTTCGGGTCCTTAAGAGGGTTCGGCTCCTTAAGAGGGGTTTCGGGTCCTTAAGTCTTTTTTATCTGTTTTTGCCCCGTTTTAAGCGGTTTTTGACCTGGTTAAGGGTCGGGATGGCCCGAAAGACTACAAAAAGTTTAAGGAACTTTTGAGAGAGATTTGGGAGAGATTCCACATTCTTGGAGAGATTTGGGAGAGATTTGACATACTTGGAGAGATTTCTCATACGGAGAGAGATTTAGGAGAGATTCCACATTCTTGGAGAGATTTTTCATACTTAGAGAGATTTAGGAGAGATTCCACATTCTTGGAGAGATTTCTCATACTTAGAGGGATTTGGGAGAGATTTCACATACGTGGAGAGATTTCTCACACTTAGAGAGAGATTTGGGAGAGATTACACATTCTTAGAGACATTTGGGAGAGATTTGACATACTTAGAGAGATTTCTCATACGGAGAGAGATTTGGGAGAGATTTCACATACATTGAGAGATTTGGGGGAGATTTCACATACTTGGAGAGATTTGGTGTAGCGAGAGATAGAGCGAAAGAGATTGGGAGAGGGTTCTTTTATGACCTTTTTGAGTGCTTGGCTCCGCAACGCAAGGTCCGTAAGCCCCGTTAAGCCATGTTTAAGGATTTTACTCACTCCCAATGAGTATGCAACATTGTTTTATCAGTTTGGTTCGTGACTTACCACAGTCTTAGGTTAAGGAAATCTAGATGTACGAACTTTTGAATTTATGATCTCTCATTAGAATATCGAGTTGTATAGTAATTTCCTAACGTAAGCCCTAGTACACAAAGGTTAGTTGGGTTGACCAGTTTGACCTATTGACTTTATTTGACTTTGACTTGACCAAAATTTGACGGTTGTCACATGCTGCATAAGAGTTATGATATATATTGCTTAGGAACAGACAACAAAATGCTTTTCATATGTATTTGCATTGTAAGGATAAGTTTTTCCGCAAGTTTTAAAATAAAAGAAAATTTTTGTTTTTATTTATTTATTTTTTAAGTTTCCTTACAATGACATTTGTGGAAAAATTGTTGTTTATATGTTTCTATTGATAAGCAATATTGGTAAATGGATTTGATTCTTTCATTTATGGTGATGTCATAATTTACCAAATAAGGAAAGATTCTCGTCACCCAAGGTTTCAGTTGAATAGAAACTTGGAAATCGTGCAAGTTGTATAGTATGATGAGTGAGAACTTTTAGCTTTGGAAAATTAAGACTAGTTCCTTGATCACATTTATATGTGAGTCAAGTGAAGGGCTAAGGGATCGAGTACACATTCTTGTGCACTGATCAAGCCCACCACAAATAATCGTTAAGACTATTCTTCATGATTTACTAAAGTTTAGTAAATATGGTTATACTTATAGGCTTAAGTGTAATTCTGATACATTGGAAAAGTTTCAATGTATGATAGAACGAATAATAAGAATCAAATAAGGAAGAAAGATAAAAGTTTCTCCAATCTGAAGAGACAGGAGAGTACTTGAGTATCTTGTTTTATGATTATCTTAGTGATTATAAAATCGTATCACAATTGATCCCCTAAGGACACCTTAGTTCATTTGTTTGGCTAAGGAGAGGAATAATGAATTTTTGAAATGGTTAAATCAATAGATAAATCATACTTCGTTCCAAAATCAAATCTTAGAGTCATACTCCAAGATTGAGCCTTGAGTGACATAATCTAAAGAAAGGTTTAAAACACTTGTCAAATGTAGAGTAAAATGTTTTCTTACTATGGTACATTTGAAATTGGTAAGTTGTGATGTTTTGGATAAGACAAAGACCAACTTAGACCAATTGTGAGAAATGTTTTTCCTTGATAAGAATCTGCACTAACTCTTAAATATTTGTTTTGTCAAGGTTTGGTTCTTGACAAAGAGAATCTTATATGTCAAGAGGACAGTGGGAGTCTTGAGATAGTTTTGAGAACTGATCAAGAGTATTGTTAATCACTAGCCCATGACTTAAGGTTTATAACCTATCATGTTGACTTATTCTTGTTTCTATGCCATCCTAGGTAAATTTGGCTATGCTTTTGAGTTCTATGAGTTCTTAATTGTTTGCATAACAAACTGGAAGCAATGGTAGGCCCTTGTGCTGACGGGTGGCAAGAAAATGAGATTGAACAAGTTCGGTCCATATGAGTTTGGATTTGTCACTAACCTTGTCTTAAGATTATGGTTATGAAAAATTCACATGGATAGGAACACATACACCATAAAATGTAAGTGTCATAAGGTTTCTCTATGATTCATGAAAATGATGGTGAGGAAGCGCTTTCACTAAGTAGATTTTAGGAAGATAGCAAGTGTAATATTTGCATTCTCAAAGTCGTTAGTGGAGCGTGTGTGGTTAACCGACACACTAACATAGACTTGTGAGAAATGGCAAAGGTCTAAACAATTGAGACTATGATTACGACATCCCTTTTCATAATTCTAAAATTGTTTAGACACACATGTGAGCTATCTAAGGAATGGTGTGTGATTTTGATAAAGTCTTATCAAAGCACCTCGTATCAGAAATTTGAAATTTAGTAAGAAAGTCAATAAAGTATTGATTTCAAGAAGTCCAACTGATTTCTGGATACATGTCGGAGCTAGTGGGAGCATAAGTGTTATGCTAATAATCATCATGTTAGTGGGAACATGATTATTATGTTAAGTGTTGCAAGTTAGCAATGTTAATTATAGAAAACAAAAGTTTCAATTCGGGTTTGAAAAGTTGTTTTGCTATCATTAAGGGAGAGGATTTTATACTTCATTCCAATTCTACAAGCTTAGATTGAGATTTTAATCAACTATAGTCAAGGACATATATGAATGTTATGTTGAAATGGTTCAACATAAGGAAATTCTATATATGTGGCATTCTCAAAATTCGATTATGATTACGACATCCCTCTTCATAGTTCGAATTGTGAGAAAATGGCAAATAAATTTTTTTATAGCATGAATCGTGTCCCATATGCTTCGGGTATAGGATCGATTACATCCATTCTAAATTTTCCAAATGCTTAGGGCATTAAGAGGGAAAAAGGAATAGAACCGGATATGACTAAAATGATTAAGTAACTGTCGAGGACAATCTGAGGTTTACCAAAGATTGGTTGATCGTGGACAATTGGAAGTATAATGTAAAGTTTGGAAAGAACCATATTGACATATTTTGGAAAGAGGCAACTCTTGTTCAGAAGTGATAGTCAAAATGGTAACATGGAATTGTTTCCATAGGTGGAAGTTATTCTATGAATCTGTGCAAGATTAAAGAGCTTAATGCAAAGAAGGATGTTCAAAGGAACGAACTTTGAATTTTAGACTTCGATTCCATGGAACCGCTCTCCATTGGAATTCTTTGTAATGTCTGTTGCCAAGTCTTTGTGACTTTTGTGCATAGTCATTACAAGAGAATCATTGCATATAAGTTTAGAATCTAACAGATTACAGTAAATGGCAAGAGTTTCGTATTCTTACATTTACAAAAGGGATTGGGATTCTGAAATGAGCATCATTGGAATCATGTTCAATTGATCTATTTCGCAAAAAAAGGACCATAGGTAAACATAGTGTGCATGCTTGGTGCATGGCATGACTATTGTTTCAAATTCAAATATTAAGTTGATAAATCAACACAATGAATAGTGAATAATCAATATGGTGCTTAGATAAAAGGTGTTTTTTATTTACACTCAAGAGTTTGGGGCCATATAGGATTAAGTATTATTCTTGTGTTTCACTTTTCATGTTTTGACTTCCAGAATAATTATTTTAGTCAAACCATCCACAGTCGGTCATATGTTGGAAGTAGATATGAATCAAGACTGTCATGAATCTGGCTTGTAAGATTTGTCTAAGGTGCATTAGACATAGCAATGGTTGCTACAACATTCATGAGTGCTCATAAGTTCTGAGTATTGGATTCAACCCACGCTCATTTGAATCACTTCATGGATTTTATCACGAGTGAATCATGAGACGATAATATCTTATATTCTTCAAACCTAGAGATATGAGTTGTTGACTATGAGTTGGTTATACATTCATTGCACGAAAACGTATTGGTAACTCGATGTTATAAACGTGCCTTTGTGTATGATTCAACAAGTAGTCAATACAAGCATATGAGTCGAAGTTTATCCATCCCTTTTACCCTTAATGGGATAAAAGCAATATCTGTGGGCCCCTCGATGATTTAGTGATGACACCCCTAAGTGCTTGGCCAAGCCTGGACTGATTTGATTTGTTCAATTAGTCGGTCGTCATAAATCAGAAATCGGGAAACAACAAATGGACAGAGAGAATGATTATAATCCATGTCTCAGTCCATATGATATCTAGAATAGAGGAATATATGATCACTTATCTAATGGACGTGTCATTTATTTGTTCAGAGTTCGGCAGCAGCTTTTAAGAGCTACGATTACTGGTCGGGTTGTGAAGGCGTACTTGCAATAATAGTTATTAGACTTATCCAAGTGGGAGACTGTTGGATTAGTGTCTAAGTCCATAACTATAATTGGTATATACTTGACCCGACCTGGCATGGTCCATTTGGGTTTCATGGCATCATGCATTTGGATAGACTAAAATGAGAGAAATAACACTTAAGGTTTATTAATATATTATAAGTTCTAATATATTATTAAGATTATTTAACTAGTATTGATCAAGAATTAATCTAGAATTAATTAAGTGATCAAAAGAAGACTAATTAAATATATGGGTTGATTGTGTAAAGCATCCATACTTGTATAGTGGGCTAAGACTCCATGGATTATCAAGTGGGGCTAAAACCCATAGGATACTCCATGGATGCTCCATGGTGTATTTGAACCCATGGATCCAAGGAAATGGAAAGCCATGACAATTAGGGTTTACCCTAATTGTAACAACTATATAAGCATCTTATTCTCGTGCAAAAATCAGACACTATGTGTGTATGTGGAGGGAAAGCCGATTTCATGAAGTGATGATTTCTCTCTAAGTTATTCCAAGTGCATATGATGTTGTGTGAACCATTTGAGGTGTCACGTTTGGGGCACTGGGCTCTTGAGCTCCATGGAATCAAACACCAACAAAGAGGTATGTATTTCTACTAGTTTCTATATTACTTGTACTTCATAATATGCTAGTTAGGATAAATACCTTGGAAATTGATATTTGCATGTATAATAGAGAAAACATAGATCCAAGGTATTTAGGGTTGCATGTACACCATAGGAGTGTTAGAATGCTCAAAACCCAACAAATCCATACTAGCATGCAGTTTTAAAAGCTCAATCATGCAGGCATATACATGCATATCTGCTAGCATTCTATCATGAAATCCTGAGTGCATCCTTAGCCCTAATGTAGCATGAAATTCTTATATACTCATACCAAAACAATAATCACAACACATGTATGGGTATTGTGGGAAATACTTGTTTGAGCTCAGCAGATTGTATGCATCGCACCCCTTTTTCTTAAAAACCTTTTTGGAAAAATCAATTTTCTTTTAAAAGATTTTAGCAATCCTCAGTTTGAGTTCAGATATGTAACATCCCAATAAACATAAGTAAAAATTTCATTTTTAAGATCGTTAACCCCAATCATCACATGTTTCAAAACCATCCATATATATACTATTACAAAATATCATAGTAAAAGAAATCAAAAATGCGAAAACCGTGAGGGTAAGGATGTTGTGCCATCATGTTGGGCCCTTCCCTTTAGTATCGGAAGTTATTGAAACCAAAACATAACAGTAAGCACAAAGATTAGTGAGCTTCCCCAAAATACGACATTCATCATACATAATATAACAACACGAGGTTGTGTTAGGTCCATATCAATCCCAATTCACAACAGATGGTTGTGTCGGGTCCGCATCAACCCCCAGGTCCGTGTCAACCCCGAACCCATAATGACTCCGAGCCCAGATTGGCTCCATGAATATATCATATAATCATAACAGTAAAATCCATACAATAGCATATATTCTACACATAAAATACAGTAGGCCAGCCATGGTGCCTTCGACCCACTAAAGTGCTAAGAAGACTCACCTCTAACTGAAAATAACTGAATCGTACACACGAGCTGCTGCGAACACGACTCTTCACACTAAACATAACCCAATAACGACCCTAATTAATAATTAGAGTTTTAACCCATAATCAATGGTCCAATTCATCATTTATCATATTGAGGTAAAAAGACCATTTTTCCCTTCCTATTCTTAATCAATTGATCGAAGCCCAAAGTTCCTAATGACTCAAGGCCTAAAATGGCTCCAAAGATGGATCTTAGTAGTACGCTCCGCGTACTATCTGGTACAACCCGCATACAAGCCTTTGATGCGGAAGGGATTAAGGGGCCAATATGCAGTACACGTAGCGTACTTAAAGTTACGCCTGACATACATATCAGAATCCAAAACCTTCTATTAAGGTCTTAATGCCTTAATACCTAATGTCCAAACTTCAGATCCAAGTCTAATAAAATGTAATAAGCCATAAAGTTGCAATCCTTATGTTTTTACATGGCTACAAAGAGTCCAACACCAAAACCCTAACTCCTTTAGTCATCTAAGACTCCATAACTCTTGCATGGAAGGATACCAAGGTCTAAGTTTCATTTTTATGACTTAACACACCCTAAATTTTCTGAAAGGATAGCCTAAAAACTCTGGAGTACTCCATACTCATAAAGAGAAAATTCTTGGGACCAAGAGAACATAAAACTAGACTTGAACCAGATCTAACAAGAAAAGCTCCAAGGTATGAACTTTATATCTGCAGAAGGTGCACCAAGATGAGGAGATTCTGAAACCAACAAGCTTGAGAGAAATACCACAACTCCTAGGATCTTCCTTCACCATCAAGGACACCAGAAGTTACTCTCAAGGCTTCAAAAATTCACACAAAAGGATTAAGGTTCGCAATAGAGGCTAAGAGAGATGGAGGCTGGGAGGTAAGAAGGACCAGAGGCCATAAGGTATTTAAATAGGGTCTAAACCCTAAAAATTTGGGGTTGTCCCATGCTCGCCTACGCCCAACGTACATACACGTATGCCCAACGTACGTGGGAGACTTCCACGATTATATACAAAGTGTTGGGATTAGAGTGTTGTGTCATATGGGCTTATTTGTTAACATTTTGATTACGCGGTTTGGGCCTGTCTAACCGTGGTTTAAGCATCAGAATTAGCTTATATAATACGCATGCATGTATAGCTTTGAGGTTAACGTTTTCATTAATAGCGATTGCATTGTAACCCTAACCACACCTCTACAGTAGAAGTTCTTCATCGAGCTCTTCTGAGGTGTGAGATATTAGTCATTCGGCTTCTTTTTATCCATTCTTGTGTTCTTTACTTTATTGTTCTTGTTAATCTGTTTAGAATCTATCGATCTAATAGCGCAATATTCTCATCAATTGGTATCAGAGCTGGAGACTGTGTAATAAATACACATCTCTTCTGTTTGAAGAATCTTTTAGGGTTTTGTAACGACGAGATTTTCAAAACAAAATTTTCATTTTTCAACAACCAAATTTTTAAATATAAAACATTCTCAAAAAGTATTCCACAATAGTTATCCAAACAAATATATCCCAAGATCACAAATCAAATGTCCTCATGGTGTGTACGGTTCATGCCGGCGCCTTTCCACGGTCCACGCTAGTACCTGAAACACATAACACAACAACTGTAAGCATAAATGCTTAGTGAGTTCCCCAATATACCACATACAACACATACGCCACTCGAGGCTACTGTACGACCCTTCGGTCGATGAGTCTCAGCAGGACCCTCCGGTTCCGTAGCTCGTTGGACCCTCTGGTCCGGTCATAGCTCGTTGGGCCCTCTAGCCCGGTCTGAATCGTTAGACCCTCCGGTCCGGTCTATACGATTATATATCATACATACATCACATAGCACATAATCTCATACATGGCACACAATCTCATACATAACACATAAGACCTTCCGGTCAACTCATAATACCACTCTAGGTAACTTATAGTGAGAAGACTCACCTCGTGTAAGTCGGTAACTCGGAAATCTCGGACTCCGTGAAATAGGATCTAGCCTCCGCCTAATCATACAAAAATAAACACTCGGCATCAACACATTTCCCAAGGCTAGACCACTCCCTCTCTTAGCACTCTCAGGAGGGTAAAAGACCATTTTACCCCTCATAAGGCTCAAATACTCTAAAGTTGACCAAACCCTAAAAGTCAACAAAAGTCAACGGTCAACCCTTTGACCAAACTCGCCGAGTGCACAACTGTGACTCGGCGAGTTCAGTTATGAACTCACGTCCTTAAAACCCCAAATGACTCACTGAGTCACTTCCCCAACTCAGCGAGTTACCATCTGCGTGATTTATGGGGGAAACCCATCCTACTCGCTGAGTCTGCTCTAGGACTTGGCGAGTTCAAGCCATGATCAAACTCAAATGACCTTCCGAGGTCAGATTTGCTCCTATAATCCATATATCTAACCTCTCCAAGCTCAATAAACATGTAAAGGTTCAAACTTGATACACATGCAACGTCCAAAAGACACTACTTGATGATTTAGTCCCTAAATACAACACTCTAAGTTCATTTCTTCCATAACCCAACATCAAGAAAGATGGATAACCTTCTCTGGACCACTATGGGTCCAGATCTGAAGTCTAAACATCACAAGGGACCTTATTCTCAACAATTCAACCCAATAAAGGGCATAGGAAACCCTAGATCCATGGATGCTTTAACAAAACAGAAAGAGGGTCGATATGCTACCTCAAAGATGATGCCCTCTGCTTGAAATCCACAAATATGCAACCTCCTTGGCCTCCTCCAAGCTGGAATCAACTTCTTCTTGCAAAACAAACCCTCAAAGGTCCAATAATGGCTTCCTCTCTCTCACAGACGCTCAAGCACAATAAGGGTTTCTCTCACGGGTCTGGTTGCCGCGAATGGTGACTATAAGCCCCTTTAAATAGGTCTCAAACCCCGGGGATTAGGGTTTCATTAGACAGCATGGACTCGCCGAGTCCTCCATTAAATCAGTCTGACCATCCGCGCTCCTACTCGGCAAGTCTGAGCGCCTACTCGCCGAGTCTCTCTCCAAAAACTCAATATTAAAGCATAAAACAAGATACCTGGGAGTCTGGATGTTACAGTTTTCGCTTTTATCGAATATAGAGAAGCCGTCTTCTTCTGATCGATGGTGTATCGTGTGTTTGATAAAACCCTAAGTTCATCTTTACAAGTCTGATTCTAGCAGAGATAAGAAAAAGCTCATCATGTCTCACAACGAATCGCAATCCAATCCCATCAACATCTCCAACAGTATCAGATCCACTACTAGGATTCCCATGCTCTATACTCAAGATTATGAAGTGTGGGCGCACCACTTCGAAGACTACATCGTTGGATCTGAAGATAATGGCTATCTTATCTGGGAGGCGATAACGATCAGTCCGTTTGTTCACTCTGGAACGAATAGAATTGTCAAGACTCAAATGGAGTACAATCAACTCTTGATAGACGTAGAAAAGATCCCTCAAGAAGAAAAAGATAAGGTGTTATGTAATATTAAAGCCATGAGAATGATCAGATTCGCTTTGTAAGCTGATACTTTCTGTTTAGTAAGTGCATGTACTACAGCTACAAAAATATGGGATAGGTTGAAATAATTATATTCAACTGATGAGGATCTAGAGCACTCGATCCAAAACCTATTGCTCTCTGAGTTCGGTGCTTTTGAACAATAACCTGAAGAGAAACTCATTCATACATTCAATCGTTTCAACCATATGCTTAGCAAGATGATGAAGCATGGAATTGTAAGGGAAGTGGTCGAACAAAAAGTTACCTTTATAAACGGGTTAAGACCGGATGGATGGTTGTGGTCTCGACTGTACAGGCACATGAGCAATTTAAGTCTTACTTGCTGGCGAAACTAATAGGTATACTCAAATCTCATGAAAATGTGGTGACCAAGGAAGCGAAGGTAGTTTCGAGTGTGGGTTCTCTATCCCTTTTTTCTAAGAGCAAGAATGTGGTAGATGAAGAAGAAGAATCTGATATGTCAGAGTGCGATCTGACTAATGAAGAATATGCAATGATGGTTGCAAACCAAAATAAGTTTGCTCATAAGAAGTTCCATGTCAACAAGAACCGAAATTGGCAGGGAAGCTATAGTTATGAAAAGACGAAGGAGGAAAGCAAAAACACTACTCAGAAGGACGATGAGAAGAAGGAGAGCAAGCTCGTGGGAGATTCTGGATATGACTGCAACTTCTATAATGGCAAGAACCACTTTGCTAAGGATTGCATGCTGAGAAAGATGTCTGAGAAAAAGGAGGGTGAAGATGACGAAGCATACCACATGCGAAATTTAGAGGAGATAAAGAAGAAGAAATCAACAAACGTTTCTATGAATGCTTTAATTGTGCAGGAACATGTTATTGATGATGAGTTGGTGGAGTAGAAGTCTGGTCTACAGACTCTGAAGATGAAGAGGTACGCAGACCATCACATGGAAGAGCTTATGTGGCAAGAGAAGGAGTTCCTGAGTCGACTGGGAGATGCTTAATGGTGACAGCAGGAGTGTCAGGATATACAACCGAAGGTAAGCATGAGGAAGCAAAGCTTAAGGAAGACAAATGTTTCACTGCCAATCCTGTGAGTGAAAAGATCATGATTGCAATCAGTTGATCAAAAAGGTACAATCCATCCTTGAATCACTTAAGATACATGTATCAAACTATGAAACATAATTAAATGAATTAAAATTCAAGTTTTCTAACTTAAGTGGTAGTCTTATGCAAACTCGCTAAGAAAATTCTAACCTAACTGACCAACTCAGCAGTGAGTCTTCCAAGAGTGAGGATAGAAGGATGTGGATACAACAGAAGGAGTCAGAGTTAGTTCGGGCTAGGGATGAACTTATTTACGTGCAACGAGACAATTTGAAGTTTTTAAAACAAAGAAATGTTTTCTGTTTGATTGCTAAACGCACGTACACTAATATCACCCAGTTGCATCTAGATTGTGAGATAGTTAAAAAGATTCACAAAATGATTTTGCCTTTCCTTGCATTTAAGGAGGACGAAGTCATTGCTGAATGTGAATCTATAATGTCCTCAGATAAGATTTCAGTAACCTACAAATATGGACTAGACAAAATTGACTCTTTTATTGAGTCCAAAGAACATAAATGTATGTTAAAGAATTTGCTGGACGAAAATGATAAATTAAAAATCAAGACCGAGACCATACAAAAGTTTGACTCATCACATGACAAATTAAGTTCAAAACATAAGATGAACATAGAAAACAGTTCTGAATTTGATGATGACAGTGTGATGAGCGAAATCTTAGTAGAAGATGAGGTCGATTGTTCAGAATTTCTAAAGAGCGAACCTGAGTCAGCGAAACCACTCATTTTTGAAAATTTTGTTGAGTTCGCTTGAAAATCCAAGGACAAGTCCAAGGTTTTCAAAGAGAACGTGGTTGTCTATAAAAAGGTGCAAACAGTGCCGAACCAAGTGTATGCTGTTACAGGTGTAACTAAGAAACAAACAGCAGAATTGACCTCCTTGGTTGATGAAGATAATGCTGAAGGTTATGACAACTACTTTTGGTCTACACCCATCGTCAATGCAGATGAAATGGTTGGCCTGTCAGAGCGAACCTCATGGAGAGTCAAGGGTAGATACGTGACTGAACCCATCAACAAACCTTCAATTTTTGATAATCCAAGTTCAAGTGGCACGAAAGAGATACCAAACGAACCAATGAAAGCATCTTGTGCATATTCAACCACAACCGAAGCTAGAGAAGAGAAACCAAAACCAAGAGCGAATATTCATAAATCTCAAGAGCAACTTGCTGAACAGAAATGCCAGAGGAACAAAAGATACATGAAGAATCTCAATGCGAGAAAACAGTTTTGGCAGCCCCAAAACCCTAATTATGTTCACTCTACAAAGGTGTCCAATCCCAATGCAAATAACAATGCAAGCATTGCCACACATGTAGTCAGACAAACCGAAAGGGAAGTTTTGGTCCCAACTCTTACTACACCAATAACCGAAAGTCAAGTTTCGGTCCTAACCCCCATTATCCTCACTCGCAACCGAAAACAATCCCATTGAAGGATATTAAAGAAAAGGGAAAGCTCGTCTCTAATAGTAAAGCTCAAGTTGAGAAAAAGTCAGCTAACCTTAGGAATCTAAAGAGAAACTCAACTGAAAAACCAACTAACAATAATACACCCCAATGGAAGCAAGATAAAAATAAAATCAAAGTTTACACCAACAAACGAAAAGATGAAACCACATTAATAAAAAGAACATATTTGGTTGATCTTTCTGTTGCAATTCCCTATTCTATAAAAGACTCACTAAGGCCCAAGAGACTTTGGGTTCCTAAATCTGCTTAAATTTTTGCAGGTTATCAGTGACGAGCAGTTTGACAACGAATGGTACAGTAACAGTAGCTGCTCTCGTCACATGATAGGCAGGAGGGAAGAGTTAAGGGAGTTTCGGTCCCTTAAGGATGGTGGATGTGTAAAATATGGAAACAACTCATATGGCACGATCGAAGGATATGGGATGATAACAAATGGCAAATTCTCGATTCGTAAAGTAGCTTACGTGGAAGGATTGCAGCATAATCTAATCAGTGTCTCTCAACTAGTTGTGGGAACTAGATTAAAGGTTTCGTTCGATGACAAGGCTTTAGAAATCATCGAGAAGAAAACTAAGAAAAATCTGTTGAAATCCATGCGCAAAGGCGAGATGTATCCTCTGAATATCAACCCAATATGAGGAAAGCCAGTTGTATGCCTATTGACAAAGGCAAGCTCAGATGAAAGTTGGTTGTGGCACCAAAGACACTCGCACTTGAAATTCAAAGAGATTAATAAACTGGTGCTTGGGGATCACGTGCGTGGACTTCCTGTTCTTAAATTTGACAAGGAATATTTGTACGCAACATGCGAGATGGGCAAGCAAAGCCGAAAGAGTCAACCCTCTCGTATCAATACAAAAATCATCGAATCTCTTGAACTACTGCACATCGACCTTTGTGGCCCTTCGGCTATCGAAAGAATCGGTGGTAGTAAGTTTATACTTGTAATTGTAGATGATTTTTCACGCTTCACCTGGGTTTTCTTTCTTAAACAGAAATCTGAGGAAACTCCCAAGCTGAAGGTTTTTATCAAGCAAGTTGAAGTACAGCTGTGAAAGGTGGTAAGAAACATAAGAAGTGATAATCGTCTAGAGTTCAAAAATAAAGACTTTGAAGAGTTTCTAGCTGAAAAGGGAGTAACTCACAACTTCTCTGCTCCCTACACTCCACAATAGAATTGGATTGTTGAAAGGCGAAACCATTCATTATGTGAAGTAGCCAGAACCATGTTGACCTTCGCTTCTCTTCCACTATACTTCTGGGTGGACACAATAGCTGCTGCATGTTACACTCAGAACAGATCATTCCTCAACAAGCGGTTTTCCATCACACCATACGAGATTTTAAATAATCGCAAGCCTAATGTGAAGTTTTTCCACGTGTTCGGTTCAAGATGCTTTATTTTCAACTCAAAAGAGAACCGAAACAGGTTCGACGTAAAAGCTGACGAAAGGATCTTTCTTGGTTACTCGCTTACTTCAAAGGCATATAGGGTTCTGAATAAACGCTCAAAGAAGATTGAAGAAACCTACTATGTAACTTTTGATGATAACTACATAAAGAAGATTCACACAAGCAAAAGTCCAACGAAGGACATCTTTCAAGAATCAAGTCAAGTCTCGGTTCCTATTTCATATTTATTTGAGGAATATATGCAACTCTTTGATGAACCAGAGAAGGCAGTCCACTCGGAAGCGAAAGCAACAGATAATAAAATCGACCACTTGAAGAAGATCATCGGCGAAGCTGCAAAAGACATGGAAAGCGAACCTCCAGTCAACAAGCAGACACCAAGAGAACCTATCGAATCAGGCGAAAGTGCAACTTCAACTATCCCTCCAACAGAAAGCTCTACATTCCAGGGGAAGGGGTCCTCCGCACTAAAACCAACCGAATTGCCTTTCCCGGGGGAGAATCGATCACAAACCTCAACTCATGAAAGTCCAACCGAGGGGGAGGATTCTGATCGAAATATGGGATACGCTTCGCCATTTGAGGGGGAGAATGAAAATACAAATGACGAAGGCGATCAATCAGAACCTGAAGAAGAAATTAATGCTGAATTCGATCCTGCCTACGATCCAAATTACCCTCCTCTCATAAAATGGACAAAAGATCATCCTAAAACTCAAATCATTGGTGAATCATCTGAGGGTGTTCTCACATGTTCTCAACAGAAGGCGAAACAAGCTGCTTTATTCTCTCAAGTAGAATTCTACATGTTTAATTCGTTTGTCTCCAAAATTGAAACGAAAACGGTAAATGCTGCTCTTGATCACTCTGATTGGGTGCAAGCTATGCAAGACGAACTTCATGAGTTTGAACGAAATCGTGTTTGGAGGCTGATTCCCACACCAAAGGATGCATCTGTAGTCGGTTTAAAATGGGTTTTTAGGAACAAGTTAGATAAAGAGGGTAATGTGATTCGCAAAAAAGCAAGGCTTGTGGTGAAAGGATACTACCAGGAAGTAGGAATAGATTATGAGGAAACCTTCGCTCCTGTAGCAAGGTTGGAATCAGTAAGAATCTTTCTGGCATATGTTGCACATAAAAACTTCGAAGTTTTCCAAATGGATGTAAAATGTGCTTTCTTGAACGGAGAACTAGAAGAAATGGTGTATGTTGAACAACCATCCGGATTTGTGAATAAGAGGTATCATCATGATTACTATATTCTGGATAAAGCAGTCTACGGCTTGAAGCAAGCCCTAAGAGCCTGGTATGAAACTCTAACACGCTTTCTCGAAATGTCGAAATTCAGACAAGGTTCGGTTGACCCAACCTTCTTTCGCAAGAAAGAGGGCGAACACTTAATGATAGTTTAGATTTATGTCGATGACATCATCTTCGGCTCCACGAATCCTAGCTTAACAGCTGAATTCAGCAAGTTGATGGAGACTAAATTTGAAATGAGCGCAATGGGTCCAATTAACTTATTCCTTGGACTGAATATTAGACGAGGACCAGAAGGAATCTTCATTAATCAGGAAGCTTACACGAAGACTCTGTTGGCAAAGTTCTGTTGGATTAGTGTCTAAGGCTGTAACTATATTTGGTAAGTACTTGACCCGATTGTACATGGTCCTTTTGGGTTGCCTTCATCATAGCAACTTGATAGGATAATTTGTTAATAGAGAGAAGAAATATTATTGTTAATATATTATAAGAATAATATATTAAAGGAATGATAATATTATTTGATTAATATAAGTCATAAATTAATTAGGGATTAATTTGGTGACTTAAAGAGATTAATTAAATAAAGGGGTATAAACTGTCAAGTGTATGAAAGTTGTATTTTAAGCTGATAACCGTTATGGATATAGGGTCGGGCAATTTTAGGGATATGGATCACCTAGAAATTGTCCAAGGCCTTATCTAGGAAGGGATTTGGATTGCTTTGAGGCTAATTTATCCAATTAGGGTTTAAGGGTGAAACCCTAGGAGCTCACAGTATAAATAGACCCATAGAGTTGAGGAAATCGGCCATCCTTGTGATTGGAGAAACCCTAGAGCCGATTTCCCTCTTCCTTACCTCTCTCAAATCATCTTCTTTCTAGTTGGTGTTTGTAATCCATTAGAGGAGTGACATTTGTGACTCTAAGCTCTAAGAAGAAGAAGGTTTTCAAGCAAGTAACTCAAGGTATCATTCTAGATCTGTTTTCATATGTTTCAATTATTAGTTTACATTAGATCTAGCCATGAAAGTCTTGGATATGTTGCATGTTCAATTAGTGAAACCTAGATCCAAGCTATAGGGTTGTATGTTCACATAGGTAAAGTTCTTATGTCCAAAACCCATCAGTGGTATCAGAGCCATGATTGGTTTCAATTGAATATGATGCTTAACTGTTTTACTTGCTGAAAATTGTTTTTTCTTGCCCTCTGTCGACCCAACTCGGCGAGTCAGTATTTGGACTCGGCGAGTTGGCCTTACTCGGCGAGTCCAAGCGTCAGACAGAGGATAATTCGGGATTTTCTTGCTGTTTTGTCTTGGATTGATACCTAAATCGTTTTATTATGTAAAAAATCCGAATTTTAACTTAATTTAATGATTATCCTTGACAAAAATATAGATAATTTCAAATCCTTTAAATATTGATTATTTATATGATAAATATTGGACTATTTAAGATTATTTGGTAATTATCTAATGACTAAAATTTAATTAGGTCAAATATAGATAATTATGAAATTAATTGTTTAATTTGAATTATTTGTTATTTGATCCCTATTGTTTGAAAAAGTTCAATATTTATCTCGAAGTTTTGAAATTTGAATTTTGTGATTAATAGTTTAATTTAGAAGAATTTAAATTTCAACCCCTAGAGTTTTACAAGTTTAAAATTCAACCCTATACTATTATATTATTAAAATCTTAATAAATATATAAGTAAAATTAAAATGCTAGTCTTACCGTTAGTAGGCCTCATTCACGAAGCAGGTCTATAAGGTGGGTATAAGGTTGCTGCCTATAAAATGGTGCTTAATGGGTGTACACTCACACCCACCGCTTGCTTGACCGGTGGAGGGTCGTTAGCCGAACGGGTAAGATAGGGCAACTCTCTCTCGCGTCATTAATAAGTATAATGAAACTATAAAGTAACTAAACTATTTTATAAAATTCCCAATCTTAATTACTTTAGGAAAAGTGAATTGATGCAATCCCATGAAATTGCACTTTGCACCCTTTCTAAGAAGTTAGTGGAGCATGTCTGGTTTACCTTGCACACTAATTGGTTCTATGCAAAGGTGGCAAAGGGTGATTCATTGTTTATCATAGTTTGATGGAGCGTGTGTGGTTTACCGGCACATCGAATAGATGATTGTAACAATGAAGGCACCATGTAGATTTTCATGGTAATTCACACCCGCTTTGAGAGCCTCGGTATCCCAGTCACAAACAAGAGGGGCATATCGAGATTTAAACATGCCATTGAAAGGTTCAATGAATCTCTTAAAATCTAGGAATTCTGAATAAAACTTAAGGTTATGTTTTCGTGGTGAAGAATTAGTGAATCGTCATTCACTTACCTCCAAATTATTTGCATGATTGGATTACGGCATCCCTTTTCTAATATGTAAATAATGTTGTTGGGTCCTAGCCCTAATTTTTCATTTTGGGTGTTTAATTAGGGATCCAAACAGCGCTGCTGCTAACTCATTCACGTTAATGAGTCTTTGCCAAAAGGTGACCTTCGATGGTAACAACTTTAGCGAATGGATAAGATACATTCGCACCATTGCACGCTATGAGGACAAAGAGTATGTCCTCGACGAAAAGCTCGAGAAGGTCAACCCGGAAATCGCTACTCCCAAAGAGATGGCTGTCTTTGAGACACACAAACGTGATGCAACGAAAGTTCATTGCATCATGATAGCCACTATGAACCAAGAATTCCAAAAGTCCTATGAGGACATGTATCCGTATGAAATGCATCAAGACTTGATAGAGAGGTACCAGTAAAGCACGAGGCAAGAGCGCTACGAGATCGTCACTAACATGATCACCGCTAAGATGGGAAATGGAGAATCCTTGACTGTGCACTTGCAAAAGATGCAACGATATGTTGATCGTCTTTGCAAGTTAAATGTTAACTTTAGGGAGGATTTGTCCATCGACATTGTTCTTCATTCCTTGCCCTCATGCTACAATCAATTTAGGATGACCTAACACATGAACAAGGAAGAGGTCACCCTAAGCAAACTCCAAGGACTCCTAAGGACTGCTGAGAGCAACCTAAAGGACAAGTTTGTTGCCCCAACTCCCGCACCAACCGCTGCTCCTGTTTTGGCTATAGGGCAGGGAAGGGGCAAGAAGAGGAAGGCTCCGTCCAAGAGCCACCGCAAGGGAAAGTCCCAAGATGGTTCCTCTTCTAGTGGGACTAAAGTTTATCCCGCTAAGCCCAACCCTAACCCGAAGGAGGCAGAGTGCCATCATTGCCACAAGATATGACATTGGAAGAGAAGTTGCCCGGAATATCTGCAAGCCATCAAGGATGGAAAGATCAAGCCATCTTTTGCAGGTATATACACAATTAAATCTAGTCATTCATCTCACACTATTTCTTGGGTTCTTGACACAGGATGTGGTTACCACATTTGTTCTGACTTGCGGGGGATAAGAATAAATAGAGATGTGGAGCAAGGAAGAATAAATCTAATCATGGGAAACAGAAGATCGTCGCCTGTCACCAAGATTGGAGTGTATTCTTTAGTGCTTAGTAATGGATTAGGTCTAGATTTAAATAATTGTTGCTACTCGCCAGATATGGCAAGAAACATCATTTCATTTCATGGTTTGTTTAGACAAGGATTTAGATATTCATTTAATAATATGAATGGTTCTATTTATGCTTATCTAAATGGTGTTTTATACTTTGAAGCTATGCCTTGTAATGGAATTTATGAAACTGTTATGGTTGTAGATAACCTAGGAAATGATGTGTTGTGTATAGATTCTTCAAATAGTATGGATAAAGCGTCTTTGTGGCATTGTCGTCTTGGACATGTCAACAAGAAGCGCATAACACAACTCCAAAAGGATGGAGTGTTGGAGTCATTCGACCTTAGGGAAGATGACACGTGCGAATCTTGTTTACTTGGAAAGATGACCAAGTCACCCTTCACTAGCACATATGAGAGTGGGTGAGGGTTTGTTGGATCTCATACATACCGATGTATGTGGACCCTTTAGATCCACCACAAAGGATGGAAACCGCTTCTACGTGACTTTCACCGATGATTATAGTAGATATGGGTATATTTACTTAATCAAGCACAAGTCTGAAATGTTTGAAAAATTCAAAGAGTTCAAGAATGAAGTGGAGAATCAATTGGGTAGGAAAATCAAGATGCTTCGATCCGATCGAGGAGGAGAGTACCTAAGTCTTGAATTCCACGACTATCTCAAGGAATGTGGAATAGTTTCACAATTGATGACACCTAGGACACCGCAGTTAAATGGTGTGGCAGAAAGGCGTAATCGAACCCTGTTGGACATGGCTCGTTCTATGATGAGTCGTGCTTCACTACCTATCTCATTTTGGGGGTATGCCTTAGAGACTGCCGCCCATATCCTTAACCGAGTCCCTACAAAGAAGGTTTCCAAAACACCTCACGAGATGACGGGGAAAGCTCCCTCGTTGGCACATATCAAGGTTTGGGGTTGTGAAGTTTTCGTAAGACGAGAAACTCATGATAAGCTCGAACCTTGTAGTGAGCGATGTATTTTCATCGGCTACCCGCAGAAATCCTTTGGATATCTCTTCTATAGACCGAGTGATAATGTTATCTTCGTTCCGAGGAGAGGGGTTTTCCGAGAGAGAGAGAGAACTCGTAAGCCAAGGAGATAGTGGGAGGCAAATCGTTCTTGAAGAGATTCAAGAGTCGAGCGATGAAGGAACCTCTACCGTTGGCGCTCAATCCGAGGAGGAAACTCCGGTTGAACCAACTGACGGGTCATTACCTCTTAGACGTTCCGAAAGAATTAGAGTTCAACCCCAGTTGTATGGTTTTCATATCACTACCGAAGGGGACACGTATATTAGTGACAGTACACTAATAAATCTAGATGAACCTAATTGCTATAAGGAAGCCATGGTAGGCCCGGAGTTTGCAAAATGGAAAGAGGCAATGGACAGCGAGATTCAGTCCATTATGACAACCAAGTTTGGAATTTGGTTGACAATGTGCCCATACGTAAGACGGTTGGGTGCAAATGGATCTTCAAGAAAAAGACCGACATGGATGGAAACGTGCACACGTACAAGGCGCGATTGGTTGCGAAGGGCTTTACTCAAACTCCTGGAGTTGACTATGATGAGACCTTCTCACCAGTTGCGAAGATAAAATCTATTAGGGTGATGCTAGCTATTGCCGCATTTCATGATTATGAGATATGGAAAATGGATGTCAAAACTGCTTTCCTTAATGGGAAGTTGGCTGAGGATATTTACATGGCTCAGCCAGAAGGTTTTGTTGATCCGAAGCATCCAAATAGAGTGTGCAACCTTGAGAAGTCCATTTATGGACTTAAGCAAGCGTCTCGCAGATGGAATCTTTGCTTTGATGAGAAAGTCAAAGAGTTTGGATTTGTACGAAGCGAAGATGAATCATGTGTATATGTCAAAGCCAGTGGGAGCATAGTTACCCTTCTCGTTTTGTATGTCGATGACATAATGCTCATAGGAAACGACATCCTGACTTTGCGGGAGATAAAGTCCTGGCTCGGGAAGTGCTTCCCTATGAAGGACCTCGGAGAGGCTTCCTATATATTGGGAATAAGGATAGTGACAGAAATAAGTAAGAGACTAATAGGACTTAGTCAGAATACTTACTTAGATAAGGTACTAAAACTTTTTAGTATGGAAAACTCGAAGAAAGGAGAACTACCGATACAGAGTAATACCAAGTTGAGTAAGACTCCATGTCCAAGTACCGAAGCCGAGATAGCTAAGATGAGCCGAGTACCTTATGCTTCCGCAATTGGCTCGATCATGTATGCTATGACTTGTACTCGACCTGATGTGGCCTTCGCTTTGAGCATGGCCAGTAGATATCAAGGGAATCCTGGTAGAGCGCATTGGATTGCAGTTAAGAACATCCTTAAGTACCTTCGGAGGACCAAGGAATGGTTTCTAGTCCTCGGAGGGAGTGATGACTTGAGGGTGCGAGGGTATAGTGACGCCAGTTTCCAGACCGACAGGGACAACTACAGTTCGCAGTCGGGATGGGTCTTTACCCTTAATGGAGGAGCAGTAACTTGGAAAAGTTCCAAACAGGAAACTGTAGCTGATTCGACGTGCGAATCAGAGTACATTGCAGCGAGCAAAGCGTCAAAGGAGGCAATTTGGTTGAAGAACTTCATTGGCGATCTTGGAGTTGTGCCTGCCATAAAGGAGCCCATGGAGATTTTCTGTGATAATGAAGGAGCGATTACCTTGACCAAGGAACCGAGGGATCATGGTAGATCTCGGCATATCGACAGAAAATATCACTTTATCAGACATCGGGTAGAAGAAGGATACCTCGTGGTTAAGAGGATATCATCAGAAGATAACCCAGCAGATTTGCTTACGAAGGGACTGAGTAGGGTTAAGCACTTGCAGCATGCTAGGAGTATTGGGCTGAAGGATGATATTAGTTTAGATTAGATAGTATTAGAAACGTGTAATAGATAAATATAATTAACATTTGATGATTAAATAAAGGAGTATTATTTATAAGTATTGTTACTGTCTTATGTTAATTATTTAGCTATTGTTTCACTTTGCATGTTTTGACTTCCAGAATAATTGAGTTTATTAAGAATAATCGAATTATTCAAATTGTCCACAATCGTTCATATGTTGGAAGTAGGTATGAATGAAGATTGTCATGAATTGGTGTGTAGATTGTCTAAATGGTATTAGACATAGCAAAGGTTTGCTGCAACGTTCATGAGTGCTTATGAACAAGTTTTGAGCATTGGAATAAACCCGCGCTTGCTGGAGTCACTTTGAAGTGATCGCAAGACGATAATATCATATGGTCTTAAAACCTAGATATATGGTTTATTATTTACTAATTGGTTGTACATTGATAATGCGAAACCGCATCAGTAAATTGATGTCATAAAACGCATTGTTGTGTATAGTTAGTTATTCGATAAGTAAATGCATATAAGTCGAAGTTTATCTGTTACTTTTCTCCTAAGAGGATAAAAGCGATATCATGGCTGCTCGATGATTTGATTTGACTTATGTGCCGGGCCCGGTCAGGACTGAATTGATGTGTTCAATTAAGTTCTATGTCGAATGAATCTGAGATCGAGAAAATAGTTGTTGGACAATGAGTATGACAATGTCTTATGAAATCGTCTGCACGATATCAAAATAGAGGACTGTACGATCCCTTATCTAAAGGACAAGACAGTGATAAGATCATAGTTGACAACGTCTTTGAAAGCTACGATTGCTAATCGGATTGTGTTTGTGTTTATACACTACTAGAAAAACAGCCTTTTACGACGCTCATTGCGCGTCGTAAACGACTCAGACGACGCGCAAATGCGCGTCAAGGAAGGCCCTGTCATAAAGAGAGACGACGTGCTTTTGCACGTCGTCTATAGACGACGCGCATTCACAACGCTCATTTACAACGCGCAATTACGACGTGCGTTTACGACACACAATGCGTATCAAGGAAGGCCCTGTCATAAAGGAAGACGACATGCATTCGCGTGTCGTAACCTTACGACGCGCGTGTTAATGACACGCAATGCGTATCAAGAAAGCCCCTATCAAGAAAGGCCATGTCATAAATGAAGATGACACACATTTTTGCATATCATAATTTTAAATGTTTAAAAAAATATTATTTATTGATTTACTTATTTTCAAATTAAATTTGTATTTAATGTTTAATAATAGAAATTAAAATATAATATACAAAAAATAGAATCCATTGCATAAATTTAATGTCATACAAATAGTCATTCCATGGAAAGAGGTTTTCCTAACTATATAACCTAATACTACATTGTTATTAATGAACACCTTCTTGTTTCTACTTCTTATTGTTATGCTTCTGTTTCCACATGATACCTGTTTTCATCATCAACACATTAGTATTCAGAAAGGCTTCAAGCATCATCAATCTATGTTATACAATATTAAAATTTAATACACATGTAGTAAGATACATTTTTCCAAGAATCCAAACTTCAATACAGCCCATGCATGTACAAAAATTGATTAACAATTTAAGGAATACATAATTAACAATCACTAGGCTTCAAGCATGCCATGTTGGCTTTTTTCTTACTATGAATTTTGAAGAATGATTCTTTCTAGAATAATGAGGTTCCAGAAATCTAATTATTCATTTCATTTCATATCCTTCATCATTCAAACACACTGTTAACACTTGACAAGTATCTGTACTTAACTACATATTAAGTTCATTATTGGTGATATAACTCATTAATTTCCTCATATATTCGATAATTTTAATCTTTCAAATTATAGTTTTTATCAAATTATGCAAAACAGGTCCCATTACTTTGAGGGAGCTGACATTTGACCAACAGCTTTGAGGGATCTAATTATAGGATTTATAATTTTAATAAATTGGAATAATATTCAAATCTATAGATGATACCACATGTTCACATGTTTCTTGAAATCTAATTGTGCATTAAAATAAGAGAAAACTTTGATTTATAAAGAATGTGAACTTACCTTCAGTGAGCTTGCCCTGTATGGATTCGAGTGCCAGGTGTGATCAGGTGATGTTATAAGGTATAAGTTAGGTGAGTAAAACGAAACAAAATATAGAAATAGAAATCTACAAATGTAGACGGATTAATTAAACGCTTACATGTATGAACCCATATGAGATAAGATTGAGCGTGATAATGTACATGATTGAATGTCACAAACTTGAGTTCAGCAAGAATAAGATTCTTGGCTGCAAAGTGCAAGTCAATGCATAAATACAACAAGCAATAGATAATCATAACATTATATTTATATAAACCATTGAAAAAATTCATCAACTAGTATTAACTAATGTGATTCCTAACTTCTATGCAGCTATAAATACTCACTTCTGATTCTGATTGAATTGGTAATGATAGATACATGAATGAATCAAACGTATAAGTAAATTCTGATTGAATTTGGGTGTAATATCTTCTCACATGTAGGACAAATCAAAGTCAACTTGTATTGCCCCTGTCAAAATATAAAAATAAATACTTAAGCATTGTCATTATAAGTTTTTTTAAGTAAACTCACTTGGCAAACATCAACAATTATTGAATCATTACGAGAGATGTGATTTGCCCATCATTTGTAGATATATAATCAGGAAATCTGGATTGTGGATGCGAGTTCAATGCTGATGTAATCAACATATGCCATTGTGTCTGGATGTTTGTCTCTTCTTTCTGAAACACTCGTGATTAATGCCTTTGTGTTTCTACCAACTCTTGTGTCTATGTTTGGAATTATCAGTGGCATATTGGATTTGATGGAGGTTAAATTAAGCACCAGATTCTAACTTTATCAAGTTTCCTATACCATAATTTGTAGATATATAATCAGGATAAAACAAAAGAAATGTATAATAAACACAAATATAATAAACTCAAACATAAGTAACATACCCATAGTGCTAACTGTATTGTCTATCCCAAATGGATTTCCATGAACGATCTTTTCACCTTCAAAAGCCCATTCATTTGCTAATTTCTGTTCCTTTTCACCAAGTATCTACCACTGTCAGTTATCGATTGCAACTTCACCTCACTTCATCATCTTCAAATCCCTAAGAGCCCATATCTCAATTTCATCCTGAGAAATTCCATCAAAGAGACCCAGGAAACCACCCACTAAAAACAACGAACAAAAGTATAATAGCAGTTAAAAACAGATATAATAGTAGAAAAAACTTACTTAGACACAATAATTAATTGGCAGTAAGCAACTGATGGGAGCAGTATATTGAGGGGAGCCCGGAGGTTGACACGGCCTATGCCATGGAAGTAAGAGGTCTGAAATATAACCTGAGATTAGCTAAGTTATATATACTTTTTAATTATGCAAAAAGCCAACAAATAATTTCTATATCTTTTAATATTATTATAATTATAAATAATTTCTACACACTATTTGAGTAAAACATGCTATATTTTTCTATTATTTGTTAGCTAGTAAGCAAGGGCTGATTAATTTTTACATGAACAAATTAAATACCCTGTTCATGGGTATGTCCATTTTACTCCTGGAGGGTATTCCTGTAATTTTGTGCAACAACATTAAAAGTGGACACTTTACTTAATATAAAAAATATTTAACAGAAGCCCATGAACCTAGCATGACAATGTTAGAGGCAATTTTAAAGAATGAGATTGCATTGACTCATTAAGAAGACTGTTGACGGCTAATGGCTTGTTTGGTTGCATCCGACCATCCTTTTTTCTTTTGCACCACTGCCCCTGCCCTTCGCTCATCATCATATGAACCACCACCACCATCATTCCCATAAGCTTCACCAAATGTAGGGAGACTTTGAATGGGTTGATCGACCCCGAGCACCATTATTCCTATAAGCTTCACCAAATGAAGAGTGTATGTTAAACACTTGGAGACTCAAAAAAATCTTATACTTAACTCATCTGGATACATGTATGTGTATATCCGTTGGTTCAACCCACAAACTTCACTCATAATTCTTGAACATAACAACACTTACCTCTCGTTGCTGCTGCAAATCAAATTTAGGATAACCAACAAACAATATTATTATTATTATTATTATTATTATTATTATTATTATTATTATTATTATTATTATTATTATTATTATATGATTTGATTTTGAGGCCAAGAGTCTTAAACTACACTAGCAAGCATAATATTATTGATATCCCTTACCTAGTCGTGGGGACCCCCTGGGTAACTTAATTGTGCACATATTCAATCATCTTCTCTTGCCTGCTGCTACTAAACCTCTGGTTATAATGTGACAGATTTCTAGGACTAGGATTATTATTAGACCTTCCCACCAACAATCATAAATTTCTCCTCCATCTTAATTTTGCACACGATATCCTTCTTAATTTGCCTTATGATCTTCTTGCTGAACAGTGGTTTCACCTATTGAGTAACTGAAATCTTGTGATTTGCTCACATATGATTCATCTGCAAGTTTATACAAAAAAGAAAAAGTAAATGATATGTTATATGACTAAATAAATGTGTGAATTTTGATAAATGAAACATGTTCTTCACCTGAAAGTATTGAGGGTTTAATGGATAAATCCCACTGAATGTTGTTACTATTTTCACACTAGGTTTTTGACACAATCTTTGTGGTGAAAGTTTGACCAATTTTAAAGTTGCTAAAAGGATCTTCTAGAATGTTGTCATCATTTGCCTATTGACATGTGATGAAATTACAAATCTGTTGTAGAAAAATGTAAAAATTGAGTTTGAAATGCAAGAGAGACTTTACCTCTGTGATATGTATCCTTCCATGTAAACTAGAGCCAAATTTCAGTTTAAGTTCAAGAGTAATCTTTCAGCTGTTAAAGAATCTGGAAGAGACATGATAGATGCAATCACCCTACAAACAAAAAGAATATATTTATCATAAATCTAAACGTATAACTGTATTAAACAGTCAAAAATCTTTCATTTTGATCTTTTTACCTTTGTCCACTGACAAATTGTTTTGGTTGGAATGCTTGGGTGTTGTAGTCACTTACAGATGCATATCCCATTGTAAATGTAGCATCTGGAATAGATAAAACCTGAGGCAAATATATCTAAAAAAGGGTATTTGTGAAAATGAGATTTCTTAAATAGAGCTGAATAAAAATACTTGCCAAATAATTCTCCTTCACAATTTCCTTTACTGCATTTACAGTTTAATTCACTTCCAAGTCCATGTAAGCTGACTATTTGCGCATCTGAAAGAAAAACGGAAACCAAGGATTATAGAAAAAGAAGAGAAAAATTTACAAAAACGCCACTTAAGAATTAATAAGAATAAGAATAACCTTTTTGGGATTGAACCGCATTGACTTAAACCAGTTCTCGATCAAGATAATTCATTAAAACATTAAACAATAACCAATTAACTCAAAACTTCAAACAACGCAGACATATTCATAAAAAAAGAAACAAAAATTATCAATGATTTAAGCATAGTAAGTTCTTTAATGGAAGAATAACCTAAAAAAAAATACGAACCTGAGAAAGAGACTGTGCTGATTGACCATGGTCGATCTAGTAGCCACCAGTAACGCGGTTCTGAGTTTTCTTCTCGATCGCGACCATGACGATTGAGTACCCACCATTGCTCCCACACTGCAGGCTGGGGGAGGTTCGTCATAGAGGGAAGGAAGAATGGGAGAAGGAGTTGTGGTCGGAGGTGGGTGATGTGAGGGTCTACCCAACGGTGGATGGCCTTGCTCTGTTCAGCAATAGTGTCTCAATCTCCGATCGTCGAACAAGAACCAGGCGTACAGAGAAAGCTGACCATAAGTTGGAGAGAAGATGTGGAGAAGTTATGGGAACAAGCAACGAATATGTGAAGATGTGGGAGGATCGTGATGGAGAGGCGTAATTGGAGAGCAGATTTGGAGAAGTGAAGCGGTGGAGTTTTGAGAATCGAGAGAGAAGAAAGAAAGAAAGGGGGTTTTCGGTGGAGGATAAAAAAGAAGGCGGGTGTTCAAAATTTTAGGGATTTCATTTTCCCCCTATCTACTAAACGCGCTTTTCATTAAAATTATAAAGCGACACTCATAGAGGACGCCCATTTAAGATACAGCGCCCTCCGTGTTTTTAATTTTTTTCTCGTATGACGCTAATTTAAGGGCACGCAATAATGTGTGACCTAAATCCTTAAATTTTTTGAAGAGATGACACTTTTTTAACGTCACTCTCCAATGTGTAACATAAATCAATGAGTGTCGTGGTTTGCGCGTCGTAAAAGGCTATTTTTCTTGTAGTGATAGTTACTAGACTTATCCAAGTAGGAGACTGTTGGATTAGTGTCTAAGGCTGTAACTATATTTGGTAAGTACTTGACCCGATTGTGCATGGTCCTTTTGGGTTGCCTTCACCATAGCTACTTGATAGGATAATTTGTTAATAGAGAGAAGAAATATTATTGTTAATATATTATAAGAATAATATATTAAAGGAATGATAATATTATTTGATTAATATAAGTCATAAATTAATTAGGAATTAATTTGGTGACTTAAAGAGATTAATTAAATAAAGGGGTATAAACTGTCAAGTGTATGAAAGTTGTATTTTGAGCTGATAACCCTTATGGATATAGGGTTGGACGATTTTAGGGATATGGATCACCTAGAAATTGTCCAATGCCTTATCTAGGAAGGGATTTGGATTGCTTTGAGGCTAAGTTATCCAATTAGGGTTTAAGGGTGAAACCCTAGGAGCTTACAGTATAAATAGACCCATAGGGTTGAGGAAATCGGCCATCCTTGTGATTGGAGAAACCCTAGAGCCGATTTCCCTCTTCCTTACCTCTCTCAAATCATCTTCTTTCTAGTTGGTGTTTGTAATCCATTAGAGGAGTGACATTTGTGACTCTAAGCTCTAAGAAGAAGAAGGTTTTCAAGCAAGTAACTCAAGGTATCATTCTAGATCTGTTTTCATATGTTTCAATTATTAGTTTACATTAGATCTAGCCATGAAAGTTTTGGATATGTTGCATGTTCAGTTAGTGAAACCTAGATCCAAGCTATAGGGTTGTATGTGCACATAGGTAATGTTCTTATGTCCAAAACCCATCAAGTTCGACATGACGGGAGATTCCAAAGTAAAGGTTCCAATGGCATTTAGCACAAAGCTGACTCCATCTCTTGAGAAACCGGCTGTGGATATGACTCTCTATCGTCAAATGATAGAGTCACTAATGTATCTAACGGCTAGTAGACCGGGCATAATGTTTTCTGTATGTTATTGTGCCAGGTTTCAAGCAAATCCAAGAGAACCTCATATGGTCGCAGTAAAAACATCTTCTACTATTTGAAGCGAACCTCGTCTCTCGGTCTCTGGTATCCTGCTAAATCTGATTTCTTTGTTCAAGCCTTTTCTGACGTTGATCTAGGTGGGTGTGGATTAGACCGAAAGAGCACAACTGGCGGGTGTCAGTTCCTTGATGACAAACTTGTCAGCTGGCAATCAAAGAAACAAACCTGTGTGTCTCTTTCCACATCCGAAGCTAAGTACATCGCTGCAACATCATATACATCACAAGTCATTTGGATCCAAAGCCAACTTCGAGATTATGGCTTAAGTATGAAGAAGATTCCCATCTACTATGACTCTGAAAGTGCGATTGAATTTGTCATAATCTAGTGCAACACTCAAAGACTAAACATATTGCACTAAGATACCACTTCATTAAGGACCATGTTGAAGATGGAAATGTTGAAATTCACTTCGTTCAGTCCTCAGATCAACTGGCTGACATCTTCACTAAGGCCCTACCATAAGCGAGCTTTAGTAAAATTCTACAAGGCTTAGGAATGATGGAAGTTGAGTCAGTACCGAAACCTCTTCCGTTTCACTAAAAATTGGAGAAGCGAAATAAAGCGAACGCTCGGTCTATTTCGGTTCTGGAAATTTCAGGGACCGAAATGAGCCGAACGCTCGACCCATTTCGCTTCATCTTTATGATGCTTAGTTTCGGTTGTGTATCTTGTATATCTTGTCTATCTTTTCACTTACCTTTTATTCCTTTTTATAATTTTTCATAAATTTCAAAAACTCCAAAAATATTTTATTTTCTATTTTTATTATTTTTCAGAAATTTCAGAAACTCCAACAATATTTTATTTTCTGTTTTTATTATTTTTCAGAAATTTCAAAAACTCCATAAATATTTTATTTTCTGTTTTTATTATTTTTCAGAAATTTCAAAAACTCCAAAAATATTTTATTTTCCTTTTGTGTATCATTTTTCTTTTGTTTCTTTTCTTCTTTAGGTTTGAAGATCACAACTTTTACATTATTAGAGCTGGGGCAGGTATAACACTCTTATCTTTTTACTAGTTAAGTGTCCCTAGAAGAATGCTGTTGTATGTAGACCATAGCCTCCTATACTGTAACAGCCCGAATTTCCAGGTATCTTTATTGTTTATGATTTTGGTGTTTTGAGAAGGGACTCGGCGAGTTGGAGCTCAGACTCGTCGAGTAGGGACACGATTCTGGACGCGGGATTCGCCTGGACTCGGCGAGTCCAAGATATGGACTCGGCGAGTCCGCGCTGTTTAATGAAACCCTAATTTCTCGGGTTTGGGACCTATTTAAAGGGCCTTATGGCCGTCATTTGTACCCAGCAGTCCATAGAGAGAAACCCTAGAGTGCTTTAGCAATTTGAGAGAGAGAAAGGAAGCATTTCTTGACCTTTGTGTGTTGTTTAGCAAAGAAGAGGGAAGTCCTAGCCAAGAGGAAGCAAAGGAGGTTGCTATTCTATGGATTTGAAGCTTAGATCATCGATCTAAAGGTATGATTTCGGCTCATCTTCTGTTTTGTGAAGTATATTTGGATTTAGGGCTTCTTGTGGCCTTTGTTGGGTTGATTTGATGGTCAAATAGTCCCTTGCTAGTGATGAGGCTTTGGATCTGGATCCATAGAGGTCCAGAGAGCCTCATTCATCAAGCTTTATGAAGAACAATGGAGATTATGACCTTGAGTTGTGATATTTGTTGATAATTCTTCATATATGGACATTTAGAGGTTGTATGTACACCAAGTTTAGGGCTTTACGTGATGAATCAGTCTAGGAAGGCCAGATCTATGAATTGTTGGAGCAAATCTGACCTTAGAAGCGAGTTTGAGTGATTGCATGGTATGGACTCGCCGAGTCCGATGAGCAGACTCGGCGAGTAGCTTGAAGATTGCCTTGAGTTCACTCAGTGAGTGGTCCAGACAAGTCATAGGTTGACTCAGTGAGTGGTCCAGACCTGTGTTGACTTCTTAGGGATAGTCAACCTTAGAGATAAAAAGTGTTAATAAGAGATGTATGATGTTATAGGGAGATTGTAGCTCGGAGGATCGAGCACGAGTGATTTCGGGATTTGCTAGCTATCGATATTCACAAGGTGAGTCTTCTCACTATACTGTACCCGGAAGGGTTTGATTGTGTGACCGGAAGGTCGGATATGATATGAGACATATGTGTTATATGTGATAAGTTAATTGTTATAGCTATGTATGATAAGTTTAATGTGGGCCGGAAGGCATTATGTTATGGGCCGGAAGGCGAATATGTTATGGGCCGGAAGGCATTGTAGTGTGGACCGAAGGGTTGGCGTGGGTAGGACCGGAAGGTTTACCCAGCAGGGACGGAAGTCCCTTGAGACACATGGACCGGAAGGTCAGGGCCTGGAAAGGCGTATGTGCGTAAGTTGTATTTTGGGGAACTCACTAAGCGTTTATGCTTACAGTTGTTGTGTATGTGTTTCAGGTACTAGTGAGGACCGTGGGAAGGCGCCGGCGTGATCTGTACACACTGATAGATGATTTATGATCTTGGGATTCATATGATTTGTATTATGATATGACACGTTGAATGTTTATGCCTTGTTTTGGATGAAAATACTTCCTTTTGAAATGAAAATTTTGTTTAAAAATTTCCGTTGTTACATATACTCTGAGTGAAGCCTTAATGATTCGATCTACACCTATCGTTTCTTCCCAATTAGGCTGCAAAATTCACTCAAGTCATGAGCTACCTTACTCATCTCACATTGAGTTAAGTGTTTTCTGCTTTGTCATTCTTAATTAGCATAGGTACTTTCGACCCTTTAACCATCTCATTTTTTCTCCATCACGTTTCGCTCCGCAATCGTAACCCTTGAGACTCTCAGCAATTACCACTGAGGTTTATGGTTGCACAACATCTGTGTTGATGATCTTAGATACGTTCACCACGTGCTAAGTGAGACCCAAAATCCAGAACCTTGAATGAATTGACGGTGAACGCTAAAATGTTCAAGCTATTACTTGTTACCTTGTAGAAATCTCTTTTTATTTTTTGAGTGGTCTTTATGAAATTGTCTAAAACTAAGACGTTTGTTCCCATAAGATCCAGTTTCATTTTTGTTTTTGAGATTTCTCATAATCAGCTAGTCACTTTATATTTTATCAAACCTACTTGTTCAACAAGCCACATCGGTCTCACGAGTACTTCATCCTACTTTCGGTCTTATTTTAAGTATCGAAGTTTGGTTGAAGATTACCCACCCACTGAGGCCTTTACATGAAGAGATGGCTTTCAATGTTTCTTAACAAACATTTGATCATATTTCACGGGAAACCACACAGACACTTCTCAGTCTCTCTTGACTTTGAAGGAAGAGATTCGTGCCCAGGATCATTCGTTTCATGTCTTCAAAGGCATCACTTATATCCCACACATGTATTGTTTTATTTCTTTTTCTATGCCAAACTCTTGCACGAAGATCTTTATGATTTTCCAAACTCTTGTTTGTGTTACTAATGGCACTTTTCAGATTTGTGTTTTCGGTTCTAAAAGCCAAGGTGGTTTACTTTCTTATGGAGGAGCGAAGATTGTTTAATATGAAGAGAATGACTGAGTCTCATTTGTAGCTGGTTGTACTTAATTTTGAGGCATTGAGGAGACAGTAATCAGATAAGAACTCCACATGGGATAAGATTTGGGCGCGTGAATTTGAAATGTTTCCTATACACACGCCTGCTGACATAAATCTAGGAATTCCAAGCTGTCAAATCGCGCTTTTTCAGGCTCCGTTTCAGAGATCGTATCATCACCACAGTGGATCCTTTCTCTCTACAGGAAACGGTATAAAAGGGGGTTCTTACACATATTGTACCTCCTCACCTTCTTCAACCTCTCTCTCGAATACAATTGTTCATCTTCTTCTTCATTGCAACAATGGCAGAATCATCCTCTCTTCAAGAATAAATAGCTTCATCAACTTTGATTTCGATTAAACCTAATCAGAATCTGATTATTCAACCGAACCCTTTTGTTTATGATTCGTATATGCTTCACATGGTAAAATGTCTCAGATATTCTCCATTGGTGATTGCTCTCATGCAGGTCGAGTCAGTACCTATGTCCCTTCTTTCTCAGGTCTATTCAACGGCTTCATACGACAAAAACAAAGAATGGATCTTCTTTGATATCTTTAATCACAAAACCTCTGTATCCAATACACGCTTTTGTTCCCTTCTAGGGCTTGCTACTGATGCTTCTGTAATCTCTCCGGATTTTATCACAATATCTCAACTGTTTTTATGTTCTATGAGATGGGATACACAGACGTTCTTACTACGGTGATGAAATTCAAGAACTGTTTACCTCCACAATGGAATGGTCTGTTTACACTGATCTACAAGGGGTTAGCAGAAAGGGTTGCAGGATATGATGGGGCGAGTAAAGGTTTCATGACCATTCTTTATGGTCTCTACAATGGAATCCATTTGGATTATGGATCTTTAATCTGGTCACAGCTGGTGCAGAGCCTCAACTCCTCATCTAAACATTCTAAGACATCATCGGTCGTTTCTGGACGATAGTCACCCGTAGGGCCATTGAGACTTTTCAAATTCTAGTCATACCGGATGCTCTTCTGTCTTCTGTTGCTACGTTTCACACAACGAAAATGATTTTCTATGATCGAACAAAATTTATGTATGTCGGTTCTATTCCTGAATCGATGAGCCATTGTGTCTCAAGTGAAAGCAAAGTCATGGCTGATTACAAGAAGTTGACACCTTCGGGTCCACGCCAACTCACTCCTGAGATGCAGAGTGCTTTGGATGATGTTGATAAACCAGCTAAGAGGGGGAAGAAACCAGAATCTAAGAAAACCAAGACCGAAGGTCCCTCATCTCGTAAAAAGCGTAAGGCTGATAAAGCTGCACCTTCGGCTCCCAAAAAGAAAAAGCTAAAGAAGATGGTCAAGCGACCGAAGGTACCTTCGCCTACTGATTCCAATGAAGAAAAGCAATCCGCTGAGGAAGAAGAAGAGGTTCAACATGAAGGCTCACCAAGGGGAAACACTCTTCCTCGATCTCCAACTCCTCAGGTACAACATGATGTTCGTACTCCTCCTCCTTCTCCAAAAGAAACCACAGTACCAATCTCAGTTGCTCCAATTCCACCGCCTGTCACTTCTCAACCAATTACTACTACTCCGCTACCACCTCTAGTCTTTTCTCAAGCCACAACAACAACAACCACTACAACTGGACCTTCGGTGAGTGTCAACGTATCTGATACGGGAGCATATACCATTAATATTTCAACCCCTGTTACCACTAAACCTCCCTCACCAACTTCTTCAACGGATTCTGAGCCTATTCTGGGAGGTGCAAACTTTGAATTTGACTCCAATTATTACATTCCTTATCGACTTCCCAGTGAAGACGACGATGAAGCTCTAGTGACAAGTCAACATTTATAGAGTCTTCATGAAAAACTTGATAAATTGCTTGCTTCCCAATCCACTTACTCTGATGTGATGTTGAAGGCTTTTCTTGATACTGGTCTTCAGCAATATACCTCCTCTATCGACAAATCAACCGATGCAGTAAAAACCTCCACATTTACTTGCAAGAAAGCGACATCAGAAGTGACAGAACTTGTTCAAAATCGGATATTTTTCTAGACTCGTTCAAGGGCCATGTTGATTCCAATGCAGCAAAAGTTAATGCCTCTATTGATAACCTCTCCAAGTCACTTCATGAATAGAAACTCATATTTGATTTTGTTCATTCTGAACTTCAAGCAGATCACAATTCTCTTCTCACCTCAGTCAACTCTCACCTTGAGAAACTTCGGGCTGACCTGGCCATTGATAACAAGATTAAGGATGAAGTTGCTCAAAAGACTACACAACTTGAAGTCCAATATGCCCATCTTGCTCAAGCTCAAAAGGAGACTGCATCACTTAAGACTGAGCGGGCAGTTCTTAAGAGTTGTGTTGGGGATGTTCTTTCAATTCTGAGCAATCTTGTGAATGCTCATGATCCTGTGCTCACCCTTACTATCTGAAATCATTTAACTGCCAAAATTCTTCCTGCTATTCAGATGTTGAGTCAGATTCAGGGTGTTACGGAGCCGGTGGTCGATCCGTAACAAGGGGAGAAGCTCAAAATCCTCCAACTCTATCGAAAATCATTATCCAAACTGAACCGAAGGTTAATGTAGCTTCGGGTTCTGGTCGTGAAAAATTGAAGGATGTTGTGAATGATGATGATGATGATGAGGAAGAGAAGATTGCTGAGGCGTTAAAGAGGAAGAAAAGGGATAATGAAATTGATGAAAATTTGAGAATCGCTAGAGCGGAAGAAGAGAAAGAGTGAAAACAAAATGAAGCTCATGATGCTATGGTTTGAAAACAGGCTCTCTTTCCCACCTGGACTAGGGAAAGACTAATAAAAGAAGCAATTGAGTCTCCTAGCATCCACTGGATGGAATCGGTTGCCTCGTTTGATTGTGACTACGAGGGACTCGCAGTTTGACATGCCCATCACTTTTAGGGCATTTGTGTTCCATTGTTTTGATCCTACAGTTGAAGTCCCTTCTCCTTACCCGAAGGTTGATTAAGATTTAGGTTATTATTATCTTGAATTTGCTCAACCTCAATACTTGACATGGAGTGCTCAGAAGATAACATCGGTCAAGGTATTTAAACCAACTATTGTTGGGAAATTCATTAATGTGAAGTTTAGGGTAACCCGAGGTTCTGATGAATCAATGCATATGATTTTGTTGGCTGATCTTCCAAATCTAAACCCACACGACTGGATTCTGCTGTTCAACATTCTGCTCACTAGTCAAGAACAATATGAGCTGATACTTGATTACATTAAAATAATGTGGTTTCCTATATCCATGAAGTTGCTAAGATGGATCAGGAAGTGGCAAATGTTTTGAGGAAGAAACCAACCGTAAAGCCCATTGGAAAGCCAAGTGATCTCAACAAGATTGTGACAACTCGAAATTTATTCCATCGTTGTAAACCGACTTTCCGCTAATAAAATAATTTTTATTATTATTATTCCAATAAATTTTTGGGGTTAAACAAACAAAATAATGTTTTATTTTATATTCATATTTATGGAAATAAACAAAACACGTGTAATATCTTAAATTTTGTTTGGGAAAAATCTAGTGTACAACGTAAGCCGGGTTACGACCATTTAATCGGGTAAAACTTTACACCTCGTTTAACATAAGTATCGGGTAGTTGTATACCGGGTACAACACTCAAGCCCTATATAAGGGTGAGTGGACATTCTTTTGCACCTTTTACCACACTAGACACACACACACACTCTCTCTCTCTCTCTACTCTCTCTCCTCAACGCCGATTTTCTCCAAAATAAAAACCCGTAAGTTTCCGCTCCAAATCGTAAGTTCTCTCTTCCTAGCTTGTTCTAAAAATCATTGCTTGTAGATATGGATTGAAAATCATCCAAGAAGGCCAAGAATAAGGAGTTTTCAGCCTAAGAACACTCTTAGGCCGTAAACCCCTAAAAGTGAGCCAAATATGAATCAAATCTCCACCTTAGGCTTAGAAATTAGCTTAGAACTTAGCCTTGAAGTATTTTAGACATTAAACACCAAGTTTAGGGGCTTGAAAGAGGGTTTATGGCCCAAGAACATTCTTAGGCCATAAACTCCCTCAACTCATGCAAATCAAGCCTTAAACCCCATTTTGGCCTTATACCTTCACTTAGAAATTGTTAGGAATGAGCAAAGGATCTCGGAAACGAAGTTTAAGGGTTGTCCAAGAGTTTACTACCGTAAACCATGGGGTTTACGGCTGTAAACTCCCAAGGAGTGGTCCTAGGACCGCAAACTCCAAGGGAGTACCCTCCTTTAACCCTAAACACCCCTTAAGCCTCGGATTAAGCCCTATAACTACCCCTAGTAGTGTATGAACCCTTTAAGCACTCAAACCCACTCCTTCGATGAGTTTACGGCCGTAAACTCATGGAGGAAATGGTTGTCACACCCCAAAACCACGAACGGCGGAAACGTTTAGGGGTGGAGGACGTCTTGTACAGTATCACAACAGTGTAAAATAGTAAACAAGCAACAACATCATCCATTGCATTATAAGTAAAGTTTTAGTACATGTGTTCTTTCATTGTAATAAGACACCAAAAATATATAATCAAAATAAAAGACGAGACTTGTCTGCTCCGTCTTCTCCAAACCTGGCCACCGTACCTGTCTACTGATGACCTGAGAATACAAGTTATTTTGAAAGAGAGTATCAGCTTTAAAGCTGGTGAATTCATAAGTATTTAAGTGTCATTGTCTTGCTTACTAAAAGCTGTTTTAAAAGTCATGTAAACCTTTAAATGAAAATGTTGATGTAAGTATGAAAAGCCCTAGAAAATCCCTTATTTTCTATTAGTTTGAGATGTAGTCTTCTACCAAGACCCAAATGTTTTGTTATGATAATGTAGTCTTCTACCAAGACCCGAATGTTTTGTAAGTAAAATGATAGTTTTTCCTTCTTTTCGACTACTACAAACAGTAATTAGTCTAACTCATCGTTTATGTGAATATATCACAAAATAAAGTAAATAGGAAAATATACCAAAGTAAGTGTTATCCAGAGGTACTAGGGCTAACACGACGTATGTAAATGTTATCTCGAGGTACTAGGGCTAACACGATGTAGGTTTTAATCTTGACATATGTTTTTAGTTTATTTTAGTATTTGTTTTTATTTTGTGAGTCAAATAACTAGGTAGAATAGGTCATGTTAGGAACGAGTATTTGGGGCCCTGTTAATGGATGATTAAAATTAGGGAACGTGGGCTTAGTTGAGTTTAGTTTGTTTAGCTCCATTAGGTTATGTAGGCTATAAAAGCCTTTTATTTTTCTGGAAATATATGCAGCCGTATTAGTTACAACTACTCTTTCTCTTCATCTTATTTTCATACGTAATTAAACAATACAGTGTGCATTGTTTGAGAGGGAGTTGAAGGCCTGATTTCCAACATTTGGTATCAGAGCCTAGGCTCGATTAGAAGGAGGTGGGCGATTACATGTAAATCGCATGAAGGTTTGAGGATCGGCTGCACAGCAACAAAACCAGTGTGAAGAAAGAAGAAAGAAAGAAGAAAGAAGAAAGAAGAAAGAAGAAAGAAGAAAGAAAGAAGAAAGAAGATAGAAAGAAAGAAGGAAAGAAAGAAAGAAAGAAGAAAGAAGATTGTGACAACCCGTCGTTGTCTACCTGAGAAAGAAAGAAACAGAAAGGTACAACTCTTTTTACCAAATTACTTGCAAAAGAAAGAAGAATGGCAGGAGGATCAAACCAAGGAGGATCAAAAGAGATTGTAGTTCAAGGTTGCTAAACACCAAAGTGCCAAAGAAGTGTGGGAATCAATCAAGGTCCGTTATATAGGAGCCGAACGGGTGCAAAAAGCAAGGCTACAAATTTTGAGAAACGAATTGGAGACGCTGAAGATGAAGGACAATGAGTCAATCAATGACTTTTCGGGCAAAATAAGTGGTATTGCTGCCAAATTCAAAAGTCTTGGTTCAACTCTTGAGGAGGAGGTGATTGTAAGAAAATTTTTCAATTCGGTTCCAAAGAAGTATTTGCCCATTGTAGCTCCCATTGAACAATATTCCGATCTAGAAACTATGACATTTGAAGAAGCGGTTGGAAGGGTTAAAGCTTATGAAGAAAGGCTTCAAAGCCTTGAAGAAAAGGAAGAAGATCATGATCAACTGATGATGGCAAGTGAACAAAAACATGGTGAAAGTAATGGACACGGAAGAGGACGTGGAAGAAACTTTGAAAGCGGTGGAAGAGGCCGAGGAAGAGGAAGAGGTCGAGGTGATAAAAGTGGATTTCGGTGCTTTAATTGTGGAGACTTTGGGCACTTTAGTTATGAGTGCACAAAGTGGGATGACAAAGACAACAACAGAGAAGCAAACTTGCTCCAAGAGGAAGAACCGGCACTGCTTTGATGAAGAAACGAGTCAAGATTAAGGGGGTGAATGTAGGTTTTAATCTTGACATATGTTTTTAGTTTATTTTAGTATTTGTTTTTATTTTGTGAGTCAAATAACTAGGTAGAATAGGTCATGTTAGGAACGAGTATTTGGGGCCCTGTTAATGGATGATTAAAATTAGGGAACGTGGGCTTAGTTGAGTTTAGTTTGTTTAGCTCCATTAGGTTATGTAGGCTATAAAAGCCTTTTATTTTTCTGGAAATATATGCAGCCGTATTAGTTACAACTACTCTTTCTCTTCATCTTATTTTCATACGTAATTAAACAATACAGTGTGCATTGTTTGAGAGGGAGTTGAAGGCCTGATTTCCAACACACGACATATATAACCTAATGAACCTCCGAAGATGGTCCAATTGTCCTCTATAGCAGCAGCAGGTTGGAGGAAGGGTTAGTCCCGTAGCCGACTCCTAATATAAGTGGTAACCTAATGATCATCCGAAGATTTTCATCTCATCCTCTGTTGCAACAGCAGGATGGAGGAATGGTTAGTTCCGATATCAATCTATCTATTATAAGTGATAACCTTAGACATCCGTAGATGTTCATCGCCCACTGTTGCTAACAGATGGGTTCCGGAATGGTTAGTCCCGTCCCTATATCCCAAGGTACTAGGGATAGGGTCCCGTCTAGATATCCCGAGGTACTAGGGATAAGGTCCTGTCTAGATATCCCGAGGTACTAAGGATAGGCAGGAAGATTTACACAGAAGGTACTAATAAATCATCCTCACAATTCGAGATACAAGTATTCATGTTAAACAAATTCATGTTGACACGTGACACGTATGAAAAAATTCGTGTCTTACAAGTGAAACGTTCTATTCGTGTAAATTTGTGTTTTGTGTTATTTTTTAACACGATTAAAATGTATCTATTCATGTTGTATCACATGTCACACGAATTTGTTACGTGTCGTGATCGTTTTTATACTAAAGACACGTTTTACAATTTGTGTCGTGTAAATTTGTGTCTGACACGTATACACGTATACACGACACCTAGACACAAGATTGTTAGTCCTAGCTAGAACTAAAAAGAAAAGGTATATGTGATCGAATGTCTTAGTAGTTTTATTTGGATATGATATTCACGTTTGTATGGGCTATATAAGAGGGCATAACACATGATTCACGAGTTTTGAAAGTAGTTGCTTTCAACTCAACTTTAGGCTTTCCATTTTCTCCACTAGGTATACAATATTTCTTTAATTTTGATTTTTAATACATTATATATTTTTATGTAATAGTATTGCCACACTTATGTGTATAGATAAATATTACCTCTACAATGCTATATACACCAAAAATCGTGCATTTATGACATCGTTGCGCAATACAAGGTATTGGCTAATCGAGTTTCAATGATAACGTGTATTAACTAGCGAATAGAGATTCAGTCATGTTCGTTCACAATTTAGAAATATTATTAATGTGTGTATGATGCTTTGAAAGCAATATTCTCAATCCTAAAGAAAATGATTTTGTAGCTTTTTCCACTACAAAAGATATAGTGATTGATTGTGCTTGTTCCATAATTTTATAAGAAAATACAAGATTCATGATCACTTATTTATGAGTTTTGAAGAGGATACAATTATAAACGAAGGAAGAAAACATACACGAATTATAATGGAGTTTTGAAGTTTTTAAGGAAATGGATATATTGCTAATTTATGTGATCAAACCGTTAATTAATTATTTTAAAAGGGGGGTGATATTGCCGTAGTGAATTTTTATTCTTCCACGGGAAAATAATACAAATTGACAATTATGTCCTTCTTTACTTTAGAAAGAGAAATACAATTGTTTCTTAACAAAACACAATATCTACAACCGGAAATCAAAATTGGGATTTGACCCTACGAAATTCTCACCGGAAAACAAAAAGAGTATTTTACATAACATAATTAACATCACTGGACGACAACTCTCACCCCAGCGTTGAGGTCCAACTGGACCTCGCTGGAGTACAAACATATCACAAAAATAAACTTGCACGGAGTGATCGAATGGGTAACTCACTCGGTAGGTTCTCGTCTTTATCATAATAGATTACACCGGAGAAGTGCAGGGCCAATATTTATCCCCCATCACTATCTCTTTTCACCACAGCCTGCTACCTCCATGCTCACCTCTTTCCTCTCATGTTTTCTTCATTTAGTAGCGCATCTTGATCGCTTTGTTGCTTATGGAGGAAATTAGTTTCTTCGGCGTCCCGGGATAGATCTGTGTATAATCATTGGAAGGGTTGTGATTTGATTCCAATACGAGAAGCATGAGGGTATACATATAGGGAGGTGATATTGCCATCGAACAAAACGAACAAAGAAGGATACATGGTAGTGGAGTTTGAACCTTAATATAGAAAATACAAAATCACGGTGGCGAATTTATGTTTGGTGAAGGTGGGTCCTTTGACCTACCTAATATTTTACATAATATAGAAATTCATGTAACAAAAAAATGTGACCCACCTTACAAATTTTTTGGTGAAGGTGGCTCATTTGACCCACCTAATATTTTACATAATATAGAGATTTATGTAACAAAAAAATGTGACCCACCTTACAAATTTTGAGTGAACTACATGATCGTATTTAGAAAGAAAAAAATTTAGAAGCCTAAAATTTATATTTCAATACCCAATCTGTTGTCTAGTAAGCCAAAAGACAATGACCCACTAAAAATTTATAATTAAAAAAAATGAAAAATAAAACGATTTCAAAGGTAACTGGGAATGTGATCGATATCCTCGACACTCTCAGCGAACTCAACCAGCCGACTCCTGTCGGCCACCTGCCCATCTTCTTCATACGACACCACCAACCGACCAGACTACATTCCAGTAGACTACACTACAGAAGGTTTGTAAAATTCTCATTTCACAATTATACTACTTTTGTCTTTGGTTTAAGGTCTTTGTAACTTTGTTTAATTAAGTTGAATTAATTACTTTCAATGTTCATTGTTATTTGAAATTTTTTTTACCGATTCACTGGGGTTGATGATTTTGTTAATGTATTTGATTAATGACAATTGTTTATTGTTTTTCAAGTTGTAACTTCCAACTTCCAAGACCTTTATTATTTGATTCAAATGGGCTATTTTCTTAATGTATTTGACAATTTGAAAATTCATTTTTCATTTTTTGGTATTTGTTTGGTATTTTATTTAAATTAACTTCCAAATTCCAAGCCTTTGATTTATAGTTCATACTAATTTTGTGAACGATTTTGGCAATTGGTTCTTTGGACTTGTTTAGTTACATTCACTTCCAAGTTTTAGAATTGTGTTAGTTAATTGTCATTTGTTTCATAAATTAGAATAAAAATGTATTTATTCAAGTTTTTTTTTTTTTTCTAAATGAATGATAAATAAAAATACTAAGAAGATAATGATCAACATAAACATATAAGAGTTGGTTCAAGTTTACTACCTATTGATCCGACGTAATGACCAAGTATAAAATTTTATCATGTAAATTAGAGAGATTGAAAATAAAAGAGCATACTATCAAAAGTAGTATTTTTTATTTATGATTTTATTTATTTATTTTTTTTTTATATTTTCTATCATTGTTAATATAATCCAATCCGGATCCGCAACTAGTATTTTTTGATTTTTTTTCCATATTTTATTGGTTCACAAGAACTAGTATTTTATTTATTTTTTTTCCATTTTCTATCGGTTTCACTTGTGAACCGTGTGGCTTTTAGTTCTTGTCTCCTTTGTTTTGAGTGATATAAAGTGGTCTTTGAAATGGGATGCTTATTTGATGCTGCAAAGGTTCATTTGTTTTTAATTCTTAAAACTCCAAACGATTCCTCCATGGGATGTGAGACTATGGTGGAATACAAAAATTTGTAAAAATATAATTTTCTTCAGTAAGAACAATATTTTATAATAGCAATTATTATCCTGTATTTATGCCTTTATCATGTGCGTTTTGAAAAACTAAAACTGGGTTGTTTTCTTTTAAGTAAATAGGGAAAAAATTGTCAATTCATATTTTTTCAATGGAACTATCAAAAACTGCCGGGCCAATATCACCTCCCATTTTAAAATGGTGCAAACTAAAAGCTGTATGCAAAGTATTATGTTTAATTTGGAATATAGTATCTTATTATGGATTTTCAATTATCATGTTTAGTTCGAGATTATACGATGTATTGTAATTTTTATAATCATTCAACAAAATTCATTTGAGTAGTTCTATAAAACTTGATTATTTCATTCAAACATCATTCAAAGGTTAAATTGGTTATTTTTTATTCACCATATTCATTCAACACCATATACATTCGTTCAGTACCAAATTCTTTCAGAATCTATGAATCATTTGACACTAAATCATTTGGTTTGTATCACACAACTCTTTTACCTAAGTCGCATATACATGATTGTACAAAGTGGTTTTTATTCAAAACAACTTTTTTGATTCTCTCTATTTACAAACTTAATAAGCAAACCCAAATCATTACACTATAGACACACTTGATCCTTAGCAAAAGATGATTAAGATGTCCTTGCGTTGTAATCTTTTGCAAAATAAGTTTATTTGGCTCACTAATTGCTAACATGTGCAATCATATATGATAACGATGATGAGTTGTTGATTCACATACAAAAGCTACAAGTCTAAACACTTTGTCAGATTTGTTATTACTAATAAATCAACCATGCCTCATCACCAGTACACATTCCAAAAGACATGTAACTAGAAGACACTAATATTCGGTATAAATAATAAACACATGCATTCCGCCATGTTTAATAGACAATAAACAGCCTTAAAAAAATAAAAAAGACAACTAGCAAATAGTTTGTATTTTCTTTTTAACAATATCTTGTAATTATCAATGGATAATAAACTATTCATCAAGTTCGGTATGCTCAATGATATGCCGAGTGACGCAAACAATAATTCTAATATGCTTTTGGCTCTCAAAATATTTCCAAAAACAATGAAACATGTTACAAAATTAAGATTTAATAGAACTAGAAATTTAGTATGTTAAGTGTTTAATCGAAATCTTATAAATAATAGTGATGATTTTTGTCATTTATGGTTTTTATAATTTGTCCAAAATGATTTATTCTATGTTTTACAATTAATTAACAGCAAAATCAAATTATATTACGTAAAAAAAAAAAAAAGTCATTTCACTCGTGAAATTCACACAAACCAGAGACTGAGTCAACAACTTTTGGGTCCAAAGTTATTTAGTGGAATTTTATCGCCCGATTTGGAGCCTTTCGGCGTCGTCGCCGACGTTGATGCCTCGCCGTCGCCGGAGACAACCCTCGGAGACCTAATGGAGAATGCTCGAGTCAAAAAAGATGGTGCCCTCGACAAAACCCACCGTTCTGACCTCACCACCACCCGGTCTAAACTCTCCAGCCGTCTGTAAGATTTTCTCCGGCCGCTACCTACTCCGGCCGTCCTGAACCCTTTCTTTTCACTCCCTTCTCCGGTCATCCTCACAGTGCTTCCCATCCGGTTTAGCAGAGCTCGATTCACGACTTGCTTCCTCACGTCTTCCGGCAACCGCAACGTAAACCGGTCTAGATTCTCCCCCGGTTGAACCAGCGAGTGTCCGGTCGAATGAGATCTAAACTTGTCGAACAACCGCGGGAATATCTGTGGCCGATTCTGCTTTCCACTCTGGTTCCGGTTCAGCGACTCAGTATGCGTCGCCGGCTCTTGTATGTTGACTACAGGATCTTCAGCAATGGAAATGGAAACGGAACCAGAACCAGAAACGCCGTCATTTTCTTCCCCAGCTGCGGTGGTCCGGTGATGTTCATCGCCTGAAACAGCTAACTCCACCTCTGCGGGAACGTTACCGGACTCGCCGGAATCAGGAACGAGATTCGCACGGCAGACAGGGCAAGTGACGTGATTCTCGAACCAAGCGTCAATACACTCGGGATGGAAAACATGATCGCACTTCGGAATCAACCGGAGAGTTTCTTCATCTTCGTATTCATTGAGACACACGGCGCACTCAAGTGCTCCCTTCCCAATCTTAAGCCCCTTCACGGAGGAGTAAACGAAGGTCGGAAACGTCTCGATCACCGTGGAATCGAGACCGCGTGATGGCACCGCAGCACGGCGTATGGAGACTCTACGGATAATACCACCGCCTTCGTTTGAGCGCCGCCGGATGTAAATCGAGAAACACCCCATTAAGAAGAGAGCTGCAACCAGGATTACGATTATGGTGATAATCGAAGGGTTGAAATCAGCATACGGCATCCCATCTGGGGGAGCTGAAGCTTGAGCTCCGACATAAGGTACGAATTGCAGCGCAAAGAGTACCAGAAATGGTGGAATCAGTAAATCACTATAGCAGCTACTCTTGTTGTGGTCGGAACCCATGTTAATTTTTGGTAATTTTGTAAAGATTGGAGATAAAATTAGGGTTCTTGATGGATATGGGACACAAGGTCATAAGGACAGTGGTTTACTTTGACTTTTGGAAATTGGGATTTATATAGGGTCGAAATTGAGTTAACCCAATCAGGGGGATTTCAATAATGGGGTCTTACATGGATGGCTCGCCAAACATTGGCTGCTTTTTGATCAATAATTTACATATTTGTATCTTTCCTTAAAATCTAGTCGTTTATTCCCATTTCCCACGGAATTTGATGATACTTTTGGTAATAATTAAAGATCTTCTCGAAGGAATTATAATTTTTGTATGATACTAGGAGGTATATGAAGTTGGAAATATAACTTGCTACGACTAATGAAGACAATTTTAACCGAATGAAGATATGCCATAAAAGCTAACATAAGAGGAACCAAAACGAAGTAAAACAAAAAGAGCTGCATTTGCATTTTCGGGTGTTACTTTCCTAACATGCTAACCGCTTATACCATCTCTAATCCATGTTTATTTTTTCCTTGGGAGGCAAATTATGTTATCGTTTCGTGTTTCTGTCTGACACGTCACGACACCACAAAGTTTTATGTAACACAAACACGACACGACACGATGTCGTGTTTTTTTTAACTAACACGAAAACAAACGAATTAAAAAACAACAAACACGGCATGACACGGCATGAAAAATATAACATTTACTAAAAACTAGTTTTTTTTAATGAATACTTTATCAAATATAACACAAAAAACACGATAAAGAACTGCTAAATCGTATCAATTTCGTGTCGAATTTTGAACACGAACATGACATGACACGACACGACATCGTGTTTTTTACGGTTAACACGAGCACGAATTCAAATTTCAGTTTCGTTCTAATTTCGTTTCGTGTCATGAATTTTTGTTGTGTTGTGTCATGAATTTTTGTCGTGTCGTGTCATAAATTGTCATCCCTATTTTTTCCTCTAAAAATTAAATAAAAAATGCAGTAAACAGTTTTTCATTTTCAACCCTATTTTAGTTTTTGAAAGACTCTAACTTTCGTATTTATGAAAGACCCAAATTTCATGCTCGACAATATAGTTACTCCAAAACATGCTACTTGCATATTCATAAAAACAATATTTTACATTGATAAAGAGATTACAAACTACTGGATACAAACCGACTATTTTAAAGTGTTATATATTACATAACTTCCCAGGATTCTATAGTTTTATACATATGGGAGTGCAAAATACAATAATTTCAAACTATTCATAAGCTTCTATCGATACAATAGTTTCAAACTATTCAAAAATCTTCTACCAGTATATAACTATACTGGATGCTTATTTCCTACAATTTGTTAAACATTGAGAGGGTAAGCGGTGACGCTTAGTGAGTTCAATAATAGATACAATATAACATTATGTCATATATACTTTAATATGGCAGAAGCAAAGAGGAACAAGGAACAACAAGGGTATATGTAAATCATGTGACAAACATTCCATATCAATCATTGATTTGATTTAAAGATATACAATCAATGAGACATAACAATTTCCATGCTTGATATACATCAATAAAGCTTTGGCCCAAACGGTGCAGAAGATATACAACTTCGGATTAACATTTTGGTAGATTTCAGGCTTAAAGCCCTGTCTAACCTTCTGCCAATACCATAGAATAGAATTCATTCTCTTACGGAGACATGTTATAAATGGCCAGAGGCTACATACCAGTACCAACGTAAATCTAAGTCCTTTCACTGATCACATGATCAAAGGTATTTCTTTGCTTTTAAAAATAGCAAATAAAAATAACTCGGGAAAATAACTCGGAATAATAACACCGAAAGGCACGTAGCACATATAACACATAACATACAATTGTTCCTATATATTAAACTCACCGTGAAATAACCGGGGGCTAAAATATTAATTTGGGCAGTACTTCGGCTCTAAATATGACTTTCGTCGTTGAAAACCGGGAGTTTTCTTGAAAACCGGGCTCTGCGAAGGTAGAGCTTCGAAATCGAAAAGATAAATTTTTTGGGCCTCTTGGGAGTGATAAGTTATAAAACAAACTTGATGATCGATCAGATCTATGTAACAGGTAAGCGATGAATATAAAAACAGTAAATAACCCAAGTATGAATCAAGATGTGTCGAATGATTAGATTACTCAATCCTCAGCAGAGCTCGACTAAGAACTTCCGCTGTAGAGGATACTTAGGGTTACAAAACAAGAACAATAAACTTGTTGAATAATAAATCTCTGATCGTACTTTTTCTATCGTCTATCGTTATATTCTAGGCTGCATGCAAGCACCTATATATACTAAACTCTACAAAACTCACAGATGGACAGGCCCATACCGGAGATACATATTAGACTAACAATCGAGCCCAATAGACGCAACACAAAATACAAAACACGACCCAACAATCTCCCCCTTTGCGTCAAATTGGAGCGAGACTACTTCTTCTTCTTGCTTAGGCCAGCAGCGAGAACTTTCTTCGTTGTATCAAACAGACGAAAGATCAGCGATAGGATAGTCTGTCTGAACCGAATGTACCATTGAATCATATCATCAAATTACTTAACATCATCCGCTGTGTTTTGCTTACATCGATGGATGATCCCCAAAACATGTTCCAAACAGGCAGTGGTGTAGAGAGGTTTGTCTGCCAAGGCGAAAAGACATTTCTGTCTTTCGTTCCTGGTGAACATGACCGAGTTTCGCTTCGGGTCAATCTTCCCCATCTGCATCAAGTTGAGATCACTGGCAGAGCCAACAGGAGATATGGTTGGTTTCTTCTTGAACACGCTCGCAATCTCCTGATCCATCAATGCAACTTCCATGATGTAGCACACGAGCATCCTCTTAAAGTGGTCGATGATCGGACCATATTCAGCTTCATTGGTAAGAAGGATGTTGTGCAAGATAATCCAATCATGGGGATTAAGGTTGGGAAGATCTGCAAGTGAGATGGCATGTTCGGTCTTGGCATATCCCCGAAGTACCTTGAAGCGAACATTGGTGAAGTTGCCTTCCCTGTACGGCTTCAGGACCCGAACGTTGACGATTTTCTGAGCGCTCCAAGTCTGGTATTGGGGTTGAGCAGCCTTCATATAAAAATCGATTAAGTCCCGATCAACCTGTGGATGAGGATGAGGGAACTCAGCAATGTTGGAAAAAGCATGAAAGATAAACGCCTTTCGGGTCAGTGGCATGTCGAACTGTGAGTCAACAGTGTTAGACCGATCAAGAGAGCTCACAGGTTCTAGCCACAGGATACTTGGTGTGTCGATGGCTTCTTTAATCAGCCTCTCAAGAGTCCAGGAAGGAAAAAGAGTTTTCCTGCTCTCAAGAAGGTCGTGGGCTTCCTTCTGTTTACGTTCGGCTTCTTCAGCCTCTCTAGCCACACGAGCACTGATGTCAGCCTCGTTGTTTCGACTTTGCCGCTTCAGAATGTCGGCAATTGTCTCTTTATCAACATCTTCACTCTCCTCAGCAATGTTTTTGCCTTTGTCTTTCACACCGGAACCGGAGGCTTGGCCTACTGGAGGAGGTTCGATGGTGTGTGTTGCTGTTGAAGTAGGAGGTGGTTGAGACACTTGTTCTTTTTCTCCCCCTTGTTTCGGAATGGACACGAAATCAAGGAGCCCTTCGATTTTGTTGAGTAGAGCGAGGGCGGGAGCGAGCTTCTCTACAAGGTCACACCTCACAGTGTAGTTGAGAATTAGATCATGTGCTTCAAGGATGTTTGAGATAGCAGAGTGGACATCCGAAACACACGACTTAACCACCTCTCGTTCAGATCGAAGAGACTCAATCTCCTGTTGAGAGTTGGAGAGTTGAATGCTCTTAACCTTTAGAGTTGTAGTTTTCCTTGCAAGAACATCCATGAGAGTGTTCTCGGCAGCCAAATCTTCTTGAAGCTTGGAGAGACGCTCTTCAATGGTAGTTCTGAAAGCTGAGTTATCGTCCGAAATAGACTGTCTGAGGGAAGCGAACGACTTCAGCTCAGAAGCGACTGATGTAGCCAACTGGTTGATGATGGGTTCCAGCGTAGTCTTGGTGGCTTCAGCACTTTCCTGTAAAGACTTCAACAGTGAAGAGGCATCAGTAAATAGTTTATCGACTTTTTCGGTCGCAGCCTGACAGGCTTTGGTTGAGGCATCTATGGTGGCGGTGGCTGAATCAAGGGAAGCTTGTTGAGCTTTGGAGAAAGCGTCAACAATCTTCTGAATTGCAGCTTCAGATATGGATGACTGAGAAGTAGAAGAGGAGGCGATGAGCGAGTCGATTTTGTCATGTAGCTCCTGGAGATGCCTTTTGGTGACAGGAGAGTCGTCATTGTCATCACTCTGTACTTGAAACGGACTATAATAGACCGAGTCAAAGGTCATATTCTCCCCGCCAAGGAGTGGTTCTTCTTCCTCTGATGCGTGAGCAGGAGAAGATGGTGGTGGTGAAACTGGTGGTTCGGTAGTATGGGTAGGTTCGGGTTGGGTTGTGTTCGGGTGTGGGTGTGGATTCGGGAGCTGGGGTGGATTTTGGTGCGTCAGTATGAACCCCCGTATCAGATACGTTGGTTCTAACATCTGCAGTGGTGGTGGTTGTTGCTTCGGTAAAGATTGGTGGTGGAATTGGGATAGATGTAGGTGGTATTTGAGTGGTGGAAGTTATGGGGGGAATAGAAATAGGTATTGTGACAGGTGGAGAGGAGATAGGAGAAGTAGAAACATGAACTTTAGGGGTTGGAGAACGTGGTGGAGTGTTACCACGAGGAGAGCCTTCAGAATCAGAACTCTCGCCCTCAGAATCGCTCGAGGATGAAGCGATAACCAGCTTTCGCCTCGGTTGAGTTTTTCTCCACGCATGAGAGAGAATGTCAGGCCCCTAATTACACGCCTTCCCATCAGGCGCCGTTTGGAGATGAAACGGTTCCTATTCACACGCTTTTCCCTCTTGCGCCGTTTGAAATCAAATCGATTGGACTCCCGCCTGAGTCATCATGTCGTCATCTTATCTCTTTAGCATAAAACGGTATCTTTTAAAGTAAAATCCCCACGTGGATCAATATTAACCACAACCTTTAATAAACAACCAATCCAATTAAAATTTCTTAGAATTAATGAAACCTAGAATTTTGAAAAATCAAAAATATTTTCGTGCTTAGTGTGTAAAAGAAAAAGAAATAAAGCAACACTTTTTGAGGGATTATGTGATGTCAATAAAGACACGAAACAATGGATCACGGGCACAAATCTCTTCCTTCAAAGTCAAGAGAGACCTTAAAGTGTTTGTGTGGTTTCCCGTTGAATAACGATCAGACACTTATTAAGAAGTGTTGAAAGGCTTCTTTTAATTAGGCTTATGAGGGTGGCTTTCGCTTCGATTCAGAATTCCTAATCTTGATATAAGATAGAAATCGAACGAAGTACTTGTGAGACCGGTGTAGTCTGTTGAACAAGTAGGTTGGAGATAATTTTAAGTAGCAAGATAATTAATATATATGTGAAATCTCAAAAAAAATTAAACTGGATCCCAAGGGAAGAAATGTTATTGGATATAACAATTTCATAGGAATCACTCAAAAGAAAAATAGAGATTTCATGATGTACCCCCATGGATAAGTTCGTCAATTCATCAGTGAAAGCTAGAGCAAATTAATTGTTCACCGTCAATGCATCTTGGGTATTGAATATTGGGTTTCACTTAGCACGTAGTGGCACGAAGCTAAGATCATAAATGCAGAAATTGTGTAACCATAAACCTCAGTGGTAATTTCTGATAGTCTCAAGGGTTACGTTTGTGAAGCGAATGTGATGGAGAAATGTAATGTAGATGGTGTAAAGAAACCAAAGTACCTCTGCTATAAAAATAGGACCAAGTAGAAAACTCTTATCTCATGTGAGAAGAGAGTTAGGTAGCTCATGATTAGAATAAATATGAGAGCCTAATTGGGAAGACAAAGGTTGTTTATACCAAGTCAGTAAGGCTATTATTCAGAATCAGGTGAGGCTTTGGACACATACAACAGCATGCTTCTAGGGACACTTAGCTAGTGAAATGATTTACCCACAAGTAGACATAAAACAATAAAAGCCAAAATAAAAAAAATATTTTTGGAGTTTTTGATTTTACGAAAAAAAAATATTTTTGGAATTTTTGATAATGATAAAAAATAAGACATAAAAAAAATGTACAAGTAAAAAAATGTTGGAACCGAACCCGAGCGTTCGGTTTATTTCGGTTGAGAAAACTTTGGAACCGAACCCGAGCGTTCGGTCTATTTCGGGTGAGAAAAATTTTGGAACCGAACCCGAACGTTCGGTCCATTTCGGTTTCCCGAAAAATTAATTTAAAAAAAAAAAACTTTGACAATAAGATAAATGAATTTTGAAAAAAAATAATACAAAAGATTTACAACCAAGAAAACTACCTTTGAGTGATAGGCGAAGATCAGACGATTCAACCGAACCCGAGCGTTCGGTTCATTTCGGTATACCAGATCAAGACCCGAACCCGAGCGTTCGGTCTATTTCGCTTCTTACTTTTGATCTTGAGAGGTAACTTTTGGTACTGACTCCGATTCAATCATACCTAGACCTTATACTATTTTGTTAAAAGATGTTTCAGGAAGAGCTTTGGTGAAGATGTCAGCCAGTTGATCAGTGGTTCGAACAAAGTGAATTTCGACGTTCCCATCTTCCACATGATCCTTAATGAAGTGATACCTCAGTGCTATGTGCTTAGTCTTGGAGTGTTGCACCGGGTTATGACAGATCCTAATTGCACTTTCAGAGTCACAATATAGTGGGATCTTTTCATATTGAGTCCATAGTCCCAGAGCTGGCTTTGGATCCAAATCACTTGAGATGTACAGGAGGCAGCTGCGATGTATTCTGCTTCAGCGGTAGACAAAGATACACAAGTCTGTTTCTTTGATTGCCAGCTAACCAACTTCCCGTCAAGGAATTGGCAGCCTCCAGTGGTGCTTTTCCTGTCTAGTCCACAACCTCCAAGGTCTGCATCTGAGTAGGCTTGAACGAAGAAACCTGAGTTGGATGGATACCATAAATCGAGAGATGTAGTTCGCTTGAGATACCGAAGTATGTTCTTCACTGCAAGCATGTGAGGTTCACGAGGATTCGCCTGAAATCTAGCACAATAACAAACAGAAAACATTATATCAGGCCTGCTAGCAGTAAGGTACATTAAAGAACCAATCATTTGGCGATATAGCGTAATATCGACTGTTGGCTTATCCAAGGATGGAGTGAGCTTGGTGCCAAACGCCATTGGAACTTTAACCTTTGAGTCTCCCATCATGCCGAATTTAGCAAGGAGAGTCTTGGTGTAAGCTTCCTGGTTAATAAAGATGCCTTCGGGTCCCTGTCTAATATTTAAACCAAGGAAAAAGTTAATCGGACCCATTGAGCTCATTTCAAATTTAGTCTCCATCAGCTTTCTGAATTCAGCTGTTAAGCTAGGATTCGTTGAGCCAAAGATGATATCATCGACATAGATTTGAACAATCATAAGGTGGTTACCTTCCTTCTTACGAAAGAAGGTTGGGTCAATCGAACCTTGTTTAAATTTGGACATCTTTAAAAATTTGGTTAGCGTTTCATACCATGCCCTAGGCGCTTCTTTCAGTCCATAAACTGCTTTGTCCAGAATATAGCAGTGATTTGGATATTTTTCATTGACAAATCCCGGAGGTTGCTCCACATATACCGTTTCTTCGAGTTCTCCATTTAGAAATGCGCACTTTACGTCCATTTGGTAGACCTCAAAGTTCTTGTGTGCAACATAGGCAAGAAATATTCGAACAGATTCCAGCCTAGCCACAGGAGCAAAAGTTTCCTCATAGTCGATTCCTTCCTCCTGACAGTATCCTTTCACCACTAGACGGGCTTTATTTCTTATCACATTGCCTTCCTTGTCCATTTTATTTCTAAAGACCCATTTGAGACCAACAACCGAGGCATCTTGAGGAGTTGGAATGAGGCGCCAAACTTTATTCTTTCGAACTCATTAAGTTCGTCTTGCATAGCTTGAACCCAATCAGAGTGATCAAGAGCAGTGTTAACTGTCTTTGGTTCAACTTTTGAGACGAAAGAATTAAACATGCAAAACTCTACTTTTGAGAATAGAGAAGTTTGCTTTGCCTTCAGTTGAGATCAGGTCAGGACCTTTTCAGAGACATTACCCACAACCTGTGAAACAAGATGATCTCTAGTCCATTTGACAAGAGGAGGGTAATTTGGATCATATGATGGATCCAATTCAGCATTTACCATCTCTTCTAATTCAGATTGACTGTCATCGTCATAAAACATGTTGGCATTCTCCCCTTCGACTGATGAGCTTTCAGGTAAATCTTGACTTTCCGGAGCTACAGGAGTTTTTGGTGGTGTTCGGGTGTGGCAGTACCTTTGAGTGCAGTAGAGCTTTCGGGTGCAACTGGAGAAGAGTTCTCCCCCTCAACTTGTGAACTTGGCTGTTTTGACGAAGATGAATTCTCCCCCTCAACTGAAGCACCGTGATGAGAAGGTTCAGTTGGAACTGATTCCCCTTCACCCGGTCGTTTGGCAGCGTCATCGACGATTTGCTTCAAATGATCAACTTTGTTGTCTGCTGCATTGGCTTTTGAGAGAGTAGCCTTTTCCGGTTCATCAAATAACTCCATAAATTGCTCAAACAAATTTACAATCGAGGCTGTGACTTGGCCTGTTTGAGAGAAGATTTCTCCAACTGTTTCTTCCTTGGCCTTCAGCTTCTTGACATAGCTGTCATCGAAAGTCACATAGTACGTTTCTTCAATCTTCCTCGAATGCTTGTTTAAAACCCTGTATGCTTTCGAAGTGAGAGAATATCCCAGAAAAATCCCTTCATCGGCTTTTACGTCGAACTTGTTACGATGTTCTTTAGAATTGAAGATAAAGCATCGTGAGCCGAATACGTGGAAGAATTTGACGTTTGGCTTTCTGTTGTTGATGATCTCATAAGGAGTGAGAGTGAAACGCTTATTGAGATAGGACCTGTTCTGCGTAAAACATGCTGCAACAATAGCATCAGCCCAAAAATATAAAGGTAAAGAAGCAAAACTTAGCATGGTTCGTGCCGCCTCACACAAAGATCGGTTTCGTCTTTCGACAATCCAGTTTTGTTGAGGGGTGTAGGGAGCTGAGAAGTTGTGACTGGTTCCTTTTTTTGCTAGAAAGTCTTCAAATTCTTTATTTTTGAACTCTAGCCCATTGTCGCTTCTGATGTTGCGAACGACTTTCCTCAGCTACACTTTAACCTGCTTGATGAACATCTTTAGCTTGAGAGTTGCTTCAGATTTGTGCTTCAGAAAGAACACCCATGTAAAACGTGAAAAGTCATCAACAATAACAAGAATATACTTGCTACCGCCAATGCTTTCGATAGATGATGGACCACACAAGTCAATGTGAATTAACTCTAGTGGTTCAACAATTTTAGTGTTTATAATTGATGGATGACTTTGACGACTCTGCTTCCCCATTTAACATGCAGCACACAAATGTTCTCGATCGAACTTGAGTAATGGAAGACCCCGAACGTGACCTCCTGTGACAAGTTTGTTGATATCCTTGAAGTTGAGATGAGAGAGCCTTCGGTGCCACAACCAGCTTTCGTCAGAGTGTGCTTTGGATAACAGACATATAGCTGGATTTCCTTTGATAGGTTTGAGATTAAGAGGAAACATTTCGCCTTTGCACTCCGATTTGAGAATCACTCTTTTTGTTTTCTTCTCTATTATTTCAGAACCCTCATCATCAAACGAAACTTTAAGACCGGTACCTCCAACAAGTTGAGATACACTGATGAGGTTATGTTGTAGTCCTTCAACATATGCAACCTTTCTAATTGTGAAGTCTCCATTTGTTATCATTCCATAACCTTTTATCGTGCCGAATGAGTTATTCCCGAACTTGACATTTCCACCATTTGAAAGAGATCGAAATTCCCTCAGCTCTTCCTTCCTCCCTGTCATGTGACGTGAGCAGCCACTATCAATATACCATTCTTCGTCGAACTGCTCGTCACTGATAACCTGCAAAAATCAAGCAGATTTAGGAACCCAAAGTTTCTTGGGTCCATGTGAGCCTTTCATAGGAACAGGAATAGTAAGAGAGATGTCAACAAGATATGTTCTTTTAATTAAAGTTGTTTCATCTTTCTTCTTAATGGTAAAAGCTTTAATTTTGTTGGGATTTGTTACAGACGATTTGGATTTAGGTTTAGGCGTTTGGACCTTGGAATTCTTTTGATCATTCTTGACTGAGGAAACCTTCAATTTTCCTTTCAAATCCGTTGAAGATTTTGGATTTTGAGATCGAACGGAATTGGATTTAGAGAGGGGTTGAGAAGAATTAGAAGAATTAAAACGAGAGAAGTTAGACTGAGAAGTTTTCTTGACTTGAGGTCCTGAGTGACACTTTTGTTTTTGGTCATTTATGGGACCGAACCTCAAACTTTGGTCGCTTTTGCTTTCGGAACCGAACCTATGCTTTCGGTAGTTGGTCTTCTCTGAACCGAACCTTTCCCTTCGGTTGTTATTCCTTTCAGAACCGAACCTGTCCTTTCGGTTGTTATGATTCTCTTGCTGCCTAACAGCACTTTTCTCTGACTTTGAATTTCTGTCATGATAAGAGAAATGGGCGTTTTGAGATCACCAAAACTGTTTTCATTCTGAGAGATTCTTCTTGTATCTCAGATTCCTTTGCTGCTTCTGATCCTTTACTTGCTTCGGCTGTCGGTGGATGTTGGCTTTTTGCTTTTGCTTTTTGTCAGCCAGTTCACTTTAAACTGATGATGTTTCGCTCGAAGGAGTGACTTCTTCTATAGGAACTCTTTTTTCTTCAGGAACTTCTTTTGTACCACTAGTACTTGGCACGTCGAAGTTGTCAGGCTTGTTTAGCGGCTCCGACACATATCTGCCTTTGGTTTTCCAGGACGTCCGTTCAGACAGACCGACGGTTTCATCTGCATTGTCTGTCGGAGCAGACCAGAAGAACTTATCACAACCATCTGCATTATCTTCATTTACAATGGCTGTGAGTTCGGCTGTCTGATGTTCGGTTACTCCTGTGACCTTATACACCTGATTGGGTGTTGTTCTCACCTTTTGGTACACAACAACCTTTTCTTCTAGAATCGGGGACTTATTTTGGGACAAACGAGCAAAGTCCACAGAATTTTCAGAAATAAGATTTTTGTGGTTTTCGGGTTCGCTCTTGACAAACTCAGAACAGTCAACTTCATCCTCTACAGAAATTTCACTCATATCATCATCCTCATTAAGCTCAGATGCATTTTCAACATCAATTTTGGTTTATGAGCTCAAGTTGGCATTCAATGAGTCAAACTTTTGTATAGTTTCGGTCCTTAGTTTCAGTTTATCGTTTTCATCCAAAAGATTTTTCAGCATGTCCTTATGGTCCTTGGATTTTATAAAAGATTCAATTTTGTCCCGACCATACATATAAGTCGGATTCACATCATCAGACGAAACTACACTTTCGCAATTATATGCTTCAGTGTCTATTTCATCCTCCTTAAACTCAAGGAAGGGCAAAATCATGCGATGAATTTTCTGTCCTATTTCACAGTTAAGATGAAGCTGAGTGATGTTAGAATAAAGACGCTTAGCAATCAAACAAAACACATTTCTTTGTTTCAATAGTTTTAAATTGTCTCTTTGTAAATAAATGTTTTTGTCTTTGGATTTGATAAACTCCGACTCCTTCAGCTCTATCCACATCCTCCATTCCTCACTCTTTGAAGACACCCTGCTTATTTGGTCAGTTAGGTTAGAATTGGTGACCCGTGTTTGAGTTAAACTGCTGTCTAGATATGAGATTCTTGTATTTACACTTTTTAATTCTTTTTTCATATGAATTTTGTGGGACTTTGAATGAAACAAAAATGGATTGTACCTTCTTGATCAATTCATCAAGCTCATTAAACTGCACGCTGAGAGGTTTTGCTGTGAAGCACAAGTCCTCTCGCTCATTCGTGTCTTCATTCCCACCGTCTGTGTTGTATCCCCTCATTTGAGATACATCCGTCACCATCAAGCATTTCCCACTACTTTCTTCACCTCTTGCCACATAAGCCTTTCCATGAGATGGCTTCCTGACTTCATCATCCTCTGAGTCGGTTGACCAGACCTGCACGCCACCGAACTCATCATCCGCTGCCGAACCCTGCACAATTAAAGCATTCATTGAAGGGTTAGCAGTAGTTTTCTTTCTCTTGATCTCTTCAAGCCTTTTCATCAACACAGCCTCTTCATCATTTTCTCCATCCTTCTCTGCCATTTTCTTTAGGACACAGTCTTTGGCATAGTGGTTCTTTCCTCCACAGTAGTAGCAGTTCACACCAGAATCCCCTTCGACTTTCGGCTCTTTCTTTGGTTCTTCTGCCTTCGGTTCCTCCCTCACCTTTTCAGAACTATAACTTCCCTGCCAATTTCGGTTCTTATTGGTAGGAAACCTTTTCTTAATAAACCTCTTTGGATTTGACACCGTCATTGCATAATCATCAGAGGTAAGGTCATAGTCTTCTAAGTTAAGGTCTTCATCTTCTACCACACATTTGCTTTTAGACAGAAGGGCCAAGGATCCCAAGCTTGAGACCACATTTTTCTCCTGCAAGACAATCTTTTCTTGGGATTTCAAAATCCCTACCAGCTTTGCCAATGAATAAGATTTGAATTGCTCATGAGCTTTAACAGTTGGCACAACCGCTCTCCACTCAGATCTAAGACCATTCAAAAACGTAACTTTTTGTTCAATCAACTTCCTTTCTATATCGTGTTTGATCATCTTACTAAGAAGATGATTGAAGCGATCGAACGTCTGAGTAACAATTTCCTCGGAATTTTGCTTGAATCCGCCAAACTCAGACAAAAGTAAGGTCTGAATGGAATGTTCCAGATCTTCGTCTGTGGAATATAGTTCTCGCAGCCAATCCCATATTTCTTTAGCGGTGTTGCATGAACTCACTAGCCTGAATGTATCGGATTGAAGAGCGAATCGAATCAGTCTCAATGCTTTAATATTGCACTGAAACTTATCCTTTTCGTCTTGAGCAATATCTTTTACGTCCTTTAACAGATCATTATACTCTTTCTGAGTTTTAATGATTTTTGATGTTGCTGAATGAGCAAATGGTCCAGATACGATTGCTTCCCAAATAAGATAACCATTGTCTTCAGATCCGATGACATAATCTTCGAAGTAATGTGCCCAAACTTCGTAATCCTAGGTGTAAAGAATAGGAATCTTCGTTGTTGATCCAATGCTGTTTGAGATGTTGATGGGATTTGATTGTGACTCGTCCATGCTTGATCGTTTAACCTGTTTGAAAGATCAGACTTGTAATGAATAATATTAGGGCAAAACAAATAAATGCTGAGTTACGTCAATTATGGAATGACAGCTCAATAAATATTAGTTAATGCGGAATAACCCTAATCGCAAACTCTTTCACAGAAAAGATGTGTATGAATTACACAGCCTCCTGCTCCGATACCAATTGATAAGTTATAAAACAAACTTGATGATCGATTAGATCTATGTAACAGGTAAGCGGTGAATATAAAAATAGTAAATAACCCAAGTATGAATCAAGATGTGTCGAATGATTAGATTACTCAATCCTCAGCAGAGCTCGACTAAGAACTTCCGTTGTAGATGATACTTAGGGTTACAAAACAAGAACGATAAACTTGCTGAATAATAAATCTCTGATCGTACTTTTTCTATCTTCTATTATTATATTCTAGGATGCATGCAAGCACCTATATATACTAAACCCTACAAAACTCACGGATCGACAGGCCCATACCGGAGATACATATTAGACTAACAATCGAGCCCAATAGACGCAACACAAAATACAAAACACGACCCAACAGGGAGTCTCGGGGCGTGTTTCGGGCTTTGGAATTAGTATCGGGGCTTCGGGGGAAGTGGAAGTAGAAGAAATATAAGTTTAGGGGTGAAAAGGGGCAAATTTCAAACATTTACCCGGGAGGTTTCGCACCCCTTATATAGGGCCGAGGTTCGGATCCGAAGCGAAGGGAAGAGGGCAAGTGGCTGCAAGGCTCGGACCAGATGGCAGCTTCGGCGAGTCTCGGATGCGAGGAGTCATCAGCTTCAGGCGCGTCATCGGCTGGGTCTTCGGCTCGGAACAGCAGGCTCGCTGACGGCAGCCTCGGATTGGACCCAACTTCGGTCCAATGGGCAGGCTCCACGTTGGTGCGAGGGTGATCCGGGGGTGTCTCTTGCGAAGGTGTCCCAAGCTTAATGGACCTCGGACTTGGTCCAATCAGAAGGCGACACAGCAACCTCGGTCCAATCAGCAGCGAACACGTGTCCGACACGTGGAAGCCTCGCATGCGAGGGTGACGTGGTAGTACTATTCATGCAAATTTTCTCGAAAAATATGCCAAATCTTGTAAAATTCATAACTTTCGCATACGAGCTCCGTTTTTGACGTTCTTTATATGCACGCGAAGCTAAAATTATGCTCTACAACTTTCGTTTAGACTTTGTCGGCTAATTTTTAATTTAGTTTTAATATTATTATTTTTAACAGACCGGGACAGGAAAATCCGTTAAAAATTCATAACTTCTTCATCCGATGTCCGTTTTCGTCAGACTTTTTACCGTTGTATTACAAATGACGAGACCTTCAATTCTCGTTTAGGTTGTGTCAGCTAAAAATCACTCGATCTAAAATTCGAGTTTTTAGTTGTCTACAGCTAAGCTGAAACTTCGAAAAATCATAACTTACTCATACGAAGTCAGATTTTGGCGTTCTTTATATGAAAGTTGATTATTTTTAGGAGTTCTACAATTTTCATTTACATCACTAAGGCTAAAAATTAGTTTATCGAAAACTAAATTTTTACGCGACAAAGTATTTTTCGGATTTATCACGGATCTTCGTTTGGTCATAACTTCTTCGTTATAACTCAGATTTCGACGAGGTTTTCGCCTAAATGTTTCTAATGAGATTTTCTACAACTTTCAATAATAAAATTTTACTTATTCCAAATTTTATATTTTCGCTATATTTCACTATTTGACTTTTAATTGGAATCTCATAAGACTTCCAACATTTTATGAGTGATTCTAAACATAACTTTACTTTATTTCTAGTAAAAACTATCTTTTAGAACTCAACATTAAAATTCACTTAATATTTCATAATATTACTTACTTAAAACATGGTTTCAAAACGTGTATGTTACAAATACCTCCTCCTTTTGAGGATTTCGTCCCCGAAATTACATCGATTAAAATAAATGAGGATATTTTGCTGTTATCTCATTCTTATTTTCCCAAGTATAATTTGGGTCTCGATGGTGTTTCCACTTGACAAGCACCAACTCCACTTCTTTATTACGTAGATTAGTTGTTCTTTCATTCACGATCTCTTCCGACTCTTCTACATATCTTAACTTATTATCCAATTTCACCTCGGATAATGGAACTGTCTCATCATTGATGCTCAAGCATTTGCGCAGATAGCTCACATGAAACACATCATGAATACCTGCCAAATCTTCAGGTAATTTTAAGCGGTATGCTTGCTTTCCAATTCTCTGGATGATTTTGAAAGGACCAATAAATCTAGGACTTAACTTTCCATCCTTCCCAAATCTCATAAGGCCTTTCCATGGAGATATCTTCAGCATCACGAAATCACCCACTTGGAATTCTATGGGTCATCTTCTCTTTTCTGTATAGGACTTCTGTCGATCCTGGGCCGCTTTCATTCTTTCTCGTACGATTTGAATTTTGTCGGTGGTGTCTTGAATCATTTCAGGGCCTCCAAGGATCTTCTGTCCTATGTCTCGCCAACATAATGGAGTACGACACTTGCGACCATATAATGCTTCATATGGTGGCATTTTGATTGAAGCGTGGTAACTATTATTATACGAGAATTCGACAAGAGGTAAGTATTTATCCCAGTTACCACCGAACTCCAAAACACATGCACGAAGCATATCTTCTACTGTTTGGACTGTTCTCTCCGTTTGACCATCTGTCTTGGGATGATAAGTTGTGTTGAGAGCAACTCGAGATCCTAATTCACGTTGCATACTCGCCCAAAAGTGAGAAGTGAAGCGAGTATTAGGATCAGAAATGATCTTTAGTGGCACACCATGTCTTGCCACAATTTCATCCAAGTATACTTGTGCGTATTTCTCCATTGGAGCCGTTTCACGCATGGCAAGAAAATGAACGCTTTTAATCAGTCGGTCGACAATTACCCAAATGCTATCATGCTGTCTAGCAGTCTTTGGCAATTTGGTAATGAAATTCATGGACAATTCCTCCCATTTCCATACAGGAACACTAAGACTTTCTGGGGTTCCATAAGGCTTTTGGTGCTCTGCTTTGACTTGTAAGCATACTAAGCATTCCTGTACATATCTTCCAATGTCTCTCTTTAATCCAGGCCACCAATAATCAGCTCTTACATCATAGTACATTTTACTTGTACCAGGATGGATTGACAGTTTAGATTTATGGGCTTCATCTAAAATCTTCTGTCTCAATCCACCAATCTTTGGAATCCACAGCCGATTCTTGAATACTTTTAATCCTCGCGGATCATCAAGTAGAGCATCATTATAATGTATCATCCCTTCTTTCTTCACATTTTCTGGCTTTAGGGCCTCTTCTTGCCATTTCTCTAATTCATCTAAAATAGTGAATTTTACTGTAGTATGAGTAATGGCATAACACATACTATTGCGATAAACTTTTCTGCTAAGTGCATCAGCAACCACGCTAGCTTTTCCAGGATGATATAGGATTTCACAATCATAATCTTTGATCAGCTCCATGGCTTGTTGTTGTCTCATATTCAAAGTTTGCTGACTGAATATGTACTTGAGACTTTTGTGGTCGGTAAATAATTGGCACTTTGTACCAAAAAGATAATGCCTCCAAAGTTTTAGAGCAAATACCACTGCAGCGAGAGTGGGATAATTCTTTTCATAATCTTTCAGTTGTCTTGATGCATAGGCTATCACTTTGCCATGTTGCATCAACACACAACCGAGTCCCAATCTTGAAGCATCGCTATACACGGAGAAATCATCATCACCTTCTGGGAGTGATAAGATTGGAGCATGAGTCAAAAGATCTTTTAGAGTTGAGAAAGCTCTTTCTTGGGTTTGACCTCATTCGAACTTCACTTCTTTCCGTGTAAGACTCGTGAGAGGTACGGCTATACGAGAAAAGTCTTTAATGAATCTACGGTAATATCCTGCGAGACCCAAGAAACTGCGAATTTCGGAAGCATTACGGGGCACTTCCTAATTTTGAATGGCTTCGATTTTGATAGGATCTACGGATACACCATCACTAGAAATAACATGGCCGAGAAATTAAACTTGGCGAAGCCAAAATTCACATTTTGAGAATTTAGCATATAGTTTCTCCTTTCGAAGAAGTTCCAATGCCGCACGAATATGAATGGCATGATCAACTTCAGAGTTGGAATAGATTAGAATATCATCAATGAATACGATGACTGATTTATCGAGCATTGGGCGACATACCCGATTCATCATATCCATGAATACAACCGAAGCGTTTGTTAAACCAAACGGCATAACAAGGAATTCATAATGCCCATATCGAGTACGAAAAGCAGTCTTCAGTACATCCTGCTCGTGAACTTTCAACTGATGATAGCCAGATCTTAAATCAATTTTTGAGAAATAGCTAACACCCTGAAGCTGATCGAACAAATCGTGGATGCGAGGTAGTGGGTACTTGTTCTTGATAGTCACCTTATTCAACTCACGATAATCAATGCACATCCGCATCGATCCATCTTTCTTCTTGACAAACAGTACCGGAGCACCCTAGGGAGAGGTACTCGGTCGAATGAAACCCTTGTCAAGTAGTTCTTGCAGTTGGATCATCATTTCTTTCATCTCAGCTAGCGCAAGACGATAAGGAGTCTTTGCAATTGGAGCAGCACCAGGCACAAGGTCAATTTGGAATTCTACTTGCCTATCCGGAGGAAGGCCAGGCAAGTCATCAGGGAAAATGTCAGGATATTCATTAACAACTAGAACATCATTTATAATTTTCTTCTCCTCTTTTGAGACATCAACTGTGTAGGCCAGATAGATAGAACACCCTTTCGATATGAATTTACGAGCTTTGAGGAAAGAGATTATTTTTAAGAGTCTTTGTTCACCGTAGACATAGATAGGATTATCCCCATCAATAGGAATGCGTACTATCTTTTCATAACACAAGAGTTCTGCATGGTTCTTTGATAACCAATCCATGCCGAGAATAATATCAAAGTTGGGCAAGGAGATAGGGATCAGGTTAGCGAGAAAAGTATAGCCTTCAATTTCTATAACACAATCTCTATAGACTTTATCAGCAAGTAATGATATACTTCCCGCAGTATCTACGTGAAATGGTTGTGCGAGTACAAAGCAAGCAATTTGAAAGGAATGCGCAAATTCGTAAGACACAAAAGAATCCGAGGCACCAGAATCAAATAAGGTGTGAGCAGGTCTAGAGTTAACAAGAAATGTACCCGTCACAACATTCGGGTCCTCGCGTGCCTCCTCTGAGGTAATCTGGAATGCACGACCCCTAGCTTTTGGCACCTCCTCCTTTTTAGTTGGAGTACCCTTTGATTGTTGAACAGGGACTTGGCTTCTCACCGGTTGTTGAACAGAAGCTTGACTTCCCGTCATCTGACTAGTAATAGTAGGGCAAAAACGCTTCTTGTGGCCAATAATACCACATGCATAGCAAGTAACATCCCTTCTTGGGCAAGATGGCTTTATATGACCCTTTTCTCCGCATCCATAACAGACAATGGATTCCTTATCTGTTTTGCATTGGTCTGGATGATTCCTTCCACAAATACGACATGAAGGCAATTGCATAGAAAAAGATTGTGATCTACCGCGTCCACGAGAGTCACTTTGAGTTTGAACTTGATTACCAGGTTCAGTCCGAACGGATTGAGCTGGTAGAAAAGAAGGAACAGGAACAGTTCTTTCAGTACGTGGATGCTTCGGAGCAGTAACAGTGGCACCACGTATTTCTAAGTCATGCTCACGTCTTCGAGCATCTTCAACAGCTTTATCAAATGACAGAACTTCTCGATTGGCAACGAAATTGTGGATCTCATGTCGTAGTCCCTCCATGAATAACTGAATTTTCTCGTCTTCAGTTGGAATATACTTTGTAGCAAACCTTTCTCTTTGATTAAACTGAGTTTCATACTCATTCACAGTCATTCCTCCTTGTTTAAGCTCGAGGAATTCCTTCTCCAATCTCCTCCTCATGTCTAGAGGACAATACTTCTCTAGCAAACGAGTTTTAAACATTTCCCAGGCTAAATTCTCCTAGTCAAACCCGTTGAGAGCTTCATATGTTGCTTCCCACCAGACCAAGGCTTCTCCGATGAGCATTGCGGAAGCATACTTAGCCTTGTCTTCATTATCCACATGAGAAATACGAAACGCTTTCTCTATGTTCTAGATCCAAGTAAAAACAATGATGGGATTGAGAACACCGGAAAACTCTGTAGCACCACTACTCTTGAAATCTTAGAACGAGGGACGCTTCACCTCTCCTTTTGAAGATTCTCTAGTGGCTTTCTCTTTTCCCTTATCACCATTCTTTTTGTGTTCTTCGAGAGTCTATCGAATAACACCGGTAAGTTTACCCAAGAGTCGCTCCTCACGAGGAGATACTGGAGTATTCACTTCCTCGGGTTGAGGACCTCCACCAACCTCAGGGGTATAGCTACTAACCTGTTCAGCCATTGCTCTGCAATACGGAGTAACATTGTATTTTAGAATATTAGGGTTTAGTATTACCTAATACTTTTACTTATTTATGTCATATGGTTTGTATCCCTATACTTATAATGATTTAGTTCATATATTGAACTTCCAATAGTTTAAGTCTAAATACCAATCCGTGGAATTTAGTTCACTCAAACTACTGCTCTGATACCATGATTGAAAGACCCTAACTTTTGTATTTATGAAAGACCCAAATTTCATTCTCGACAATATAGTTACTCCAAAACATGCTACTTGCATATTCATAAAAACAATATTTTACATTGATAAAGAGATTACAAACTACTGGATACAAACCGAATATTTTAAAGTGTTATATATTACATAACTTCCCAGGATTCTATAGTTTTATACATATGGGAGTGCAAAATACAATAATTTCAAACTATTCATAAGCTTCTATCGATACAATAGTTTCAAACTATTCAAAAATCTTCTACTAGTATATAACTATACTGGATGCTTATCTCCTACAATTTGTTAAACATTGAGAGGGTAAGCGGTGACGCTTAGTGAGTTCAATAATAGATACAATATAACATTATGTCATATATACTTTAATATGGCAGAAGCAAAGAGGAACAAGGAACAACAAGGGTATATGTGAATCATGTGACAAACATTCCATATCAATCATTGATTTGATTTAAAGATATACAATCAATGAGACATAACAATTTCCATGCTTGATATACATCAATAAAGCTTTGGCCCAAACGGCGCAGAAGATATACAACTTCGGATTAACATTTTGGTAGATTTCAGGCTTAAAGCCCTATCTAACCTTCTGCCAATACCATAGAATATAATTCATTCTCTTATGGAGACATGTTCTACATGGCCAGAGGCTACATACCAGTACCAACGTGAATCTAAGTCCTTTCACTGATCACATGATCAAAGGTATTTCTTTGCTATTAAAAATAGCAAATAAAAATAACTCGGGAAAATAACCTGGAATAATAACACCGAAAGGCACGTAGCACATATAACACATAACATACAATTGTTCCTATATATTAAACTCACTGTGACATAACCGGGGGCTAAAATATTAATTTGGGCAGTACTTCGGCTCTAAATATGACTTTTGTCGTTGAAAACTGGGCTCTGCGAAGGTAGAGCTTCGAAACCGAAAAGATAAATTTTTCGGGCCTCTCGGGAGTCTCGGGGCGTGTTTCAGGCTTTGGAATTAGTACCGGGGCTTCGGGGGAAGTGGAAGTAGAAGAAATATAAGTTTAGGGGTGACGAGGGGCAAATTTTAAACATTTACCCGGGAGGTCTCGCACCCCTTATATAGGGCCGAGGTTCAGATCTGAAGCGAAAGGAAGAGGGCAGGTGGCTGCGAGGCTCGGACCAGATGGCAGCTTTGGCGAGGCTCGGATGCGAGGACTCATCAGCTTCAGGCGCATCATCGGCTGGGTCTTCGGCTCGGAACAGCAGGCTCGCTGACGGTAGCCTCGGATTGGACCCAACTTCGGTCCAATGGGCAGGCTCCACGTTGGTGCGAGGGTGATCCGGAGGTGTCTCTTGCGAAAGTGTCCCAAGCTTAGTGGACCTCGGACTTGGTCCAATCAGAAGGCGACACATCAAAATCGGTCCAATCAGCAGCGAACACGTGTCCGACACGTGGAAGCCTCGCATGCGAGGGTGACTTGGCAGTACTATTCATCTGCATTGTCTGTCGGAGCAGACCAGAAGAACTTATCACAACCATCTGCATTATCTTCATTTACAATGGCTGTGAGTTCGGCTGTCTGATGTTCGGTTACTCCTGTGACCTTATACACCTGATTGGGTGTTGTTCTCACCTTTTGGTACACAACAACCTTTTCTTCTAGAATCGGGGACTTATTTTGGGACAAACGAGCAAAGTCCACAGAATTTTCAGAAATAAGATTTTTGTGGTTTTCGGGTTCGCTCTTGACAAACTCAGAACAGTCAACTTCATCCTCTACAGAAATTTCACTCATATCATCGTCCTCATTAAGCTCAGATGCATTTTCAACATCAATTTTGGTTTATGAGCTCAAGTTGGCATTCAATGAGTCAAACTTTTGTATAGTTTCGGTCCTTAGTTTCAGTTTATCGTTTTCATCCAAAAGATTTTTCAGCATGTCCTTATGGTCCTTGGATTTTATAAAAGATTCAATTTTGTCCCGACCATACATATAAGTCGGATTCACATCATCAGACGAAACTACACTTTCGCAATTATATGCTTCAGTGTCTATTTCATCCTCCTTAAACTCAAGGAAGGGCAAAATCATGCGATGAATTTTCTGTCCTATTTCACAGTTAAGATGAAGCTGAGTGATGTTAGAATAAAGACGCTTAGCAATCAAACAAAACACATTTCTTTGTTTCAATAGTTTTAAATTGTCTCTTTGTAAATAAATGTTTTTGTCTTTGGATTTGATAAACTCCGACTCCTTCAGCTCTATCCACATCCTCCATTCCTCACTCTTTGAAGACACCCTGCTTATTTGGTCAGTTAGGTTAGAATTGGTGACCCGTGTTTGAGTTAAACTGCTGTCTAGATATGAGATTCTTGTATTTACACTTTTTAATTCTTTTTTCATATGAATTTTGTGGGACTTTGAATGAAACAAAAATGGATTGTACCTTCTTGATCAATTCATCAAGCTCATTAAACTGCACGCTGAGAGGTTTTGCTGTGAAGCACAAGTCCTCTCGCTCATTCGTGTCTTCATTCCCACCGTCTGTGTTGTATCCCCTCATTTGAGATACATCCGTCACCATCAAGCATTTCCCACTACTTTCTTCACCTCTTGCCACATAAGCCTTTCCATGAGATGGCTTCCTGACTTCATCATCCTCTGAGTCGGTTGACCAGACCTGCACGCCACCGAACTCATCATCCGCTGCCGAACCCTGCACAATTAAAGCATTCATTGAAGGGTTAGCAGTAGTTTTCTTTCTCTTGATCTCTTCAAGCCTTTTCATCAACACAGCCTCTTCATCATTTTCTCCATCCTTCTCTGCCATTTTCTTTAGGACACAGTCTTTGGCATAGTGGTTCTTTCCTCCACAGTAGTAGCAGTTCACACCAGAATCCCCTTCGACTTTCGGCTCTTTCTTTGGTTCTTCTGCCTTCGGTTCCTCCCTCACCTTTTCAGAACTATAACTTCCCTGCCAATTTCGGTTCTTATTGGTAGGAAACCTTTTCTTAATAAACCTCTTTGGATTTGACACCGTCATTGCATAATCATCAGAGGTAAGGTCATAGTCTTCTAAGTTAAGGTCTTCATCTTCTACCACACATTTGCTTTTAGACAGAAGGGCCAAGGATCCCAAGCTTGAGACCACATTTTTCTCCTGCAAGACAATCTTTTCTTGGGATTTCAAAATCCCTACCAGCTTTGCCAATGAATAAGATTTGAATTGCTCATGAGCTTTAACAGTTGGCACAACCGCTCTCCACTCAGATCTAAGACCATTCAAAAACGTAACTTTTTGTTCAATCAACTTCCTTTCTATATCGTGTTTGATCATCTTACTAAGAAGATGATTGAAGCGATCGAACGTCTGAGTAACAATTTCCTCGGAATTTTGCTTGAATCCGCCAAACTCAGACAAAAGTAAGGTCTGAATGGAATGTTCCAGATCTTCGTCTGTGGAATATAGTTCTCGCAGCCAATCCCATATTTCTTTAGCGGTGTTGCATGAACTCACTAGCCTGAATGTATCGGATTGAAGAGCGAATCGAATCAGTCTCAATGCTTTAATATTGCACTGAAACTTATCCTTTTCGTCTTGAGCAATATCTTTTACGTCCTTTAACAGATCATTATACTCTTTCTGAGTTTTAATGATTTTTGATGTTGCTAAATGAGCAAATGGTCCAGATACGATTGCTTCCCAAATAAGATAACCATTGTCTTCAGATCCGATGACATAATCTTCGAAGTAATGTGCCCAAACTTCGTAATCCTAGGTGTAAAGAATAGGAATCTTCGTTGTTGATCCAATGCTGTTTGAGATGTTGATGGGATTTGATTGTGACTCGTCCATGCTTGATCGTTTAACCTGTTTGAAAGATCAGACTTGTAATGAATAATATTAGGGCAAAACAAATAAATGCTGAGTTACGTCAATTATGGAATGACAGCTCAATAAATATTAGTTAATGCGGAATAACCCTAATCGCAAACTCTTTCACAGAAAAGATGTGTATGAATTACACAGCCTCCTGCTCCGATACCAATTGATAAGTTATAAAACAAACTTGATGATCGATTAGATCTATGTAACAGGTAAGCGGTGAATATAAAAATAGTAAATAACCCAAGTATGAATCAAGATGTGTCGAATGATTAGATTACTCAATCCTCAGCAGAGCTCGACTAAGAACTTCCGTTGTAGATGATACTTAGGGTTACAAAACAAGAACGATAAACTTGCTGAATAATAAATCTCTGATCGTACTTTTTCTATCTTCTATTATTATATTCTAGGATGCATGCAAGCACCTATATATACTAAACCCTACAAAACTCACGGATCGACAGGCCCATACCGGAGATACATATTAGACTAACAATCGAGCCCAATAGACGCAACACAAAATACAAAACACGACCCAACAGGGAGTCTCGGGGCGTGTTTCGGGCTTTGGAATTAGTATCGGGGCTTCGGGGGAAGTGGAAGTAGAAGAAATATAAGTTTAGGGGTGAAAAGGGGCAAATTTCAAACATTTACCCGGGAGGTTTCGCACCCCTTATATAGGGCCGAGGTTCGGATCCGAAGCGAAGGGAAGAGGGCAAGTGGCTGCAAGGCTCGGACCAGATGGCAGCTTCGGCGAGTCTCGGATGCGAGGAGTCATCAGCTTCAGGCGCGTCATCGGCTGGGTCTTCGGCTCGGAACAGCAGGCTCGCTGACGGCAGCCTCGGATTGGACCCAACTTCGGTCCAATGGGCAGGCTCCACGTTGGTGCGAGGGTGATCCGGGGGTGTCTCTTGCGAAGGTGTCCCAAGCTTAGTGGACCTCGGACTTGGTCCAATCAGAAGGCGACACAGCAACCTCGGTCCAATCAGCAGCGAACACGTGTCCGACACGTGGAAGCCTCGCATGCGAGGGTGACGTGGTAGTACTATTCATGCAAATTTTCTCGAAAAATATGCCAAATCTTGTAAAATTCATAACTTTCGCATACGAGCTCCGTTTTTGACGTTCTTTATATGCACGCGAAGCTAAAATTATGCTCTACAACTTTCGTTTAGACTTTGTCGGCTAATTTTTAATTTAGTTTTAATATTATTATTTTTAACAGACCGGGACAGGAAAATCCGTTAAAAATTCATAACTTCTTCATCCGATGTCCGTTTTCGTCAGACTTTTTACCGTTGTATTACAAATGACGAGACCTTCAATTCTCGTTTAGGTTGTGTCAGCTAAAAATCACTCGATCTAAAATTCGAGTTTTTAGTTGTCTACAGCTAAGCTGAAACTTCGAAAAATCATAACTTACTCATACGAAGTCAGATTTTGGCGTTCTTTATATGAAAGTTGATTATTTTTAGGAGTTCTACAATTTTCATTTACATCACTAAGGCTAAAAATTAGTTTATCGAAAACTAAATTTTTACGCGACAAAGTATTTTTTGGATTTATCACGGATCTTCGTTTGGTCATAACTTCTTCGTTATAACTCGGATTTCGACGACGTTTTCGCCTAAATGTTTCTAATGAGATTTTCTACAACTTTCAATAATAAAATTTTACTTATTCCAAATTTTATATTTTCTCTATATTTCACTATTTGACTTTTAATTGGAATCTCATAAGACTTCCAACATTTTTTGAGTGATTTTAAACATAGTTTTACTTTATTGTAGTAAAAACTATCTGTTAGAACTCAACATTCAAATTCACTTAATATTTCATAATATTATTTACTTAAAACACGATTTCAAAACGTGTATGTTACAGTTTTTCCTTTATTTTTCACCCTAAAAATATATTCATTCTTCGTATATATAGATTGTCTAAATACACCCTTCTATTAATTTGATATTAACAAATATATTTTTTTAAACTTCAAATCTAACCTACTTTTAAACTACACCTTAAATCCGCATATGTCCACCACCAGACTTTAAGAAATACACTCTTTTATTAATTTGGTTTTAACAAATATTTTTTTTTCATTATAATAATATTAAATAAATAAAACTATATTTATAATACACTTATAAATAAATATGTTAATGTGTTTCATGATTTTAATATGTATTTAATTTTTTATATGAAATCGATAACTAAAAATAAATTTTATATTTATGATTAATTAATATAATTTATTATATAACAAAATATTATATTTAAATTAAATCTAATAGATAAAATAAACTATAAATGTTTAAATATATAAAAAAGAGACTAAGACCAACAACTGAAACTCCATCCCCGTATTTGGGGAAGTGAATAGTATTACTCCATATATGGGGTAATAGTATTCATATATCCAAATATAGAGAAAGAAATGGCATAGGATTTGAGAACAATCAGGAGGAAATGGAGATAAAAATGACATTTGAGAGTGGATTGGAGATGTTCTTAGACCATTGAGTGTGGGTAATGTCGTGGCTAGTTATTGTCGATGTGTTTGCACTTAACGTCGTGAACACGGGGGAACACCCCCCCCCCCCCCCGGTTATGTAATGCTCTGTGGTGGTGGTATGAGACACAATATGTGTTTCTTTACTATTTCTTCCCTTTGTTTTCTTCTTTCTTAATGTCGTTTTCATGGGAAAACATCATCCCCATCCATGACGTTGTGGAGAAGATTAAAATTCATACTGGCGTGGCCAAGGATGGACGCAGGAATTGATAGTAGGGGTTGCCAAAAAAATATTCCGGTCAAACATAATTTAAAACTGAAAAATAATTCATTACGTCTAATACAAAAAACGATTCATTACATAAAAAGTTAAAACATAACTATTTACTACAATTTAAATTTGTCCTCTTTGTGCGGACATCTTTTAAAACTGCTTCATTACTTTTTCATTCTCATCTTTCACAAGTGTTTCAGTCTCAACATTGCAAAGTAACGTGCCATTCAAAAAGCCATTGCCAATTTTGTTACGCAAGTCAGTCTTCAAAAGCTTCATCTTCGAAAAACATATTTCTATATTTGCGGTCGCTACGGGTAAAATTAAAGCCAACTTCAAAAGCTTATAAACCAAAGGATAAGACCGATGTTTCCTTGTACTAACCATCAAATGAGAAAGCTCGAAAATTCCTTTCAAAGTGGTAAAACGCTCATCTTTAATGCAAGAGTGATAAAAATCTCAAGTTGTCCTTCAAGGTCTATCAAATCCGAATCATCAAAGTCATATTTGTACAACTTAGCCAACTTCAACAACTTTGATTTGTCAAATTGTGCAAATGAATCACAAGTGCTCAAAGCACCCATGTATTCTAGTAACTGGGTGCTTGTTTCACTAAATCGATCTCGATATTCTGTAAGTTCCATATCCCTCACCGTGTTGAAGATTTCAACCTCAAAATGAAATCTACTGGTCTTTGTGGTCGTACGGTTTCTCACACCAACATTAAAATCCTCCATTTCCAAAGTAGCAATATTGTGTGTTTGACAAAAAGAGGATACATTTGGCAAAATACTAGCAAACCCCATGTCTCTTAAAGATTGCAATGCGTCCATTGTCCCTCTAACCATCGAAGTTGCTTCAAAAATGTCTAGATCTTTTTTTAAGTTGCTTTGATAATGTACTAGTGAGGCGAAAATGTCATACATCATATATAAGTAAAACACGAACTCATAAGATTTAAAATATGCAAAAATTCTTGACGCTTGTTGACGGTTTGCCAATGAACCTCCATCTACTTTCACAAATTCTAAAACTACAAGAACATTCGCAAACAACTTCATTAAACTTGTGAGTGTTGAAATGTGAACCCCATCTAGTATCTCCCACTCGAACAAGTGTAGTCTCTTGATTTAACCCTCTCCCGGTTTCAAGTTCAGCACCACACAAGCCTTTTTGCAACCTTTCTATTGCTTGTTCCCGTGGTAAGTCTTTTCTTTTACACGAGGCACAACCAACATTAACAACCAACAAAATTTGTTACAACCGATTATTTCGGGTTAATGAAAGTCAAAGGAAGTCAAATAAAAGTCAAATGTCATAACAAAAATCAAATAATTAAAATTTAATAATAAATTATACCCCATTTTTGTGTATTTGGTTTATGGAATTGAATCCCACTAAAAACCGAATCGCTATTTGTAAATCAAATTAGGACCGAAAACACCCTAACCGAAATCAACATGTGAGGACCCCATCTTCCGAGCCGAAAACCTACCCTCTTGCACTGAAATCCCTCCTAGACCGCAAACTCCTAGACCGAGAACCCCTTATGACCGAAATCAAGTTGGTTTCGGTGGAATCTTGACTGATATGTCTTACTTTATTAGGTGGCACACCTTCAAAAGAGATAAAATACACTTCCCAACGTAAACATCTCATCACTTTTATCCCATATTAATAAGCCAAAACTGAAAACACGCTTCATTTCTCACATTTCCACTATGAAAACTCCTCATTTTACTCTCAAAAATCATCCGTAAACACCATATATTCATAAGTTTTGCCCATATTATCTTCAAATCTTCATAATTCTCAAGAATAGCTTCAAATATTCATCCAAATCTCCCAGGAAGAACAAACACTTTAATTAATTCTTAGGAACTTATTTGGTAGGTTTACTTACATCACTTGATTCTAAATAACACTTTATTAATAGTTTATCTAATCTATACACGATATCATGTGTTAAAATAAATTAGGATACAATTATTTTCACATGTTCTAACGCGAAGAACATCGCCACTCACACTGTTACCCAGCCAATAACACATCCAAGGTGAGTTCATACCCCTACGTTTTCACGATTTTTCCATGTTGGGGGGGGGGGGATACAAGTAAAATACAACGAATCTTGTGTTTAATTAAAACTATTTCAAACTGTTTCAACTGTTTTTTTTACTAATATATATATATATATATATATATATATATATATATATATATATATATATATAGAGAGAGAGAGAGAGCTAGGTTCATTTGTTTAAACTAAGTATTGTGTTATCGTATGCATATGTGGGCCAATCAAAATTAAATAAAAAATTAAACAAATAAATAAATAAATAAGGGTAATTTAGTAATTTGTTTAATAACTTCCAAAAATAATTCCTATTAAATCTCATTCCCCACTTTATATAAAAACCGATTTCTGAAAACCCTAAATTGATCCCCTCATTAAACCGTTCTAGTTCTCCAAAGGATGAGCCACTGTTCATTGCAGCTATAGACCGAGGGAAGCGGCATCTCCGGTGGCGAGATGCGATGGATGTCCGGAGAAGAAGAAGATCACGACGTGGTGGTGATTTACGCGAAAATCGAAAATAAATGAAATGTCAGGTGAGATGCAGCAAGCGATGCGTGGTAGAAAACCATAATTGTAATTCTCTATCTGATTTTTTTCTTGAACATTTTTAGAATTTATTAGATTTAATTGATTTGGTTTGGGGTTTGTTGATTGACATTGCGATTAGATACGAGAAGTACTGTGGCGTTAGATGGACTGGATGTCTAGGTGAAAGGCTGTGTGATGATCTTTCCTCTCAGAATTCCAAGACCTTTTCGATGGCCCTACTCTTCCCTCTTGGAGCTCCGACGAGTTCTGCCCTTTTTTTCGTCGTCTTCTCGAGTTTAAGTTTTGGTAATTACTGTTTCTACTCTAAATTCAATTTTATAATTCTTGATTTCAATTGCAATATTAACTCAACGATCAACTGATTTAGTTACTTTAGATTTAGATATTAGATCAAATAGGATCACGTAATGAATTTAGGGATCAACAACCCAACAACACACGCAAATTGACAGAAAGATGAACTGGACTGTTGATTTGCAACATAATCTAGGGTTAGCAATCAGGATGTCTGTGTTGTTAATTAATAACCAATTAACCATCATTCTTCAAATCCACCAGTTAAATAATTCTGTTACTGTTGATAATACTGATTTAATTACTCAATTGTACTTGATAAAATATCTGTTACATCTCAAGCAAGTTGCTGAATATGTACAATACACCAATATTATGCAGATACAAATGACCTTCTTCTTAAAAAGCTAACCCCGTTACCCAACATTCCAGTCTTTTTTGTTAAGCCTTAACAATGAAATCACCTGATGCCAATCTTCTTTTCATTGATGACAGGTACTCAATAACAAAAGCCTTCTGCATTGCTTTCAGTTTCATCAGATTGGTGGTTATAAATCTTGGGTTTGTGATTGGTCCTCTCTTACATCCAACTCTCAACACTACTTCTGAGTGGGTTATGGGATTGATTGTAACTAGTAATTGTCACCTACAACTAAAAATCAATTCATCGGATTTGTATAATTAATTTAGTGCATGCTCAAATCTTTATAATATGTAGGAAAGGAAATATTTCCAGATGGAATTTATAGACTTGTTGATGTGAGAGATGCAATATCATTCTCATTAAATTGTTTTTTACTTTGGATATGTTTCCACAGAATCAACTGATGCTTGAAGAATGGACCATGAAATTGAGAGTGATTCTTAGCAACATTATTTTTTTAGAATGTATTAGTGTCTTTGTTAGATTTTGATATTTTTTTTCCCTATTTGAAAGTTTTTTTTAGTTTTATTCTTTAACAATAAATGTAATTCTTAACAATTGTTACCCGTATTCTATAAGAATTAATGTAATTTTTGTTTTTATTATTCAACTAATGGTTCAAGGATTTGTTATTCTCCAAGAAGTTTTTAAAGTTATGAGCAAGAAATACGTTCAAAAAATATTTTTATTATTTTATACTTCAAGAATATTTTTATTTTTGATAAACATATTCTGTCAGAATATCCGAGAATTATTATCACTACAATCAGATTTTTAAACTTACTAGAATCTATTATCCCTTAAAATATTTAATTTTCCTTTTTTAAATTTATGTTAATTGACTAAAATACCCTTAAAATGAAATTAGATGGTATTTTCTAATTATCTTAAATTTAATAATATGTATTATTCACTTTCTTAAAATAAGTAAAATTGATTGGTCCACATTTATGCATACAATAACACAATAATTTCTTTGAATAAAATAACCTAAGCATATATATATATATATATATATATATATATATATATATATATATATATATATATATATATATATATATATATATATATAAGATTCTAGAGGCTTAGAATTGGTGATTTCGTCTTAACTCATGTTCCTTGTTTAGTTATGGGCTTAGGATAGAATCACTTATTCGACTGTCTTTTCAATCTTAATTATATGACTTATATATATATATATATATATATATATATATATATATATATATATATATATATAAATTTATTTCATTAAAACTTTAACACTTTTGTAAAATGTTGAGCAAAAGGAAATTTTCACAAATATTTTATTATCGTTTATACAAAAATGTTAAACTACATAAAACATCTTTATTTCAGATTCAAGAACATAAATATACAAAGTTGTTAAAATACAAAGGTTTTTATTTCAATAGATGAGACACTATAAACTATAATAGGTATAGTTTATGGAACATACATATCATTTTACTAGTCAGGGATTCAATACAAAAATAATTATATAAAAGTATAATTATTTACAGTATGAAAGAAGACATACATACGGTTATTCATTACAAAATGGCTTTTCATTATTCTACATGTAACCGTCAATATAGCTTTGTGAGTTGCATCTTTAAGTACTTATCCAAGTACTAGTGAAAGTCCTGAATTATAACCAGAGTCTCCTAGAGGGAGAGCATGACACTTGTGTATAGATCTTTACGAGACTGAAAATCCCGCATCTAAACTGTTAGCTATAGTTAGACCGGCAGGTCTGGGTTGACAAATGCCGTACCATTTTTCGACGCCTGAAGAACGTCGTATCAGGCCATCTTAGGTTATCAAGCATGGTTATAATAACTCACAATTTGGTATTAACAATACGTTTAGTGTATGAATACATAAATAACTTCAAATAGTTTTATTTAATAATAAAACTATAATACAACTTGTAGTACAGTTGGTAGTTCCAAGTACATACATTCAAAGGGTTTCATACAAGTACAATTACAGAACACTATTTTCCATTACAACAAAACTTACATTTCAGGGAACATTCATTTTCATATGGTTTTATTCAATAATAAAACTACATTATACTATTTCAGAGTACAACAACATTTATACGTTTTCGGTCTTTGGGTATTTTAGACTACATTACATTTAACAGAAAATATTGGATTTTCTAGAGGAACACACTAACATTTTCAAGGAACAAATGACAGATTTCTAATACAAAAATGCTTATGAACTCACCAACTTAATTGTTGACACTCTTTTCAAAACCACTTGTATTCTCAAGAATTCAGTAGACAGGTGTCCACACAAGTTTCAAGAATATGGAGTATCATGTTGTCATGTCTTTTAGTCTTGTTATATACTTTTGGTATCAAGTATACAATGATATGAACACAAATGTAAAAACATATGCATTATCATTATGATGGTTGTTGTTGCTTTGATTGTTATTATTCAATTGTTATGATATTGTACATGACGTCATCCGCCCCCGAACGTTTTCGCCGTTCTTGTTTGGTGGTGTGACAAATTGGTATCAGAGCATTGTTTATAGTGAACTAAGTATATCAAAACACATAAGATATACAACTATAAAACAATGGGGCTAAAACACTCTGACCAAGAAGTATACTTTTAAAATATAATAATACTTTTATAAAAGTATACATACATGCATACATACCAGAACCAGTATCATAGCAAGAACCATATAAAATTATTTTTAGATAAGTTGAATGTTGTGGTTAAACCCGGATAGTCATGTAATAATATATGAGATAAATATAGTCTGAACAACTATATTTATTCAAGATACGACTAACATGTGTTTGGGAATGATCGTGGTGTTGCAACGAGTCTAAAACTTACCAACTCTATATAAAAGAGCAACTCTAGAACCATACATAAAGTTAAAATACTTTAGGAGTATTTTATGACACTATAGCACAAGAACAACAATATTTAGGCCTCGATAGTTATTTAAACTAATAATCAAGAAGGGCCTTTTTTACTAGAATCAATCATGTGGAAACAAAGGACCGTTGCTGGTAGATCTATAATTGCTAAATGTATACGTTAGGGTTATATATAACTAAAATTTTATAGACTTAGAATTTGTGATTTCGCTTTACTTCATGTTCCATTTTTGGTTCTGGTCTTAGAGTGGGATCACTTATTCGAATGTCTATTTGATCTTAGTTATATACAACTTGTATATACTATGTGATTATAGGAGGACCCGGTATGGGTCACACTATACAAATTCATTAGAAGTGTTACTATAAATGTCATAAATTGGAATTGTCATTGTTTACTTATTTTAGTAGATTTCTATTGTAAATTGCTTAATAGTACTATAAAAGTAAGGATATGATGCGTTTAGAACTAAGATATATCTTGTTCAATATCACCTTACTCATGACCACTATAGAGGACTTATCATCACTTCCTCTTTAAACCTCATAACAGAAAGATGCCACCAAATAAGTCAAACAAGAACAAAAACAACGCACCACCAACACCACCGCTACCACCACAATATGACCCTGCTGTTTTCCAGGCTGCTATAACAGCCGTCGTGGCAGCCGCCATAACTCAAATCAACGCAAGTAGTGCCAGTGGGGAAGATAGCGGTGCTAATAATTCTAACCACGGAGAGAGCCACAGACACACAATGGAGTGTTCCTAGAAAGATTTCACAAATGGCAAACCGAAATCTTTTAATGGAAGCGGGGGAGTCATTTCCCTAACACAGTGATTCGAGAAAATAAAGTTAGCTTTCAAGATTTACGCATGCCCAGAAGGGAGAAAAGTAGAGTTTGCTGCCTATATTTTCTGTAACACGGCCCTTACATGGTGAAATGGCCATGTTAAGTCATTGACCCTCATAGTGGCTAAATCTATGGGATATAATTAGTGTTTATACAACTAATCATGCAAGAAAACCACCCTAGGAACTAGGAAACAGTTAGATTGAATAGTTAGAAGTACCAAGGATTGCTTAAAATGGGTTTATGGCCACACTAGTGTGTGTACGGCCAAGCGGTGTACAACCACATGTGTGTACGTCCATGGAGTGTATGACCGTACACTCCTTGAAGAACATGCCAAAAAGGTGGTCTAAGGCTCTTTCTACCATCCTCTAAGTGTCCATGATCTTATGTTGGAATATAACATGAGTTTGAGGCCAAACATGCACTAAACAAGGGGTGTACAACCATATGAAGGGTGTACGGCCGTACACTCTTTGTGTTCATGCATTATATGATGTTTTCAGACTAGAAAAGAAGTGATTCCCAAGCCTAACTAGAAGATAGAAGAGAAATGATGAGAATAAATCTTAGATCGATTAGATCTTTCACAGGTATGAATATGAAAATCAAACAAGACAAACACAATAATGATAAGAACACTGAATAGAATCAAAGATGTGCTTATGATTTAAATAAAGTCACGCCTCAGCAGAGCTCGATGAATAACTTCCACTATAGAGGCGAGCTAGGGTTTACAAAACTCAATGAGAAAATAATGAAAGCGTTAACCACAAAGACTGCATGCATGCAACTTATATACTAAACCCTAAAACAAAATATGCACGGTTGGACAGGCCCAATATCGACAATCAAAACTGGGCTAAGGACCGAGCCCAAGAGGCAACCTAATAATCCCAAAAATCTCCCCCTTTGCATCAAATGAGGCGAGAGATTATTTCTTTTGTATAGGCTTCACAATCTTTACCACCTTGAACAACTGAGGGATTATTGCAAGAATTATCTGCCGAAACTGGATATACCACCTTAGCATATCAGTGAACAACTTCTTGTCAGCTGCAGTGTTCTGACAACACCTCTGAATAATCTCCAAAATATGCTCCAAGCAAGCTATTGAGAATAGGTGTTTGTCAACGAGAGCGAACAGGAATTTCTGACCTTCGCCTCTGACGAACATTACTGTATGGTACTTTGAATCAATCTTGCCCTTGACCATTGTATTGACATTGCCAGCTCTGCCCATAGTTTTGATCATGGTTCGCTTGTGAATGGCAGAGGCAATCTCTTAGTCCATCTTCGCTACCTCGTGAATGTAGCACACAAGCATTCGCTTGACATGGTCAATTATCGGCTGACACTCCTGAGGATTTGACAATAAGATATTGTTGAGGAGTATCCAGTCGTGGGGATTGAGATTCGGTAGATCAGCAAGGGTGAAGTTGTGAACTAAGCCTTCGGTTCCTCGAGTCACTTTGAATTTAACATTTATAAACTTCCCCGTTGAGTAGGGCTTCAAAACCTTGACTGTTGTAATTTTCTTCGAACTCCAGGTCAAGTACTGGGGTTGAGCGATTTCTAAGTAGAAATCCAACAGATCCCTATCCACCTTCGGGTCTGGAGAAGGAATGCCAACAGCTGAATTAAAGCAGTGAAAGATGAATGCCTTTTGCGTGATTGACATATCAAACTGTGCATCCTTGGAGTTGTCAAGCCCAAATGACATTACAGGCTCAAGCCAAAGAATACTTGGCTCATCGATGACACATCTTTGAAGCGAATCCAGATTCCAGATAGGAAAAATGGACTTCTTCTTTTCTAGGAGATCCATCTCCTTTCGCTTTTGCTCAAGTTCAGCCTGTTGTTTCTTGAACTTTTCTGCTAGCTCTTTATTAGAGGATTTTGTCTTCTGAAAAGGGTTTTTGGGATTCTCAGCATAGACATCATCTTCATTATCAGTGTCATCCTCCCCAATCTTCTTCTTCTTCTTGTCTTTATTACTGACCGAAGCTTTATTACCCTTCGGTTCAGGAGGAGGTTGAGTTTGCTTTTCTCCCCCTTGTTTCGGTTGGACACCAGTCACCGGAACACCCTCAATACGACTAAGGATGTCCAATGTTGGTTTGAGCTTGTCAGCCAGATGTCGCCTGATAGTGATGGTGATGATAGGATCATGGGCTTCAAGGAGATGAAGGAGGATGGAGTGAACATCAACAATAGAGCTTCGAATAACCTCCCTCTCGGACTTCAAGTAATTGAGTTCAGTTGTGGCAATGCGAAGCATGAGATTCTGCATCTTCAGCTAAGAGGTTCGCCTGTCAAGCTCATCCATGATACGATTCTCTACAGCTAACTCAGCCTCCAGTTGAGTCAATCGATCATTGACATTAGCATGCAAAGTCTCATTAGCAGCTTCGATCGCTTGGCGTGCAGCTTCAAGGTTGGATCATTCAGATTGAAGAGAACGTTGAAGACTATCCACCGAAGCATTGACTGTTTGGGCATTCTTCTTAGCTTCTGCTTGCAAAGAATCTAGAAATAGATGAGCTTCAGAAACTAGTTTATCGACTTTTGCGGTCGCTTCCTTGCACTCCTTGGTAGAAGCCTCAACAGCAAGAGAGGCTTGCTGGCATTGAGAATTGGAGGCTTCAATGGCTTTAGCTGCAGCAAAGAGCGAGGCACTGTGTTCTTGAAAAACAGTTGAGAATAAAGCCTTTAATGCAGCTTCAGAGTAAGCCCTAGAGGAAGAAGAGGAGAGCAATTGATCGAGTTTTTCATGTACTGCTTTGAGATGACGCTTGGTCACAGGCTCATCATCATCTTCATCACTCTGTACACGGTAAGGACTAAAATAAGTGGAATCAAATTCCAAGTCCTCACCACCTAGAACTGGGGTGGTTTTTGTCGATGGAGTAGGAGATAAGGGTTTTGTAGTAGTCGGAGGTTCGGTTGTAACAGCTGGAGTGGGAGCTGTAGAATGAGCCCATGTGGTAGTAGTGGTGGTAGTAGTGTCTGTGAATATGGGAGTAGGGATGGGTATAGTGGCGGATGGTTGTGTAGTGGGGATGGGGAAAATGGGAGGGATGGATACTGGGATTGATACAGGTGGAGGAGAAGGAGGTGGAGAGCAAACCGAACCTTCTGGGGTAGGGGACCGAGGCGGGGTATCACCTCGACCCGAAGCCTCATCTTCAGAGCTTTCGCTCTCGGAGTCTGAAGGAGGAGCAAACTTATGTTTTGGAGGAACATACTCTGAGTTAGAATCACTGGAAGATTGGAGTATAAGCCTCCTAGCAGGCTTCTTCTGCTTCTTTGGTTGAGGCTGTGATGGAGCAACCTTGTCAGACTTTCACTTCTTAGGGGTTTGCCTCTTGGTTGGTTTAGAAACCTGTGCCTCCTTTTGGGTTTCAGTTTTCTTGCCCCTTTTTGCTGGCTTATCAGCCTCTTCAATGGAGCAAACCATGGATGGCGTAAGCTCCCTCGGACCGGAAGACAGATTCTTCCTGTATTGTTGCAAAACATTACTTGCTGCAGAGACACGAGCGAGCATGGTTTCAGGAACAGATCGAATGAAGGTGTACTTGGTGAGATCTGTGAAGATAATCTTGGTTGTGTGAAAAGTAGCGATGGAGGATAGAAGAGAATCCGCCATGATTGGAATGTGAAGACGATCCATTGCCTAGTTGGTGATGATTGAGCAATATCGCCCACAGGAGATCTCAGAGTGCTTGGATGAAGAGACCAAGCTTTGTACCAGTTGCTGCCAGATAATAGTTCCATAATCCAAATCGATCCCATGGTACAGTCCATATAGCACAGTCATAAAAGACTTGCTCGCCCCATTTGAGCCGGCGCTGCGTTCAGATAGTTCTTTGAACAACAAAGTGAAAAAGGCCATTCCATTGAGGAGGAAGGCAGGACTTTTTGAACTTGGTTATTGTGGTGAGGATTTCAGTATACCCCATCTGATAAAACATAAAAAATAGTTGACCAGTGGTGATGGATTCAGGGTTTACCAGAGTTTGTTCTTGAGAAATTCCAATTAGGGCACATAAGTGGTGCTTGGAGACGGAGGTCTTCTCATTGTGGATTTCAAAGTGAATCCTTTCATGAATCATGTCGTAGTAAGCAGTGGAGTAGACAAGTGAATGGCAGGACATTGGAACAACCTCGACTCTGGTCAGAGCATCAACCAAAGGTGAGTATTTGAGACACTCGACCACATACAACATGTAGGGTTCATAGACAAAGGGGGTTAGATTGATGATCATGTTTTGTTGAGGTTTGATCGTGAGGAGGGTTTGGCGAACAGAGGTGTCATGAACTGTGGAAGAGTCTGCCATTGTTGAAGCTTGGAGAAGATGATGAACAGTGAGAGAAATCGCCTTTGTTCTTTGAGAGAGTTTTGTAAATGATAAAAGGATAAAGATTACCATTCGAAATCTTTTTATACGTACAAAGAGGAGAGAGAAAAATATGGCTGAGATCTATGATTATTTCAAAAATAGCGCTTGAGTTGAAGGATGAACAGTTGGCATACCGATGATGACGCAGGAAAGAGAAAGGACGTTTCCTTTTTGCACGCCATTCCATAAAATTCGCTTTTTCAAATCGCCAAACCGATTAGATAACCGTTGAGTCAGCTTTCACTTTATCCCAATCGTCACTCCAAAATGCATTTGAATCGCCTTTGTTCTTTGTGCTTTATTGAACAGCCTTAAAAGAACCAGAGTGTGGAAAATTAAAAAATTTCGTGCATAGGGTGTAAAAGATAAAGAAATAAAGCAAAATTTTTGGGATAATTTGTGATGTCTCAAAGAGACATAAAACGACTGAATCTGGGCACGAATCACTTCCTTCAAAGTCAAGAGAGACATTAAAGTGCTTGTTTGGTTTCCCATTAAATAATGATCAATAACTTTTTAAGAAGTATTGAAAGGCATCTTTTCAAAAGTTATAAGGGGAGGCTTTCGCTTCAATTCATAATTTCGATACTTGACATAAGACCGAAACGGAACAAGTACTTGTGAGATCAATGTGATATGTTGAACAAGTAGGTAGGATGTCTTGTATAGTGACAAAAGAAATTATAGAAATCTCAAAAACAAAAATAAATTGGATCTTTAGGGGAAGAAAAACCTTTCTTTTAGACAAATTCATAATGGATCACTCAAAAATAAAAAGAGATTTCAGTAGGTAACAAGTAAGATCTTGAATATGATAATTCACCGTCAATTCATTGTTGGTGTTGAGTTGTGGGTTTCACTTAGCACATAGTGGCATGAAACTAAGATCATTAACATAGATTTTGTATAACCATAAACCTCAGTGGTAAATGCTGAGAGTCTCAAGGGTTATATTGGTGAAAGGAAGTATAATGGAGAAAAATGAGGGAGATGGTATAAGAAGCGAATGTACCTCTGCTATAGAAAAGAAGGACCAAGCAGAAAACTCTAAACTCAATATGAGTAGAGTAAGGTAGCTCATGATTAGAGTGAATATTGCAACCTAGCTTGGGAAAACATGATTTGTATATATCATGTTATTAAGGCTTCACTCAAAATCTTTTGAGGCTTTAGTCAACATACAACAGCATGCTTCTAGGGACACCTAACTAATTGATAAAATAAAAGAAATATACCTGCTGTAGCTTCACCATCGAGAATTACACTTATACAAAGAAAAACATTAGATAAAAAAAATAATAAAAAATATTTTTGTATTTTGTGAGGGTTGTTCAATTGAACGAAAGAGAAAAATATTTTGGATTTTATGAATAAAAAGAAGTATTTAAAAGAGTGTACAAAAGAATACAGTCAAAATGCCTTGGTAACCAAAAGAAGAGAACGAGTTCAGAAGGACCGAACCCGAAATAGACCGAGTGTTCGGTTCATTTCGGTTCTTGGTCGAGCCGAACCCGAAATAGACCGAACCCGAAATAGACCGAGCGTTCGGTTCATTTCGGTTCGCTCTATTTTGCTTCTTACCTTTATTGAAGCGAAGGCGATTTTGGAACTGATTCTGCTTCCATCATTCCTAGGCCTTGTAGAATCTTGTTGAAGCTTGCTTCAGGTAAAGCCTTAGTGAATATATCTGCCAGTTGATCAGTTGTTCTGACGAAATGGATTTCTACGTTGTCATCTTTGACGTGATCTTTGATAAAGTGATCCCTCAGTGCTATATGCTTAGTCTTCGAGTGTTGCACTGGGTTGTGACAAATCCTAATTGCGCTTTCTGAGTCGCAATATAGTGGGATTTTTTTTATGTTTAGCCCGTAATCCTTAAGCTGACTTTGTATCCATACCACTTGAGATGTTCATGATGCTGCAACGATGTATTCAGCTTCTATAATGGAGAGAGAGAGAGAGAGAGAGAGAGACAAGTTTGTTTCTTCGATTTCCATCTAACCAATTTACCATCTAGAAATTGGCATCCTCCAGTGGTGCTTTTACGATCTAAACCACAGCTACCTAAATCAGCATCTGAGAACGCTTGAACAAAGAAACCAGAGTTGGCTGGATACCACAGACCGAGAGAAGAGGTTCGCTTCAGATAGCGAAAGATGTTTTTCATAGCTTGCAGATGAGGTTTGCTTGGGTTAGCTTGGAATCTGGCACAGTAACAGACTGAAAACATGATGTCAGGTCTATTGGCTATGAGATACATCAAAGACCCAATCATTTGACGATAGAGCGTCATATCAGCAGCTGGCTTTTCCAATGAGGGTGTAAGCTTTGTACCAAATGCCATTGGCACTTTAACTTTAGAGTCTCCCATCATACCAAACTTAGCCAATAGTGTCTTGGTGTATGCCTCCTGATTAATAAAAATGCCTTCAGGTCCTTGTCTAATTTTTAAGCCAAGGAAAAAGTTAATTGGACCCATTGAGCTCATCTCAAATTTAGTTTCCATCAACTTCCTGAATTCAGTTGTTAAGCTAGGATTCGTGGAGCCAAAGATGATGTCATCAACATAAATTTGGACTATTATAAGGTGGTTACCTTCTCTCTTACGAAAGAAGGTTGGGTCAACCGAACCTTGTTTGAATTTAGACATTTTTAAGAATCGAGTTAGAGTTTCAGACCATGCTCTGGGAGCCTGTTTCAAGCCATATACCGCTTTGTCAAGGAAATAACAATGATCTGGATACTTCTCGTTAACGAACCCTGGTGGTTGCTCAACATATACAGTCTCTTCAAGTTACCCGTTGAGAAAGGCACATTTGACGTCCATCTGATAGACTTCAAAGTTCTTGTGAGCTGCATAGGCAAGAAAGATACGAATAGACTCTAATCTTGCTACATGAGCGAAGGTCTCTTCATAATCGATGCCTTCTTCCTGATAGTAGCCTTTGACGACCAACCGAGCTTTGTTACAAATGACATTCCCCTCCTTATCCATCTTGTTTCTGAATACCCATTTAAGACCGACAATCGAAGCATCCTTTGGAGTTGGAATAAGTCGCCATACTTTGTTTCTTTCAAACTCATTTAACTCATCTTGCATGGCTTGAACCCAGTCTGAATGATCAAGTGCAGAATTAACGGTCTTCAGTTCAACTTTGGAGACAAAGGAGTTGAACATGCAAAACTCTACTTGTGAAAAGAGTGCAGCTTGTTTCGCTTTGATCTGAGATCGAGTTAACACCTTTTCTGAAGATTCCCCAATAATTTGACTTTGAGGATGATCTTTGGTCCATTTGATAAGCGGTGGGTAGTTTGGATCATAAGTGGGATCCAATTCTGCATTGATTTCTTCTTCTAATTCTGACAGAATGTCATCATCATTGGCGTTGGTGTTCTCCCCCTCGAAGGATGACGCCTGTTCAGAATCTAGATTGGTATCACCATCTTCGATTGGATTTTCAGAAGATTTTGAAGAATTAGATGATAGACTCTCCCCCTGGAACGATGAACCTTGATCATGATGAAGAGATGGACCCACCCCCTGGACATTAGGACGGTCACTTGAAGGTTCGCTTGCTTCTGGCCTTTCGGTTTCTTTGGTTGATCATCAGCCATCTTTTGAGCAGCATCGTCGATAATTTGTTTTAGATTATCAACTTTCTTGTCTTTTACCGTTGATTCAGAATCAATCGCTTTTTGAGGCTCATCAAACATAAGCAAATATTGCTCGAAAAGATTTGAAATAGACATAGTAACTTGACCATTCTTTGGAAAGATTTCTTGCGTTGCACCTTCTGTCGACTCCATCTTCTTAACATAACTATCGTCAAAAGTGACATAGTATGTTTCTTCAATCTTCTTAGAGCGCTTATTTAGAACTCTATATGCCTTAGAGTTCAGGGAATAACCTAAGAATATTCCTTCATCAGCCTTAGCATCAAACTTGTTTCGATTCTCTATGGAGTTGAACATGAAGCATCTTGAACCAAACACATGGAAGAATTTCACATTCGGTTTACGATTATTCAAGATCTCGTAGGGAGTGATGGAGAATCACTTGTTTAAATATGATATGTTTTGAGTATAACAAGCAGCAGCAATTGCATCAGCCCAGAAATACAAAGGCAAGGAGGCGAAGCATAGCATTGTGCGAGCTGCTTCACATAGAGATCGGTTTCGTCTTTCAACGATACCATTCTGCTGTGGAGTGTATGAGGCTGAGAAATTATGAGTCGTTCCCTTCTCAACAAGAAAGTCTTTAAAATATTTGTTCTTGAATTCCTAGCCATTGTCGCTTCTCACGTTACGAACAACTTTCCTTAGTTGAGTTTCTACATGTTTTATGAAGAGCTTAAGCTTTGGAGTAGCTTCAGATTTTTGTTTCAAGAAGAACACCCGCGTGAAACGAGAGAAATCATCCACTATAACCAAAATGTATTTGTTTCCACCAATGCTTTCAATAGACGAGGGACCACACAGGTCAATATGTAATAGCTCCAATGGTTCTATCACCTTTTTATTGATAATAGAAGGATGACTTTTCCTACTCTGCATTCCCATTTCACAGGCTGCACATAGATGTCCTTTGTCAAATTTGAGAATTGGAAAACCTCGAACATGATCACCTAAAACCAACTTGTTGATATCCTTGAAATTCAGATGAGGGAGTCTTCGATGCCATAAGCAGCTTTCATCTGAGTGAGCCTTCATGAGTAAGCAAACTGCTGGTTTACCTCGAATTGGGTTGAGGTTCAAAGGATACATTTCCCCCTTTCTCTTTGACTTCAACAGAACGTTATTAGATTTCTTCTCGACAATCTCTGAGCCTTCATCATCAAACCATACCTTCAATACAGTACCAACTACCATCTGTGAGACACTGATAAGGTTGTGTTGGAGCCCTTCAACATAAGCCACTTTTCTTATAGAGAACTCGCCATTAGTGATCATTCCATAGCCTTTGATAGTACCAAACGAGTTGTTTCTGTACTTCACAATACCACCATCCTTGAGAGACCGAAACTCCCTCAATTCTTCCTTTCTCCCTATCATGTGACAAGAGCAGCCATGATCAATATACCATTCTTCGTCGAACTGCTCGTCACGAATAACCTGAAATTTTTTAAGCAGATTTAGGAACCCAAAGTTTCTTGGGTCCTTTTGAGCCTTTTACATAACAGGGAATAGTAAGAGAAATATCAACCAAGTAAGTACGTTTAATTCAAGTTGTTTCATCTTTTCTTTTTATGGTGAAAACTTTAATTTTGGTTGGTTAAGATTCAGTAGGATTGGGATTTGTGGTGTTGACGTCAGCATTCTTTTGGATCTCTTTTGGACGTCTGTTATCTTCCAGAAAGAGCTTTCCTTTTCCCTTTCAATCTTTTGATGAAAGAGAATTAGAATGAGAGGTGTTGGGTTTAGAAGTGGCATTGGATCTTCTGTGTGTCTGATTGAACTTGGAGGGATGAGGACCGAAACCACTATTTCGGTTGCTATTGGGTGGAGGACCGAAACTGCTCTTTAGGTTGCTATTGCTCCGAGGACCGAAACTCTCCTTTCGGTTCCTTTCGGTCGAGGGAGCGAAACCACCCTTTCGGTTCCTGTCGGTCGAAGGACTGAAACCACCCTTTCGGTTCCTTTCGTGTGTGGGACCGAAACTGCCCTTTCTGTTCCTTGATTCCTCAAATTTCGTTTTTGTTTTTGATCAGTCACCTGTTTTGGATTTCTGTGGATGTTAGCCTTTTTCCTTGAAGCAGGAGCATAGTTGTCACTCGTAGTTGAGGATGTTTCGCTAGTGGTTTGCACAGGTTCGCCCGATGAAGTTTTGGTTCCACTTGTGCTTGGCACATCATATCTTGTAGGCTCATTTAGAGGTTCGGGTATGTATCTACCTTTCACTCTCCATAAGGTCTTCTGAGATAGGACCTTCGTCTCATCAGCGTTGTCTATTGGTGCTGACCAGAAGTACTCGTCACATCCTGCAACATTATCTTCTTCCACCATAGCCGTTAATTCTGCTGTTTGTTGTTGAGTGACACCAGTGACCGTGTAGACTTGATTTGGAGTACTTTGTACCTTTTGATACACAACAACTTTTGCTTTAAGAGTTTTGGTCTTGTCTGTTGACGAGCGAGCGAACTCCACAGAGTTTTCAGAAATCAAATTTTTACGTGTTTCAGGTTCGCTCTTGACAAATTCTGAACAGTCCACCAAATCTTCCACAAATATTTCACTCAGATCATCATCCTCATTAAGTCCAGATGCATTTTCAACATCAAGTTTTATTTCTGAATTTAATTCGGCATTCAAAGAGACAAATTTCTGTACAGTTTCGGTTCTTAACTTCAATCTATCATTCTCATCTAACAGGTTTTTAAGTATGTCCTTGTGGTCCTTGGACTTTATGTAGGATTCAATTTTGTCAAGACCAATTTTATATTCAGGAGAGACCTCTTCAGAAGACACAACGCTTTCACAGTTGTAGGCTTCAACATCGATTTCATCCTCCTTTAACTCAAGGAAGGGTAAAATCATGCGATGTATCTTCTTTCCTATTTCACAATCAAGATGCAACTGAGTGATATTAAAATAAAGTCTTTTAGCAATCAAACAAAACACATTTCGCTGTTTTAAATCATGGCCTATTCTTCACCGGTTATATCATAGTCGGCAAGATCCAATTCCTCTTCTTCTTCAACAGAACCTTTTCCTTTAGAGACGGGAGCTAAAGAACCCAAACTGGAAACCAAACTCGTTTCCTTAGACAGTGTACTTTCATGGGATTTCAGAATTCCCACTAGTTTCGCCAGAGAATACGACTTGAACTGTTCATGTGCTTTAACAGTAGATACAACCGCCATCCATTCGGTTCTAAGACCATTCATGAAAGTGACCTTTTGTTTGATAACTTTCCTTTCAATCCCATGTTTTATCATCTTACTTAAAAGATGATTAAAGCGATCAAAAGCTTGAACCAGTTTCTCTTCGGGCTTCTGCTTGAAATTACCAAATTCAGAAAGCAGGACAGTTTGAATTGAATGTTCCATATCTTCATCAGTGGAATACAATTCTTTTAATCTGTCCCAAATCTCTTTAGCAGTAGCACAAGAACTTACCAAACGAAACGTATCTGACTGCAAAGCAAATCTAATCATCCTCAAGGCCTTGATGTTGCATTGAAACTTTTCCTTCTCATATTGAGGAATATCTTTGACATCGTTAGCCAGCTGATTGTATTCCTTCTGATTTTTGACAATCTTTTAGGTGCTTGAGTGAGCGAATGGGCCAACAGTGATCGCTTCCCAGATCAAGTACCCATTTTCTTCGATCCAATCACATAATCTTCAAAGTGATGCGTCCATACTTCATAATCTTGAGTATACAAGATTGGAATCCTTGTCGTAGAACCAATGCTGTTGGAGATGTTGATTGGATTGGTTTGAGAATCATCCATGGACATTGTAATGACTTTTGATCGATTACCTGAATAAGATCAGACTCGTAATATATCGTTAGGGTTAGATCGACGATTAATGTGTGACAACCCGAAATTTCCATTCGGTCAAACCCTAAAAGGCAACCACTTCGTATCATAAGTCAATGTCATTATTTCATATTTTTAAGAAATATAACGTTCGTTTGATTATTTTAATATTATTTTTAAACGAACGGGTGAAAGAAAGTGCCTTCTCGGGTTTTGAATTTTAAAAACCGCAAACACCTCGCGTCTTAGAAATCCCCGACCAAACTTTTAGGTTTGGGTTGAAAAATCACCCAAAAATCGTGAACTCATACCTATGCATGAGTTTACTCCCCAAAAACTAGTCATTTGTGTTTACTCCCCATTTTCTAAAAGAGTAAACTCCAAACTCTCTCAAGTATCATCCTAGTTTTTGTGCTAGATCTTCAAACTAGTAAGTGTTCTAACCCTTTCAAGTTAGTATATCACTTAATCTAGTGATTGTACATCCTCTAATCCATTCATTTATGTGTTTTGACTAGTTTTTCCAAAACACCAAGAACACCAAGAACACACACTAGTGTTCTTGGACTTAAAGTTCATTTCAAGCTTCCACAATGCAAGTACTTTTATCCTAGAGTCATTTTAAGCTAGCTATACATGTTTACACCAAGGAAAAGTCCCAAGAACACCAAGAACAAGGTGTTCACGGTTTTGGGAGGTTCCCAAAACCATAAACACCAAATATAGTGCCTTAGGGTGCTTTAGGGTGTCTAGATGCTTCACAATGCCTTAGGGGCTTGTCTAGATCCATCCTTGATGAGTGTAGCACACAAAAAGCACCAAAATCATATATTTTTATGTGTTTACGGTTTGGGGATCTCCCAAAACTGCAAACACCTCAAATGTTGTGTAAATGTCCCATAAATGGCCCATGGTTGTTCCTTATGGCTAGAATCTAACCTAGACTAGTACCATGTTTGAGCTAAGGACTTGAAAACCGCCAAATACCAAACTTAGGAGTTTAAGGTAGTAAACTCATGAGTTTAAGGTAGTAAACTCATGGAGAAATGGTCCTTAGACCGTAAACTCCATTTAGGAGTGTTTTGATGCCACACAACACTTCCTAAGGCTTAATCATGAAGTAGGAATGCTTGGAATAGCTTAGAAGACTTCAAAACAGCATATGGTCAAAAGGAATAGAGTTTACGACCGTAAACTCTAGAGTTTACTGCCATAAACTCCCTAGGTTATGACCATCAAAACCGTAAACTCCTAGGGAGTTTACCCTTGAACCCCAATCATGCTAGCCTTTCCCTACAACCCTTAGATGCACTCCTTAGCACTTATAACACTTATACAAAGTGTTTTTCATGCCTTAGAGTGTCTTGACTTTGTTTATTAGTTGTTTAATGACTAATTGTTTACATATATCCTTATATGTTATTAGGATCTTTGTGCGTGTCTAAGTCTTCACTTGACACCAAGCACTTATCCGACACTTCCTTCCGATCCAATTACTACAGGTGAGTTCATACCCCTTAATGAATGTTTTAACTGTTTTTAAATGTTTTATGAGGGGGGATACAAGTAGAATTATGCTAATTATTATATCAATCACTTGTGATTAATAAGCAGCATTTAAATGATTGGCTACTCATTAGCCGCTTTACCAAACAGTTTTCCTTAAAATGTTTATCATAAACACTTATTATGTTTAAAACTCCTTATTAAACTGTACATTTTACTCTGTATATTTCCATTCAAACTCATTTACAATTGTGTTTCAAACAAATGTTTCATTATACTTAAACTGTTTTATCAAACTCATGCCTTCAAACCGTTGTATAGATTGACATCATGTCGATCTTTTCTTAGATAATAATTATGTTCAAAGGTTTTACAAAACTTATTTTATGCTTTTATATTACAAATTGCATGCCTATATATGTATAGTTATATAAGAAATGTTTAAAAGACTTAGGAAGGCTATCCACCCTATTTCCTTTTCGCGCTTGAGATGTGGTCTGGTGGGATATCGGGTACTCGTCCGAAGGTCGTTTAAATATTAGTTATATAACATGTGTACATATATAGCCATAAAGGCCCTTCCAGTTCATCCCATGCCCTTGAGTAGCAAGGGTATACATCCATGTCCATACGTACCAGTTAGATTACTAGTAAACTACCATATGGGTAGTTTAGGAAGATACTAGAACTATTACTAGAACGTGATATCATACAATGAGTCAGTTCATTCATGAGTCAATACTTTCTAGAACATTACAATACATTACTAGACTTGCTAGATAGAGAGAGCATACATTACAGCTAGAACATTACAGTACATTACTATACTTGCTAGATAGAGAGAGAACACACACTACAACTAGCACACGTAGAACATTTCAACACATTACATATACATTACATTACTATGAGAACATATACAACTATACTAGAGGAAGAACATATATAACTATACTAGAGGAAGAACATATACAACTATACTAGAGAGAGAACATATACAACGATACTAGAACAAGTAACAATACATTACATATACATAAATACGTTGACAAAATTGTGATCCACTGTATCGGAGCATGCCTTAAATGTCATGGCCCGAGTTGTAGCCAGAGTCTCTTGGAGGGAGAGCATGAGTTTGCGTATAGATCTATACCGGATTGACTATCCTACACCTTGCTGCTAGCTACAGCCGAACCTGCAGGTCTGCGGGTGCCAAACGTCATTTCTTTTTACGACCTAACTTTTGTCGTTGTTACAAGTCGATAGTATGGTACAATTAATCACATGATACCTTAATATAAATCCGGTTTAAGGTAGTTAGTATAGCAGTAGATCCTATAATACAACACTACAGTACTACATTAATTTCCCCTTTACATATATTTAGTGATCATTTCACTTAAACATTAAATGTAAAAACTATATTTTGTTAATGATAGTTACACTTGGGAAAATTACACACTTTTACAAGAAACGAATATTTAGAGCAGTTAGGTCTTGGTAGAAGGCTACATTGAGAATAGTTAGGTCTTGGTAGAAGACACCCTTATATAATAGTAGGAATCATAGGGATTTCTAGGGTTTTTCAAACGTTTACAGTTGTTTTACAAACATTTTACATACTTACAGTTCATATACATTTTCCATACTTACAGTTCATATACAAACAATTTCTTACATATACATTAAGACACTAAAATACTTATGATCTCACCAGCTTCAAAGCTGATACTCTCTTTCAAAATAACTTGTATCCTCAGGTCAAACATAGACAGGTAGCGATGCAAGGTTTAGAGAAGATGGAGCTCGTTCAAGACTCATCTTTCATTTTGATTTATGCTTTAGTGTTTATCAAAATCTGACAGAACACACTTGTATAATAATTATATTATTAATGCAATGGATGATGTTGTTACTTGTTTACTACTTTTCATTGTTGTGATACTGTACATGACGTCCTCCGCCCCATAACGTTTCCGCCGTTCTTGGTTTTGGGGTGTGACAGATTGGTATCAAAGCATTGTTTATAGTGAATTAAGTATATCAACCCATAAAAGATATACTAACTATAAATACATAAAGGATTAAAAATACTCTGACCAGGAGTTTATACTTTAAATAATAAAATATTTAAGTAAGTATACGTGCCTGCATTCATACTGTGACAACAACACATGAAATCTGTGACAACATAAACTAGTTGGAGAAGATTGACCATTCTACCGCTAAAGGATTTGGAATTTGGAAAAATGATTCACACATTAAAGAAACTAAACACACTAAGCTTTCTAGAAATCCAAGTATCATGATTTTTAGGTATTCTGATTGCCTTGTACAACTTTTAGAAGTCGAAGTGCGGAATTGGAAAGATTGGCCATGTCCCTTTTAAGTCACTTTTGGTGTCCCATTAATGACTTAATGGTTAAGCTTTATTCTTAACACTTTATACATAATAATTGGTTAGATATAAGGTTTCTAAAGTGTATTAATCATCTTTAGTCCAAAGCCTTAATGCATGACTTAATGGAAGTATGAAATCAAGGCTTAACCATGCAATTTAAACTTTTACATATTTTAGGGTTAAGCTTCCATCTTAACCCATTAATCCCTTTATGACACCATAACTAGAAAATGTGACATTTTACAACACTACCATCTGATGACGGTGTAATGGTGGTCAATGGTGGATAATGGTGGTCAAACCACCAAGGTTTAAAGTTTATTGCTAATTATGGCATGAAAAGGACAATTTCATGTTTCATGGGTTGAAGCCTAATACACATTACAACAAGGGAACCCACGGCTACCCTTTCATGGTGGCATGTGGCAGCAGGTGGAGCCACACACTAGCAACAAGAGGTAGTCGGTGGTGGTTATCAGAGGTGATGTCAAACACACACACATTCAGACTTCTAGAAATGAAAGAGCATGACATGAGCACCTCACACACATACACATCTACTGCCACCGTTCGGTGGTCTATGACGACAAGAAAAGCCTCGCCGACAGCCTAGGCTACCAGCCATGGTGGTGGTCACTAAAATAAAAGAAAATAAGAGAAAGATAGGATGAAAAAACTTAAATACTTCATGGTTGGGAAAAATTTGGTACAATCCTCTCTAATAGCTTTTTCTCTCTCATAACTCTCCTCTAACAGCCTAGACTCCTCTAGTGAAGTGCCTCCAATCTCGACCATCTTCTGTTTTTCCCCGCTACACAATGTGGTGATGTTTTAGGGATTAATACATAAGCCAATGGACTGAATCCGGATGCAAAGATGAAGCCTAAGAAATTCTCGTCGATCCTCTAGGCTTTTCATGGAAATGTCATTTTTAACCCTCAACTATCCTATAATGACAATTCCTACCCTTAAAACAAAGTTCTCTACAAATATGGTTTTTGGTCTTGACACTTTTAGCCCCTAATTCCTTAATATCCTTCATTTATTGATTCTTAGATGTTATTTCACTTTATGGATTTATTTTATTTAGAGTTATCCATTTACTCGATTAATATCTTTATCTTTTTATATTATTATTATATTTTTTAGAAAACATGGAAAGGAATGGAAAAAGAAATATGAACGCTACACAAAGTTAGATTTTGACGTTATTAATATGTAAGCTTTTGGTTTTATGACTACAATGAATTTCGTTTAGATCCCTTAGACTAGGTAACCTGTATAAAATTCACTTTTTATAATATCTTGAACCATGTCATTTTAATCGCGAAACTTCAAAGAAACATAACTTCTTCATAAAAAGTCAGATTTAAGCGGTCTATATATCTACAAAAATTATATCTACGTTTCCTACATGTTTATTATGATTATGTAATGACGTGAAAATTTAAAACAAAATTTTTATTTTTAAAATGCATACTTTTCATAACACTTTTTATAACAATCTCATTTGTTAAATTATCAAAACATAACTCCATATTTGATTAATTTACAATCTAGGATCTTCAAAACATAACTCTTCCTCTGAAGTGTACAATCAAGTCGGTGCCATCCCGCTATCCTGAGAAACTTGAAACACATATCACATAACACAGTAAGCACGAAGCTTAGTGAGTTTCCCAATATACCACATAAAACACATATTAGCCACTCGAGGCTATAACTTTGTGGACCCTCTGGCCCTAACCCTGTGGACCCTCTGGCCCTAACTCTGTGGACCTTCCGGTCCTAAGCTCGTTGGACCCTCCGGTCCGGTTTGCTTGAGCCTTACAGCCTCATAAATCGTTGGACCCTCCAGTCCGGTCTATAAACTCCGCATAGCATAAATCACAAAGACATAATCCATAGCATGTCACATACAACATGATAACATAATATTCAATGTAAACACATAAGAGCTTCCTGTTGGATTAGTGTCTAATGCTGTAGCTATATTTGGTAAGTACTTGACCCGGTTATGCATGGTCCTTTTGGGTTGCCTTCACCATAGCAACTTGACAGGATGATTTGTTAAGAAAGAAGCGATATTATTGTTTATATATTATGAGAATAATATATTAAAGGAATAATATTGTTATTTGATTAATATAAGTCATATATTAATTAAGAATTAATTTGGTGACTTAATGAGGTTAATTGAATAAAGGGGCATAAACTGTCAAATGTGTGATAGTTGTGTTTTGGGCTATGTATCCTTATGGATAAGAGGGTGGACGAAATTTAGGGTTTGGGAACCTTAAAAATTCGTCCAAGCCTAGTATCTAGGAGGATCTTGGATTGCTTAGGGCCTAAGTTATTCAATTAGGGTTAAAGGTGAAACCCTAGTATCCCATAGTATAAATAGACCCCTAGGGTGAGGGAAATCAGCACTCATGCAAGGCAAGAAACCCTAGGGCCGATTTCTCACCCTCCTCCCTCTCTCTCAAATCATCTTCTTGCTAGTTGGTGTTTGTAAGCCATTAGAGGAGTGACAATTGTGACTCTAAGCTCCAAGAAGAAGAAGTATCAAGCAAGTAATCCAAGGTATTGTTGAAGATCCAATTTCATATGATTAGAATCACTTGTTTACATTAAATCTAGTATTGTAAGTCTTGGATTCAATGCATGTTCAATTAGAGAAACCTAGATCCAAGCAATTAGGGTTTGCATGTGCACATAGGAAAGTTCTTATTGCTCAAACCCATTAGTGGTATCAGAGCTTTGATTGATTTCTATTAAATTGATGCATTGATTGATTGCTTGTTACTTGAAAAATTCGATTTTTGGTCCTCTGCCCGATGAACTCGGCGAGTAGCTCCAATTAGGCGAGTCCATAGTGGGAACTCGGCGAGTTCGAGCGTCAGGAAGAGGGAGTTTCAGGATTTCTTGCTGTTTTTCTTGTGGAAACTTGCCTTAACTGTTTTGGGTCATTAAAATCTGATTTTAACCATATATATGAGTATATTCTTGGCCAAACAAAAGATAATTACCAATTAGTTGAATAATAATTTCCTTATGTGATAATAATTGATTATTTAAATTGAATTGGTGAATTGTTTTGCAAGTAATATAGAATAAGATCAAATTGAGATAATCTAATTGTTGATTTACATTATTTGCTATTTGATCCTTATGTTTTGAAAAGTTTAAAACTTGTCCTCAAGTTTTGAAATTTAGATTTGTGATTAAAAGTTTAAATAATTTAAATTTCATACCCTAGAATTTTACAAGTTTAAAATTCAACCTATACTAATATATTATTACAAGATTAATATATATATATATATATATATATATATATATATATATATATATATATATATGTATGATTAAAGATGCTAGTCTTACCGTTAGTAGGCCTCATTCACAAAGCCAGTCTATAAGGTGGGTATAAGGTTGCTGCCTATAAAATGACGCTTAATGGGTGTACACTCACACCCACCGCTTGCTTGACTGGTGGAGGGTCGTTAGCCGAACGGGTAGGATAGGCCAAACCTCTTCTCATTAATAAGTATAATGAAACTATAAAGTAACTAAACTATTTTATAAAATTCCCAATCTTAGTTACTTTAGGAAAAGTGAATTGATGCAATCCCATGAAATTACACTTTGCACCCTTGTTTAGATATTAGTGGAGCGTGTGTGGTTAACCGGCACACTAATTGGTTCTATGAAAAGGTGGCGAAGGGTGATTCATTGTTTGTCATAGTCCGATGGAGCGTGTGTGGTTTACCGACACATCGAATAGGTGATTGTAACAATGAAGGCACCATGTAGATTTGCATGGTTATTCACACCCGCTTTGTGATCCTCAGTATCCCAGTCACAAACTAGAGGGGCATATCGAGATTTAAACATGCCGTTGAAAAGTTTAATGAATCTCAAAATCTAGGAATTCTCAATACATTTAAAACTTAAAGATTATGTTTTTCGTGGTGAAGAATTAGTGAATCGTCATTCACTTTCCTCCAAATTATTTTCATGTTAGATTACGGTATCCCTTTTCTAATGTGTAAATAATGTTGTTGGGTCCTAGCCCTAAATTTCCATTTTGGGTGTTAATTAGGGACTTAACTCTAATCAACTTTGTTCCTTTCTATTTGTAGATGTCTAATGCAAACAACGCTGATGCGAGCACATTTACGCTAATGAGCCTTTGTCAAAAAGTGACTTTCGATGGATCGAACTTTAGCGAATGGATAAGATACATGCGCACGATCGCTCGTTATGAGGACAAGGAGTATGTTCTCGGCGAGAAACTCGAAAAGATCAATCCAGAAACTGCTACTCCCGAAGAAATGGTTGTGTTTGAAACACATGAGCATGATGCAACGAAAGTCCATTGCATCATGATAGCCATTATGAACTCCGAATTCCAAATGTCCTATGAGGACATGTATCCTTATGAGATGCATCTAGACTTGATGGAGCGATACCACCAAAGCGCGAGGCAAGAACGCTATGAGATCATAACGAATATGATCACTGCTAAAATGGGAAGTGGAGAATCTCTTACCGTGCACTTGCAAAAGATGCAAAGGTATGTCGATCGTCTTCGTAAGTTGAATGTCAACTTTGGGGAAGATTTGGCTATCGACATTGTTCTTCACTCCTTGCCCTCATGCTACAATCAATTTAGGATGACCTACCACATGAACAAGGAAGAGGTCACCCTAAGCAAACTCCAAGGTCTCCTAAGGACTGCTGAGAGAAACCTTAAGGACAAGTCTGTTGCACGATCTCCCAATCCGTCTGCTGCTCCTATTTTGGCTATTGGACAGGGAAGGGGCAAGAAGACGAAGGCTTATTCAAAGAACCACCGCAAGGGAAAGTCCCAAGATGGTTCCTCTTCTAGTGGGACCAAGGTTGATCTTGCTAAGCCCAACCCTAACCCAAAAGAGGCAGAGTGCCATCATTGCCACAAAATAGGGCATTGGAAGGGAAGCTGCCCGGAATATCTGCAAGCCATCAAGGATGGAAAGATCAACCCATCTTTTGCAGGTATATACACAATTAAATCTAATGATTCATCCCATGCTATTTCTTGGGTTCTTGATACAGTGTGTGGTTACCACATTTGTTTTGATTTGCAGAGACTATGAAGAAATAGGGATGTGGAGCTTGGAAGAATAAATCTAATCATGGGGAACAGAAGATCGTTACATGTTACCAAGATTGGAGTGTATTCTTTAGTGCTTAGTAATGGATTGAATTTAGATTTAAATAATTGTTGCTACTCGCCAGATATGGCAAGAAACATCATTTCTTTTCATGGTTTGTTTAAACAAGGATTTAGATATTCATTTAATAATGAGAATGGTTCGATTTATGCTTATCTAAATAGTGTTTTATATTTTGAAGCAATGCCTTGTAATGGAATTTATGAAACTGTTATGGTTGTAGATAACCTAGGAAATGATGTGTTGTGTATGGATTCTTCCAATAGTATGGATAAGGCATCCTTGTGGCATTGTCGTCTTGGACATGTCAACAAGAAGCGCATAGCCAAACTCCAAAAGGATGGAGTGTTGGAGTCATTCGACCTTAGGGAAGATGACATGTGCGAATCTTGTTTACTTTGAAAGATGACCAAGTCACCCTTCACTGGCACTTGTGAGAGGGGTGAGGGTTTATTGGATCTCATACATACCGATGTATGTGGGCCCTTTAGATCCACCACAAAGGATGGGAACCGCTTCTATGTGACTTTCACCGATGATTATAGTAGATATGGGTATATCTACTTAATCAAACACAAGTAAGAAACGTTTGAAAAGTTCAAAGAATTCAAACATGAAGTGGAGAATCAATTGGGCAGGAAAATCAAGATGCTTCGATTCGATCGAGGAGGAGAGTACCTAAGTCTTGAATTCCACGACTATCTCAAGGAATGAAGAATAGTTTCGCAATTGATGCCACCTAGGACACCGCAGTTGAATGGTGTGGCAGAAAGGCGTAATCGAACCCTGTTAGACATGGTTCGTTCTATGATGAGTCGTGCTTCACTACCTATCTCATTCTGGGGGTATGCCTTAGAGACTGCCGCCCATATCCTTAATCGAGTCCCTACAAAGAAGGTTGCCAAAACACCTCACGAGATGTGGACAAGGAAAGCTCCCTCGTTAGCACATATAAAGGTTTGAGGCTGTGAGGTTTTCGTAAGACGAGAAACTCATAACAAGCTCGAACCTCGTAGTGAGCGATGTATTTACATCGGCTACCCGCAGAAATCCTTTGGATATCTCTTCTATAGACCGAGTGACAATGTTGTCTCCGTTGCGAGGAGAGGGGTTTTCCGAGAGCGAGAAATCATAAGCCAAGGAGACAGTGGGAGGCAAATCGATCTTGAAGAGATTCAAGAATCGAGCGATGAAGGAACCTCTAATGCTGGCGTTCAACCCGAGGAGGAAACTCCGGTTGAACCAATTGACGAGACCTTACCTCTTAGACGTTCCGAAAGAGTTAGAGTTCAACCCTAGTTTTATGGTTTTCATATTACTACCGAAGGGGATACGTATATTAGTGATGGTACACTAATAAATCTAGATGAACCTAATAGCTATAAGGAAGCCATGGCAGGCCCAGAGTATGTAAAAATGGAAAGAGGCGATGGACAACAAGATTCAGTCCATGTATGACAACCAAGTTTGGAATTTGGTTGACAATGTGCCCGGACGTAAGACGGTTGGGTGCAAATGGATCTTCAAGAAGAAGACCGACGTGGATGGGAATGTGCACACGTATAAAGCACGACTAGTGGCGTAGGGCTTTACTCAAACTCCCGGAGTTGACTATGATGAGACCTTCTCACTAGTTGCTCTGATAAAATCTATTAGAGTGATGCTAGCCATTGCTGCATTTCATGATTATAAGATATGGCAGATGGATGTCAAGACCACTTTCCTTAATGGGAAGTTGGCTAAGGATGTTTACATGGCTCAGCCAGAGGGTTTTGTCGATCCGAAGCATCCTAATAGAGTGTGCAATCTTGAGAAGTCCACTTATGGACTTAAGCAAGCATCTCGCAAATGGAATCTTTGCTTCGATGAGAAAGTCAAAGAGTTTGGATTTGTACGAAGTGAAGATGAATCATGTGTATATGTCAAGGCCAGTGGGAGTATAGTTAGCTTCCTCGTTTTGTATGTCGATGACATACTGCTCATAGGAAACAACGTCCCGACTTTGCAGGAGGTTAAGTCCTGGCTCGGGAAGTGCTTCTCTATGAAGGATCTCGGAGAGGCTACCTATATTTTGGGAATAAGGATAGTGAGAGAAAGATGTAAGAGACTAATAGGACTTAGTCAGAATACTTATTTGGATAAGGTACTAAAACGTTTTAGTATGGAAAACTCGAAGAAGGGAGAACTACCGATACAAAGTAATGCCAAGTTGAGTAAGGCTCAAAGTCCGAGTACCAAAGCTGAGATAGCTGAGATGAGCCGAGTACCCTACGCTTCCGCAGTTGGGTCAATCATGTACGCTATGACTTGTACTCACCCTGATGTGGCCTTTGCTTTGAGCATGGTCAGTAGATATCAAGGGAACCCGAGCAAAGCTCATTGGATTGCGGTCAAGAATATACTTAAGTACCTTCGGAGGACCAAAGAATGGTTCTTATTCCTCGGAGGGAGTGATGACTTAAAGGTGCGAGGGTATAGTGACGCCAGCTTCCAGACTGACAACGACAACTATCGTTCGCAGTCGGGCTGGGTCTTTACTCTTAATGGAGGAGTAGTGACTTGGAAAAGTTCCAAACAAGAAACCGTAGCTGATTCAACGTGCGAATCAGAGTACATTGCAGCGAGCGAAGCGTCAAAGGAGGCGATGTGGTTGAAGAACTTCATTGGTGACCTCGGAGTTGTGCCTGCTATAAAAGAGCCTTTGGAAATTTTCTGTGATAATCAGGGAGCGGTTGCCTTGACCAAGGAACCGAGGGATCATGGTAGATCTCGGCATATCGACAAAAAATATCACTTTATTAGACATCGAGTAGAAGAAGGACACCTTGTAGTGAAGAGGGTATCGTCAGAGGATAACCCAGCAGATCCGCTTACGAAGGGACTGAGTTGGGTTAAGCATTTGCAGCACGCTAGGAGCATTGGGCTGAAAGACGATATTGGTTTAGATTAGATAGTTTTGAAACATGTAATAGATAAATGTAATTGACATTTGATGATTAAATAAAAGAGTATTATTTATGAGTAAAGATACTGTCTTATGTTAATTGTTTAACTATTGTTTCACTTTGCATGTTTTGACTTCCTGAATAATTATGTTATTAAGAATAATCAAATTATTCGAATGGTCCACAATCGTTCATATGTTGGAAGTAGATATGAATGAAGACTGTCATGAATTGGTATGTAGATTGTCTAAAAGGGTATTAGACATAGCAAAGGTTTGGTACAAGGTTCATGAGTGATTATGAACAAGTTTTGAGCATTGGAATAAACCCGCGCTTGCTGGAATCACTTTTTTGGAATGTGACACAAGTGATCGCAAGACGATAATATCATATGGTCTTAAAACCAAGATATATGGTTTATTGTTTATTAATTGGTCGTGCATTGATAATGCAAAACCACATCAGTAAATTGATGTTATAAAACGCATTGTTGTGTATAGTTGATTAGTAGATAGTAAATACATATAAGTCGAAGTTTATCTGTTACTTTTATTCTAAGAGAATAAAAGCGATATCACGGCTGCTCGATGATTTGATTTGACTTATGTGTCGGGCCCGGTCAGGACTGAATTGATGTGTTCAATTAAGTTCTAAGTCAAATGAATCTGAGATCGAGAAACCAAAATGTTGGACAATAAGTTCCATAAGATTGTCCGCATAATATCTAAACAGAGGACTGTACGATCCCTTATCTAAAGGACAGGAGATTGATAAGATCAAATTTCACAGCGTCTTTGAGAAATACGATTGCTAATCGGTTTGTGTTTGCATATATAGTTACTAGACTTATCCAAGTGGGAGACTGTTGGATTAGTGTCTAAGGCTGTAGCTATATTTGGTAAGTACTTGACCCGGTTATGCATGGTCCTTTTGGGTTGCCTTCACCATAGCAACTTGACAAGATGATTTGTTAAAAGAGAAGAGATATTATTGTTTATATATTATGAGAATAGTATATTAAAGGAATAATATTGTTATTTGATTAATATAAGTCATATATTAATTAAGAATTAATTTGGTGACTTAATGAGGTTAATTGAATAAAGGGGCATAAACTATCAAATGTGTGATAGTTGTGTTTTGGGCTATGTAGCCTTATGGATAAGAGGGTGGACGAAATTTAGGGTTTGGGAACCTTAAATTCGTCCAAGCCTAGTATCTAGGAGGATCATGGATTGCTTAGGGCCTAAGTTATTCAATTAGGGTTAAAGGTGAAACCCTAGTATCCCATAGTATAATAGACCCCTAGGGTGACGGAAATCGGCAATCATGCAAGACAAGAAACCCTAGGGCCGATTTCTCACCCTCCTCCCTCTCTCTCAAATCATCTTCTTGCTAGTTGGTGTTTGTAAGCCATTAGAGGAGTGACAATTGTGAATCTAAGCTCCAAGAAGAAGAAGTATCAAGCAAGTAATCCAAGGTATTGTTCTAGATCCAATTTCATATGATTAGAATCACTTGTTTACATTAGATCTAGTATTGTAAGTCTTGGATTCAATGCATGTTCAATTAGAGAAACCTAGATCCAAGAAATTAGGGTTTGAATGTGCACATAGGAAAGTTCTTGTTGCTCAAACCCATTACTTCCGGTCACACATAACTACCACTCAAGGTAAAGTATAGTGAGAAGACTCACCTCAGATGAAGAACAGCTCCTATAGACACTGTTGCTATGCATCGGCCTCTAACCCTGTGCCAACCCAAAAATTATCTCAATTAGGAGCTAAGTCTAACCTCTCACTTACTAGGTCTAAAGATATACCACCTACCAGCCCATCACTGCCTTAAACCCATTATGCCTACCAAGGCCCTATAATAAATGGGCTTCCCCGAGGCCCAAGCCTCATCCTACATGAAAAGCCCAACACAAGGGCCCAAGGCTTAATTATAATATTCTCTACTCATAGTCTTAATTACACCAACCCAAAAATTCAGGCCCAACATCTAAGGCCCTCAACAAAGTCTAGCCCAAAAGCCCAGAGAGGGGTTACGCGGGGCGTACACCTTTGGTACGCATAGCATACAAAAGCGTGCATGAATCTGATCGGAGGCCTCAACCCGGTACGCTGGCATATTGAAGTTACGCCGGGCGTACTCTCCGTTTGTTTGATCTGCTTCCCCTGGTCTTAACCCGTTAAGACCTTAGCTCATCTCTTGGATCTAGGATCCCTAATAGTCCTTATTCCATAAAGTCAGAGACTTTTAGCCTTTGCGTGGCTGATGTGAACACAAACACACAAAATACTCATTCTCTTTACACATTAAGATCTCCACTCATGCATGAATTGATATTAACCTCCAAGATCTCATTTTTATGAAACTACTCCATCAAAAATACCCAAAAGGACGGATAATGGGCTTTGGAGTTTTACAACTCACAAAGCTTCAAGGTTTGGGACCAAAAACCCTAAAATGGACCATACTAAGCATAAATCAAAAGGAGTATGAATGTTCTGAACTTTATACCTTCATTTGATGCTCCATCCCTATAAAAGCTCAGATTCAAAGTTTGAATTCCAACTCTTTTCCCTTCAATACTCCTTCACTCCAAGGACTCACAAAGTTATCCTTAAGGGCTCTCATGCACTCACAATCTCTCATGGACGGAGATTTAAGGTTTTGGAGGGTTTATTTCTCTAGGATGGGTGGCCAGGAATGAGGCCATCTCATACTTTATATAGGGTCACTCAAAATATTAGGGTTCCCCCTCTGTGCCTAATACGCCTAGCGTACCCCCTAGTACGCCCAACGTACTAGGTGGCTCTTGTTTAAGGATCACGTGCACACGTACGCTAAGCGTACACATACGTACGCCTAGCATACTCTGCTGCAACATTTCTCAACTTAGGGGCTCTTATTTCCAAATCCCCAAACTTCCATAGCTCCTTTGATGCAACTATGATTCCAAATATCCGCATATCTATGGAAAGGTAACAAGATATCCTACACTTCTAGAAACTTGCCGCAACCCGATACCTCCTCATGCCCGACTTGTGGCCCACGATCCCTAACCACGAACAATTTGAAATAGGATGTTACAATTCTCCCCCACTTGAATTAGATTCCGCCCTCGAAATCTATCCTTACCAACACATAGAATGAGTCCAACAAACTACGATGCACCACCGAAGGTTCTCATACCATAAAACAATCACTTCCATAAACACTCGATCCCAACAAGGTCTCCCATCCTGAAAAGGGGCAGACGCAGCTGCCGATGCGGTACTCGGTCTGACTCTTCAGAACTAGAAACTCTAGCGGTCAACCTCCTTGCCAGACTACCCTAGAAAAACATCGCGTTAATCTCTCATCGATTAACAGATTCTAAGAACACTCTATCAACTCTGATTCTTCAATCGATCCTGGTCGAACTCAAGAGGAATGGAAAGGTCATAACCCACTAATGACCCACCGCCTGAACAACTATCAGAATAAATCCCAAAAATTTGACCTCCAACACAAGAAAAGACCACGCTCCCTTGGAAGTATCCTCTGGCATCCATAGACATAAGCCACAACTTCCTCTCAGATTTCTCTTCCAATACTGAGCACCAGGTCAACTCCCGACCCAAATGATGAACCTCCAAGGTTACTCATTGCAAACCAAAACGTCTCACCGACTTCCTTCTCACAATGTCTATCTCGGCTCATTGTGACACACAAGTCACAAAGTTCGCTTTATCCCAAGTGAGTGCTACAACTCATCTGAAATCGTCTCGCTTCCGACCCTTGGTCGTCTTCCACCCGCTGGTTCCATGCGCCTTGCGAGTATTCTCACACCAACGATTCTGACCCACTCTGGTCAAATAAATCAGATGAAGATCAATATTCCTCAAAATGAAATCCATTTACAAAGACGAAACCTCATATCACACACTCAATAGATGAACGAATCCAGACTCAAGCTCGAGAGTTTGATTCAACAGCAGGCTTGGAACCACTCAATTCCAACCTGACACTCACTCATGACCCAAGATTCACAAATTTAAGCAAACACCAATTCCTTCCGATTACGACAATCCCCACTCAAACTGGGATATATCAATTCCCAACTGTCACGGAGACCCCCGTCTCACCCCTGGTTCGGCAACCAGGCTTCCGAAGACTCAAACGGTAAGGCTACCCAAGCCTAAGAACTCATCTGCGCCATACTCTGATTAGCGAATACTGTTGGGTTTTGAGCATTCTAATACTCCTAAGTGTACATGCAACCCTAAATACCTTGGATCTATTTTTTCTCTATTATACATACAAATATGAATATCCAAGGTATTACCCTATCTAGCATACAATCTTTATGTTTGGGTAATAAAATAGATAGAATACATACCTTTTTGATGTAACTTGTCTTCATGAAGCTTGAGTGCCTAGTGTCCCAAGTGTGACACCTCAAATGGTTCACACAACACCATGAACACTTGGAATAACCTTGAGAATAAGGATACTTTGGTTCACTCTAGTGAAATCGGCCTTGCCCTTTTGTGTACACAGACTAGTGCCTATTTCACTAACCAAGGACATCTTTACACAGTGTGGAGATTAGGGTTAAACCCTAATACCCATGAATTTTCATTTCATATGATCCATGGGTTAAACACTCCATGGACTATCCATGAAAGCTTAGCCCGGCCTACATGAACTTGGCCCGTCACACACATATATCTTAGAGTCCATATTTAATTAGTTCCTTTTGATCACTTAATTAATTACAAATTAATTCTTGATCAATACTAATTAAATAATATGATTATATATTAATATATTAGAACTTAAAATATATTAATATAAATCACTGGTATCCTTTTTCCTCATCTTGTCAATCCAATTGTCCCGATGCCATGCAACCCAAATGGACCATGTCGGGTTGGGTGAAGTACATACCAAATATAGTTATGGAGTTAGACATTAATCCAACAGTCTGCCACTTGGATAAGTCTAAAACTATAATTGAGTATGACTTCAAAACCCAACTAGCAATCATAGCTCTCAAAAGCTTCTGTCGAACTCTAACCTTGCCGATGAACTCAGACCTTTGTTAATGACGTGTCCATTAGATAAGGGATCATATATTCCTCCATTCTAGATATCATATGGACTGAGACATGGATTATAAATCATTCTCTCTATCCATTTGTTGTTTCCCGATTTCCGATTTATGATGACTGGCTGATTGAACAGATCAAATCAGTCCTGGCTTGGCCAAGCACTCACATGTATCATCATTAAATCATCAAGGGACCCACAAATATCACTTTTAACATGAGGGTAAAAGGAATGGATAAACTTCGACTCATATGGCTTGTTCTACTACTTGTTGAATTATACACAAAGGCACGTTTTATAACATTGAGTTACCAATGCGGTTTTGTGCAATCAATGTATAACCAACTCACAGTAACAACTCATATCTCTAGGTTTGAAGAATATAAGATATTATCGTCTCATGATCACTCGTGATAAAATCCATGAAGTGATTCTAATGAGCGTGGGTTGAATCCAATACTCAGAACTTATGAGCACTCATGAGTGTAGTAGCACCACTTTGTCCAACATCTTAGACCTCTACAAGCCAACCCATGACAGTCTTGATTCATATCTACTTCCAACATATGACCGATCGTGGATGGTTTGAATAACTTATTCATTCAGGAAAAACGACCTAGTTATTCTGGAACTCAAAACATGCAAAGTGAAACACAAGAATAATCGAATCCAATATGGTCTCAAAACTTATGAATATAAATAAAACACCTTTTATTTATCACCATATTAATTACACATTATTCATTGTATACTGTTTCAAACTATCAACTTTATACTTGAATTAAAAACACTAGTTGTCCCATGCTCCAAGCATGTAAACTATGTTTTTCTAAACAATAGATTTGCCATACACCAAGTATGCACTCTATGTTCGTCTATGATCCTTACTTTGTGAACTAGATCGATTGAACAGAATTTCAATGATTTTCTTTACACAATCCCAAATCCTTACTACAAATTCAAGAAATCCAAACTCTTGCCATTTACCTAAATCTGTTAGATTCTAAACTTATATGCATTGATCCTCTTGTAATAATTATGCACAAAGTCACAAAGACTTGTCAACAAGCATTACAGAGTATTCCAATGGAGATCAACTCCTTGGAAACATCCTTCTTGCATTAAGTTTCCTAATCTTACACAGATTTATTCAAAGACTTCCACCTTCCCATATTCCCATTTTGACTATTACTTCTGAACAAGAGTTGCCTCTTTTCAGAATATGTCAATATGGTCCTTCCAAAAATTAACATTATACTTCCAACTGTCCCTGAGCAACCAGTCTTTGGTAAACCTTAGATTCTCCTCGACAATTGCTTAATCCTTTTAGTCATATCCAATTCTAGACCTTTTCCCTTCTTAATGCCCCAGGCATTTGGAAAATTTTAGAAAGGATGAATATATCACATATAATCGATCCTATATCTGAAGCATATGGGACACGATTCATGATGTCTCAAATAAAGACTAAACCAGTCTTTTGCTATAATATCTCCATTTCAATTTGCCAAGTTCTCATAATTTAGATTATGAAAAGGGATGCTGTAATCATAATCGAATTTTAGAACGCAAATAATGGAACCATATATAGAATTTTCTTATGTTGAGCCATTCCAACATAACATTCATATATATACTTGACTAAATTTGATTAAAATCTCACGATCTAAGCTTATAGATTTGAGATGAAGTATAATTTCTTCTCCCTTAATTATAGAAAAACAACTTTTTCAACCCCTGCAGCCTCACGAATTGAAACTTTTGTTTTCTATAATTAACATTGCTAACTTGCAATACTTATCATAATTATTATGCTCCCACTAACATGATGATTATTAGCATAACACTTATGCTCCCATTAGCTTTGACATGTACTCAGAAATCAGCCGGACTTCTAGAAAAACAATACTTTATTAACTTTCTTACCAAAGTTTACATTTCTCATACTAGATTGTTTTGATAAAACTTTATCAATATCATACACCTTATCTTAGATAACTCATAGGTGTGTCTAAACAAATTGAGAACTATGAAATGGGATGCTATAATCATAGTCTCAATTGTTTAGACCTTTGCCACTTCTCACAAGTCCATGTTAGTGTGCCGGTTAACCACACACGCTCCACTAATGACTTTGAGAATGCAAATATCACAATTTCTATCTAGTTAAAATCTACTTAGTGAAAGTGTTTCCTCATCATCATTTTCATGAATCGGAGAGAAACCTTATGACACTTAAATTTAATGGTGTATGTGTTCTTATCCATGTGAATTGTCAAAACCATAATCACAAGACAATGTTAGTGACAAATCCAAACCCTTATGGATTAAACTTGTGCAATCTTAACTTCTCGCCACCTGGAAGCACAAGGGCCTGCCATTGCTTCCAAGTTGTTATGCAACCAATTGATAACTCTAAGAACTCATATGCAAAGCCAACTTTAACTGGAATGGACACAAAAATAGAAATATGTCAACATGATAGGTTATGAACCTCACGTCGTGTGCTAGTGTTAAACTACAGGTTTTTATTCTTGATTGGATCTTGAAATTCTTTTCAGGATCTTTAAGACTCCCACTGTCCTCTTGACATATAAGACTATCTTGTCAAATATTCAAGAGATAGTGCAGATTCTTTATCAAGACAAAAACTTCACACAATTGGCCTAAGTTGGTCTTTGTTTTAATCAAAACATCACAACTTACCAATTTCAAATGTACAAGTGTAGGACACACTTTACTCTTACATTTGACTAGTGTTAAGAAACCTTCCTTTAATATATGTCACTCAAGTTACAATCTTGGAGTATGACTCTAAGAATTGTTTTTGGAACAAGGTATGAATCATCTTCTTGATTTAACCACTTCAACAATTCATAACTCCTCTACTTAGCTATCAGAATGCACTTAGAGGATGAATTGTGATAAGGTCTCTTAATCATTAAGATGATCATATATCATAAAGTACTCTCCCATCTTTTCAAATTTGAGAAACTTTTATCTTTCTGCCTAAGTTGATTCTTCTCTTTCGTTTTTCCATACATTGAAACTTTTTCAATGTTTCAGAATTATACTTTAAACTTGTAAGTATAGCCATATTTACTAAGCTTTAGTAAATCCTGATGAATAGTCTTATCGATCTTTTTTGGTCGACCTGACCAGTGCACAAGAAAGTGTACTTGATCCCTTAGTCCTTCACTTGATTCACTTAAACAATTGAACAAGGAATTAGTCTTAATTTTCCATAGATGAAAATTCTCATTCATCATACAAATTTCATGATTCCAAGTTTCTATCCAACTGAAACTTGGGTGATGAGAATCTTTCCTTGTTTGGTAAATTTAGACAATACCACAAATGAAAGAATCAAATCCACTTTCCAATATTGCTATCAATGGAATCATATAAACAACAATTTTTCACAAATGCCATTATAAGGATACTTAGAATAAATAAAACCAAAAATTTTATTTTAAAATTTTGCGGAAAACTTATCCTTACAATGCAAACGCATATGAAAAACTTCTTTTTATCTATTCCTAAGCAATATTAATAACTCCTAAGTAACAGCTCAAAATTCTGATCACCGAACCATGCGATTGAAATCCATCTTCGCGATCGTAATCAACATATACTTCCTTCTTCACCTTTTCTTTGATTCTTAAAACATCAATACGTGACCCAGTCACATAATGTAATAAGAATCTCAGAATAGAAACTTAACAGAGTTTGATAGTGGATTTTACCTAAAGATCTTTCAGGTAAATTTGGCAGCTTCGTAACTAATGCCCCTTACCATGTACCATTGTCAATGTCCATGGAAGTTTGGGAAATTGATCTTCTAATCAAATTTGCTTTACTAGTCCTCCTAATCATTGCTGATTTAGAAGCACCAAGCAAATAGATAAGATCATTAAGGGTCATGTTATAGTCTGTTCCACAGTAATCCCAAAGGAACTCACTATGTGACATATAAAGTGATTGAACATCCAACTTTCTCAAGACTTAGACACCCAACTCTCTCGGCTTGTCAATATGTGACTTTATCTCCAAGATGTGAGCACACATAGACTTTGCTTGCCAATAGGGCTTGAGTGAACTTAAACTTGTGGGTTAGGGAGAATAATTGGAGGAGATGGAGGAAGTGAAGTTCCAAGAGATTTGGGAAGATCATAGATGTCTAAATTAAACATCTTTTGGGAGATATTCAAGATAGTTGATTTAAAGTCCTTAATATAACACCCAATATGAAATATTAAGGCTAGGACCCAACACAATATTTTATAACTTGGAAGAGGGATGCCGTAATCCAAGCTATAGAATATTTGAAGGTAGGTGAATGACGATTCACCAATTTCCACCATGAAAAACGAAATAATTTATCAGATTTTTATTTGAAACTTCTAGATCTTTTGTGATTCATTGAACTGTTCAATGGCATGTTTCAATCTCGAGTGTGCCCTTCAGGTTTTGTGACTGGGATGCCGAGGATCACAAAAAAAGGTGTGAAGTAATCATGCAAATTACTTGGTACTCTTAAGTGTTTACCCCTCAATCGATGTGCCGTTTAACCACACACGCTCCATCGATACTATGATAAACATTAAGTTACCCTTTGCCTACCTTGTTAAATACGAGTTAGTGTGCCGGTTAACCACATACGCTCCACTAACTGACTTAAACAAAGTGCAAACTGTAATTTCATGGATTAGCACCTTGTTCACATTTTCCTAAAGTAACTAAGATTGGGAATTATAAAAAAAACATTTAGTTACTTTATAATTATCATTAATACTTTTAATGAAGGGAGAATTATAGTCTTTGTCCTACCTGTTCGGCTAACGATCCTCCAACAGTCAAGGAAGCGGTGGGTGAGAGTGGACACCCATTAAACTGCCATTTTATAGGCAGTAACCATATACCCCCTTATAGACCGGCTTCGTGAATGAGACCTACTAATGGTAAGACGACTTGCTCTTATACATATATATAAATATTATTAACTTATAATATTATAAAGTATAAGGGTTGAATTTTAACTTTTAAAATTCTAAAGGCTTAACTTGGAATTAAAGTATTCATGGGAAAACTTTATAAATTCCAAAACTTGAGGGCAAATTTTTGAAACTAATCAAAACTTTTCATTTCATAACTTAAGAGTTTAATGGTTCATTAAAATGAAGACTCTTCATTTTTTTATGTAACTTCTTATTTTTTAATAACACTTTAAAAGAACTGACTCTTAAACATCCATAACTTGAGGACAAGTTATGGAGTCATAATACTATTTAATGAAAAAGACTCTTCATTTTTTATGTAACCTATGACACTTTTATGAGTTTTAAGATTCATAAATGTGACCTTTTATGTAACTTGAGGACAAGTTACAAAAACACATTTTATGAACTACCTCTAGATTAATTAGGATTGAAAACAACTAAAACATAATTTTTTTTCATTAATCTAAACTAACTCATAAATCAAGGAAACATAAAACTTTTGGTAATCCATAACTTATGGAGTTAAATGCTTGTTTTATGATGAAAGTTTTCATGTTCCATAACTTAAGAATAAGTTATGGAATTATTATAAAACATTACCACCAAATTTTGTAACTCCATAAAAACTTTGAATCAATTTTTTTTAAAAACCTTTTCATATCCATAACTTATGGAGGTTTCAAAAAAAAAACTATCTAGATCAAAATTTTAAAACTAATAAAATAATCATATCATTTTATCATTTACTAAATTTGACCTAATTCAACTCATATAGCAAATGATTACAATTTTACAAATAATTAGTTTTTCACAAAAACAAGTAATTATCATAAAATTTGACAAACGTCATGTTGTTTTTTTTTCAACTTTGAAAATAAAACATTTGCATCAATATAACAGAAAACAACCTATGGCTCTGATACCCCTGTTGGGTTTTGAGCATTCTAACACTCCTAAGTGTACATGCAACCCTAAATACCTTGGATCTATGTTTTCTCTATTATACATAAAAATATGAATATCCAAGGTATTACCCTATCTAGCATACAATCTTTATGTTTGGGGTAATAAAATAGATAGAATACATACCTTTTTGATGTAACTTGTCTTCATGAAGCTTGAGTGCCTAGTGCCCCAAGTGTGACACCTCAAATGGTTCACAAAACACCATGAACACTTGGAATAACCTTGAGAATAAGGATACTTTGGTCACTCTAGTGAAATCGGTCTTGCCCTTTTGTGTACACACACTAGTGCCTATTTCACTAACCAAGGACATCTTTATATAGTGTGGAGATTAGGGTTAAACCCTAATACCCATGACCTTTCATTTCATATGATCCATGGGTTAAACACTCCATGGACTTTCCATGAAAGCTTAGCCCGACCTACATGAACTTGGCCCATCACACACATATATCTTAGAGTCCATATTTAATTAGTTCATTTTGATCACTTAATTAATTACAAATTAATTCTTGATCAATACTAATTAAATAATATGATTATATATTAATATATTAGAACTTAAAATATATTAATATAAATCACTGGTATCCTTTTTCCTCATCTTGTCAATCCAATTGTCCCGATGCCATGCAACCCAAATGGATCATGCCGGGTCGGGTCAAGTACATACGAAATATAGTTATGGACTTATACATTAATCCAACAAATACTACTGCTCCCCATAGCATCACAACACCCTCTTGCTGACTAGTGAGTACTACAGCTCCCCGTAGCATCACAACGCCCTCTCGCTGACTAGTGAGTACTACGGCTCCCCGTAGCATCACAACGCCCTCTCGCTGACTAGTGAGTACTACGGCTCCCCGTAGCATCACAACGCCCTCTCGCTGATTAGTGAGTACTGCGGCTCCCCATAGCATCACAACGCCCTCTCGCTGACTAGTGAGTACTACGTCTCCCCGTATCATCACAACGCCCTCTCGCTCACTAGTGAGTACTACGGCTCCCCGTAGCATCACAACACCCTTTCGCTGACTAGTGAGTACTGCGGCTCCCCGTAGCATCACAACGCCCTATCGCTGACTAGTGAGTACTACGAATCCCCGTAGCATCACAACGCCCTCTTGCTGACTAGTGAGTACTACGGCTCCATGTAGCATCACAACACCCTCTCAACTCTGAACTCAGAATAATAAGGACATCATACCCGAACATCAACACGAAATCGCTTGATGCTTTGCCCAATCCACTGATCTCATACTCACGACCCCATTCTTGGATATCGCATTGATCTTGCAAAATCCTTAAACTGGTCTCCCTCTCGTACCACTTGCAACCTCAGAGTATTCCTCCTCCCAATTCGAAACACCGAGGCCTCGACAATGGCTCAGAACATGATACCGAAAACCCAAAACTCCCCCCTCTACTGACCATTACTCACTTGGGACTACTCATACCGACCCTAAAGTTGGTTGACGATTCAACGGCTGCCCTTCCGGGGTGTAAATTACAATATACACCTTCACTTGCAAATCTCAACCATTGCATCTGCAATCCAGCGACCCGGTCGCAACCGAACTCGTCATATGCTAACCCTGAAAATCACAAGCCACAAAGAATCTTCCAATTCATTCATCCTTTCTCAAACACATACCACTTGCATTATCTCGCTCTACACCTAGCCCTGATCACCAATAACCCTGGACTCATGAATCTGCACCGCAGGTCCCTATATCCCGATCTTTAACCGCTTTCGAACAAATCTCTAATCCCCTTCAATAAAATACTCGGTTCTCCCCCACTTAGGGTTCGAACTATCACCAATTGGTGCACCAACAATTTATCTCACAGACTGTTTCCACTAGTAACATCGCACCTATTCTTGGAAGATGCTATGCGACACTTGATGATCTCCCGACAGAGATCAAGCAACTTCCAACACCCTGAATCTCAGATGAAATCCTCATAACTCCCCATCATGACCGCCCCCAGTCAGAATCTCACACATTCCATCACCGAACTGTCCAACTGTCCAGTATCAACCCTGACGATTAGTCTGGAAATAACGAACTATCATTTCTCATTATCCTCGACTTCTAGCCCAACGCTCCGACACGTCCCTTATCTTAAGAGCAGAAACCGCATTTCCACTCTCTATACCCATCAAATACAATAAGAGTCACCGCCCTGATATACTCCTCTTGATCGTCCAACGCTGCAGCTAACACATGCCCTACTATACTCAAATAGGGTGTATCTTTGTCCTTGACCATCTCAGTCCCCATTGACAACCTACTCAAGCTATATTATTCCCTCATGACAGACTTACTACCAGATACTCTAATTGAAGATCACCATCAGTGCGATCCCACAGGGCTCATCCCCAACTCAGAAACCAAAATCTCAACACCTCTTACGTCTCCCTCAAGAAACGGAAATAGCATCACTCGGGTCACAGAAGGTGACGTCTCTACTATCGGCCGGTTGCCCAGCTCAGACTGTATTCTTCCATAACGCACCGTCCCTACTCAATTCTGGGTATTGCGACTCCACTGGCATATCACCAACAATCCCTCGGAGCTAACTCGATTTCCCTATCAAGGGATGCTCCACTAAAACTCGTTCATCTTGGCCTTCTTGACCCATACTCTTTCACGTTCGACGTTGGTCTAGATAGTCACTACTGAATAACCGGTAAAACTAGAAGCACTAACCGCCACATATCGTGGTACCCAAACCATGTCCTCTCTTCTTAACCTGCCTCAAATCATGGTACTCGAACCATGACATCACCTCCCGTTCTACTACCAACCATGGTACTCGAACCATGACATCACCTCTCGATCTGCTACTTAGAACCTCTGGAATAGTCCCTACATCGAGTATGGGTCCTCTGCTTTCAGTGGTATGGGCCCATACTACCTGCCACATCTACCCATACTCTCTACACGGACCATCCCAGATTCCCTAAGTAGTAGCTCAACCTTCTCATCACCAAATCTCAACACGCGTGCTCGCTCCCTAGCAAAATGATCTACTCTGTCAGCATACCTATCTGACTAAGGTCACTTCCTAGGCTCTTCCTAGGTTCTCACACTTCTCCTCCATCAGCTGCTGAGAAACTCCTTATGATGCTAGTCATCTACCTCCTGAATATCGTTACATTCACTTGGTAGCTGACTCCCATCATCGAGAGTTCCACAAATCACGAAGCAAGCATCATTCGGGCGTCAACTAAACACATATAACCCGCTCTAGGTGATAACTCCACTAGCTCTACTCATACTCAAATGATATCACCGAACTTTGCAACTCTACCCTCGTCGGTATCTAGTTACTCTCTCGGTAGGCTTCACAAATGCTCATCTAGGTATCTCTCCTAGATTACTCCTCTACCCAAATCCCTCTCTACATAGGATTCCTGGTGGATACTCTTACTCAGCACATACTCAAAAGTGCATCGCAGATAACAACAACTCCTAGGCTAAGGAATCACAAATCAGGCCACTCTAGTCCTAAAATATGAAATGCCTAGCCTATCTCTAGCATGCATAATATCTCATAACATATTTCATAAGAAAAAAGTAAGGGTATTTTGGGAAATTACCATTCGGGCTCTGGCTGATTGTACACACTGCTCCTTCCCGCTTTCTCTTATAAACTCTTGGTCGGTTTAGAAAAATCATTTATTTTGAAAATTTTCCTCGTTTCCTCAGTTTGAGTCCAGATATACCCAAAGGTACATCTGAATCCCTCAAACCAAGGCTCTGATACCAACTTGTAATGTCGCGAAAATTAAAAACAAAATTTTTATTTTTAAAATGCATACTTTTCATAACACTTTGTATAACAATCTCATTTGTTAAATTTTCAAAACATAACTCCATATTTGATTAATTTACAATCCAGGATCTTCAAAACATAACTCTTCCTCTGATGTGTACAATCAAGCCGGTGCCGTCCTGCTATCTTGAGAAACCTGAAACACATATCACATAACACGGTAAGCACGAAGCTTAGTGAGTTCCCCAATATACCACATACAACACATATTAGCCACTCGAGGCTATAACTCTGTGGACCCTCTGGCCCTAACTCTGTGGACCTTTCGGTCCTAAGCTCGTTGGACCCTCCGGTCCAAACTGCTTGAGCCTTCTGGCCTCATAAATCGTTGGACCCTCCAGTCCGGTCTATAAACTCCGCATAACATAAATCCCAAAGACATAATGCATATCATGTCACATACAACAAGATAACATAATATTCAATGTAAGCACATAATACCTTTCAGTCACACATAACTACCACTCAAGGTAAAGTATAGTGAAAAGACTCACCTCGGATGAAGAGCAGCTCCTATAGACACTGCTGCTATACATCGGCCTCTAACCCTATGTCAACCCAACAAATATCTCAATTAGTAGCTAAGTCTAACCTCTCACTTACTAGGTCTAAAGATAGACTACCTACCAGCCCATCACTGCCCTAAACCCATTAGGCCCACCAAGGCCCAATAATAAATGGGCTTCCCCGAGGCCTAAGCCTCATCCTGCATGACAAGCCCAACACAAGGGCCCAAGGCTTAATTATAATATTCTCTACTCATAGTCTTAATTACACCAACCCAAAGATTCAGATCCAACATCTAAGGCCCACAACAAAGTCTAGCCCAAAAGCCCGCAGAGGGGTTACCCGGGGCGTACTCCTTTGGTACGCTTAGCATACCCAAGCGTGCATGAATCTGATTGGGGGCCTCAACCCGGTATGCGGGCATACTGAAGTTACGCCGGACATACTCTCAGTTTGCTTGATCTGCTTCCCCTGGTCTTAACCCGTTAAGACCTTAGCCCATCTCTTGGATCTAGGCTCCCTAACAGTCCTTATTCCATAAAGTGAGAGACTTTTAGCCTTTTCATGGCTGATGTGAACACAAACACACACAATACGCATTCTCTTTACACATTAAGCTCTCCACTCATGCATGACTTGATCTTAACCTCCGAGATCTCATTTTTATGAAACTACTCCATCAAAAACACCCAAAAGGATGGATAATGGGCTCTAGAGTTTAACAACTCACAAAGCTTCAAGGTTTGGGACCAAAAACCCTAAAATGGACCATACTAAGCATAAATCAAAAGGAGTATGAAAGTTCTGAACTTCATACCTTCATTTGATGCTCCATCCCCATAAAAGCTTAGATCCAAAGTTTGAACTCCAACTCTTTTCCCTTCAATGCTCCTTCTTCACTCCAAGAAGTCACAAAGTTATCCTCAAGGGCTCTCATGAACTCACGATCTCTCATGGACGAAGATTTAAGGTTTTGGAGGTTTGTTTCTCTGGGATGGGTGGCAATGAATGAGGCCATCTCATCCTTTATATAGGGTCACTCAAAATATTAGGGTTCCTACTATGTGCCTAGTACACCCAGCGTACCCCTTGGTATGCCCAGCGTACTAGGTGCCTCTTGCTTAAGGATCATGCGCACACGTACGCTAAGCGTACACATACGTACGCCCAGCGTACTCCGTTGCAACAGTTCTCAACTTAGGGGCTCTTATTTTCAAATCCCCAAACTTCCATAGCTCCTTTGATGTAACTATGATTCCAAAGATCCGCATATCTATGGAAAGGTAACGAGATATCCTACACTTCTAGCAACTTGCCGCAACCCGAGACCTCCTCATGCCCGACTCGTGGCCCACGATCCCTAACCACGGACAATTCGAAATAGGGTGTTACAGATTACTTTGACTATAAATTAATACTTTTATAACAGTTTGTATTGAATCTGTTGGAAATGTGAAAATGGGGTCTTACATTTTGACCAAGAGAGTTATTTAGCTCTTAATAGACTAAGTCAAGTATTAAGATCTTGTATATTGTAACACCCTAAATCGTTTTTATGATAAATTTAAAATTTTATACTACGGTAATAAAATATTTGATTGGGTCCAAATTTAAAAGATAATAAATTTCATTTATAAAATGCTAACATTTTTAATTAGTTAAACAATCATACATAATTCTAGATTTGTCTTTATTACATAAACCATGATATATTAAAAATAAACAGCGAAAGACTTTTAAACATAATTTTCAAGAGTAATGCGGTTGTCATGACAATCAAGCTGGATTTTTACCCTTATTCACCCTAGAGGTCTTATAAAAATGTTAATAGTATATGATAAGTCAACGATTAGTTAGTTAACAATCTATACATTTTACCACATGCATATAATCATTATAAAAATATTTACTCTTTAACTATAGTAATGATGGAACATTTACTGTTTAACTATAGTAATCCTGAAACACCTACTAGTAGTAGTTCATCATGCCTCTCTCATAATAAACATAGTAATGATATTTACTAATACATAATATATAGCATGACATTATAAATATATACAAAATGTAACTAACATTTTCTTTCACAAATTTACTGTAGCTAAAAGTGCTATAAAAATGCATAGCATACAATGATTTGCGGTTCAATTATGTTGTAGCCCCTCACCACACATCTTTCAATTATTTTGAATTAAAATTACAGAATTGGTCCTTACAGTTTTATATTTTATTCTTAAATTATCCAACTTGCCCGTTTCCACTCAAGTTTTACATTTACAATCAACTTAACTTGCCATTTGCAATCTTTTTCTTTTTTTTTATTCGTTTTTTTTAACCTTATAATACATAAGTTATTACTCATTCTTCACAATACCCTTTTTATTTTTTTTACTTGTCATTTGTCTCGTTATAACTTTTTTTTTTCATCTTTTTTTTCCTAAAAATCTATATTTTTGTAAATATAATTTATAAGACCGGTATATACAATAGTATCGGCCTATATATTTTTCTAGCAACAAATACAAAGATACATATATTTTATCAATACAATTGTTAAATTAAATTAAAAAACAGATTAGATGGCAAAAAAAAAAAACAGATATAAATTGTATAAAATAGTCCCTAAACTCTTCTTAACTTTACTTATAATGCACATTATTATACTTCTTTTTACATTTATGACATCTACATTCTTATGGATTATTCATAAACAATCTAACTTACAAAAATAGTCCCTAAAATCTTTTCAAATTTTGATAATTCAGATAACGTTCATTTCTTTTAAACGTTTAGTGTTTTCTGAAGTTGTGACATACACAATAAAACCACAAGTAGGAACCCGCAGCAAAGGGCGGGATCAAATATTAGTTTTTACTGTCAACCAATAAAAATTACACATGTAACATGTCTACATGTAATTACTTTAGTAAATAGTAGTAAATAATGGTAAATAATATTTATCATAATATCTTAACATGAACTTGTTTTATAATAACTACATACATGAGTATCACATATTGAAGAGTAAAACTCACCTTAATCGCAGAACAGCAACACGAACTATTGATACACGTATGTTTCTTAGGCTTATTCTCTTGAATGCCTTTCGCTTCTATATTATAACAAGACTATAACTAACACATTGTTTATACTTACATAATTCCTCAAATGAAGATAAATAACCTCCTATTTATAGGTGAAAATTTTGATTAAATTATTCATGGCCTAACTTATCTATTACCATTTTTATGCTTTTTATATGTTTTTAACCTAATTTTGGCACCAAATACCGCACTTATGGGCACTGGACCTAACTTGATCTTAAGACAAAATCGAATCGGCTTTCCAATGGCACTGGCCGCGTGCCAATAAACCGGCCAGTGGTCGATTGTCAGATTTTACTTCGAAGTTTTATGTTCCATCTTCAAACGTCCGTAACTTCTTTATACGAGCTCCGTTTTCGACGTTCTATTTTTCCACGTGTGGGTATTTCTAAGTACTACAACTTTCATTTAGATCACTTTTGCTAAAAATGAATATATATTTTTACTTTCATATTTAAATGTCGTTATGAATTTTTAAATCGAATAACCAACAACTCGTTCGTGAATATTTTCATTTCGCGTATCACCATTTTTTCTACCATTTATTCATATATAACTTATGATAAGTTTATAAGCATATTTAACATAAACATTTGCCTTTATTAATTATAAACCGAAAATGGGGTGTTATATATATATATATATATATATATATATATATATATATATATATATATATATATATACAGAGAGAGAGAGAGAGAGAGAGAGAGAGAGAGGCCTATAAGCAAGAAGATGGAACAATAATGCCTTAATTGAAGAAAGGAGCCAAGAAGGGTAGTTAGTCTTCACTAACTAATAAGGTGAGTTATTACACACACACACACACACTCTGTGTGTGTGTGTGTGTGTAGATTATGTTATATTGAAGAAACAATAAAATTATAGATCGATAGATTCCAAACAAAATATTGAATTAAACAGTAAGAACAAAGATAAAATGTGTGCCGAATGCTTTATAATCAATCACTTAGAAGAGTTCGATGAGAACATTTCTGTAAAGACAAAGTAGGGCAACACCAAAACGATTACAATTTGTTAACCCTAAACAGATCCATGCATTGTAACACTATAAATTTTCAAATAACATTTTCATTTGAAATCACATAATTCTCATAACACATTCACAAAAATCTCATTCATGTAATTTACAGATCACAACTCCATAATGGCTTGATTAAAATCCACGATCCTGAAAACATAACTCTTTCACTGGTGTGTACAATCAAGTCTGTGCCTTCCCACGATCCTGAGAAAACCTGAAACACATAACACATAACACGGTAAGCACAAAGCTTAGTGAGTTCCCCAAAATACCACACACACAGCTCATTAGCCACTCAAGGCTATATCACTGTAAGACCCTCCAGTCGATGTGTCTCAGTGGGACCCTCTAGTCCCAAGGTTCGTTGGACCCTCTGGTCCGGTCTGTAAAGCTCCGCATAACATAAATCACAAAGACATAATGCACAACATGATTCACTAAACATAAAGCAGGATAACATAATACTCAGTGTAAGTACATAAGACCCTCCGGTCACACATAAGTACCACTCTAGGTAAAACAGTGTTGCAGAAATCGGCCTAATCGGGCGATTAATCGCTAATCGGACCTCCACCGATAAGAGTTATTGCTAATCGGTCACTATAATCGGGTTTGATCAATACAGTTCAAAGTCGGAATTAATCAGGCCTAATCAGACATAATCGGACCTAATCGGGTTTGGTAAACGTAGGTCAAAGTCGGCCCTAATCGGACCTAATCGCCGATTAATCACTTTTTTTGTAGGATTAAAATAAGATTTATAATTTTTTGAATAATTTCCTTGATAATTAATGGTCCCAGATTAATCTCCCGATTAATCCATGCCTAGCCGATTAATCCCTAATCGCTAGTCCACCGATTAGCGGTTGATTAGCGATTTCTGCAACCATGAGGTAAAGTATAGTGAGAAGACTCACCTCGAAGCAAGCAAGCAGTTATCCTCATAGTTGAATCTTGAACCAGCCACCGCTTAACACATACGTAATTACCTGTAATCAATACTCGAATTTTCAACTCTAAGTAAACCAAAGGTTACTCTTTCTCTCTTTCTCTCTCTCTCTCTCTCTCTAACTCTTGAAGTGGATAAAAGACCATTTTACCCATCCATGGTCTCTATTACTCATTTATGCCCAAACCCTAAAGTCAACAAAAGTCAAACTCGAGTCAACAGTCCTTGTTTGACCCGACTCGTCGTGTGCACTCATGTAACTTGACGAGTGCACTCGTATCCTCAGAAGTCTTGTGAAGGTTCCACTCAGCTCTTCGAGTTGTCCCCCAACTTGACGAGTTATCCCTTGGCCGTGAACACTGGGACGGACCTGAATCGACTCGTCGAGTCAGCTCATGGACTCGGCGAGTTTACTAAATCTAATTTCCTATTCAGACGTTCCAAGTCAGATCCATTAGTCCAAACCCTAGATCAAGCCTCCTAAGGTCCAAAGGTCACGTAAAGTTTTGATCTTTATGACCATGCATGACATATATTGCTCTAAATGTCATTACAACACCAACAAGGAAACCAAAACACATTAACTCTTTATGTGATTGAATAAAGCTCGAGGCTTTGGACCCTCTGGACCTCACAAGGTCCAGATCTTAAGTCTAGACCTAGAAAGGGACTCCATGTACCCATATCTCCACAAAAAGATGATAGAAAGCCTTGATCATCAAAAACATAAGATCAAATCACCACAAGGAGAAAGTTGTGAACTTTTACCTTCTCTAGAACCTCTTGGACGAAATATCACTAATCCACTGGCCCCCCTCTCGTTCCTTAATGAATGCTTCCCTCCTCTTCAAAATAAATGTACCAAAAGACCCCAAAATTAGCTCCTTTCACACTCTCTAGCTCAAAAGAACGTTAGGGTTTTCTCTCATGGGTGTAGGGTAACTGGTGAGGCGGAAATGGGGGCATAAGTTCCCTTAAATAGGCCCCCAACCCCGGGAAATTAGGGTTTCTCTACCCAGCACCTACTCGACGCATCATCCCTCTGACTCGTCGAGTATCATTAAACCCCACGTGGATAACTCGACTCTACTCAATAAGTTGGACTCACAACTCGTTGAGTCGCTGCATAAATCTTAGAATTACTCACACAATAATATACCTGAAAATTCGGATGTTACATGCATGCTGCTTAAATAGTCTAACCCTAGCTCCAAAAATAGGGATGGATAGGACCAACCCATTAATAAATAAGACTATTAAGTACAAAACAATTGACACAACACATTATAACCCAACAATCTCCCCCTTTATGTCAATTAAGAAATGAGATTCTTCGCTGTTCCTTCTTCTCAATCTTGAATAGCTTGGGCATCAAACTCAACAAACCATTCCTGATCAACGAATACCAGATGATCATATCATTAAAACATTTAAGATCACCTTCACTGTTCAGTTTGCATACCACAGTCAATTCCATAATATGATTCAGTGTAGAAGAGGAGTATAAATGTTTGTCTAAAAGAAAGAGCAAACTCTTTTAAACTTCGTTGCCACTTCTGCTTTGATAAACCACACTCCAGTCAGCTTTCTTCAGTTTTCCTAGCTTCCTCTTCTGAAAATCTTTTGACTCTTCTTTCGGATCCACAACTAACCTTTTCTTTAAAACCGCAACAATTTCTACATCAAGTTTAGCAACTTTATGGATGTAGCATATTAGCATTATCTTTAAGTGGGAAACAATCGCCTCATACTTTGCTTCATCTTTTGAAATAATTAGGAACAGAGAAATCCAGTCATTCGGATTTATGAATGGAAGATCATAGAGAGTGAAGTCGAATTCAGTGCGAGTTGCCCCTATGAACCCTCTAAACTTGATATTCGTAAAGTGTTCAACTGGGAAGGGAGCATAAAATTTCACAACCACTTGCTTCCTTAGACTCCACATCTCGTATTAAGGTTGACCAGTGTTGGAGATAAAAAGCAAAGAGCTTTTTGTTGAAGTCCTAATCCGAAAGTGGTGCCTTCTCAATATGTTCGAACCCTCTGAATAAGAATGCCTTCGTTGTGAGAGGAAAGTCGAACTGAGATCCGGGAGAGTTGACCAGTTCAAAAGAAACAGTTGGCTCCAACCCGTTAGTGTTTGGTTCTTTGATAGCTTCCCTTTGAATCCTTTCAAGAGTCCAAGGAGGTAAAGTGATTTTTGAGTTGTAAGGGTCACCTTCGCAACCTCAACTTCCTTTTCTTTTGCTTCTAATTCCTCACGAAGAGACTCAAGATCATCAAGCACCTTGTCTTGTTTCTTCCTTATCAGTTTTTGAGCCTCCGTCAGAACTTATTCTTTTTCATAATCATCAATCAGTCTTTCTTTGCCTTTACATGTCAAACCTTCATTACCCTTCGGATCTATTTTTTGTTTATTGTTGTTTCTCAGTAGACATGGCTTCTCGGGGCTTTGATAGTTCTTTTTCTTTAACACTTTCTCCCCCATGTTTTGGAAGAGCATCACCTTCCGAAACACCCTCTATACGGTTGAATATGGAAAACATCGGCCTCGGTTTCTCAGTAAGATGTTGTTAAACGGAAACAATGAGAATTGAGTCTTGAGTTTCCACCATATGATGAAGATACTAATTAATATCGGACACACGACTTTTTATAACGGCCTTCTCAGACGCCAGATCATCCAAATGCTTAGTTGCATAGCTGAGTTTGGTAGAGAGAACCTTGACCTTCTCAGTCTTTATAGATAGCTTATCCATGATAGCATTTTCGGTCGCAAGATGCGCTTGAAGCTTCTCAATTTTGGAGATAATTGCACTGGTCATCTAAGCATTATCAACTTGAAGTGCAGCACAAACCTTGGATAAAGAATCTTTCTCAAGCTAAAGAGGGGATCCGAGACTTGCGATAGCTTTGTTTGCAACTTTTGTATTGTGATCGGTAGATGTTTGGAAGTCTGCTATGAATGTCTAAACATTAGAAAGTAGTTTTTCGACTTTTTCGGTCGTCTTCCTAACTGTTTTCTCCAAATTTCAGCAGCCTTGGTGGATTTATCAATGTTTTTGGTAAGCTCCTTGGTCAACGTCTCGATTACTGCTTTATGAGACTCGAACAGATACTTGTAAGTTGATGAAGATTTGGAAGACTGGAGTAAAGAATCTAGTTTTTCATTGAGGGTTTTAAACTGCCCTTGTGTCATAGGAGCTACTTCATCATCGCTGGCTTGACAAACAATGAATGGGCTAAAGACGAAGTTTTGTAAATCATCATGGTTATCTCCAAACATGACATCATGATCATCTTCTCTCAGTAGGGATGCGGTTGAAGTGTTTGGACCAACAGAAGCACCAAAATCAAATGCCCCCGTATCAGATACGTTGACAGTCGACATCAAAGTATTGATAGTGGTTGTGGTTGCAGTGGAATCAGTGTAAAGAGGAGTAGATAAAGGAACAGATATCTGTGGTTGAGAAACACCAACAGAAATCTTGGAGAATGGAGCAATGGTAATAGGTGTGGTAGTTGAGATTGGGGATGAAGTGGTAGTCGGAGAAGGTGTAGGTGTAGGCAAGTCAAAGAAATCATCATTTAAAGGAATGAAAGTAGAAACCGGAGAAGATACCTTCAGAGTAGATGTAGTTAGAGGAGGTTTTGAAACCAATGGTACGAAAGTAGCTGTTGTATCTTCTGTTTTATTCTGAACAGCCTCATGCTCATGTAGATCCGAATGAGTGTGTGATTCCGAAGCCTCTTGAACTGGAGACGGAGATCTTGGCTTCTGAGCAGCCATCTTAACTTTCTTCTTCAGATTTGCTACAAATTCAAAAGAACTGGCTTTCCCTTTTCTTTTTCCACCTTTCTTCGGTTTATTCAGTTCTTCAAGAATCTTTTGCAATTCTTTTATGATTGGACGAGCACCATAAGAAGGTAGCATGTGATATGCACCCACAATTGCATTGTCCATCGGGACTCTATCTAACATAACGTCAGGGATAGTACCAACAAAGCTAAATTTTATTGGATCAGGCATCATAAATGAGGAAGTCTGCAAGATTGGAATGGCAACCATAACAGAGTCCTTCATCAAAGGTACCTTGTAGTGATCAAGAACTCGTTTGAGGATCACCGACCGAAAGCGAGCACAAGAAATTTCGGTATGCCTTGTAGAAGATACTATACTCTGAATCACCTGAGTCCAAATAACAAACCCAAAATCAAGATTGATGTCGTGATAGAGTCCGTAAATTAAGGTGTAAAACAAGCAACTTGCGTTATCGAATCCTGTCACACCCCCAAACCAAAATGAAGGAAACGTTCGGGGGTGGATGACGTCATGTACAATATCATAACAGTTGAGTAATAGTAAAGAAAGAAAACACAACTATCATAAGTATAATTTAATAGGGTTACATTGTTGCATGAGTTACATGTTTCCAAATAAATTACAATATGATGAAAAAAAATGAGTTTTTAACCGGCACCTTAGCGTCCCGTACTCAAAAGTTGGTGATTACCTGTATTACTGATTCCCTGAGAATACAAGTTGTTTTGAAAATGTGTCAACAATTAATTTGGTGAGTTCATAATCATTTTGTATGAGAAAATGTATGCCTTTCTGTGTAAAATAACCGTGTTTGTTCTAGAAATCCGATATTTTCCATAAAACGAGTTGTAAGCCGTTGTTCGTAAAATGATAGTATTTGTTTCAGAAAATTCAATATTTTCTATAAAGTGAATTGTAGTCTTAAATATTCCAAGACCGAGATGTATAAGTATTTTCCATACTTAAATAGTGTATGTAGTTTTTATACGTCTCTCAAAACCATTTAAGTGTTTGTTAGCCCTGCAAACCAAATGTCTTGTTAATACCCCATGTGAGTTATTATAACCATGCTAGCGACTAGTTGGCTTGTAACGACATTCTTCAGGCGTCGGAATGTTATGCCATTTGTCGCCCCATACCTCCCGGTCTAACTGTAGCTAACAGTTTAGGTGTGGGATTGTCAGTCTCGTATATATCTATACACAAGTATCACACTCTCCCTATAAGAGATTCTGATTACAATTACGGGACTTATGCAGTACCTTAAAAGTACTGTGAAGCCGAATGTCTCACCAATTTATTCATTAACAGGTTTACGTCAAATGAAATGAAAAACTCCTTGTTCTTGTAAATGTATGTATCTCCCTTTCATAGTGTTTATGTAATGTGAAAATAATTATACTTTTATATAATTATTTCTTTTGTCTCGTAAGGGTAAATAATGTGAATGTTCCACAAACTATAACTATTATAGTTTAAAAATGTATGTTCCATCGAAATGAAAACCTTTGTTTTACAACACTTTGCATGTAAAAGTTTATAATTTTGGTAGTAACGTTATTTAACCTTTTTACGTAACATGTATATAATATGATAAAACATAATAATCAGTTTGAATTTTAACACAAGTTTCCTTGTGTTTAACTTGTATTCCCCCCCTCCCTAAAACATAAAAAACTCTTGAAAAATGTGGGGGTAAGAACTCACCTCGACTGTGATTGCGGTTTGATAACGAGGTAAAAACGATGATCTTCGAGTCTAGAATACGCGAAGGATGTCGTATCCTAATGGTTTTAAACACATAATAATGTGTGAATATACGAACTAATAGATGAAGTGTTGTATAACACTTAGGTTTTACGAGGAATACTTACCTTAAATTCTTATAAACTATCTTGGAAGAAAAGGCTCTTGGAGATAACTGATCTTGAGTTGGTAAGGAAAATGTGTTTAAGTAGAGAGAAATATGACTTTGAGTATTTGAGAGAATATGGGGAATTTTGGTTTACTGAGAGATAAGGTTGAATGGTCTCAAATTCGTGGTTAAATATGAGAGAAAGATAAGATCATGAGTTGATGTTTACATTAAAATGTGTAATTATCATCTTGGGAAGCTAAACTACCAATCAAGTGGCACCACTTGTCTAATTTAATGGTGATTTTGGCCAAAACTAGACCAAAACCAAAAGTGTTTTCGGCCTTGGTAGAAAACACAAGGAGATTTCGGTTGTTACGCCCATGGATCCGGGCTAGTCAATTTAGAGACAATAAGCGTTGAAAATGACTTTCTGATGAAAGATTATTCAGACGGAGTAATCTTAACTAAATTGTAGTGGTCGTGACAAGGATTCCAAATATATAAAGAATGCCAAAATCTGAGTTATAACAAAGAAGTTATGACCTGTCGAAGTTTCGCGACAGAACCGACATGACACGGCGCGACGTAAATAGTAAATTTTCAATAGAGCGATATTTAGCCTTAGAGATCTAAACAGAAGTCGTATCATACGTTAAACCGAGAGCGTGCATAAAAAGAACGTCTAAATCTGACTTCGTATGAGGAAGTTATGATTTTTCGAAGTTTTGACTTAGCGGTATGCAGTCCAAAGTTCGAATATGAGATCGAGTGGTTTCTAGCCGAAGCGATCTCAACGAGAATCGAAGATCTCGTCGATAGTAGTCCAACAGTGAAAAGACAAATGAAAACAGACGTCAGATGAAGAAGTTATGAATTTTTAACGGATTTTTCCTGTCCCGGCCTGTTAAAAATATAATAATAATAATAAATTCAAAATTAGCCGACGAAGTCTAAATAAAAGTTGTAGATCATTGTCTCACCTACGCGTAGATATAAAGAATGTCAAAAACGGAGCTCGTATGCAAAAGATATGAATTTTATAAGTTTGGATATGTGGAGTACGCCCAGCGTACTCAAGGTTCATGGTCTGGGTTGGGCTACGTCGCCCTAATCCACCACTCGAGTGCCCCAGGTCCGTAAGCAGTGACGCATTCGGTCTGATCCACTTAGTACGCCCAACGTACTGCTTGTAGAGGGAGTACGCACAACGTACTCTGAAGTTACGCCCAGCGTAATCGCAGGGATCAGCCCCTATAAATAGAACTCAAGGGCTGTTGATTTCTTTGGCTAACTTACCATTCTCCGCCCCTTTTTCTTTCTTCTACTTGGCAAGAAATACCCCCGAAGCCCCGATATCAATCCCGACACCCGAAGCAAGTCCCGAAGCCCCGAAGATCCTGAAAAGTAAAGTTTCCAAGCCGAAACTCTGCCTGCGAGAGGCCTAGTTTTCAAGGAAGCATCCCGGTTTCACCGAAGAATACTACATTTAGAGTCGTAGTGTTGTCCGATCATAGTATTATCAAGTGAGTGTGTAGTTGCTTTCTTCTAACACGTAGATATGAAGTATTTGCTATAAAGTAAATGCTATGTGTTTATCCATTGTTTGTTTACTTGAGATGGATGTTGAATTAATGTTTTATACAGGTTTTAAAAGTTTTAAACCGTATATGCATTTGCATCTACAAATATGTTGGGTAGAACATGGGTAGATGAAATAGTTGATGTGAGACGAAATAATAAGTGTTTTTTTTAACTCCATGTGTTCGTTAGGTATTTTTGAACTCTATGTTTTCGCTTGGTGTTTGAACTCAACGTGTTCATTAGGTATTTTTGAACTCTATGTGTTCACTTGGTATTTTCGAACTCAATGTGTTCATTAAGTATTTTTGAACTTTATGTGTTCACTTGGTGTTGTTGAACTGAGTGTGTTCACTAAGTGTTTTAGAACTAAGTATTCACCAAATGTTTTGAATTAAGTGTTCACTAGGAGTGTTAGAGCTAGGTGTTCATTAAGTATGTTGAACTAAGTGTTTACCGGTTGTAATTTGAGGACCTTGGTAGTGGTGGACTTTGTGTCAATTCCTTAGGTCAATCCTTAGGAATAGATGAATAAAGGATAATTGATTCTTAGGGTAAATCCTTAAGAAATAAAGGAGATAATGGGGATGGGTAATTTGGAATAATTGATTGATAAATTGATTGATGATTGAATATAATAATTATATTATTGTGGGTCGAAAACCCTATATGCTCACTAGGCTCCCAAACCTGACCCAATCAGTTTTCTTTGCATTACAGGTAATGGCACAAGAGTATAAGTTGGTGGACTTGACGAGAGATTTTGGATAATAGACCAGTAGTTGTAAATAACTGATGTAAGGTCGAAATGTACTGTTTATGCTTTTGATCTGTATCGAAACATGACATCCCGAGGTTTTATTAGTTAATGAAAATATATTCTCTTTGAGAGATGTTTTGATAAATTTTATCATATTTTGTTTTTATGAACGAATTCCGCAACTTCTTTAATCAAAGGATTACTCTGATTTTATAAAACAAAGCATAAACAAATCAGTCTTTTATGGCCGTGAATTTGGGGATGTCACAGTTGGTATCAGAGCATTAGTTTAAGCGAACTAGGAATTTGTAGGAAATTTCTAGACTTAAACATAGAATGCTAAGTAATGATCATGAGGAGTGTGTCTAAAATATGTTAGGTAGTACACCTAAATTGACACAAGCACTAGTTTATTTTAGGAATGATGCCTAAAATGCTTTTATGTGCTAAATGCTATATGTTTGCTAGATATGATATTATTTGTTCAGATATATGGTTTGTTGCCAATTGGATCTGGAAACCTTATGTGTGTAAGATTCTAAGCATATGACTACGATATTAGAACTAGCATGTAAACTTTTCGGAATAATAAGGAGGATTACACGTCTAAATCTTCTCTATCTATGTTTTCGTCTCGATGCAATGAATGCTTGCTTCTGTGAAAATAACGTCATGGAGAAAACTCATAGAGAGTTAAGTAAATGGAGGAAATGAAAAGGGATTATGATAGTGAATGACACCTATCAGAAGATATCGTAAGAAGTGGTGTCTTGCCTTTAGATTATGTCATACAGTACGTTTAGAGGAGTACGGTACGTCCGAAGTACACCTTTGATTGGTGGGATGATGGAACAATTGATGTTATTCCTAAAGTTTTCCCATCAGATGAACTTTCCATCACCAACTGAGTTGGAGTAGAATTGATGAGTGAGGATGCGCATGGAAGAAGTCCTAGTAGAGTCTAGGAAAACTTGTATGCTTAATTGGACATATTCGTATGTGTTAAATTGTTTTGTGATTTTAGGACTTGGGGACTGCGAGACAATACTTGGGACGAGTATGAGTAGGTGTGAATAGTAGTAGAGATATATACTATTGGAAGCACAAGACTCATGCTTGGATCAGGGAAAGTCACAAGGTTACCAAGAAGTTAGTAATTGATTTCGTTTTATTCAAGTATGTTGTTACCATCATTTCGGTAATGATTGATGAGATGATTGTTATTCCTGATGGGTTTTGGTCATAAGAACATCCTATGTGCTCATACAAACCCTAATGCTTGGATTTAGGTTTCTCTATTGTACATGCAAGTTATCCAAGACTATAAACCCTAATTCTAGCATACAAGTAATCATATTAACATAAGAATGGGTTTAAGATATTACCTTGATTGTTTTGTAGCAATAACAATCAGAATTCCTCCTTATAATGACTTTAGAAAGCTTAGAGTCACAAATGTCACTCCTCTAATGGTTCACAAACACCAAGAACAAGAGGATGAAGAGGAGAAGAGAAGGAGACTCTCAAAAACGTGTGGAAACCCTAGACTATTAGTTTTTCACGTTTTTGGAGCATAAGGGTTCTATATATAGTGAGGCTATTAGGGTTATCTAACAAGGAAACCCTAATTTGGATGCTTAAGCCCTAAGCAACCCATGGACTCCTTTCTTTAAAGGCCTTGGACGATTTCCAATGGGTTTCCCCATAGAATTCGTCCACCTTATAATATAAGGCAATCCATGGCCCAATTGCAATTATCTTATAATTACAATTCCAGTCCCTTAAGTTTAATTAATCTCTTTTAGTCACAAAACTAATTACCAATTAATTCTTGACTAATATTAATTAAACAATATGATTTCTCCTTTAATTCATCCTATCAAGTTGCTTCGATGAAGGCAACCCAAAAGGACCATGCACCATCGGGTCAAGTACATACCAAAGTAGTTATGGACTTAGACACTAATCCAATAGTCTCCCACTAGGATAAGTCTAATAACTATTATGCGTATGACTTCAGATCCTGATCTGCAATCGTAGCTTTCCAAAGCCGCTGTTAACTCTGTTCCTATCATATATGCGTGTCCTTTAGATAAGGGATCATATATTCCTCCATTCTAGATATCGTATGAGACATGATTTCTAATCATTCTCTCTGTACTATTTCTCGATTTCCGATTTATGACGACTGACTAATTTAACAAATCAAATTAGCCCTAGCCCGGCCGAGCATTTACGTTTGTCATCACTAAATCATCGAGGGGCCCAAAGATATCGCTTTTATCCTACTTTGAATAAAAGGAACGGATAAACTTTGATTCAATGCTCGCTTGCACTTACTACTGAATCACACACAACAATATGTTTTATGACACCAAGTTACTGGTGCGTTTACATATTATCAATGTGCAACCGATTTGCAAGATACAACTCACACATCTCGGTTTCAAAAATATAAGATATTATCATCTCACCAATCACTCGTGATATAATTCATGGAGTGATCCAAGTGAGCGTGGGTTTAATCCAATGCTAAAATCATATTCATAAGCACTCATGAACGTTGCAGCAAACAGTTGCTTATGTCTAATACTCTTTAGACAATCAGCACACCAATTCATGACAGTCTTTATTCATACCTACTTCCAACATGTGAACAACTGTGGCCCATTCGAATAATTTGATTGTTCTCAACCAATTAAATTATTCAGGAAGTCAAAACATGCAAAGTGAAACACAAGGATAATACTAATCCCATATGGCCTCAAACCTTTGAGTATAAATAAAACACCTTTTATTTATCACCATATCGATTACTCATTATTTGTTGTTTCGGGTAATCAACTTCTTACTTGAATTATTACAACACTTGTCCCATGCTCTTAGCATGCACACAATGTTTACCTATGGTTCTTACTTTGTGAAATAGATCAAATGAACACATTTCCAATCATACTCATTTCACAAATCCCAATCCTTTTCACAAGTGAAAGAATATTAAATTCTTGCCACTTATTGAATATGTTAGATTCTAACATTTTATGCAACGATCATTTTGTAATGTCACTACACTAAAGTCACAATGACTATTGCCAATGAAATAACAAAGTCCTCTATTGGAGATTGTTACAAGACAATTCCTTAGATATGATGTCTCTCAATCAAAGTACATTCCTTTGAACATCCTTTTGCATAAAAGTTTATAATCTAGACATAGATTTTCAATATTCAATTCCCAATATGGAAAACTTTCCATACTTACCATATGACAACTCATTCTCAATAGAATCTTTTCTATTCATAATAATGTCGATATGTTCCATCCAATACTATACTTCCAACTACTCACAAGCGACCAATCCTCGGCGAACTTTGGATTGTCCTTTGATAGTTGTTTAATTATCTTAGTCAAAACCGATTCTTGTCCTTTTCCCTCTAAATGCACTAGACATTTGGAAAATTTTAGAATGGTCAAATATTATAGCATTTGCAATCAATCCTATACCCGAATCGTATGGGACACGATGCATAATGTTTTACACGAAGATCCGATACTTTATCAATCTTCTGCCATAATATTTTATGTGCTACGTTCTCAAAATTCGAACTATGAAGAGGAATGTCGTAATCATAATCGAAATTTGAGAACACACTATGTTTCCTTGACTAAATTTATTAACATTTCACAACCTAAACCTTTAAATTTGAAATGAAGCATAATATTCTCTCCCTTAATTATAGCAAAACAACTTTACAATCATTGCGACTTTGCAAAGTATAACTCTTGTTTTCTATAATTAATATTGCTAACTTGCAATACTTGCCTCAATAATCATACAATCATAACATTTATGCTCCAACTATCAAGATGATTATTATAAACACAACACTTATGCTCCCACTAGCTTTGACATGTATTCAGAAACAGCTTAACTTTCAGAAAAATAATACTTATTGAATTTCTTAAGTTCATGTTTCTAATACCTAATGCTTTGATAATCCTTTATCTAAGCTTATACACCTTTCCCTTAGATAGCTCATATGTGTGTCTAAACAATTCAGACTAATTGCCAAATCTCACAATTCGAATCATGGAAAGGGATACCGTAACCATAATCGAATTCGAGAATACAATTTTCACAATCAGTATCTTTTTAAAATCTCTCTTAGTGAAAGTATTTCCTCACAGTCATTTTCATGAAGGAGGGAATCTTATGACACTTAGATTTTAATGGTGTATGTGTTCCTTGTGACATCCCCAAAATCACGGCCAGAAAAGACCGATTTTGTTTATGCTTTGTTTAAAAATCAGAGTAACATTTTAAATAAAAGTGTTGCGGAATTTGTCCCAAAACAAAATATGATAAAGATTTATCAAAAGCATTTCCATAGAAATGTATTTCATTAAAAGACTTGGGATGTCATGTTCGTACAGATCAAAAGCATAAACAGTACAATATAAGCCTTACTACATTATTTCATATCTACATGCCTATATCCGTAATCCCTCGTCCAAACATCATATCTATGCTCAAGCGCCAGTACCTGTAATACATAAAACTGAGTGGGTCAGGCTTGGGAGCCTGGTGAGCACATAGGGTTTTCAACCCACAATAAATAAGTTTATTAATTTCATCAATCAACAATAACCCGATTACCCGTTCCCGTTATCCTCACTTTACGTCCCTAAACACCTATCATAAGGGACCTAGCCTAAGGATCATTATCGGGACGGACACTACTGCTAAGGGGATTCCTCAGCAATAAATGTCCTAAAGGCAACCATGTGGGGGATGGAGTACACCGGTGAACACATCGTTCACAAACACCTATAGGTTGCAAGCCTGCTAGTGTTCCAATGGACTGTCTAGAAGAGTCCGTGGTCGTCATCCATACTCCGCTGGATGACAGAATCAACAACACCAACATCGAGGCCTCTCATCATTTTATCACACATCACCTATTACATCTACCCATGTTTTACCCCAACATTTTCGTAGATATAAAATACATATACAGTTTAAATCATTGAAAACATGTATAACAATGTTCATCCGGCATAGATAGCAAGTATTCAGATAATATGCACACATAACACGTAATTTATATAAAATAATTCATAACTATGTGTAAGTTGAAAGTAACTATACACTCACTTGCTAAAGTGATGATTCCAAAATCGGGCAGCGCTTGCTTCTAACGATTCTATTTTCCTTCGACGAAACCTAGCATTATTATCGTTAAATTTTAGTCTAATATTTACCATGACCAACTATTAGTCTTAGTATTATTATTATTATTATTATATAAGCGTTAAACAATATTTTCCAACCACTATGTACAGACATGGGCCAGACATAAAACACCGGAGGGTAGGACCATTTTGGCATATAGCACTTCTGAAATCCAACAACCCTATGCAGCCCTTTAAACCAGATTCCCCGTACCGCGAGTAGTTAAAAAAAATATTATAACGACACTTATATAAGTTATAATAATAGCTCAAATATTTATTATAAGTTCATAATAACAATACTAATTTTAAATATAAGCTATATTAAAATAAGGTAAGCATAACTTACTTACAAGGGGGTTTTAGCTAGGAGTCGGGCTCTACAGGGGCAGAACTTCGTCGCTGAATCTTTCTAAGAAAGATTCGTGCAGCGCTTCAGCGCTCACCTTACTATACTAAACTACAGAAAGAGAAGTCGAATAACGAGGGACCGAAATGCTCGGGGGATAAGGAGAGAAAGACTCTTGAATCAAGAGAATGGTGCAAGAAATATGAGAGCCCAAGGCTCTTATTTATACTAATTGAATTTTGAAAAACTACCCTCCATAATTACTTAATGACCTTTTAGTTATATAAACAACTAAACACCCCTCTATAATACTATTATAAATGGATTTAATGATATTTGTACTAAACTAATATCGAAAAAACTCAACATTAGTCTTATAATGACCGCATCGTCGATACCTTTCTGATGATATATACATATGTATATATATGTGTATGTATACATGATTTATATTTTATTTTAATATGTAAATATGCTATTATAATTTGTAACTCGTTCATACGAACTCCGTTTTTGACGTTCTTTATATCCACACGTAGGTGGAGACGTACTCTACAACTTTCGTTTAGACTTCGTCGGCTAATTTTGACTTTATTTTTAAAGTTATATTTTTAACAGGCCGGGACAGGATTGGTCTGTTTAAAATCTCATAACTTCTTCATACGAAGTCAAATTTGAGCGTTCTTTTTATGGACACTCTCAGTTTAACATATTCTACGACTTTCATTTAGATTTCTAAGGTTAATAGTCGCTCTATCGTAAGTTCACTATTTACGCTTTCCGGTGTCGCGTCGGTTCCGTCGTGAAACTTCGACGGGTCATAACTTCTTCGTTATAACTTGGATTTCGGCATTCCTTATATCCCCGGAATCCTTGTTTCGACCACTACAACTGGTCCACTCTCTAAGTCTACAGTATGACTGGTCCGCCCGCACCGGGCCTTCAGTCCATCTGGTCCACTCTCCGAGCCTTCGGTACGTCTGGTCCACCCTTCCGGGCCTACAGCCTATCCGGTCCGCTCGCTGGGCCTTCGGGACAACCGGTCCACCCTGGGTATCTTGGCCTACAGCACATAGCAGGACCCGCCTCAATCCAACTCCAGTCTAAAGAACCATGTGCACATATACATACAATCATATAGCAATTCACAGTCAACAAGCAGATCAAACAGATCACATAGCATATCATCATCCTAACCAGGATACCGACCTAACAGGTCACTAGCATAGCATCTCCCTATCTCTCGGAATACCGATCTCAATCAGGTCTCTAACATATACCACCCTAGCTCTCAGGATGAAAACATATCACAGCAACAACATAACAACTACCCGGATCTCAATCCGATAAGGGCCGGCCTTGGTGCCGTAGACCCTGATGATATAGTGAGGATAACTCACCTCGATACTGCCGACTGAACAGATAACCCAAGCTGCTCCGATCACTGACACGATCTCCACTACTGGACAACCACCAATGCACTGAACTCAAAACAATAATCAACAATTACCAAAATGCCCCTGGAAACCACTGGTCAACCCTTGGTCAAAGACAAGGTCAAAGTCATCCCCTGACTGACTCTACTTGCCGAGTCAACCCGATGACTCGCTGAGTCCCCATACTCAGAACTTCCTTCAATTCGCGATCTAACTCGCCGAGTCACCCCGAGACTCGTCGAGTTCAACAACTTTGAGTCCACTCGCACACAACTCACCGAGTCTTCCCTTGACTCACCGATTCTCGACTCGACCAGAAAATATTGGGACTCTTCGACAAGACTCGCCGAGCCCAAGAACAGACTCGCCGAGTCTAAGGCTATCTCCAACCTACACGCCGAGTTGTTCATACAACTCGCCGAGTTCCAGGCCATCTTCATCCAACTTGCCGAGTTGTTCTTCCAACTCGTCGAGTTCCAGCTCATCATCAAGCAACTCGTTGAGTACACCCATGTGACTCGCCGAGTACCACAGGTCTGAATCCATTCAGAAGCATTCCAGGCCATGCAATTGCTCCAAAACATAGATCTAGCCTCCTACAACTCATCCATCACGTAAAGTGGCAAACTTTACGTGAATCCAAAGAGATCTATGCATTTTGCACACTAGGGCTAAGGTTGGGACATGATAGCTCCACAAAACACTCCAACACAGGGACTTTCATGCTCTCTGATCCTTCTCCATTCCAGATCTGAGGTAGCAACCTTAGATCTAACTTCTAGTCTCCCATTACATCCAAAGATAAGTTCCCACAAACCCCAAAATGAAGAAACAACATAACAACAGCCCAAGAACGAGATATTACCTCCAAGGAACGCCCCAACTGCAAATGAAACTCGAATCCAAGCAAAGCCCCTTGCTCCAAGCCTTCAAACTCCGAAAATTCCTTCAACAAACACCTCCTTCAAGCTCCCAAATGAGATATGATCACTCACACACGAAGGCTAAGGGTTTCTGGACTTGAGGATGAATAAAGAGGCTGAGAGTGGGCTGTTATGTTCTTTATATAGGGCTCAACCCCGAGAATTAGGGTTTTCTCCACTCAGCGCCTACTCGCCGAGTCCATCTTACTGACTCGCCGAGTCGGCTACTTAACACGCGACCTAGTCGCGACTCTACTCGCCGAGTCCACCCATGGACTCGCCGAGTCACTCTTTCCCAATTTACTCTTTTAGCCCTTCCACTCTACTCTTGATATTTCAGGATGTTACAATTCTCCCCCACTTAAATTAGGCTTCGTCCTCAAAGTCTACAGCAATTCAATCCTAAAGATATCTCCACAATGCGCCACCTGGCCTTAACCGGCCAAATCCCTCAAGACATACCCATCGAAACTCAACACAGTCTCTCTTTCCTTACGGTGTCCTGACCACCGTCTCGAGCCGGGCACCGGCTGTACCCTCTGATAATCACACTCAACAATCGAGAATTACCCATGAAGCATCACTGCCCCAAATCCCAACAATCACTCGACCCATAAGGCTAGAAAGCCATGAACCATCGGATCCCCGATCCGAATCCCACTCTATCCATTCCGTGATGACGGAAAGACCCATTCTCAATCTCAGAGCGACTCCCACGAGTTCTCCTCTTTCAATCACATACACATGCTGAACTTTCTCCAGCACCCTCAGGCTGGGAAAACCTGATACACTGATGATATCCTCCAACTGTTGGGTTTTGAGCATTCTAACACTCCTAAGTGTACATGCAACCCTAAATACCTTGGATCTATGTTTTCTCTATTATACATGCAAATAAGATCTTCCAAGGTATTATCCTAATCTAGCATACAAAACAATGAGTGTAACAAGATAGAATACATACCTTTTTGATGTAGAAAGTCTTCATGAAGCTTGAGTGCCTAGTGCCCCAAGTGTGACACCTCAAATGGTTCACACAACACCAAATACTCTTGGAATAACTTGAGAGAATTCTACACTCATGAAAATCGGCTAGCCCTTTTACTTCACACACTAGTGGCCGATTTTGGTCAAGAATAAGATGCTTATATAGTTAGGGTTACACCATGTAAACCCTAATTGAGATGGCCTTTCATTTCCATGATCCATGGGTACAAATACACCATGGAGCATCCATGGACCATCCTATGGGTTTTAGCCCAACTTGATTATCCATGGAGCATTAGCCCACTATACAAGTATGGATGATTTACACAATCAACCCATATATTTAATTAGTCTTCTTTTGATCACTTAATTAATCCTAGATTAATTCTTGATCAATACTAATTAAATAATCTTATTATTCTTATTATTAATATACTAGAACTTATAATATATTAACAACCATAAGTGTCTTATTTCTCTCATTAAAGTCTATCCAAGTGCATGATGTCATGCAACCCAAATGGACCATGCCGGGTCGGGTCAAGTCTTACCAATTATAGTTATGGACTTAGACATTAACGCAATAGTCTCCCACTTGGATAAGTCTAAAACTATTATTGCGTATGACTTCAGGAACCAACTGGCAATCATAGCTCTCAAAAGCTTCTGTCGAACTCTGACCTTGTAGATGAACTCTGACCTTTGTCAGTGACTTGTCCATTAGATAAGGGATCATATATTCCTCCATTCTAGATATCATATGGACTGAGACATGGATTATAATCATTCTCTCTGTCCATTTGTTGTTTCCCGATTTCCGATTTATGACGACTGACTAATTGAACAAATCAAATCAGTCCTGGCCCGGCCGAGCACTTCCATTTGTCATCATCAAATCTCTGAGGGGCCCACAGATATCGCTTTTATCCCGAAGGTAAAAGGAATGGATAAAGTTCGACTCATATGGCTTGTTCTACTACTTGTTGAATCATACACAAAGGCACGTTTTATAGCACCGAGTTACCAAATGCGTTTTCGTGCAATCAATGTACAACCAACTCATAGTAACAACTCATATCTCTAGGTTTGAAGAATATAAGATATTATCGTCTCATGATCGCTCGTGATAAAATCCATGAAGTGATTCCAATGAGCGCGGGTTGAATCCAATACTCAGAACTTATGAGCACTCATGAGTGTTGTAGCCCTTTTTCCAACACCTTAGACCTCTACAAGCCAACCCATGACAGTCTTAATTCATATCTACTTCCAACATATGACCGACTGTGGATGGTTTGAATAACTTAGTCATTCCGGAAGAATAATCTAGTTTATTCGGGAAGTCAAAACATGCAAAGTGAAACAAAATAATAATTGAATCCAATATGGTATCAAAACCTATGAACATAAATAAAACACCTTTTATTTATCACCATATGATTACACATTATTCATTGTATACCGTTTCAGCTATCAACTTTATTCTTGAATTTAAAACAATAGTTGTCCCATGCTCCAAGCATGTACACTATGTTTTTTTTTTAAAAACACTAGTCATGCCACACACCAAGTATGCATACTATGTTTGTCTATGATCTTTACTTTGTGAACTAGATCAATTGAACATAACTTCAATGATTCTCTTTTCACACTCCCAAATCCTTACCGCAAATGCAAGAATTCCAAATTCATGCCATTTACTGAAATCTGTTAGATTCTAAACTTATATGCATTGATCCTCTTGTAATGAGTATGTACAAAGTCATAAAGACTTGACAACAACCATTACAGAGTATTCCAAAGGAGATCAGCTCCTTGGAATCATCCTTCTTGCATTAAGTTTCCTAATCTTAAACAGATTGAAAATTCTAACTTTGAAACATTTCCAGATTCCATTTTGACTATCACTTTTGAACAAGAGTTGCCTCCTTACAGATTATGTCAATATGGTCCTTCCAGAATTATCACTATACTTCCAACTGTCCTTGAGCAACCAATCTTTGGAAAACCTTAGATTGTCGTCGACAATTGTTTAATCCTTTTAGTCATATCCAGTTCTAAACCTTTTCACTTCTTAATGCCCCAGGCATTTGGAAAATTTTAGAAAGGATGAATATAGCACATGTAATCGATCCTATATCCGAATCATATGGGACACGATTCATGATGTCTCACATAAAGACTAAACCAGTCTTTTGCTATAATATGTCCATTTCAATTTTCCAAGTTCTCATAATTCAGATTATGAAAAGGGATGTCGTAATCATAATCGAATTTAAGAACGCAAATAATGGACCCATATACAGAATTTCCTTATGTTGAGCCATTCTAACATGAAATTCATATATATATCCTTGACTAAATGATTAAAACCTCATGATCTAAGCTTATAGATTTTGAGATGAAGTATAATTCCCTCTCCCTTAATTATAGCAAAACAACTCTTTTCCAATTGAAACTTTTGTTTTCTATAATTAACATTGCTAGCTTGCAATGCTTATCATAATTTTCATGCTCCCACTAACATGATGATTATTAGCATAACACTTATGCTCCCACTAGCATTGACATGTACTCAGAAATCAGCTAACTTTCTTACCAAAGTTCAGATTTCTGATACTAGATTGTTTTTTATAAGACTTTATCAAAATCATACACCTTCCCTTAGATAACACACTTGTGTGTCTAAACAATTATGAAGAGGGATGCCGTAATCATAATGGTTAGACGTTTTTGCCATTTCTCACAAGTCCAGGTTAGTGTGCCGGTAAACCACACACACTCCACTAACGACTTTGAGAATGCAAATATCACAATTGCTATCTAGCTAAAATCTACTTAGTGAAAGAGTTTCCTCACCATCATTTTCATGAATCGGAGAGAAACCTTATGACACTTAGATTTATATGGTGTATGAGTTCCTACCCATATGAATTTGTCAAAACCATAATCACAAGACAAAGATAATGACAAATCCAAAACCATATGGATTGAACTCAATCTTAATTTCTTGCCACCTGGCAGCTTAAGGGCCTACCATTGCTTCCAAGTTGTTAAGCAACCAATTGAGAACTCTAAGAACTCATATGCAAAGCCAACTTTAACTGGAATGGGCACAGATATGTCAACACGATAGGTTATAAACCTCAAATTGTGTGCTAGAGAAGAACTTTAGGTTTTATTCTTGATTAGTTCTTGAGACTTTCAAGACCTTTAAGACTCCCACTGTCCTCTTGACCTATAAGACTCCCTTGTCAAACATCCAAGAGATAGTGTGGATTCTTATCAAGACAAACACTTCACACAATTGGCCTAAGTTGGTCTTTGTTTTATCCAAAACATCACAACTTACCAATTTCAAATGTACAAGAGTACAAAACTTTTACTCTTACATTTGACAAGTGTTTTAAACCTTCTTTAAGACATGTCACTCAAATTACAATCTTGGAGTATGACTCTAAGACTTGTATTGGAACAAAGTATGACTCATCTTCTTGATTTAACCATTTCAACAATTCAAGTTCCTCTTCTTAGTCCTAAGAAAGCACTTAGAGGATGAATTGTGATAAGGTCTCTAAATCATTAAGATGATCATAAAAAACTGATATGAAAGTACTCTCCCATTTTTTCAGAATTGAGAAACTTTTATCCTTCTGCCTAATTTGATTCTTCTTATTCACTCTGCCATATATTGGAACCTTTTCCAATGTCTCAGAATTATACTTTAGTTTGTAAGTATAACCATATTTACTGAGCTTTAGTAAACTATGACGAATTTTGTGGTGCACTTAATCAGTGCACAAGAATGTGTACTCGATCTCTTAGTCCTTTACTTGACTCACACATCCATGTGAACAAGTAATTAGTCTTAATTTTCCAATACTTGAAAGTTCTCATTCATCATGCTATACAACTTGCATGATTCCAAGTTCCCGGTCCAACTGAAACTTGGGTGATGAGAATCTTTCCTTATTTGGTAAATTTAGACATTACCACAAATGAAAGAATCAATTTCATATTTCCACTATTGCTATTAATGGAATCATGTAAGCAACAATTTTTCCTCAAATGCCATTGTAAGGATATTTTAAAACAAATAAAATCAAAATTTTTTCTTTTATTTTAAAACTTTGCGGAAAAACTTATCCTTACAATCCATATGAAAACTTGTTGTTATCTATTCCTAAGCAATATCTCATAACTCCTAAGAAGTAGCTCAAGAATCCGATCTTCAAACTATGCGATAGAAATCCATCTACGCGATCAGATTCAGCATATTCTTTCTTTAAGTTTCTTCACTTTTCTTTGATTCTTAAAACATCACCATGTGACCTAGTCACATCATGTATCAAGAATCTCAGAATAGAAACTTAACAGAGTTAGATAGTGGACTTTACATGAAGTAGAGTCAAACTTATTGACTTCAACATCCTTAGGTAAATTTGGCAGATTCGTAACCAATGTCCCTTCCTTTGGCAATATAAACATATGGACCCTTTGATAATGGTACACGGGACTATCACAGACTTAGCTTTTCTCTTTACCATTTGGTCAACCGAGTTGACTATGGCCGATCCCTTTCCATTGGGAAGAGAATGCTTTCCGGGATTTCCTATGTCACTATTGTCAATGTCCATCAAGTTTTAAGGAAGTTGATCTTAACAAGTAGATAAGATCATTAAGGGTCTTGTCATAGTCTGTTTCATAGGTGTTCCAAAAGAACTCACTATGTGACTTAGAAAGTAGTTGAACCACCAACTTTCTCAAGACTTTGACACCCAACTCTCCCGGCTTGTCAATATGTGACTACATCTCCAAGACGTGATCACACCTAGACCTTGCCTTGCCAATAGGGCTTGAGTGACCTTGAACTTGTGGGTTGGGGAGAATAATTGGAGGAGGTGAGAGAAATATGATTTCCAAGGGACATCATCTTCATTTAGGAAAGCTTGTTTCAAGAGATTTAGGAAGATCATAAATGTCTAAACTAGACATGATTTTGGGAGATATTCAAGAAAGTTGATTTTTAAAGTCCTTAATATGACACCCAATATGAAATATTAAGGCTAGGACCCAACAAACTATTTTATAACTTAGAAGAGGTATGCCGAAATCCAAGCTATAAAATATTTGAAGGTAGGTGAATGACGATTCACCAATTTCCACCAAGATAAACGAAATGTATTATTAGGTTTTAATTGGTTTTGAAACTCCTAGATCTTTGAGATTCATTGAACTGTTCAAAGGCATGTTTCAATCTCGAGTGTGCCCTTCAGGTTTTGTGACTGGGATGCCGAGGATCACAAAACAAGGTGTGAAGTAACCATGCAAATTACTTGGTACCCTTAAGTGTTTACCCCTTAATCAATGTGCCGGTTAACCACACACGCTCCATCGAGACTATGATAAACATTAAGTTACCCTTTGCCTACCTTGTTAAATACTCGTTAGTGTGCCGGTTAACCACACACGCTCCACTAACCGACTTAAACAAAGTGCAAAGTGTAATTTCATGGATTAGCACCTTATTCACATTTTTCCTAAGTAACTAAGATTGGGTATTATTAAGAGTTTAGTTACTTAGTATTTATCATTAATACTTTTAATGAAGGGAGAATTATAGTCCTGTCAAACCCGTTCGGCTAACGACCCTCCACCAGTCAAGAAAGCGGTGGGTGAGAGTGGACACCCATTAAGTTGCCATTTTATAGGCAACAACCTTATACCCACCTTATAGACCGGCTTCGTGAATGAGGCGTACTAGCGGTAAGACTGACTTTACTCTTATACATATATATATATATATATATATATATATATATATATATATATATATATATATATATATATATATATATATATTATTAACTTATAATATTATAAAGTATAAGGGTTGAATTTTAATTCTTAAAATTCTAAGGGCTAACTTGGAATTAAAGTATTCATAAGTGAAAACTTTACAAATTCCAAAACTTGAGGGCAAGTTTTGAAACTATTCAAAACTAATTAATTCCATAACTTATGTGTTTAAAGTAGTTTTAATCCAAAAACTCTTCAAGTTCCATAACTTGAGGACAAGTTATGGAAGACTTTAAACTAATAAAAGAATTAACTTTTTCTTTATTTTATAACTTATGAAATTAATTAAGGTTACACTTTATTTATTTATTTATTAATGAAGTGACTCTTGAACCTCCATAACTTAAGGACAAGACTCTTCATCTTTTGTAACCATTGCCAACTTTTATGAGTTTTATGAAACTTAAATGTGACTTTTCATATAACTTGAGGACAAGTTACAAAAACACATTTTAGAATCAACTCTTAGATTAATTTGGATTGAAAACAACTATTTCACTCAACTTTTCTATTAATCTAAGCAACTCATAAGAACAAGATAATTCAAATCAAACTTTTTCATGTAATTAGTCTAAACCTTAAACTAATACAAAACATGAATCTATTGACAATTATCTTTGAAATTGGATTAGCATGAACATTACCACATCAAAAACAAGTTTATAAGTCCAAAAACATCTTAGGGTAATGTTCCTAGTCCAATTCCAGCCAAAAAAGTCGAGTTTATGCTGTCTGGGGGTCCAACTCGTCGAGTGCATGATCCAACTCGGCGAGTTGGATCGAATTCATCACTTTTTAGGCATGGACTCGCCGAGTCTCCTGATGGACTCGCCGAGTCTGATGATCAGACAGCAAGAGATTCGATTTTTTAAGCAGTTTTGCAAGTATAACAAGAAAACAAGCCTAGGCTCTGATACTATTGTTGGGTTTTGAGCTTTCTAACACTCCTAAGTGTACATGCAACCCTAAATACCTTGGATCTATGTTTTCTCTATTATACATGCAAATAAGATCTTCCAAGGTATTATCCTAATCTAGCATACAAAACAATGAGTGTAACAAGATAGAATACATACCTTTTTGATGTAGAAAGTCTTCATGAAGCTTGAGTGCCTAGTGCCCCAAGTGTGACACCTCAAATGGTTCACACAACACCAAATACTCTTGGAATAACTTGAGAGAATTCTACACTCATGAAAATCGGCTAGCCCTTTTACTTCACACACTAGTGGCCGATTTTGGTCAAGAATAAGATGCTTATATAGTTAGGGTTACACCATGTAAACCCTAATTGAGATGGCCTTTCATTTCCATGATCCATGGGTACAAATACACCATGGAGCATCCATGGACCATCCTATGGGTTTTAGCCCAACTTGATTATCCATGGAGCATTAGCCCACTATACAAGTATGGATGATTTACACAATCAACCCATATATTTAATTAGTCTTCTTTTGATCACTTAATTAATCCTAGATTAATTCTTGATCAATACTAATTAAATAATCTTATTATTCTTATTATTAATATACTAGAACTTATAATATATTAATAACCATAAGTGTCTTATTTCTCTCATTAAAGTCTATCCAAGTGCATGATGCCATGCAACCCAAATGGACCATGCTGGGTCGGGTCAAGTCTTACCAATTATAGTTATGGACTTAGACATTAATCCAACACCAACATCCCCCAGGATGAACCTCTAATACATATCCAAAACCCTGATCAGGCTCACACTGAGAGCCCAAGACTCTCTCCCTGCATCCCTTCCGAGTCTCTTGGCTCTACATCTGCAGAATTCCTCCGCAACCTCAGCATACATCCCAAACCGGATGAGCTTCTAATCCACTGCCGCAAACACACTGCTCAAAAACCATACTCGAATTACTCTAATCATAACTCTGCTCTGCCGCTTTCACTTCCATGAACTTGCACTCCCTCTTGGGGTTACGCACCTCTCTCACTTCCTTTTCCAAGGAATCCACTTGGCCATATTGCCACTCCAACAAGTGCCACGGTGCTCGCCCAACGCTACACTACCCTTTTTAGCGTATCCGCTATCCATCCAACACACATACTCTGACTCCCATCGTAGGGACTCTCAAGCCCCTGCACTATTTCCACTAATAAAGATCACTACCCGGGGCCAGACCTTCTAAATGCAAACACACTGTATCATACACAATCCATAACCTCAAACTGATCCAACAATACCTGCAGAGTCTTCAGCATGACTGGACCGCCTCACCAGGCCTTCAGCCCATCTGGACCACTCTCTCAGAATGTTTAGCCAATCTGGACCGCTCTCAGTGCCTTCAGTTTGGCTGGACCGTTCTCCGAGTCTTCGACCTGACTGGTACGCCTACCGGCCTTCAGTCTATCCGGACCGCTCAACTATCAATCAACATTCCGAGCTATCCCCCTCGGAATTCCTCCCATGCATACCGTTCTAGCCCTCTAGGGGTTCCGAACTCTAACTTCATCATACATACTCGATCCCGGCCTGCTCCTAGGCCCTCCACAGTCAAATGCCCTAGGTCTGTATCCCGCCCCGCATGCCCGACACTTACTCCTATCAGCCTATACTCTGGGCTGACAGAACACTTGCCGAATCCCAACAACTAAGCACTCTCGAATTCTCGTCGATCTCCCGGAGAATTCTCCAATTCTCCCCCACTTGGCACTAACTATCAACCACCGGTCGCTATCACCGACCTCCCAGAACAACTCTCGCACAAAGAAAACACTTACACGCGGACCGCTTCTCACAAGCATAAACAACCTCAACGAGATCTCACATCAACACCGATCAACCTGCTCGAAAGAAACTCAATCTGCATCTAATCACTCCTCAGGAAGCAGATGCTATCCGGCCTGCAACCCAATGCCGGGTTTCCACTAATAACCCTCATGAATGATAACCAACGGAATTCCCAAAATAATAACCCATAACCAAAACCAAACAAATACCAGCTCATAAACAATACACCACAATATCACAAGATAACAAGACATCAAGAAAGAAACATACCCGCAACTGCATCTGGCACTGCCCTGACCTCCTCTGCCGCAAGCTGATAAACACGACCCTGAGCCCTTGGGGGCTCTGCTCCACCCTGACCTCCACCTGTGATCCTCAAAGTGGCCGGTGCTGGAGCCTGCACCGATCCTGCAGCAAGCTGTGGACAGTTGACCCTCAAATGCCCAACCTGATGACAATGATAGCAAATCCTCAAATCACGAACTGGCACTGACTGCCGACAATCCCTCGCATAAAGCCCCTCCTTTCCGCACTTGCGGCATGCACCACCAGACCTACAAACCCCGGTGTGACCCCTCCCACACTTCCCACAAGTGTGGATGCCCAGATCCCCCACTCTAACATCAACGGTCTTGGACCGTTTCGACGCCGGCTGCGACTGCACCGGAGCCTGCCTCAGCTCACGCAACTGCAACTCAATCTCTAACTCACGCCGCCTAGCGGCCTCCTGCAACACCAACAAGGTCTCGCACCTCTGCGCAGACACAAATTGTCTGATGTCCCTCTTGATCGTGCTCAGATATCGAGACATCTGAGCCTGCTCCGAAGCGAACTCTGGGCAAAACATCGCCCTCTCAGTGAACATTCTGGTGATCTCAGTCACCGACTCCGAATCCTACTTCAGCTCAAGGAACTCCTGAGCCAATCTCTCCCTCTCAACTTGCGGAACATAACGAGTGCTGAACATTTCTCTGAACTGATCCCACGAAACCGCAGCCCTCTGTGCATCCGGATATGACCCCGTGGCCAATCTCCACCAATCCTTCGCCCCGAGCCTCAACAGGTTCAGAGCACACCTCACCCTCTGATCAGCAGGGCATGAACACGTGATGAAACACCCCTCCACGTCTGATAACCACCTCATAGCAACAATCGGGTCCTGAACTCCATCGAATGTGGGAGGCTTCGTATTATCGAAATCCCGATACTGAAAACCCCGACTAGGTCCTCCCCCTGCCGCTGCTACAGCCGTTGTAGCCCCCGCGGCAGCCGTCTCAGTGAGAGCTGCATAACGCTCATCAAAATACTCAACCATGGCTATCTTAATCGACCCAAACAGCTCTGGCAACTCAGCCCGGAACAACTCAGCAATCTCCTCACGCAGGATCTCACGAATCCTCGCATCCAACTCGCTCGTGCTCATCTGACCGATAACCTCGGGCGGCACCGATCCGCCCGGAACCCTCTCTCCTGCTCCTGATCCTGATCCTGATCCACTCTCAACATGCCTCGGAATCTCCATACTGAAAAGAAACACCACACAAAATCTCAGACTCATCCCACACCGTGGGATCCAACTCTCTCTCAACCCACCCTAGAGATCATGGTTTCCCTGATACGCGTATGGGTCCTGTGCTTTCAGTAGTACGGGCCCATACTACCTTCCACACCTACCCATATTTGTATGAAGTACTACCACAACGCCCTAGAGAAACATGCATAACAACGCTCAACCCTCAACACTAGAGGAACACTGAAAATATCCCATAAGGAACCCTAGGCTACAGGCATCACAAATCAGGCAACATATAATGAAATCCTAAAGATCCCTAGCCTATCACTAGCATGTTGTTCTATCAAAGCTCAAAAACAAATAACATGCATGGTATTTTGGGGGTTACTTACTGGCTCCGGCTGATCGTACCTCCGCGTCCTCCCTTACTCATTTTGAAAACCATTTTAAATACTCTTTTGAAAACTCTCCTCGATTTGAGACTGGAGTCACACAAATGTTCCTCCAATTCACTCAAACCAAGGCTCTGATACCAACTTGTAACGACCGAAAAATACAACCAATTTTAATTTTTTCAAAAACATCTCGATTCCATTAAATCTTTACAAAAAGGTTTTCAATACAAAACATTTAATGTGTTCCCAGAATCACAATACTACAAAATCACGAGTAGCGGTACGATCACGCCTTTGCCTTGCCACAGTCTCCTGAAGAACCTGAAAAACCTGAAACCACAACTGTAAGCCCGAAAGCTTAGTGAGATATCCCCAAAATACCAACCACAAATACCATACACGCATAACATGCCACAACATATCCGATCACAGAACAGCCATGCACTTCGGGTCTACTGTGTGACTGGTCCACCGCACCGGCCTATAGTCCACCTGATCCACCCTCTGAGTCTATCCACATACATCGAGTCTGCAGTGTGATTGGTCCGCCCGCTCCCGGGCATTCAATCCACCTGGTCCACTCTCTAAGTCTACAGTATGACTGGTCCGCCCGCACCGGGCCTTCAGTCCATCTGGTCCACTCTCCGAGCCTTCGGTACGTCTGGTCCACCCTTCCGGGCCTACAGCCTATCCGGTCCGCTCGCTGGGCCTTCGGGACAACCGGTCCGCCCTGGGTATCTTGGCCTACAGCACACAGCAGGACCCGCCTCAACCCAACTCCAGTCCAAACAACCATGTGCACATATACATACAATCATATAGCAATTCACAGTCAACAAGCAGATCAAACAGATCACATAGCATATCATCATCCTAACCAGGATACCGACCTAACAGGTCACTAGCATAGCATCTCCCTATCTCTCGGAATACCGATCTCAATCAGGTCTCTAACATATACCACCCTAGCTCTCAGGATGCAAACATATCACAACAATAACATAACAACTACCCGGATCTCAATCTGATAAGGGCCGGCCTTGGTGCCGTAGACCCTGATGATATAGTGAGGATAACTCACCTCGATATTGCCGACTGAACAGATAACCCAAGCTGCTCCGACCACTGACACGATCTCCACTACTGGACAACCACCAATGCACAGAACTCAAAACAATAATCAACAATTACCAAAATGCCCCTGGAAACCACAGGTCAACCCTTGGTCAAAGACAAGGTCAAAGTCATCCCCTGACTGACTCTACTCGCTGAGTCAACCCGATGACTCGCCGAGTCCCCATACTCAGAACTTCCCTCAATCCGCGATCTAACTCGCCGAGTCACCCCGAGACTCGTCGAGTTCAACAACTCTGAGTCCACTCGCACACAACTCACTGAGTCTTCCCTTGACTCACCGATTCTCGACTCGACCAGAAAATATTGGGACTCTTCGACAAGACTCGCCGAGCCCAAGAACAGACTCGTCGAGTCTAAGGCTATCTCCAACCTACTCGCCGAGTTGTTCATACAACTCGCCGAGTTCCAGGCCATCTTTATCCAACTCGCCGAGTTGTTCTTCCAACTCGTCGAGTTCCAGCTCATCTTCAAGCAACTCGTCGAGTACACCCATGTGACTCGTCGAGTACCATCGGTCTGAATCCATTCAGAAGCATTCCAGGCCATGCAATTGCTCCAAAACATAGATCTAGCCTCCTACAACTCATCCATCACGTAAAGTGGCAAACTTTACGTGAATCCAAAGAGATCTATGCATTTTGCACACTAGGGCTAAGGTTGGGACATGATAGCTCCACAAAACACTCCAACACAGGGACTTTCATGCTCTCTGATCCTTCTCCATTCTAGATCTGAGGTAGCAACCTCAGATCTAACCTCTAGTCTCCCATTACATCCAAAGATAAGTTCCCACAAACCCCAAAATGAAGAAACAACATAACTACAACCCAAGAACTGTTGGGTTTTGAACAATCTAACACTTCCTAAGTGTGCATGCAACCCTAATAAACCTTGGATCTATGTTTGTCTAAATACATGCAAAATAATAATTTTCCAAGGTTTATAACCTATCTAACATGGCATGGGGAACATTTCAACATAAAAGAGTTAGAAGAGATTACATACCTTTTTGATGAGTTTGGTTCTTGAGGAGTTTGAGGGCCAAGCACCAATAGTGTGAATGCCTCAAATGGAATCACAAAACACCACAAACTCTTGGAAAACTTTGAGAGAGTATACACACTTGTATCTTTTGGCCACACACAAGCACACACACACTAGTTCACTAGTTGCCATTTCATGCTTCATAAGCATACTTATATAGTGTGCATGGTTAGGGTGAAACCCTAATAACCCATGACCTTTCCTTTTCCAAGGATCCATGGGTTAAAAGATCCATGGAGTATCCATGGACTTCCATACAAGCCTAGCCCATTAACAAATGAGTGTTATCCCACACTATATAAAACCAATAGCCCACAATCTAATTAGTCTTCCTTTTAATCTCTAAATTAATTCATAATTAATTTAAGACTAAGACTAATTAAATAACATGACTTCATATTAATATATTATAACTTATAATATATTAATAATCATATGTGTATAACTCTCATAAAATTATCCATAAATAGTTTGGATGAAATGCAACCCAAATGGACCATGCCGGATCGGGTCAAGTATATACCAAATAAGTTATGGACTTAGACACCTTATCCAACAGACTCCCAGTTGGATAAGTCTAATAACTGTATTTGCCTATATAACTTCAGGAACCAACCAGCAATCGTAGCTCTCGAAAACTCCATTGAACTATGAAGCGCCATTTTAGATAAGTGATCATATAATCCTTTGTTCTCATGATATCAGCCGGACAAATACATGGAACAACGTCGTACTTATTGTCCAGCAGTTTGTTTCCTGATTTCCGATTTGTTTGACAAAGAACTTAATCGAACACATCAATTTAGTTCTGACCGGCCGATACATAGTTCACAACAAAATCATCGAGGGGCCCAGATATCGCTTCTATTTCTAGAAGGAACAGATAAACTTCGACACATATGCTTGTTCTACTACTTGTTGAATTGTACACAAAGGCACGTTTTATAACATCAAGTTACTGATGCGTTTACATGCAATCATTGGACAACCAACTCATAGGTAACAACTCATATCTCTAGGTTTGAAGATTTATGTGATATTACCGTCTCACGATCACTCGAGATAAATTCCATGAAGCGATACAAGTGAGCGTGGGTTTAATCCAATACTCATAACTTATGAGCAGTCATGAATGTTCTAGCAACCATTGCTATGACTAAACCCATTCAGCCATCTACAAACTCGATTCATGACAGTCTTGATTCATACCTACTTCCAACATATGAATGACTGTGGAGTGTTTAAATAAGTTAGTCATTCGGAAAGAATAACCTAGCTATTTTGGAAGTCAAAACATGCAAAGTGAAACACAATAATAATCGAATCCAATATGGTCTCAGAACCCTTTTGAATATAAATAGAACCACCTTTTATTTATCACCATATTGATTACACATTATTCATTGTATAATGTTTCAAACAATCAACTTAGGACTTGAATAAAACAACAGTCGTCCCATGCTCCTAGCATGTACACTTTGTTTTTCTAAACAATAGTTATGCCATACTCCAAGTATGCACACTATGTTTGTCTATGATCCTTACATTGTGATGTAGATCAATTGAACATGATTCCAATGATACTCATTTCACAATCCCAAATCCTTATTGTAAATGTCAGAATCCCCGATTCCTATCCTTTACCAAAAAATCTGTTAGATTTTAAACGTTTATGCAATGTTCCTCTTGTAATGATTATGCACAAAGTCACCAGTCATTACAGAGTATTCCAAAGAAGGTCAACTTCTATGGAACGGAAGTCTCATATGCAAAGTACATTGCTTTGAACATCCTTCTTGCATTAAGGTTTTCTAATCTTACATAGATTGAACAACTTCCACCTATGGAGACATTTCCATAGTCCCATTTTGACTATCACTTCCGAACAAGAGATACTTCTTTTCAGAATATGTCAATATGGTCCTTTCCGACAACTTACATCATACTTCCAACTGTCCCTGAGCAACCAATCTTTGGCGAACCTCAGATTTGTCCTCGACAATTGCTTAATCACTTTAGTCATATCCACTTCTACACTTTTCCCTTCTCAATGCCTTAAGCACTTGGAAAATTTAGAAAAGATGAATATTATAGCACGTGCAATCGATCCTATATCCGAAGCATAGGGACACGATTCATGATTTTTGACATAAAGACATGATACTAGACAAGTCTTTTGCTACAATATTTTTTATTTGCCATGTTTTCAAAATTTAACTATGAAGAGGGATGCCATAATCATAATCAAATTTTGAAAACGCAATATATATAGAATTTCTTCAAGTTGAACCATTCCAACATAAAATTCATATATATGTTTTTGACTAAAGATGATTAAAATCTCAATCTAAGCTTCTAGAATTGAAATCAAGTATAATTTCCTCTCCCTTAATTATAGCAAAACAACTTTTCAACCCCTGCAACTTCACGAATTCAAACTTTGTTTTCTATAATTAACATTGCTAACTTGTAACACCAAACGTAATAATCAGGCTCCCACTAACATGATGATTATCAGCATAACACTTATGCTCCCACTAGCTCTGACATATTTTCCAGAAATCTGCTGGACTTCTAAAATTTAGATTCATACACCCTTTCTTAGATAGCTCACATGTGTGTCTAAACAAATTTTTAGAACTATGAAAAGGGATACCGTAATCATAGTCTCAATTGCTTAGGCATTTGCCATTTCTCACAAGTCCATGTTAGTGTGTCGGTTAACCACACGCGCTCCACTAACGACTTTTAAAAATGCAAATAACACAATTAAAGTGTGTGAAACTTTACAAATTCCAAAACTTGAGGGCAAATTTTGAAACTATTCAAAACTAATTAATTCCATGATTTATGTGTTTAAAATAGTTTTAATCCAAAAACTCTTCAAGTTCCATAACTTGAGGACAAGTTATGGAAGACTTTAAACTAATAAAAGAATTACTTTTCTTTATTTTATAACTTATGGAATTAATTAAGGTTACACTTTATTTATATATTTATTAATGAAGTGACTCTTGAACCTCCATAACTTAAGGACAAGACTCTTCATCTTTTGTAACCATCCAAAACTTTTCATTTCATAACTTATGAATTAAAGGTTCATAAAAATGAAGACTCTTCATTTTCATGTAACTTATGTGTTTTAAGTGTGTGTTAAAGAAAAGTGACCTTTGGATATCCATAACTTGAGGACAAATTATGGACTCCATTAAAACACATAAATGATCAAGAATTAATTCTAAACAATTCAACAAATAATTCCTATCATCTTCTAAATTCATAAGAACATGAACATGATCATCAAAATTTCAAGAATTATATGAACACATAAAATCATGGAATTTTGATTATAACTTTGAAATTGGTCCACCATCATCATTACCACATCAAAAACAGGTTTTATGAGTCCAAAACAGTTTAAGGTAATGATTCTAGACCAATTCCAGCACCAAAACTCGAAGATATGTTGTCTGGGGGTCCAACTCATCGAGTGCATGAACCAACTCGCCGAGTTGGATGAGTTTTGCCTTGGACTCGTCGAGTCCCTTCATGGACTCGGCGAGTCAGCTGTGCAGACAGCATAAAATCTTTGATTTTCAGCAATTTGCATCAAGTATTCTAACAAGCAAGCCTAGTCTCTGATACCACTGTTGGGTTTTGAGCAATCTAACACTTCCTAAGTGTGCATGCAACCCTAATAAACCTTGGATCTATGTTTGTCTAAATACATGCAAAATAATAATTTTCCAAGGTTTATAACCTATCTAACATGGCATGGGGAACATTTCAACATAAAAGAGTTAGAAGAGATTACATACCTTTTTGATGAGTTTGGTTCTTGAGGAGTTTGAGGGCCAAGCACCAATAGTGTGAATGCCTCAAATGGAATCACAAAACACCACAAACTCTTGGAAAACTTTGAGAGAGTATACACACTTGTATATTTCGGCCACACACAAGCACACACACACTAATTCACTAGTTGCCATTTCATGCTCCATAAGCATGCTTATATAGTGTGCATGGTTAGGGTGAAACCCTAATAACCCATGACCTTTCCTTTTCCAAGGATCCACGGGTTAAAAGCTCCATGTATCATCCATGGACTTCCATACAAGCCTAGCCCATTAACAAATGAGTGTTAGCCCACACTATATAAAACCAATAGCTTACAATCTAATTAGTCTTCCTTTTAATCTCTAAATTAATTCATAATTAATTTAAGACTAAGACTAATTAAATAACATTACTTCATATTAATATATTATAACTTATAATATATTAATAATCATATGTGTATAACTCTCATAAAATTATCCATAAATAGTTTGGATCAAATGCAACCCAAATGGACCATGCCGGGTCGGGTCAAGTATATACCAAATAAGTTATGGACTTAGACACCTTATCCAACAAGAACGAGATATTACCTCCAAGGAACGCCCCAACTGCAAATGAAACTCGAATCCAAGCAAAGCCCCTTGCTCCAAGCCTTCAAACTCCCAAAATTCCTTCAACAAACACCTCCTTCAAGCTCCCAAATGAGATATGATCACTCACACATGAAGGCTAAGGGTTTCTGGACTTGAGGATGAATAAAGAGGCTGAGGGTGGGCTGTTATGTTCTTTATATAGGGCTCAACCCCGAGAATTAGGGTTTTCTCCACTCAGCGCCTACTCGCCGAGTCCATCTTACTGACTCGCCGAGTCGGCTACTTAACACGCGACCCAGTCGCAACTCTACTCGCCGAGTCCACCCATGAACTCGCCGAGTCACTCTTTCCCAATTTACTCTTTTAGCCCTTCCACTCTACTCTTGATATTTCGGGATGTTACATGTAGTGCCCAGGCTTTCCGCATTTGAAACAAGTGACCCCTCCGTCACACTTTCCAGAGTGCTTCTTCTTGCACTTGTCACACCACTTCACTTCTGACCCTCCTCCTCTCGAACCATACTTCGAGAATCTACTCTTCTTACCGGATCTCGAGGATCCGTCAAATTTCCTTTTCTCTCCCACCTCCACTCTCTCCAGACCCTTCTCTCGTATCTAGGTCTCCACATTCTTAGCAGCCCAGATCGCGGCTTTTAGAGTGGTAGTTTGCTTGACCATTGGACCGAAGTCCGCTGGTAATCCGAGGGCAAATTTGTTAACCTTGGAGAGTTCAGTTGGAACGAGGTGAGGAACAAGCTTCATTTTCTCAGTAAAGCTTGCAGCGTATTCAGTAATGCTCATTCTTCCCTTCTTCAGATTCTGGAATTCGTTGTTGATTTCCTGAAGATCCTGCTCAGAGCAGTATTGCATCTTCAACTGTACCAAAAAATCCTCCCACGACATCTTGCTTGCTTCACCTTTGGCCATTGAATCAGCTAGTAGCTTCCACCAACTTAGCACTCCAGATTTCAACAAAGGAACCGCGAGAGCGGTCTTCTGCCTGTTGCTACACTCGCAACTCTCAAACATCGTCTCCATTTCAGAGATCCAGTTCATGACTTCCATCGGTGTCGGGCTTCCAGATAGACTCGGTGGCTTGGATACCATGAAATCCTTGTATTTGCATCCACGTCCGTCATTTCCTCCATCCTGGTTGTTTTCCCTAACTATCGGTGGGTTGGCTTGACCAACAGTCCCACTGTAGTTTCCCTCCTCAGTCTGCCCTTCGTTCAACTCGGGCTGTTCGATCTGAATAGTCTCTTCCTCTCGATTTTGCTGGAGCAAACGTCTGGTTTCCTCCATTTGACGATCCAACATTGTCTGGATCATCACTTGCACTTCGACCATCGTGACTGGATCAGGTGCAACTTCTTCAACAACAGGTATGTGCTGAACCAGTGGGGGTTGGTTCCTATCTCCATTTGCGTTCACGTTTCCGCTACGGGTCCTTGCCATCTTTATCTATACACCGAATAAGGTGAATTTAGATCTTTATTTAGGATAGACGTTTAAATCGTCCTTATCACTCCGAAACGTTTACATGCTAGTTCTAATATCGTAGTCGTAAATTTAGAATCCTAAACACATAAGGTTTCCAGATCCGGTCGGCAACAGACCATAAATCCGAACAAATAACAGTATATCATGCACAAAGCATTTAGCACATAAAAGCATTTTAGGCACAATTCCTAAAATAAGCTAGTGCTCCCACCTCACAAACATCGCTTAGCATTCTAAGTTTAAGTCTAGAAACCCTACAAATTCCTACTTCGCTTAAACTAATGCTCTGATACCAACTGTGACATTCCCAAAATCACGGCCAGAAAAGACCGATTTTGTTTATGCTTTGTTTAAAAATCAGAGTAACATTTTAAATAAAAGTGTTGCGGAATTAGTCCCAAAACAAAATATGATAAAGATTTATCAAAAGCATTTCCATAGAAATGTATTTCATTAAAAGACTTGGGATGTCATGTTTGTACAGATCAAAAGCATAAACAGTACAATATAAGCCTTACTACATTATTTCATATCTACAAGCCTATATCCGTAATCTCTCGTCCAAACATCATATCTATGCTCAAGCGCCAGTACCTGTAATGCATAAAACTGAGTGGGTCAGGCTTGGGAGCCTGGTGAGCACATAGGGTTTTCAACCCACAATAAATAAGTTTATTAATTTCATCAATCAACAATAACCCGATTACCCGTTCCCGTTATCCTCACTTTATGTCCCTAAACACCTATCATAAGGGACCTAGCCTAAGGATCATTATCGGGACGGACACTACTGCTAAGGGGATTCCTCAGCAATAAATGTCCTAAAGGCAACCATGTGGGGGATGGAGTACACCGGTGAACACATCGTTCACAAACACCTATAGGTTGCAAGCCTGCTAGTGTTCCAATGGACTGTCTAGAAGAGTCCGTGGTCGTCATCCATACTCCGCTGGATGACAGAATCAACAACACCAACATCGAGGCCTCTCATCATTTTATCACACATCACCTATTACATCTACCCATGTTTTACCCCAACATTTTCGTAGATATAAAATACATATACAATTTAAATCATTGAAAACATGTATAACAATGTTCATCCGGCATAGATAGCAAGTATTCAGATAATATGCACACATAACACGTAATTTATATAAAATAATTCATAACTATGTGTAAGTTGAAAGTAACTATACACTCACTTGCTAAAGTGATGATTCCAAAATCGGGCAGCGCTTGCTTCTAACGATTCTATTTTCCTTCGACGAAACCTAGCATTATTATCGTTAAATTTTAGTCTAATATTTACCATGACCAACTATTAGTCTTAGTATTATTATTATTATTATTATATAAGCTTTAAATTTAAACCAGATTCCCCGTACCGCGAGTAGTTAAAAAAAATATTATAACAACACTTATATAAGTTATAATAATAGCTCAAATATTTATTATAAGTTCATAATAACAATACTAATTTTAAATATAAGCTATATTAAAATAAGGTAAGCATAACTTACTTACAAGGGGGTTTTAGCTAGGAGTCGGGCTCTGCAGGGGCAGAACTTCGTCGCTGAATCTTTCTAAGAAAGATTCGTGCAGCGCTTCAGCGCTCACCTTACTATACTAAACTACAGAAAGAGAAGTCGAATCACGAGGGACCAAAATGCTCGGGGGATAAGGAGAGAAAGACTGTTTAATCAAGAGAATGGTGCAAGAAAGAGCCTAAGGCTCTTATTTATACTAATTGAATTTTCAAAAACTACCCTCCATAATTACTTAATGACCTTTTAGTTATATAAACAACTAAACACCCCTCTATAATACTATTTTAAATGGATTTAATGATATTTGTACTAAACTAATGTCGAAAAAACTCAACATTAGTCTTATAATGACCGCATCGTCGATACCTTTCTAATGATATATACATATGTATATATATGTGTACGTATACATGATTTATATTTTATTTTAATACGTAAATATGCTATTATAATTTGTAACTCGTTCATACGAACTCCGTTTTTGACGTTCTTTATATCCACACGTAGGTGGAGACGTACTCTACAACTTTCGTTTAGACTTCGTCGGCTAATTTTGACTTTATTTTTAAAGTTATATTTTTAACAGGCCGGGACAGGATTGGTCTGTTTAAAATCTCATAACTTCTTCATACGAAGTCAAATTTGAGCGTTCTTTTTATGGACACTCTCAGTTTAACATATTCTACGACTTTCATTTAGATTTCTAAGGCTAAAAGTCGCTCTATCGTAAGTTCACTATTTACGCTTTCCGGTGTCGCGTCGGTTCCGTCGTGAAACTTCGACGGGTCATAACTTCTTCGTTATAACTTGGATTTCGGCATTCCTTATATCCCCGGAATCCTTGTTTCGACCACTACAACTTTATGTAAAGATATCGGGCTTATCTCACACTTTAATTTTGACGCTTATTTTTATTCTTTATTTATTATACATTTATAATTAAACAATAAACACATAAACACACATAATTCACATAGTACTCAAATATTTCATCTTTATTACTTCAAAAAGAGTTACAATAGTCGACCTAGACTATTACATTGACAAATATGCTTAGCCCTGAAACCCGGGCGTTACATTCCTATCCATGTGAATTTGTCAAAACTAAAGTTTGCGACAAATTCAAACTCATATGGACCGAACTTTCTTAATCTTGATTTCTTGCCTTATGGTAGCATATCTGCCCACCATGTCTTCCAAGTAGTTAAGTAGCTCACCCTTTCCTATCAATGTACTTTTCATTGAACATGGTGCCTGCCTTTTATGCGTTCAAATGAGAACTCATAGAACTCACATGCATAATTAACTTAATTGGAATGGCACAGAAACACGATAGGTTGTAAACCTCAACTCGTGTGCTAGTGATGATCGATAAGGTCTATTTTGATTTGTTCTTGAAACCTTTCAAGACTATTAAAACTCCCACTGGCTCCTTGACATATAAGATTCTCTTGTCAATAAACATTTCTTGACAAATATTCAAGAGTTAGTGTAGCTTTTATCAAACACTTCATAAATTGATCCTAGTTGGTCGTTGTCTTATCCAAGACATCACAACTTTCCATATTTGATGAATGTTATAAACCTTCTTAATACTTATCACTCAATATCACAATCTTAACTCTAAGACTTGTTTTGGAACGAAGTATGATTGACTTCTTGATTTAAGCATTTTTTCAATTCTTGATCCCTCTTCTTAGACATCCAATAGTACTAAGACTTACTTAGAGGATCAATTGAGATATGGTTCTTAATCATTAAGACCTATCATAAAGTATAAAAGGTATTCTCCCTTCTTCTTAGAATGGAGAAACTTTTATCTTTCTACCTACTTGATTCTTCTTATTCGTTCTGCTATTGATTTAAACATTTTCATTCAATTCAGAATTACACTTAATCTTATAAGTATAATCATATTTACTAAACCTTTAGTAAATCATGACGAATATCTTTGTTACTCTTATGGTGGACTTTGATCAACGCACAACTTTGTGTACTCGATCTCCTAGTCCTTCACTTGACACCTTGTCAACGAATTAGTCTAATTTCCAAATATGAAATTTCTCATTCATCATGCAACCAAGTTGCGTGATTCCAAATTTTTGTCCAACTGAAACTTGGGCGATGAGAAACTCTCCTTATTTGGTAAATTTTCGACATTTCTATAATTAAGAATCAAATCCATTATTGCTAATAATAGAAACATTCAAACATCAATTTTTTTCATACACACCATTGCAAGGATAAATAAATAATATAAAATCAAAATTTATTCTATTGTGGAAAAATTTGTCCTTACAATGCAATTCAATGAAAAACTATGATAATACATCTTTCTTAGCAATCTTATTCTAACTCTACGTAGTAGCTCAAGAATCTAATCTTCAAGTAATGCGATCGAAATCCATTCCTTCACGGTTAGATTCTGCTCACTTCTTCCCTTAAGCTTCCTTTCTTTTCTTCAATCCTACAAAACATCAATTGTAATCTTATCACATTATGTATTAAGAATCTAGAATAGATGCTCAAAAGAGTTAATCAATGGATTTTACCTAAAGCAGAGCCATACGTTTTGACTCTCCCATCTCTTAGATCTCTTAGGTAAATAGGGCAGCTTCGTCTCCAATGCCCCTTCTCTTGGCAATAAAAGCAAATTGACTCTTTTGGAACAGGACATGGAACTACTTCAGACATTGCCTTTCTCTTATGATCAAACTTTTCGATCATAGCATGTCTTTCGTTGCCATTGTCTATATCCATTGAGGTCTTGAAGGCAGATTCACCAATCAACTTTGCTTTTCTATTGCGCCAGACCATTGCTGATTCAGCAGCAATAAGCATATAGGTGAGATCTATAAGGGTCACGTCGTGGTTCATCATATAGTACTCTCTTACGAACTCACTATATGAGTTAGGAAGTGACTGAAGAACCCAATCAACAGCCATCTCCTCACAGAAAATGGATCCTAACATTCTTAACCTATCAATGTGTGACTTCATCCCTAGGACGTGTGCACACACCGACTTTCCTTCTTTATGTTTACTTGCCAAAAGGGCTTGAGTGAGTTTGAACTTTTCAAGTCTACGAACTTGTGGGTTAGGGAGAATAATTGGAGGAGGTGGAGGAAGTGAAGCATGATCTCTTGTTCCTCGATCGAATCGTGGAATATCATCTTCATGCGGAATGCTTGTTCCATGGGATTTGGGATGACCATAGTTGTCGTACTTTGACATCTACAAAACGGGAGAAAACGAATTCAAGTTAGTTGATTGATTGAGTCCTTAGTAAATCACCCAAATGAAATACTAAGGCTAGGACCCAACACAATACGCTACAACCTAGAAAAGGGATGCCGTAATCTAGTTGTAGAATATTTGAAGGTAAGTGAATGACGATTCACTAATTTCCACCATGAAAAACGAAAAAGAAATTTAAGTTTTAAATCTATGAAAACTCCTAGATCCTTTGAGATTCATTGAACATTTCAATGGCATGTTTAAATCTCGATATGCCCTTCTTGTTTGTGACTGGGATGCAGAGGATCACAAAGCGGGTGTGAATAACCATGCAAACTTACATGGTGCCCTCACATGTTACAGTCACCTATTCGATGTGCCGGTAAACCACACACGCTCCACCGAACTATGACAAACATTGAGTCACCCTTTGCTACCTTTGCTTAGAACCATTTAGTGTGCCGGTTAACCACACACGCTCCACTAACGTCTTCGCAAGGACACAAAGTGTAATTTCATGGAATTGCATCAATTCACTTTTGCCTAAGTAACTAAGATTGGTAATTTGTAAAACATTTAGTTACTTTTGTACTTCATTATACTTATAATGGAAGGTTTTGTCCTATCCTACCCGTTCGGCTAACGACCCTCCACTAGTCAAGAGTGCGGTGGGTAAGAGTGGATACCCATTCAATCGCCATTTTATAGACAATTTCCTTAAACACCCCTTATAGACTAGCTTCGTGAATGAGGCCTACTAACGGTAAGACTGACTTTTACTCATACATATATATAATGTTAGACTTTTAATGTTATATATAGTATAGGGTGTATTTTACACTTTTAAAATACTAGGAGGTCAAATTTAATAATTATACTTTTAATTCAATTAAATTGTAAACCTAAACTTTATGGATTTATTAAACCTCTTTTAATTATACACCTTAATTAATTAATAAAACCATAAGGGTGTGATATGAACTTTTCAAAACATCACTAGGGTTTTAGAATTTAACATTCCTAAATTAAACTTTTAATCAACTTTTAAATTCCAAAACTTGAGGGCAAGTTTTGAAACATTTCAAAACATTAGGGTTTAGAATTTAAATATACATCAAAATTAAACTTTTAATCAAAATTTAAATTCCAAAACTTGAGGGCAAGTTTTGAAGCCTTTCAAAACACTATGGGATCAAATAACAAATAATCTAAATTAACATTTAATCACATAATTATCCATATTTGATTTATTTAATAATTTCTTGCAAAACAATTTACCAATTTAATCAAAATAATTAATCAATTATCACATAAGGAAATAAGTATTTTATTAATTGATAAATATCTTCAATTAGATCAAGAATATACTCATATATATCATAAAATCGGATTTATATTGATCTAATATGATAAAGGCAAGTATCTCAAAGATAAACAACAAGAAATCCCGATATTTGCTCTTTCTGACACTGGGACTCGCCGAGTCGAGCCTACTCGCCGAGTCCACTATGGGACTCGCCGAGTTCATCAGGCAGTTTCACAAAAATCGAATTTTTCCAACTTGAAAAAACATACAAGGCATCAATACAATAGAAACCAATGAAGGCTCTGATACCACTGATGGGTTTTGGTCATAAGAACATCCTATATGCTCATACAAACCCTAATGCTTGGATCTAGGTTTCTCTATTGTACATGCAAGTTATCCAAGACTATAAACCTTAATTCTTGCATACAAGTAATCATATTAACATAAGAATGGGTTTAAGATATTACCTTGATTGTTATGTAGCAATAACAATCACAATTCCTCCTTGTAATGACTTTAGAAAGCTTAGAGTCACAAATGTCACTCCTCTAATGGTTCACAAACACCAAGAGCAAGAGGATGAAGAGGAGAAGAGAAGGAGGCTCTCAAAAATGTGTGGAAACCCTACACTATTAGTTTTTCACGTTTTTGGAGCATAAGGGTTCTATATATAATGAGGCTATTAGGGTTATCTAACAAGGAAACCCTAATTTGGATGCTTAAGCCCTAAGCAACCCATGGACTCCTTTCCTTAAAGGCCTTGGACGATTTCCAATGGGTTTCCCCATAGAATTTTTCCACCTTATAATATAAGGCAATCCATGGCTTATAATTACAATTCCAGTCCCTTAAGTTTAATTAATCTCTTTTAGTCACGAAACTAATTACCAATTAATTCTTGACAAATATTAATTAAACAATATGATTTCTCCTTTAATTCATCCTATCAAGTTGCTTTGATGAAGGCAACCCAAAAGGACCATACACCATTGGTTCAAGTACATACCAAAGTAGTTATGGACTTAGACACTAATCCAACAATTCCGACCCAAGTGGTCATATCAAATTGAATCCAACTACGATGAGTTTTTTACGTGGTTCCGAGAACTGAGTTTGATGTAGCATTTGACTTAAGTCAGAAGATTGAAATCAATGCGACCAATTGTATCGTGCTCGTTGTTAGAGAAGTTAGTAGCTAGAAATGTTACATGCTAAAATGTGATCATATGACATTAAAACATGAAGGAAGATATATTCCATTCTGGGATTTAACTCTATGAGACCTGAGTCTAAGCATTGCATTATTCGATGAAAGGTCATTAAAGCACGATCAATCGGTCTATTACAATAGATAAAGGAAAGTATCTATCCTAAGAAGAAGAAACAGTCCACAATAAGGACTTATTGTGTAACTTGAACGTTATGATTGAAAGTCCAACATAGTACGAAAAGCAGATGCAAGATTGAGCATCGTTTGCAGTCAAGAAGCCCTAGAGTTAGATACTCTTTCAAGGGAACATAGAAGTTACAGTTATTACTTAGCATGGAAAGATAATGTATGGAATCATTATACAAGCTATTTCATTGATGATTTAGGGATGTAATCATCCTAAGGGGGAGATAATTGTAACGTCTGTGGATCCGGGCTAGTCAATTTAGAGACGATAAGGGTTGAAAATGACTTTCTAATGGAAGATTATTCACAAGGAGTAATCTTAACTAAGTTGTAGTAGTCGTGGCAAGGATTCCAAATATATAAAGAATGCTAAAATCTAAGTTATAACGAAGAAATTATGACCTGTCGAAGTTTCGCGACAGAACCGACACGACACAGCGCGACGTAAATAGTGAATTTATGATAGAGCGATATTTGGCCTTAGCAATCTAAACGGAAGTCGTAGAATACGTTAAACCGAGAGCGTGCTTAAAAAGAACGTCTAAATCTGACTTTGTATGAGGAAGTTATGATTTTTCAAAGTTTCGACTTAGTTGTGTGCAGCCCAAAGTTAGGATATGAGATTGAGTGGTTTCTAGCCGAAACGATCTAAACGAGAATCGAAGATCTCGTCGATAGTACTCCAACAGTGAAAAGACAGACGAAAACGGACGTCAGATGAAGAAGTTATGAATTTCTAACGGACTTTTCCTGTCCCGGCTGTTAAAAATATAATAATAAAAATAAAGTCAAAATTAGCTGACCGAGTCTAAATAAAAGTTGTAGAGCATAGTCTCACCTACACGCGGATATAAAGAACGTCAAAAACGGAGCTTGTATGCGAAAAATATGAATTTTAGAAGTTTGGAAATGCGGAGTACGCCCAGCGTACTCATGGTTCATGGTCTTGGTTGGGCCACGTCGCCCTAAACCACCACTCGAGTGCCCCAGGTCCGTAAGCAGTTATGCATTCGGTCTGATCCACTTAGTACGCCTAGCATTCTCGATGTACACCCAACATACTGCTTGTAGAGGGAGTACGCACGACGTACTCTAAAGTTACGCCCAACGTAATCGCAGGGATCAGCCCCTATAAATAGAACTCGAGGTTTGCCGATTTCTTTTGCTAATTTACCATTCTCCACCCCTTTTTATTTCTTCTACTTGGCAAGAAATACCCCCGAAGCCCCGATATCAATCCCAACACTCGAAGCAAGTCCCGAAGCCCCGAAGATCCCGAGACATAAAGTTTCCAAGCCGAAACTCTGCCCGCGAGAGGCCCAATTTTCAAGGAAGCATCCCGGTTTCACCGAAGAATACTACATTTAGATCCGTAATGTTGTCCGATCACCATATTATCAAGTGAGTGTGTAGTTACTTTCTTCTAACACATATATATGAAGTATTTGCTATGAAGTATGTGCTATGTGTTTATACATTGTTTGTTTACTTGTGATGGATGTTGAATTAATGTTTTATACAGGTTTTAAAAGTTTTAAACTGTATATGAGTTTGCATCTACAAATATGTTGGGTAGAACATGGGTAGATGAAATAGTTGATGTGAGATAAAATAATAAGTGTTTTTTTAACTCCATGTGTTCGTTAGGTATTTTTGAACTCTATGTTTTCGCTTGGTGTTTGAACTCAACGTGTTCATTAGGTATTTTTGAACTCTATGTGTTCACTTGGTATTTTCGAACTCAATGTGTTCATTAAGTATTTTTGAACTTTATGTGTTCACTTGGTGTTGTTGAACTGAGTGTGTTCACTAAGTGTTTTAGAACTAAGTATTCACCAAATGTTTTGAATTAAGTGTTCACTAGGAGTGTTAGAGCTAGGTGTTCATTAAGTATGTTGAACTAAGTGTTTACCGGTTGTAATTTGAGGACCTTGGTAGTGGTGGACTTTGTGTCAATTCCTTAGGTCGATCCTTAGGAATAGATGAATAAGGGATAATTGATTCTTAGGGTAAATCCTTAAGAAATAAAGGAGATAACGGGGATGGGTAATTTGGATTAATTGATTGATAAATTGATTGATGATTGAATATAATAATTATATTATTGTGGGTCGAAAACGCTATATGATCACCAGGCTCCCAAGCCTGGCCCCCTTCAGTTTTCTTTGCATTACAGGTAATGGCACAAGATTATAAGTTGGTGGACTTGACGAGAGATTTTGGATAATAGACCAGTAGTTGTAAATAACTGTTGTAAGGTCGAAATGTACTGTTTATGATTTTGATCTGTATCGGAACATGACATCCCGAGGTTTTATTATTTAATGAAAATACATTCTCTTTGAGAAATGTTTTGATAAATTTTATCATATTTTGTTTTGGGGAACGAATTCCACAACTCTTTTAATCAAAGGATTAGTCTGATTTTATAAAACAAAGCATAAACAAATCGGCCTTTTATGGCCGTGAATTTGGGGATGTCACATCGGTGCTTGCATAATCCAAAAATGATTTTTCGGTCTTAATGGGCCTTAGACAAAGTGATTTCGGTCATGGTTTACTTCCATGAAGATGATTTCAGTCCTATGTGACCGAAAACTCAATGGTATTGGGCCTAAAAACCGAAAACCCTCCATATAGAGTATAATTCATGCCTTAAGAACTAAATATTTGACTTATGTTGACTTATATTAACTTAAATCAACATGGGTTTCAATATACACATATTTATTAACTTTATAAAAACATGCCCTCATGGTTATAAGTGATACAATGCAACAAGTGAAGATGTGGTTTCCCTCATGCATGACACATCTTTTGTCTTAGTTCGCCTCCAAGTTTGCCTGTTGTCACAGATCCAGTAACCCTTTCAGAAAATCCCTTGAATAGAAGAGTAAACAACCCATTCCAGACAGGTGGAAGAAAGGTCCTTCGAAACTTCGACAAGACAGACAAATCACTGTTGTAACCCAGTTGGTATAACATCTCCACAAGAGTAGTGATGGAAATCGACTCTAAGTCCACGAGCCCAATTGTGGTTGGAAGCCCCAAAATTTAGTATAATCAAGACTTAGAAATTGAGGTTTTGTGGGAAGATACCTCAAATCAAATAACCCCTTTCGATTGACTGTAAGTTACATAAGAGTAGGCTTTCGAGAGATGTACCAGAGAAACATTGTTTGCCATTATTAGGGCTTGGACCAGTGGAGAATACCTTAGACACTCGATCATGGGTTGGAGAAGTTCATTGTAACGGGAGGCATCAAGATTGAGAATTAGATTATGACCAGGTTTGATGTTCAACATAATCATCGAGTTGGATTGATCGGTAAAGGAAGCGGTGTCTGTTGAAGCAACCATGGAAACTGATGAAGACAATGATAAACAGTTAAGAGAGAAAAGGGTTTTTCTTTATGAGAAATGTTTGAGTTCTTTGAGAGTGGTGAGAGAAAGCAAACAATCAAAAAATCCCTTTCATACGTAATGATAGGTGAGAGAAAATCACGCTTGACGTTTCTGTATCCTGTTAAAGTAGCCTTGAGGGTTGTGACAACTATAGGTGTCAGACAACGTTACTGTTGGATTAGATGTCTAAGCCCATAACTATTATTGGTATGTATTCGACCCGACTTGGCATTGTCCATTTGGGTTGCATGGCATCGGAACAATTGGATAGACAAAATGAGAAAAAAGGATACTAGTGATTTATATTAATATATTACAAGTTCTAATATATTAATATGATATCATATTAATTAAATATTATTGATCAATAATTAACTTAGTGATCAAAATAGACTAATTAAATATGGACTCTTATATATGTGGTGGGCCAAGTTCATTTAGGTTGGGCTAAGGTTTCATGTATAGTCCATGGAGTTTTTAACCCATGGATCCTATGGAAATGAAAGGTCATGGGTATTAGGGTTTACATGAATGTAACCCTAATCCTCCACACTATATAAAGAGGTCAATGGTTCATGAAATGGCACTAGTGTGTATACACAAGAGGGCAAAATCGATTTGGTGCAAGTATCCTTATTCTCTAATTATTCCAAGGGTTCTTGGTGTTGTGTGAACCATTTGAGGTGCAACACTTGAGGCACTAGGCTCTTAAAGGTTCAATACTTCAAGCTCCATCAAAAGATATGTCATTCTACTAGATTATTGTAGTATAGTTGCTTCATAGTATGCTAGTTAGGATGAAACCTTGGAATATTGAATATTTGCATGTATAATAGAGAAAACATAGATCCAAGGTTTATAGGGTTGCTTGTACACCACAGGAGTGTTAGAATGCTCAAAACCCATCAATGGTATCAGAGACATGGCTTGTTTTCATTTATAATTGATGCAACAACTTAAAAATCGAAAATTATAGCTTTCTGGGCACTGGACTCGTCGATTCCACTGATGGACTCGCCGAGTCCATGAAGAAAATCATCCTACTCATCGAGTAGGTTCATACACTCGACGAGTAGGAGCCCCTGACAACATATTTTTGAGTTTTAAGGCTGGAATTGGTCTAGAGTCATTACCTTAAACTGTTTTGGACTTATCAAACCTGTTTTTGATGTGATAATGATTATGATAAACCAATTTCAAGATTGTTATCAAAATTTCAAGTTTTATGTGTGTTTATGTAATTCTTGAAATTGTTGATATGATTGTTCATATACTTATGAGTTTTGGTAGATCATAGGAATTATTTGCAAAAAAAATTGTTAGTTAATTCTTGATCTAAATTTGTTTTAATGGAGTCCATAATTTGTCCTCAAGTTATGGATTACCAAAAGTTATTTCTTTTGAAGTTCCATTAAAATGCATAGGTTACACATTTGAAGAGTCTTTTTGTTTCATGAACTCCATAACTTGTCCTCAAGTTATGGATGTTCAAGAGTCTCTTCATTAAAGTTTTAAAACCTTAATTAAACTCATAAGTTATGAAAATCCAAAGGTTTTTTAATTCATTCCACGAGTTATAAAAATGAAGAGTCTCATTTTTAAATGCTTTAAAGTCTTCCATAACTTGTCCTCAAGTTATGGAACTTGAAGAGTTTTTCATTAAAAACTACTTTAAGCTCATAAGTTATGGAATTGAAAAGTTTTGAATAGTTCAAAACTTTCCCTCGAGTTTTGGAATTTGTAAATTTTCCCCTCATGAATACTTTAATTCCAAGTTAAGCCCTTAGAATTTTAAACGTTAAAATTCAACACTTATACTATTAAAATTCAATACTTTAATTCCAATTATTCTCCCTAACTCACAAGTTCTTGAATAGTTCAAGGTTAATCAAGCCCTATTGGCAATCAAGGTCTTATGTGTACTCACATCTTGGAGATGATGTCACATATTGACAAGTCGGGAAAGTTAGGTGTCAAAGTCTTGAGAAAGTTGGTTGCTCAATCACTTTCTAAGTCACTTAATAAGTTTCATTTGGGACTACTATGAAACAGATAATGATATGACCCTTAATGATCTTATCTATTTGCTTTGTGGTGCTGAATCAGCAATGATTTGGAGCACTAGTAAAGCAAATTTGATTCGAAGATCGACTTCTCTAACTTCCATGGACATTAACAATGGTAACACTGGAAATCTAGAAAAGATTTCTCTTCCCAATAAAGGGATCGGCCATAGTCAACTCAGTTGAAGAAATGATAAAGAGAAAGGCTAAGTCTGAGATTGTCCCGTGTACCATTACCAAAGGGTCCGTATGTTTCTATTGCCAAAGGAATGGGCACTGGTTGCGAAGCTGCCAAATTTACCTGAAAGATCATAAGGATGGTAAACTCAAAAACGTTTGACTCAACTCTGAGTAAAATCCACTATCTAACACTGTTAAGTTGCTAAGTGTTGATTATTGGTACATGATGTGACAGGATCAAGCAAAGGGAAGGAAGCTTAAAGGAAGAGTATGCTAAATCTGATCGCGAAGATGAATTTCGATCGCATGGTTTGAAGATCATATTCTTGAGCTGCTACTTAGGATTTATGATAGATTGCTAGCAAATATGTAATAGCATAGTTTTTCATTTAAAGTTGCATTGTAAGGAAAAAGTTTTTTTCGCATTTTATAAATAAATAAAATTTTGGTTTTATTTTATTTTATATCTCCTTGCAATGGCTTTTATTTAAAATTGATATTTGTATGTTTCTAGCAATAATGGAAATATGAATTTGATTCTTTTATTTGTGGTAGTGTCAAAATTTACCAAACAAGGAAAGATTCTCATCACCCCAGTTTCAATTAGACCGAAATTTGGAATCATGCAAGTTGTACAGTATGTTGAATGAGAATTTTCATCTTTGGAAAATTAAGACTAATCCCTTGTTCACATGTATATGTGAGTCTAGTGAAGGACTAAGGGATCGAGTACATATTCTTGTACACTGGTCAAGTCCACCACATAAGATCGATATGACTATTCGTCATGATTTCCTAAAGTTTAGTAAATATGGTTATACTTACAAGTTTGAGTATAATTCTGAAGCATTAGAAAAGTTTTGATGTATGGAAGAACAAATGAGAAGAATCAAATTTGCCAGAAAGATAAAAGTTCCTCAAATCTGAAAAGATGGGAGATTACTTTAGTATCATCTTTTATGATCATCTTAATGATTGTGAGAGCATATCAGAATTCATCCTCTAAGGACATCTCAGTGTATTCTTATGGCTAAGAAGAGGAGTCATGAATTGTTGAAATGGTTAAATCAAGAAGATGATTCATACTTCATTCCAAAACAAGTCTTAGAGTCATACTCCAAGATTGTAACTTGAGTGACACATCTTAAAGAAGGTTTATTAACACTTGTCAAATGTAAGAGTAAAATATGTTCTACTCTTGTACATTTGAAATTGGTAAGTTGTGATGTTTTGGACAAAACATAGACCAACTAAGGACAATTGTGTGAAGTGTTTGTCCTGATTAGAATCTGCACTATCTCTTGAATATTTGGTTGTCAAGAAAGGGTCTTGGCAAGAGAGTTTTATATGACAAGAGGACAGTGGGAGTGTAAAAGATCCTGAAAGAGTTTTAAGATCTAATCAAGAATAAACCTGTAGTGCACATAGGTTTAAAATCTAACAGATTTTAGTAAATGGTAGGAATTTAGAATTCTTACATTTACAATAAGGATTTGGGATTGTGAAATGAGAATCATTGGAATTATGTTCAATCGATCTATTTCACTAAGTAAAGATCATAGACAAACTTAGTGTGCATACCTGGTGTACGGCATAACTAATGTTTGGACAAACATAGTGTGCATACTTGGTATATGGCATGACTAGTGGTTAGAATACATAGTGTACATGCTTGGAGCATGAGACAACTATTGTTTTAATTCAAGTATTAAGTTGATAATTTGAAACATTATACAATGAATAATGTGTAATCAATATGGTGATAAATAAAAGGTGTTCTATTTATATTCATAAGTTCTGAGACCATATTGGATTCGATTATTCTTGTGTTTCACTTTGCATGTTTTGACTTCCAGAATAACTAGGTTTTTCTTCCCGAATGACTAAGTTATTCAAACCATCCATAGTCGATAATACATTGGAAGTAGGTATTAAGGAAAGACTGTCATGAAGTTGGTTTGTAGATGTCTAAGATGTTGGACATAGTGAGAGTTGCTACAATATTCATGAGTGCTCATAAGTTCTGAGTATTGGATTAAACCCACGCTCATTTGAATCATTTCATGGATTTTATCACGAGTGATCATGAGACGATAATATCTTATATTCTTCAAACCTAGAGATATGAGTTGTTGACTATGAGTTAGTTATACATTGATTGCACAAAAACACATTGGTAACTCGATGTTATAAAACGTGCCTTTGTGTATGATTCAACAAGTAGTAGGACAAGCATATGAGTCAAAGTTTATCCATTCCTTTTACCCTTGGAGGGATAAAAGCGATATCTGTGGGCCCCTTGATGATTTAGTGATGACACCCCTAAGTGCTTGGTCAAGCCTGGATTGATTTGATTTGTTCAATTAGTCGATCGTCACAAATAGGAAATCGGGAAACAACAAATGGACAAAGAAATGATTATAATCCATGTCTTAGTCTATATGATATCTAGAATGGAGGAATATATGATCCCTTATATAATGGATAAGTCATTTGACTAGGTTAGAGTTCGACAGCGACTTTAAGAGCTACGCTTGCTAGTCGTGTCTTGGAGTCATACGCAATAATAGTTTTAGACTTATCCAAGTGGGAGACTGTTGGATTAGATGTCTAGGCCCATAACTATTATTGGTATGTATTCGACCCGACTTGGCATGATCCATTTGGGTTGCATGGCATCGGAACAGTTGGATAGAAAAAATGAGAAAAATGATACTAGTGATTTATATTAATATATTATAAGTTCAAATATATTAATATGAAATCATATTATTTAATTAGTATTGATCAATAATTAATTTAGTGATCAAAATGGACTAAATAAATATGGACTTTTATATATGTGGTGGGCCAAGTTCATTTAGGTTGGGCTAACCTTTCATGGATAGTCCATGGAGTTTTTAACCCATGGATCCTATGGAAATGAAAGGTCATGGATATTAGGGTTTACATGAATGCAACCCTAATCATCCACACTATATAAAGAGGTCAATGGTTCATGACATGGCACTAGTGTGTATACACAAGAGGGCAAAACCGATTTGGTGCAAGTATCCTTATTCTCTAATTTTTCCAAGGGTTCTTGGTGTTGTGTGAACCATTTGAGGTGCTACACTTGAGGCACTAGGCTCTTAAAGGTTGAAGACTTCAAGCTCCATCAAAAGGTATGTCATTCTACTAGATTCTTGTAGTATAGTTGCTTCATAGTATGCTAGTTAGGATGAAACCTTGGAATATTGAATATTTGCATGTATAATAGAGAAAACATAGATCCAAGGTTTATAGGGTTGCATGTACACCATAGGAGTGTTAGAATGTTCAAAACCCATCAGTTACAACTGACCACGCGTGATGTCAGGGATTTGAAAAGGTAATGCGCCTTTTGAAATATTATCCACAAAAAACTGTCGTTTCAGTTCTCTCTTTCGAAATCAAGAACCAAGCACCATAACCTGTCTCAGAATAATCAGTAACCAATCGGAATCATAAAAAGACTTGGAAAAATCATAAAGTTTTTGTGCAAGAGAGTGCCAAAGAAAATGAAATAAAGCAATTTTATTTCTGTGGGATCTTGTGTGGAATCCCGTTGAATTACGATCATCTGTTTGTTGAGACACGGTGAAATGCTTCTTTTCATTAGGCTTTAAAGGTTAGATTCAGATTCAACCAAATTCCTAAACTTAATATTAGTTCGAAAGTATGGAAGAAGTACTTGTCTGACCAGTGTAGCCATAATAACAAGTATGCTTTGGATTTGCTTAAGTGGTTGGATAATATCGAAATCCCAAGAAATATAAAAACTGGATCTTTTGGGAAGAAAATTCTTGGGTCGAGAACATTTCATCAAGATTTCACAAAAATAAAAATAATCAGATTTCGAGGTACAAACCACGAGGGTTGATTTTTGTCAATTTCATGGTGAAAAATCTAGAACATATTAATTGTTCATAGTCAATTCAGAAACTGGTTTCGTATTTTGGGTTTTACTCATTTCGTGGTGACAACGAATTTAAGATCATAAAAACAGATGTTATGTAACCATGGACCTCAGTGGTAATATCTGAGAGTCTCGAGGGTTACGTTTATGGAAGTGAAAATAATGGAGATATATTGGAGATGGTTACAAAGAGAAATATGCACCTCTGCTATTAAAGAATGACAATGCAGTGAACTCTTAACTTAATTGAGAAGAGTAAGGTAGCTCAATGACTTATGTGAATTGATAGCCTATTTGGGAAGAAACGATTGGTAATATCGAATCATTAAGGCTTAAAACATAGAGTCTCAGAGGCATGGGCAACATGCAACAACATGCTTCTAGGGACACTTAACTAGTATATAGATTCAGAATCTCATACCTGCCCCATCGTTATGAATTGCACCAATAATAAATTGTACCTAAATCAAAAACATTTTCCCAATAAAAACTTAAATAAATAAAGAGAAATATTTTTGGAGTTTTTGAAAATTTTCTGAAGAAGAAATAAAAACAGATATAAGGAAAAATATTTTTGTGATTTTTGGACTTTTTTGAAAAGAAATAAAACATAAATTAAGAAAATATTTTTGTAAATTTTGAGTTTTCTAAAAAAGAAAATAAAAAAAAAAAAAAGAAAAGAAAAGAAAAATATTAAGAAAAGAAAATTCAGAAACACAAATGAACAGTGGCTTCCGAAGCATTCCGAAGCTCATAATCAATCAGAAAACACATAATATACAAAGTATACAGACGTGTTCCGAAACCATGATGAACAGTGACATCCTAATCGTTCCAAAGCTCGGAGCGTGAATAGTAACTTCCGATTACAAATTGGATTTCAGAATTGATTCAACTTCTATCATTCCAATACCTTGCAAAATACGATTGAAAGTTGCTTCAGGTAAGGCCTTCGTAAAGGTATCAGCCAATTGATCAGAGGATCGTACGAAATGAACATCAACGTTTCCATTTTCAACGTGATCCTTGATGAAGTGATATCTAAGTGCAATGTGTTTTGTCTTCGAGTGTTGCACTGGATTATGGAAAATCCGAATTATACGATGACTTCGAGCTAGTATACGGGAAGGATATCATAATACAAAGCTTGTAAGAATTTAGACGCAAAATAGTCTCCTGGAGTTTAATTGCACTCAAGATGAAGGAAATGGGTTTTGCTAATAGAGAGAGAATTATGGAAAAATGTTTACTAGAAGTGTATCAAATGATTCCAATTCGTATATTATATAAGGTGAATGAGATAAGGTTTGTATTGGTATGTGTAACTTATCGTATTGGGAAAATAAATCACAGATCAAGCAGCTAAAATATCTAGATATTAGAAGGGGTTTACGACCAAGTTTCCACCTAGAACACTAGATATTTCGGTCCTATACTTTTGTGTGTACAGCCCTAATGGGATTAGCTTTTGAGATTTCGGTAATGGTGACAAAAAAACCCATGATTCGTTGATTCAAAACCGAAAACTCATCTTGGTTTAGATTCCTTAAACCGAAAACACCATGTTTCTTGAATTAATGGACCGAAAACTAATATACGGGGGTTATTTCATGGTTTTAAGTTTAATCTTTTGACTTATATTGATTTATACTAATCTAAATCAACATAGGTTTAAATCTATGCTTAGTTACTACCTTATAACCAAATCTTCAAGGCTATAGATGATACAATGCACTAAGGATTGTAATGTTTTTTCACTTGTACTTGGTTAGGGTTTAGACTTTGCTAGGTCTAAAACTTCTTAGTTGTGACATTATCCCCTTGTTAGAGGGAATTTCGTCCTGAAATTCGTTCTAGAGTTGTTACTCGTGAGCTACAGAAGAGATGTGTGTACTTTTGTTTCATCTGATTTTCTCGTTCCGAAGTGAATTCAGGTCCTCGTTTGGCGTTCTAGCGGACTTTCACATTTGGTGTACGACTTTGTTTCGTTCTCTTGATTTTCCCCATCTATGTTTTCTTACTGGTTATTCTACGAAGTTTAGACTCTTATTTACCTCGACTTTATCGAGTGGAATTACTAAAGTCTCCTCGGCTGCATATTATTTCAGATTGGGCGTGGAAGATGGGGCGTATGTTACCAAGTTCCTGTGGTAGTTGGGGTTTATATATCAACGAGCCAATCCTGCAATGTCTCTAGTTGATCACGAATTTGAATGGTCTTCGCTGTTACTTCTTTTATGATCTCTGAGTCGGTAAGGGTGTTTTCGGTCACTTGGCCCCTTTATCTGTTAGAAGTTTTCTAACTTCAATGCATCCTATTGGTGATTTGCGCTTGTGTCCATATAGTTCATCATTCGGGGTGGCATTGGTGCTGGGGGTAAGTACTGTTTGTAAGAGGACTCAACCAGTGATAGGTGAGCGACCCATGCCTTTCCAAATTCTATCACAAGGACATGAAACATACCTTCTAATTTTTAAATGTTTCACTCATTCTGACTGTTTTTAAGGGATAGTAAACTATATTCAAGACGAGTTGGGTTTTCAAAGACTTCTATAATGACTGTCAAAAGTGTGAGGCGATTCGATTGCCTCTTATCCGTTATAATTGCTAGCTGTATATTGTGCAACCTTACTGCTTCCTTGTGGTATGTTCCTGTCAGCTTTTCTACTTTATCTGTTGTTTTGATCGCTAGGAAGTGTATGGGTTTGGTTCATCACTCAAATGGTAGCATGTCCACTGGCAGTCCCGAACATTTTTGTCTTGAGATTCATGGTACGACTTATAGCGGGTTCATATGTCAACGCTTTTTGTATACAAGTCGTATATCATTAAGATTGATATGACGGTCGGGTGGGTGACTTTGCCTTAAGTCACCACCAGACAAGGAACAAGAGGAAAGGCGGAAACACACATCCTAAGTCCGTAGAATCCTAATTATATGCCACCCTCGTGTATACACTTATTAGTGATCGGTTAACCGTACTTGCCCCTAGCCTTTGTGCTTGGAATTGACTTGCTATACGAGTGGCATTCCCAAAAGGTCTGCTGGGAATACTTTGGGAAGGTTACAGAAAGTATGTTACTCCTCGCATGGGTACTTCTGAGCGAGCCACGATTCGAAGGTTTGTGTTGGGTTTGTCATTATAGATTGAAAGAGTTTCGTTAGTCGATCGGTTAAGGTGAAGGGTATTTTCGTAGCACATGAAATTAGTATGGTGAGGATCAAGTCAATTCATGTCGAATGACGACGTCATAACTTCTTAGGTGTTAAGTCGATTTGGAAAGAGTTTTTGTTAAAACGGTAGTGCATTCTATGTGTTTGTTTTTAGTGCTTTCAGTTTTATCCTTGTTATTACTAATGCTAACATTTTCTACCGCGTTAAGAGGGTACTAGCAGTACCAGTGTTCTGATAATTGACAATGATGAAATTTCGTAATATAATCCCTACTAGGCCCCTCTATAATCGCTTGGTGTATACAAGTCATGTATAATTAAGATTGAGAAGACAGTCGACTGAGTGACTCTGGACTAAATCCACAAACAGACAAAGAGAAGGAAATAAGGTGGAATCACGCACTCTAAGCCTTAAAATCTTAATTATAAATGACCCTAATGTATACACTAACCCATCGTGGCTCACCTGCAAGGATCCTTAGTTTTTATATGAATAATGTGATTTGTTTGAATGAGGGAGTAATTTATGATTTGATTGGCACCTGTTCTAGTGAAAATTCGGTATTTAAATATTATTGTTTAGGAATGTACCGAAAATACCAGTAGGGTTCCTTGTTGTTTCTTCATGTCCTGTTGTTAAACTCTTCCCACTCCTCCGTCATTCCTCTCTGTTGGACAGTCTCTCTTGAAATGTCCCGTTTCACCGTATAAAAGGCATACTGGACTTACTCCGACATTGGTGGTTGAAATGACGTGTTGAGCCGGATTCCTACAGAAGCAGGTGGTGTGCCCCTTCTTGTTGCAACTTTTGCAATGCAACAAACGATAGACTCCTTTATGATGGTAGTTGCACTTGTTGCAGTTTGGGAGGTTTCCAGCATATGGTGTTGTCGGTGTTGAGGTAATAGGGTCAGTGGGGGTATAGACTGCGATTGTTGGTTGTCTTTTGGCAGGTCCTTGAGTCGAGCTTCCCCTTCTCTTGTTTTAGGGTCTTCGTTTCATGTTCTTAGGTTTGTGGGTTGGGGTGTTCTTGAAAGCAGACACTCGTTGGTGTCCTTGGTTATCACTGCGATTGAAATGTTGACAATGTTTCCTTGTCTGTCAGTTTTGTTAGCATTGAGTTGTGCCATGATGGTTGTCACGATGGCTGTGACCGCGACATGAAAAGTGGCAGAGTCTATTTGCAGAATTGGTGTTTCGTTGGTTGGCTGTTACTTCCTTGTGAATGCATGATTTTGTTACATGGTGATAAACGAGTTCGTAAATAATTATGGTCGTTACTTGTTGTACTCCATCTATTTGTATATACATATAAATTTCCTGTTTTGCTGTATAATTCTCAATGTTTCGACCAACATCCCTATGATGTATTTATGGTAGAGAGTGGAAGTAGGCATTGTACCAATGTTAGGTTTAACAAAATAGAATATAGATGTCATAATCTTAAGTTGATCTGGTTTCATGGGGTTTGAAAAGGAGTATCTTTCTTGATTTTATTGTTAGTAGTTGTGACGAAAGGTACGTTAAACTTAACACATAGAGCGAGTAGTGTAGTCACTAACTCACTTGGCTATATTAGTTTATTAATTGTTAGTGTGACGCATAAGGTACTCTTTAGTTTGCTCCTAATAAGGTAAGGTTCATTAATGATCTCTTCAGTGCCTTTTTCTTTTAACGATCCCTTCTCGGAATCCTCTCCGTGAACCCTCTTTTAGTTCTTCCTTAGTTCGTTTTCTTAGCTATTGTAGTGGGGTTATGATGTCTAAATATATCGTTTGTGCGAGAATAAGAGTGTATAAAGAATCTATGATATTAATAAAAGTATCTCTATTGAAATATTTATGATGAGCCTCATCGGGTCCTCCTATAATCACGTAGTGTACATAGATTATATATAACCAAGTTCAAGTAGATCTTCAAATAAGTGATCCTACTCTAAGACCACAACCAAATAAGGAACAGGAAGTAGAGAAAAAATCACAAATTCTAAGTTTATAAAATCTTAATTATATATAACCTTAACGTATACACTCATCAATTATAGACCTTCCAGTAAGGGTCTTTTAGTTTTCCCGTAAGTTATTTATAGTACTTCAAATACTCCTATAGTATTTTAATTGTATGTTTGATTCTAGAATTTCTTGATCTACGAAGTTGATAAGTTTTTAGACTTGTTTTTATTGTATAGTATCATAAAATACTCCTATAGTCTTTTAAACTTTATGTTTAGTTCTAGTGTTCTTTTGTATGTAGAGTTGGTAAGTCTTAGACTTGTTGCAACATCATTATCACTCCCAAACACATGTTGGTCGTATCTTAAGTAAATATAGTTGATCAGACTATATTTATCCTAGATATGATTACATAATTGTCTAGGTTTGACTGCAATGTCCAACATTTAAATACTTTTGTATTGTTCTTCTTGTGATACTGTTCTAGTATGTATGCATGTATGTATACATTTATAAAAATATTATTATATTATAAAAGTATAACTCTTGGTCAGAGTTTTTTAGTCCCATTGTATTTATAGTTGTATATCTTTTATGGGTTGATATACTTAGTTCACTATAAACAATGCTCTGATACCAATCTATCACACCCCCAAACCGGAATGGCGGAAACGTTCAGGGGCGGAGGACGTCATGTACAATATCACAACAATTGTATAACAGTAATCAAAGCAACAACAACCATTGTATTGATAATATATATTTTACATTGTGTCCAAAACATTGCCTGATTAACATTAAAACTATAGCAAAAGATAAGACGTAATACTACTATGTTCCGTCTTCATAACGTCTGAGAGGGTACATATTTACTAATTTTCCTGTGAATACAAGTGTTTTGAAAAATTATCAACTTTTAAGTTGGTACATTTTTACTAATTTTCCTGAGAATACAAGTGTTTTGAAAAATTATCAACATTTAAGTTGGTGAGTTCATAAGCATTTTTGTTTCAGAAAGTATGTTCCTTGTTCTTTGAAAATGTTACCGTGTTCCTCCAGAAAATCCTATATTTTCTTAATAAAATGGAATGTAGTCTTAGGCCTTAAGACCAAAATATATAAGTTTCTTATTCTTAAAATATGAAATCTGACGCTTTGAATTCATATAATTAATGTAACCAATTCATATAAGTAATGTAACCCATATTAGTTGCTCCTATGATTACTTAGTGCATACTAATTATATAAACTAAGGAATCATAGAATCACCAAAAAGGGTCTTGATTGAGCTGTAAGTAATCGTATTTGTTTTCAGAAAATCATATATTTTCTATAAAACTTGAATTTTAAACTGTTTGGTTGTAAAGTAATTGTGTTTATCCCGGAAAATCCTATATTTTCCATAAAAATGAACTGTAGTCTTAAACATTCCATCACCGAAAGTACAAGTATTTTACAATACTTAAATTAATGATATGTAGTTTTATTCATTTATAAAATAGCTTGAAGAGATGTGTTTTTGCGTAAAATAACGTATAGTCGTTTTCCCCATGTGAGTTTTCATAACCGTGCTAACAAATGATTTGCCTGCCTCGACATTCTTCAGGTGTCACACTGTTTGATATTTGTCACCCATAACCTGCCGGTTTGGCTATAGCTATTATCCAGGGTGCGGGGTCATCAATCCCGTATAGATCTATACATAATTATCACGCTCTCCGTAAGGAGACTCGGGTTATAATACAGGACTTGCTTGTATACCTTGGTAGGTACGACGAAGACATTGACTCACACACTTATCCAACGAGTTTACATGTTTTTGAACTGAAAGTGTTACCCTTTTTGTTATGTTTATAAAATATAAAAATAATCGTATTTTTATATAGTCGTTTCTTTGCCCCGAAAGGGTAGAATAATGTGAATGTTCTCCAAACTATACCTATTATAGTTTAAAATATATGTTTAGTTGAGAATGAAAACCCTTGTGTTTTAACATAGTTTGCAAGTAAATATTTATAAAATTGGTAATAACATTGTTTCTCATATTTAGTAATTTTTCATAAAATGCTTATAAAAGATAAGAAAGCATAAATAATGGTTTGTATATTTACACAAGTTTTCTTGGGTTTTAATTGTATCCCCCCTTAAAATATAGAAAAAGTTATAAAAAGTGTAGGGGTAAGAACTCACATTGTGTGTGGTCGCAATTTAGATAACGAGCTAAAACGGTGACTTTGAGCTAGTATACGAGAAGGATATCGTAATCCAAAGCTTGTAAGAATTTAGAAGCAAAATAGTCTCCTGGAGTTTAAGTGCACTCAAGATGAAGGAAATGGGTTTTGCTATTAGAGAGAGAATTGTGGAAAAATGTTTACTGGAAGTGTATCAAATGGTTCCAAATTCATATATTATATAAGGTGAATGAGATAAGGTTTGCATTGATATGTGTAACTTATCTATTGAGAAAATAAATCACAAATCAAGTGGCTAAAATATCTAGATATGAAGAGGTTTACTGCCAAGTTTCCACCTAGAACACTAGAGATTTCGTTCCTATACTTTTATGTTTACGGCCCTAATGGTCTTAGGTTTTGAGATTTCGGTCATGGTGACCGAAAACCCATGATTCCTTGATTCAAAACCAAAAACTCATCTTGGTTTAGATTCCTTAAATCAAAAACACCATGTTTCTTGAACTAATGGACCGAAAACTAATATATGGGGGTTATTTCATGGCTTTAAGTTTAATCTTTTAACTTATATTGATTTATACTAACCTAAATCAACTTACATTTAAATCTATGCTTAGTAACCAAATATTCAAGGCTATAGATGATACAATGCAATAAGGATTGCAATGTGGTTTCACTTGTACTTAGTTAGGGTTTATACTTTGCTAGGTCTAAAATTACTCATTTGTGACACATGAAAATCTCATATCTCTCTTAGGATTTTGCAGTGAAGATGGAGAGGAGATTCTAGTGTATGAACATGCATTTCATAGAAGCCTTGATCTCCATCTACGTTCCACTACTCTCAAGTGAAAGCAGCATCTCAAGATATGCTTTGCAGCTACAAAGGGACTAAGCTACCTTCATGATCCCAAGGACACACAACAAAGAGTCCTCTATCGTGATATAAAAAGTTCCAACATTCTACTGGATGAGAATTGGAATGTTATAATTGCTAACATGGGATGTCAAAAATAGGACATGTTAATCAACAGCACACCTTTCTTGTTTCCAACATTGTTGGTACCTTTAGGTACATCGATCCACTTTATATGGAGATGAACATCCTAACAAAAGAGTCTTATGTATATTCTATTGGTGTGGTAATGTTTGAAGTATTATAGAGTTTAGTGTGGAGGTCGAAAAAAAGCTACAAAGAGAATAATCTTTCATGAATTGAAGCACGATATGGATCCGAGGTCCTTAGAAACATTTTCAGACATTGCCTATCAATGTTTGCAAAAATATCATAAAGAACGGCTAAAGATATCTCTTGTTGTGGAAAAACTTGATATTGCACTAAGTTTTCAGGAGAATTTTGAAGAGAATACTAAGACTGAGGTAATTCCTAATTAGTTTGTTTCATTTATTTTATGAAGAGTAAATATTGATTAACAAAATGTTCATTATAGAAAATGTATACATGTTTAATGACTTGAATGCTTAATATACAGCTAGTAGCACGCTTGGATTTAAGAAATTTTCCACATGGGTGTGAGCATTTCAATAGGAAATGCAAACTCCGTGCTCCTTGTTGTTACAAGTTATTTTGGTGCCACCATTATCACAACAACGATCCTAACGAATGGCACAAAATGGTTTTGAAATATGTTACACAAGTTGTTTTTATGGTGTGTAATATGGAACAACAAGTTGATAAGATTTGTGGTAATTGCGAAGTGAAGATGTGGGAATACTTTTGTGGAATTTGAAACTTGTTTGGTGATGATCCATCAAGACATAAGTTCCATGGTTACAAATCTGGGATATGCAAACGCGGTGCTCGTGAAGAGAAATATCATTTCCACAAGTGTGGATGTTGCTTTGTAGTATAGATGTGTGGTTCTCACACTTGTATAGAGAATTGCATGAAAAATGATTGCCTTGTATGCCATGAGTATCTCTTTGACTCGATTAAGAGAATGAGATTAATTTATTGTAGACATGGTATACATGAGGATTGCAATAATGAAATGTTGGAAAAAAAAACCAATCCTATTCTCCTATCTGCTCAAAGCAGTTCCATTTTCAACAAGAAGTTCAACCAAGATTAAACATGGACATCGACTCGAGTGACTTAATTGAAAGAGACTATTCCTACATGAATAAATTGTAAACTATTAAATATAAACTATATATTGTATATTGTATATTGTGTATTGTAAAAGTGATGTATATAAATAGAAATAGTTTGATTACAACTCAATGAGTTCTATCGATAGCTTTTTCAACATCAGGGGCAATCTAATGGTGCCTTGATGTATCAAATTCAACACCACCTTTATTCGATATCTCAAGGAGTGGAAGATTTTTCTTTGTAGTTCATCAATTAATGAAGATTTGGGATGAATTACACATAGTTTCAAAGCACATCTAGTCCAAAAAAAATAGAATTCAAGAATAACAAAATACAAAACAAGAGTACATATACTTGTTCATGAAGCCGTAGTGGCAATGAAATGTAATTCAGAGATCATTAAACATAAGTACATGACACATAGATGTTTATATATATAAAGACGAATTTGATTTTGTGTATAGGTGGCATATATATATATATATATATATATATATATATATATATATATATATATATATATATATATGCATGTAACTTTGCATATAAGTGACTTAAACATTTAAAATGATGGGGAATTGGTTAATAACATTTACATAAATCAAGAATAAAACAAGTGAGGTATACTACAACTTTAACATGACACAAACTTTTTAAAAGATTACAAAATTTAGGTATGTTATATATATATATATATATATATATATATATATATATATATATATATATATATATATATATATATATAGAGAGAGAGAGAGAACATGAACTTTTTAAAAGATCTATAGTTAGAATCATTCAGACAGAATGTCTATTAATCTCAGAGCATGGAATTGTAGAAGTCCACGTGGATAGGTTTTGCGAGAGAAAGCACAAGCACATAAAGATCTCTATGAAACATTGTCATCAACAAATTAAGAACCTAAATTATGCAAAAATAGTATAAAATAAACTATAATCTTCATATCATATTTTCATATAACATGATCTTACAATAGAGAAGACTTTTAAATTTAGGCTGGAAGCAACAACAATAATATATGACTCTTCACAGAATGGACATTTCATGATGTAATGAGAAATACAAGATGGCACAAATAAAGCAAATTGTATGCATTAACCAATCTATAACTTACTGCTATAATATCATTATTTAGATTAAAAAACTCATTGTGGCATTTTATCAAATACCTAACACCAAATAAAAAGTATGAACAAACCGATTGATATCAAACAATTATATGCTAATAATCTTAAATTAATAATTAACATATTACCTATTATTTGAACTTGGGAGTTGTATTTTGAAAAAAAAAAGAACAACAAGAATACTGGGTGAAAAAATGACATACTTGAATTTTAAAATTAATTGAACAAGAACTAAAATGAGTTTGTAGTTTAGAATCAGATGAGGATGAACGAAAATGAAGGTGATATCATCTATGTAATTACAAAATAGAGTACATTCGAAAGATATTGAAGAAATTTGAGTCGACAATGGAGTAAATATTACCTGTAAATGTCGTAATTGAGATCTATAGAGAAGAGGAGAGGCAACTCATGGCATGAAAACAACTAACCCGAGATTAACATAGAAATACCAGAGAGGATCACTCAATGGTGAAACCCTAACACAGACCGGTTGCGATTCGACAGATGTGAAACATCCCAAAAATACGGTCCAAAATTTTCATTTTTAATTTATAAATAAAACAATAGTAAACCAAATCATCTCATAAAAAACATAAGTGATAGTATCTCAAACATCATATCAAAACACTGTATCAAAATCACATTTCTAAACATCAGAGTATAAACATTCCAGGCTGAGCAGATGGTGCGTGCATTGGAATCATCTCGAGCTCTTCCCCTTGCTACTGGAAGTACTTAAAACCAAAACTAAAAATTTCTGACAACCCAAAATTTCCATTCTGAACAAACCATATCAAGCCAATAGAAGTTAGAACAGTTATAGAGAAATTCCAGACTTTGGGTATAAGTTTGAGTATTTCAAGTTTAACACTTAAGGAGATATCAGGAGAGTGGTTGCACTAGGGTTTTGTGCAACACTGTTATTCCAATACTCTATGATATTAGAGTTCATTCCGGGAATAAAATATTTTCTTCCAAAAATCTCAGGACTATAAATAGAATTTTTAACCAATTTCATTCATTAGTTACATTTCCAACTAGAGAAAAGCCATTTTTCTCTCTCACGGATCTTCGGGTTTTCATCCCAAATCGTGAGTACCTCTCTCTAGTAGTGTTATATAGCTTATAATGTGTTTATAACATAGATTACATAGCTAAACAACTAGATTTAGGAGTTTACTCCCCAAGGTGTTCTTGGGCGGTAAACTCCCGAAACAATGCCTAGCCTTTCCCCCGTGATATGTTACTACCTTAGGCTTGTATATAGGTGTAATAGGGACAAGAAAACGACAAAGAAACACCAAAGTTTGGTTGTTCACGGCCCAAGAAGATCTTGGACCGTGAACTCCAAAAACATGGACCAAAGAGTGCTTTTGGCACTCCTAAAGCTTTGGACAATTACCTAGACTTACTCCTAGCTATTTGAGGGACTTTAAAACATCAAAAACCCCTCTCAAAGAGAGATTACGGCCCTAATATGGTTCTTGGGCCGTAAAGATGAATGAAGGGCACCAATGTGTGCCTAAGGCCTTCATTTGCTTTAGGTAAAAGTCTAGAACCTATCCTACATGTGTATGAGACTTGAAAGCATCAAAAACACCCTTCCATGTGATTTTACGGCAGTAAACTCCAAAGGAATTGGCCTTGGGGACGTAAACTCCTCAAAGGAGGTTATTAGTGCCCTAAACCCTTCCAAGAATTAAACCACCAAGTTGGAATACTTCTAGGGATCATTTAGAACTTCAAAACATAAGATGACACCAAGCTTAGGAGTTCACGGCCGTAAACTCAAGGGTTTACAACTGTAAACTCCTTGTATGATGTTTATGGAAGAGTAAACTCATGTATAGGGTCCTTTCGAACCCTAAACCCAATAGCCTTGTCCCACAACAACTTAGGTGCAATCCTTAGGGCTTATAACACTTATATAAAGTGTTTATTGTGTTCTAGGATGTCTTAACATTATCAATTAGTAATTTAAGACTAATTGAGTGCATATATGTGTGATTATATGTTCATTAGCATCGTAGTGTGTGTACAAGTCCTGACTTGACACCTAACAATCCTACACCGTCCAGTTCATCCAAACCACCATCTACATGTGAGTTCATACCCCTTAATCAATGTTTTAAATGATTTTAAATGCTTTAATGGGGGGATACAAGTAGAAAACAGTATGTTATTAAATCATTCTTATGTGTTTTATAACTGTGTTTTCATTCAGCAGACTTCACATACTACAAAATGTGATGCATAAAATGGTTTTCTATCTTAAAATACCTTGATAACAAAAGTATTAGTTTTGAAATGTTTATTAAAATGAAATCAAGTCACTCTTAATTATTGTTCAAAACTCTTAGATATCTTACAAAACCATTACTTTTACCTTCTTGAACAAAACTATACATATACACTTATGTTCACATAAATGTTTTTGAGATTATAGTTTTCATCCTTTATTCAGTTTCCCACACTCTTGTGTAGCAAGGGTGTGTAAACCTACTTGAACAACCAATTACCTTTTAGTTAATTATCATAGGGATAGTTAGAAGATACAAAACATTATTCCTATTACAAGGAATCACACAAGAGTCAGTTCATTCATGAGTCTATACCAGTACATTACCTGATACATGAGTACATTTACATATGATTACATGATACATGAGTACGTTTACATATGCTTACATGATACATGAATACGCTTACTTGAATACATTACATGATTACCTTTACGTAGATACATTTACCTTTGTATATTTATATGAATACTTGTATCTCGATTTGCGAGGATGATTTATTAGTACCTTCTGTGTAAATTTTCCTGCCTATCCCTAGTACCTCGGGATATCTAGACGGGACCCTATCCCTAGTTCCTCGGGATATCTAGACGGGACTAACCATTCTGAAACCCATCTGTTAGCACGAGTGGGTGATGAACATCTACGGATGCCTACGGTTATTACTTATATTAGGAGTCAGTTACGGGACTAACCCTTCCTCCGCCCTGCTGCTGCTACAGAGGACAATTGGACAATCTTCGGATCTTCATTAGGTTATATATGGCGTGTTAGCCCTAGTACCTGGGGATAACATTTACATATGGCGTGTTAGCCCTAGTACCTCGGGATAACACCTACTTTAGTATATTTTTCCTATTTACTTTATTTTGTGATAGGTTATATATTTCGCTTTACGCGATGGCGTGTTAGCCCTAGTACCTCGGGATAACACTTACATTAGTACTTTTTCCTATTTACTTTATTTTGAGATAGGTTATACATTTCGCTTTATGCGATGGCGTGTTAGCCCTAGTACCTCGGGATAACACTTACATTAGTACTTTTTCTTATTTTACTTTATTTTGTAATACATTCACATATACGATGAGTTAGACTAAGTACTGTTTGTAATAGTCAGAAAGAAGGAAAAACCATCATTTTTATAACAGAACATTCAGGCCTTGGTAGAAGACTATCATATCTTTTTCCTATTTTACTTTATTTTGTGATACATTCACATAAACGACGAGTTAGACTAAGTACTATTTGTAATAATCAAAAAGAAGGAAAAAACTTCATTTTCATAGCAAAACATTCAGGTCTTGGTAGAAGACTATCATATCTTTTTCTTATTTTACTTTATTTTGTGATACATTCACATAAACGATGAGTTAGACTAAGTACTGTTTGTAATAGTCAGAAAGAAGGAAAAACCATCATTTTTATAACAGAACATTCAGGCCTTGGTAGAAGACTATCATATCTTTTTCCTATTGTACTTTATTTTGTGATACATTCACATAAACGATGAGTTAGACTAAGTACTGTTTGTAATAGTCAAAAAGAAGGAAAAACCATCATTTTCATAGCAAAACATTCAGGTCTTGGTAGAAGACTATCATATCTTTTTCCTATTGGGAAAATGAGTCTTGAGGGTAATTAACTTTTGCGTTTGTACTCATTTGGTCCTTTTTCTTTTTTTTTTGTATTCAATATACCATCGAACTTGTTGTTGGTGTTTACCATATCCCTTTTGACCGGCTTTTGACCTGTGATAGCCGGTCAAAGGGTTATGGTGAACACAAACAACAAGTTCGACGGTATATTGAGTACAAAAAAAAAGGAAAGGGACCAAATGAGAACAAACGCAACAGTTGGTTACCCTCCTGATTCATTTTCTCTTTACTCATTTACAGCAAATCACACGTCATCTCCTACTGAAATTAATGACTATGAGATTCATTATTGCTTCTCTTCAAAACATTACTCACGAAAGGACATTATTCATGCATGTACAACTTTGTAATGCACTTGAATATTTATTAGGGGAATCTTGACTAAGCAGACGCATTTCATGACTACATTTACATTTGCAATCAAATGATTTATCGTATCATGGATTCTAGACAAGTCTACAAACGAATGGAATCACAAGTGCTGTGATTTTTGAGTTTACTTAGATTTAAGATCGAACTCATGGGATAAGATACACCATCAATATGTATAATATCATGCTGCTTTTGTAAACACATCACCATAATATTGTACATATTGATGTTGTATCTTATCCCATGAGTTCGATCTTAAAGCTAAGTAAACTCAAAAATCATAGCACTTGTGAATCCACTCGTTTGTAGACTTGTCTAGAATCCATGATACGATAAATCATTTGATTGGAAATGTAAATGTAGTCATGAAATGCGCCTGCTTAGTCAAGATTTCCCTAATAAATATTCAAGTGCATTACAAAGTTGTACATGTATGAATAATGTCCTTTGGTAGGTTATGTTTTGAAGATAAGCAAGAATGAATCTCATAAAGTCATTAATATAAGTAGGAGATGATGTGGGATTTGTTGTAAATGAATAAAGGGAAAATGAATCAAGAGGGTAACCAACTGTTGCGTTTGTTCTCATTTGGTCCCTTTCCTTTTTTTTGTACTCAATATACCATCGAACTTGTTGTTTGTGTTCACCATAACCCTTTGACCGGCTATCACAGGTCAAAAGCCGGTCAAAAGGGCTATGGTAAACACCAACAACAAGTTCGATGGTATATTGAATACAAAAAAAAGGACCAAATGAGTACAAACGCAAAAGTTAATTACCCTCAAGAGTCATTTTCCCTTTCCTATTTTACTTGATTTTGTGATACATTCACATAAACGATGAGTTAGACTAATTACTGTTTGTAATATTCAAAAAGAAGGAAAAATTATCATTTTTACTTAATAAAACATTCGGGTCTTGGTAGAAGACTACCTTTCATACTTATATCAACTCTTCCATTTAAAGATTTACATGACATTCATAATAGCATTCCTAAACCAGACAATAACATTTAAATACTTATGAATTCACCAGCTTTAGGCTGATACTCACTTTCAAAATAACTTGTATTCTCAGGTCATCAGTCAGACATGTACGATGGTCAGGTTTTGAGAAGACGGAGCACAGACAAGACTCATCTTATTTTGATTATTCATTTTATTGTTGTACATTATGAAAGAACACACATGTATTAAAACTTTACTTTTAATGCAATGGATGATGTTGTTGCTTGTTTACTACTTTACACTGTTATGATACTTCACATGACGTCCTCCACCCTAGAACGTTTCCGCCGTTCTTGGTTTTGGGGTGTGACAGATTGGTATCAGAGCATTGTTTATAGTGAATTAAGTATATCAACCCATAAAAGATATACTAACTATAAATACATTGGGATTAAAACACTCTGTCCAATAGTTTATACCTTTAAATAATAAAATATTAAACAAAGTATACGTGCCTGCATTCATACAAAAATCTGTGTCACAATGACAAGAACAAAAGTATTGCGATTGTTGAATATCACAGGTAAGCTCGGGGATGTATGGTCAATCTTGGGAGTGGCATAGCCTGATCAACTATGCTGTTCCGAGGAGTGATTAGCACATGCCCAATAATGGTTGTGATATGGCAACAAATCTAAAAAAACTTACCAACATTACCACAATGAGAACGTTATAACAAAACCTAAGTCTAAAATACCATAGGGGTGTTTTGTGTTACTATAAGTACTCAATACTTGAGAACTAAAGTGGGATCTTCATTACCAAGTTGATAGTTGTTAAGTGGATACACTAAAGTTATATGTAACTAGGATGTTATAGACTTAGAATCGGTGAAATTTTTGCTTTACCCCTATTCCTTGTGAATTTGGAGTTGATGTCACTTATTCGAAGGCCTATCCTGTGTTGATTATATATAACTGGTATGCACTTTACAAATAGCGATGGAACTAATGAAGATTTTCTAAATAATTATCTAGATAGTTCGTTTAATAATTATTTTCTTACACCAATTCTCGCGTAGATAACATGGCTGGATTCCATCCCCACGGTAACTTGTTCCTTCCGAACGAAGTGATTGCTGGATGGTTTGGAGAAGAACCAGATAATGATCATCCGATCCCTCTGAATGATCACCATGCTGACGACCTTTCAGACGATGCTATCTCCGAACCCGAGGTTGAGAACCTACCTCAGGCAGCTCCCTTTACAATTCCTAACCCTCGTCCGGCTTTTCATGGCCCCATGCCTCCATGGGTGGAATGTCTGGAAACATGGAGCGAAGATCAAGATCAACCTATGTCGTTTAATGGAGACCCAAGTTTCTACAGCGTAAGTGAAGGGAGCTCAGCAGACAGAGTTCTACCAATTCTGATCCGTAGAGTTGCCCGAAACGAAATTCAGGGCAGGACAGCCCTACAACGTATCGCAGAAGTTGATGCGAATGGGGGAATGCATATGTTTTTACCAGTCGCCTTGAACATGCTCGTGAGACGTCTGAGAGAGACCATGAGACCCTACTGAAAGCACTGGCTGAATCACTAGCCGAAGTCATAGAACTTTGAGTACGCCAGAGAGTGTACGAAAGACACCTACTTGATGTGGAACGCCAACTGGCTGAACTGAGAGTTCACCAGAGGGATGACCGTCGCTAGTAATAGATACTTTGCTTTATATTCCTTGTTAGAAAGGAATCATGTTTCTGTCTATGTCCAACATGGAATTTTCTATGAAACTATCTTGTACTGTAAGTACTTTTGGTTAGGTCCTTATGCTGTCAAGAACAATCTTCTCTGGATATGATGTAAGACCTTTTTACAAGGTCATTTTCCCGAACTTGTACGTCATGAATATCAAAGATATTGACAGTCGGATAACTTCTGTGTCATTCTTTATTCAAATACTCTTATCATACTTTCATCAGAGTCTATTTGAAACATGCTCTAGTCAAGTCATTGGACTATAGCAATTGAACTCCGAAGACATCTCCAAGTCTCTTTTAATGGTTGGATCAAGTTATTCACCAACCAACAATACCTCGGCTCGAACGACAAACGTCTTGAGACCACTGTATGAGCTTACTTCTGATCTTTTCTAGGACTGCATCATAGGGATGTAGGTCAAACCTTCATGAACACACTTCCATTCCGTACTAGGACTGCATCATAGGGATGTAGGTCGAACCTTAGAGAACATACTTCAATTCTTTTCATGAGCGATCAATCTACGTCTTGGTTCAACCATTTTCGCTCACAAATGCATTTTCTCTCGGTATAACAGAGTCATGTCACCCAAGAAAGATGATCAACCCATCAACCAACCACAAACTCTTCAGATTGATGCAGCTACCTTTCAAGCTGCAGTCTCGGCTGCCATGTCAGCTATTCTGACCCACCTGAGCGCTAACAACGCAAGTGTTAGAGGGATTGTTTACAACAATTCCAATCCAAGTAACAATCAAGCACCGCAACAAGCAGCAAACTACCACGATGCCCCGAGTCCCAAGACCAAGTGTAACAAACGAAAGTCTTAGGTTAAATCGAAGGATAAATCACTCTGAAGGGCGAACAGGAAACAACCACCAGTAACAACTTTCACATCCAAGACATTAGTACCTCCTACTACCATCCCTTTAGGCATCCCAATTGTCCCTAATCCAGCCAAACTTTATACTGGAAATCTCCCAAAATGCATTCAATGCAGTTTTCACCACCATGGACCTTGTAGGGAGATGCAGTGCTCACACTACAACAGAAAGGGTCACACCAAGCGTTACTACAAGAGCCTAGCAATGCTGAACAACCAAGTTCCCAGCACCAGTGTAAACCAAGCTTGCTACGGTTGTGGCAAGGTAGGTCACTACAGAAAGAACTGCCCAGAGGCAGCAGATGTTGGCACAGACGGAAGTATGCTACCGACCACCGTTGCAGGAGAGTCTACTCCGGATCCACGTTAATGTAATTTAGGCGTTTCGTTGTAACAGACTTATGAACCATCCCAAAACTATTGCAACCAGAGTCTTATCTTTTCGAGATCCCGTCCGTTTAGGGATGCTCGTGCTGCGTATACTTGTCTTTTGTAGTATACCTTGTTAGCAGCAATAGTCTTGTAGTAAATCCTAAGTACAGTAACTCTGTTAATGGTTGCACTGTTGTGTTTTGTCTGTAACGCCTTATGTTCAAATCTAATGTCTTTAGTTTCCATATGAATCCGACTTTATCATATGAATTGAGTAAATTCGATCCTCGCAATACCAGCTTCATAAGTACATCTCTTTCTCAGTAAATGTCTTTTAGCGAAGCCGTCATATCAGAACACCGAGGTACTCGTGCATGAAGTACCTTATAGTTTTTTTCCTTTCCAAAGGAATCCCCACGGTATTACTCGTGCAGTACGTCAAGTTCAATTCCAGGATTCATGCGATTGATCTATCACTGAAGAATGTATACATGAGAGTGATATATAATCAATGTTCTACAGGTTTAGAATTGATGATTCCACTTTAACCTCTTTTCCCTCGATGAGATGTGAGATTAGGGAAGAATCAGTTATTCGACTACCTTTTCAATCTTAATTATATACGACTCGTATACATGAGATTGTGATCATTGAACCATGTATGAATTCTAATATGAACTTCAGGACGGAGACTGTCCAAGAGTACGAGTAATTGCATTGGCGTAGGAACAAACTTAGAACCCAATATGACTCTTATAACCAGATCGCCTTACAGTCTAAACACCTACGGAAGATACAAGAACAGCCCGGAAAACATAAAGAACTACTCAACAATAGAATTAGAAGACCAGGCTTCTCACCCTTGAGAGCTCCGGTCTTATTCTTACCAGAAGGCGACGGAGTGCATCATATGTACCTTGATGACTAGAGACTTCGTTAAGATTTCCTTTAAAAATCATTGTCTCTGCCTCGCATAGACGAGTTGATTGAGCAAACACAGGGAAAGAGTTACTTTCAGAAATGGACCTGAGAACCGAATATCACCAGTTCGAGTGATAGGCAAGGATGTCCTGTAGACTATCCTCCGAACTCGATGCGGACATTTTGACTCCGTAGTGATACCCCTCGGATAGGACCAATACACCCATAGTATTCATGAGCTAAATGAGTGGGGTACGTCTTTCTTACTGAGATCAGTCCGTCATTTCTCCATGTAATGACTTACTTATCTACCCTCGTACTAAGAAAGAACCCACGGAAACATTACCCTCGGAGATACTTTTCGCAAAATTCTCTGAACATGAGTTTTAGTATTAAAGAGTCAAATTTCCTGAGACACACTATTAGTGATGTGGAAATTCTTGAGTACTCTGTCAAATTATCCAAAACCGTTGGGATTTTGTCGGCACCGTAGTCACCGACGGAAAATTTGCCAAATACTAGGTCTTACAGACCTACTATCATAGTCCATTCAGAACTCCCCACAAATTTCAGAAACCCTTTCGATTTAGACCCAGCAAGGGGTGGCCCTTGACTGGGAAGTTAAACAAGAGAAAGAACCTTTGGAATTCCAAGTGAGACCAAATTCTTTAGGAAACCTCACTCTGGGAATGGCTTAATACGCTCTGTAAAGCGTGGAAAGCTAAATCCAATGTAGTTGGGACCTCCGAGATTCTTACCAGAATCGGTCCTACATCTCACAAACTAGACCTACTCCGTGAACTCAGTAATGTACATTTTACCCTTCGCGTCTCGAACTTGAAACAGTACCTTTCCGTTAGGACTCTCGTAAGCCCTCTCGACGAGATCGAGATTAACGAGATCCACGCCTTCGTATTAGAACCGTTATGACCCTCAACCGAGAGGTCAATCGGATGAAGCAACGCCATCGCCCATTAGTGAAGGTTTGTTGGGATACAACCGAGAACCCGATTTCACTTAGGAGCACGACAACCAATCGATTAGGAAGTTCACATAATGACTCGATCACTTCTACCTACTTCCTTGCCTAAATTCTAATTTCGGGACGAAATTCCCTTTAACAGGGGGATGATGTGACAACCCGAAATTTCCATTCTGAACAAACCATATCAAGCCAATAGAAGTTAGAACAGTTACAGAGAAATTCCAGACTTTGGGTATAAGTTTGAGTATTTCAGGTTTAACACTTAAGGAGATATCAAGAGAGTGGTTGCACTAGGGTTTTGTGCAACACTGTTATTCCAATACTCTATGGTATTAGAGTTCATTCTGGGAATAAAGTATTTTCTGCCAAAAATCTCAGGACTATAAATAGAATTCTGAACCAATTTCATTCATTAGTTACATTTCCAACTAGAGAAAAGCCATTTTCTCTCTCACGGATCTTCGGGTTTTCATCCCAAATCATGAGTACCTCTCTCTAGTAGTGTTATATAGCTTATAATGTGTTTATAACATAGATTACATAGCTAAACAACTAGATTTAGGAGTTTACTCCCCAAGGTGTTCTTGGGCGGTAAACTCCCGAAACAATGCCTAGCCTTTCCCCCGTGATATGTTACTACCTTAGGCTTGTATATAGGTGTAATAGGGACAAGAAAACGACAAAGTGTAACGACCGAAAAATACAAGCAATTTTTAAATTTTCAAAAACATCTCGATTTCATTAAATCTTTACAAAAAGGTTTTCAATACAAAACATTTAACGTGCTCCCAGAATCACAACACTAAAAAATATGAGGAGCGGTACGATCATGCCTTCGCCTTGCCACGATCCCCTGAAGAACCTAAAAAACATAAAACCACAACTGTAAGCCCAAAAGCTTAGTGAGATATCCCCAAAATACCAACCACAAATACCATACACGCATAACATGCCATAACATATCCGATCACAGAACAGCCATGCACTTCGGGTCTACTGTGTGACTGGTCCGCCGCACCGGCCTACAGTCCACCTGGTCCACCCTCTGAGTCTATCCACATACATCGAGTCTGCAGTGTGATTGGTCCACCCGCTCTCGGGCCTTCAATCCACCTGGTCCACTCTCTGAGTCTACAGTATGACTGGTCCGCCCGCACCGGGCCTTCAGTCTATCTGGTCCACTCTCCGAGCCTTCGGCACGTCTGGTCTGCCCTTTTGGGGCCTACAGCCTATCCGGACCGCTCGCTGGGCCTTCGGGACAACCGGTCCGCCCTGGGTATCTTGGCCTACAGCACACAGCAGGACCCGCCTCAACCCAACTCCAGTCCAAACAACCATGTGCACATATATATACAATCATATAGCAATTCACAGTCAACAAGCAGATCAAACAGATCACATAACATACCACCATCCTAACCAGGATACCGACCTAACAGGTCACTAGCATAGCATCTCCCTATCTCTCAGGATACCGATCTCAATCAAGTCTCTAACATATACCATCCTAGCTCTCAGGATGCAAACATAACATAGCAACAACATAACAACTTGTTAGGATATAAATGTTGTAATAAGTCGAAGTGTTAGTTTTGTTACGAAGGATCTTTATTCTTCGTAAGTTGAGTCTTCGGATGTAATGTTATATTTACTAAGGCATTTTGTTGTATAGTCTTAATGTCTAGTTCTTAGTATTTTGTTATGCTTTTGTACGCCTATAAATAGGAGACTGTATTGTGTGAGAACTTAACTTTCACATACTCTTTACAGAGAATCACTTTGTACTCTGTAAAATGGAAAGCATAATATGAGCTGAACAAATATTATATTTACTCTCGTGTTCATTGTGTTTCTTCTTTCTTAATTATTACGTAAATTGATCTTTAAACTCGATTTCAAATCTCATCAATTGGTATCAGAGCAGGAATCCTTTCTGTGATCTGATTTTCATTCGATCAAAAAGGTTTTTGAATCTACTGTTTGATTCAAAAAGTTTCCGTCCATTTTGAATTTGAAAATTTCATCTAGATCTCAATCTAGGATTTGATTCTGCAAAAATAGTTGTTAATCGAGTGTTTGTTGTCTAATTCTAAATTGAATTATACAATTTGATTTTCAAAATTCTCAAAAGTTTAGTATCATCTTGAAGTTTTTGTCCGTACAACAATGGCGTCATTCAATCTGAATTCGATGACATCATTTTCTCATTTGCTTGGATCATCCACAAAAATTCCTATGCTTATTCCAGAATATTATGATCAATGGGCAGATCGTATGGAAGATTACTTGAACGGATTGGATGAAGAATTATGGAAATGCATCTCAGGAGAAATCAATCAACCTGCACAAGTTCAGCCAATCGGCATGTCTTCAAGCAGTTCAGAAGTTGATAATCAAACCGATCGTTTAAAACGTCTGGAGAAGAAATGCATGAGGGAATTAAGAGGTGCGTTGCCTCCTGTTGTGTACAATTATGTCAGAACATGCAAACAGCTAAAGAAATCTGGAACAATCTCAAAGATAAATTTCAAGGGAGTGAAAAGACGAAGATCACATCTGTGAAACAATGCCTGGTAGAACTCAAAGATTTCAGACAGAAAGAAAATAAGTCTATTGAAGCATACTGTGATAGGTTCAACGAGTTAATCTATCGTTGTAATCGTTATAGTATAATAAGATCACCAATGGAGTACAATTTGATATTTGTAATGGGACTTCGAAAGGAGTGGAGAAGTGTGAGCATGATGGTGAAAAATCAACAAAGTTTTGATACTTCAACTTTGAATGACTTGTACAATCAATTGAAATCTCATGAAAATGAAGTTAATGAAATAGCTGAAGAAGCTATAGCAAGTCTTGGTGGTCCTTTGGCTCTAGTTTCGAAGGTTTCAGAAAGAGAGAGTGAAAAATTGAAGTCTGATGAAGAAGAAGGTTTTTTGATGAATTCTGATGATGAGGCTGTTGCTTTTTACTCAAACAATAGAGTAAAGAAATTTTTTAAGAAACCTTTTAATCCAAAGAACTCATCAGATTCGAAGGGTAGCTTTGAGAACAAAAACAAACTGGATGAAAAGATAATAGAAATGAAGACAAATTCGAAGAATGAGATGGAGAAAATGAAGATGCAATTGAAAGGTGATACAGGGATCAATTGTCATTATTCCTATGGAGCAAATCATTTGACAGTAGATTGCCTGTTGAGGAAGAAGGAAGAAAAGAAGAGTAAAACAAAGGATGAAGCTTACTACACTGAGAAACTGGAGGAAGTAAAGAAGAAAGCAAAGAATTTGTCATTAGTAGCTCATGGAGAAACTGAATCGGATGGCACATATCAAATATGGTCTTCGGGTTCAGATGATGAAGAGATGAAAAATCCAACTCATGGAGCCATGTATGCAAAAATGGAAGAGGAATCAGATGATGAACAGACTGACGAAGTGTGTGGGCAATGCTTCGTTTCGAAGTCTACTGATAAGTCGCCCATGACTACCAAGGTACGTAACATTCTTGAATCTTTTAACATTCCAGTTTCTGCATATAATTCTGAGTTAGTATCTTTTGATGAAACTGTTACTTACTTTGATTCAATCATTGTGTGTGCTAGCAATGAAGTGAAAAAGTTAAGTGATCAATTACTAGAGACGAGAAAAATGTTGGATTCAAAAGTCACTAGGATTGATTACTTAGAATTGCAAGTTTCAAATATTATGGAGGATAGAGAAAAATTAGGAAAAGAAATAAACTTGTTGTTAGCTCAGAGAAATATTTTTTATAATTCAGCAAAAAGATTGTATGGAAAATTAACTGAGTTACATCATTCATGTGAAATTAGTAAGGAACAACATAGAAAATAACTACCTTTTCTAGCTTATGATAGAGCTAAGGTTGATAGTATTTCATATGATTGTGAAAAAGAAATTTCTTATTTTAACAAAGTTCCAGATGATAGGTTTAGATATGGAATTGCAAAAGTCGAAGATTATCTTGATGCTAATGATTTAGTAAAAATTGTAAATGAAACCTTAACTAAATCAGAACAACTTCGAATTTTGAAAAAGACTGAGAATTCTACATCTAATATTGAAACTAATATTGCTGATATTGAAGATAATTCTGATAATATCAGTGAAATTAGTGATTTAGAAGATATAGATTGTTCATAGTTGTCTGTCATAAATGTTGCAAATTCATTTAAAGGGAAAGAAAAATGTGATGATTTATTAATGAAAATTGAAACTGATAAACCCTCAACTTCGAGTTTGTGATATGGAGTTTGTGGAAATACATGAGAGTCAAACTGATGATAGTGACAATGAGGAAGAAAATTCAAATACAAAGTCAAATCAAAGGTCGAAAGAAATTGAAATTCCTCGAGTGGTTGTTGATCAAGTCTATTTGGATACACAAGAATTTGAGAAGATTCTTAGTGAAAAAGGTGCTCATTTTCTTGAATCGAATACTGTTGTTTATCCAATCTTCAAATGCACTGATGATATTGTGTTCCCAAATCAAGTCTTCGTAACAATAGGTAATGTTGAAAATATAAAACCTGAATTCAAAAAGATGGTTGAGGAAGACAATAAGCAAACATCAAATGAAGGATTCTTTTCAAATCAAAGTACAGTTGAAAATAATCTTACAAAGAATTCATATAAATTTCAACATCATAAACCAAAAAGAGTATGGATTGAAAAGTCAAAAGTTGAAAAGAAGGAAGTTGTTCCAACTACAAATATGTTTTCAAAGCACGAAGATGTTAAAACTAATGTTAAAACAATTAACAAAGTGATAAAATTAAATTCAAAAGAATTTAATGCTCAAGTTGAAAATTTTTCAAAGGAAAATAATATTTCAAAACGTCAAGCAAGGAAAACAATTTTTTGGCAAACTGTTGAACCATCAAAAATGAGATCAACAAATTTTTCAAAAAGAGGAAAAGTGTTTAAAGAAAAATTAAAGTCTCAAATATTTGAAAAGAAAAATGCTTCGTTTTCAAATAAAAATTCAAAAGTTTCAAAAGAAATAAAATCTACAATACCAAGAAAAAATTTTCAGGAAAAGGTTGGAAATCAAACTTCAAAGTTTCAAAACAAGACATCTTATCATGAATCATATCTTTCAAAACCAAAAGTTGATTATGTTCCAAATTCAGCAAAATGTTATAATCCTTTGAAGAAACAAGCTGACAAAGTATCATATGAAAAGGGAATAACAACAAAGAGAAATATTGATCATTGGTTGGAAGGAAAAGGAAAAATATACCAATCAAGTAAGTTTTCGAAAGAACAGATACATGAGGCGTATGACAGATATGCTAATCCTTCAACGAATGGTAGTTTATCATCCAAAGAGTCAAATATATCAGTTAAAGTTTGGCAGCCGGTCACAAGAGCAAAAAGTGAAAAATCACAAACTCAAGATGCGAAGGGTGAAATTAGTGAAAATTTGAAAATAATAAAAACTCATATATCTGACCCTTCGAATGAAAATGTTAGATTTATTGATAGTTTCAAAACCAAAGTATATGATTGGGTTAATAGTTGTACATTACAATTGAATCATAAATCTAATATGAATGGACCCAACAAAGCTTGGGTACCTAAATTTTTCCAATGATTGCAGGTACTTTGTGACGAGCAATATGATAACAAGTGGTACATTGATAGCGGTTGCTCATGTCACATGACTGGGAAGAAGGAAAACTTGCATGATTTTCGAAGCCTACAAAATGGAGGAGTGGTTAAGTTTGGTAATAATCACAAATGCAAAGTCAAGGGTTATGGGAAGATTACGAATGGAAATTTCACTATCAACAGAGTTGCATTTGTTGAAGGTTTACAACACAACTTGATAAGTGTTTCACAACTTGTTGTGGGCACTGGAAATCAAGTTCTTTTTAATGAAGAAGGGAGTGTCATTTCGAATGTCCAGACTAAGGAAGTTTTACTTAAGTCAAAAAGAAAAGGTGATATGTTTACATTGGATATTGTTCCTATTGTAGGCAAACCTGCTGTGTGTCTACTTTCGAAGGTTGCTGCTGATGTTAGCTGGTTATGGCATAGGAGATTATCACATCTCAATTTTCGAAACATCAACAAACTTGTCATACAAGATCTGGTAAGAGGTTTACCCATTCTTAAATATGATAATGACAGTTTGTGTGCAGCTTGCGAAGTAGGGAAACAACACAAACAAGGTCATCCAATCACAATAGATTCGAAGATTGTTGAACCTCTTGAACTCCTGCATATAGATTTATGTGGTCCTTCAACAGTTGCTACTCTTAACAAGAAAAGGTACATTTTGGTAATAGTAGATGATTTTTCAAGATTCACGTGGGTTTATTTTCTCAGGTTAAAATCCGAAGTTCCTCAAATGATGATTGATTTTATCAAAAAGATGGAAGTTTCATTGAAGAAGACAGTTCGAAAAATTAAAAGTGATCATGGAACTGAATTCAAAAATCATGTCTTCGATACATTTCTGGTGGAAAAAGGAATTTCGCATAATTTTTCCTCTCCTTATACACCACAACAAAATGGAGTAGTTGAGAGAAGAAATTGATCATTATGTGAAGCTGCAAGAACAATGTTGGCATTTTCGAATTTACCTCAATATCTTTGGGCTGAAGTTGTTTCAACTGCGTGTTTTACTCAAAATCGATCATTCATTCATAGACGGTTTAATGTTACTCATTATGAAATCATCAATAATCGAAAACCTAATGTCAAATTTTTCCATGTTTTTGGATGCAGGTGTTTCATAATGAATCTCAAGGATAATCTTTCGAAGTTTCAAACAAAAGCAGATGAAGGAATTTTCTTGGGATATTCACACAATTCAGTTGCTTATAGAGTGTTAAATAAGCGAACTCACAAAGTGGAAGAAACCTTTAATTTGACATTTGATGATTATTACATTAAAAAGTCTAATCATAAATTTGTGAATTATCCTATTTTGCAAAATTCTTCAAATATAGATGATTCAATTGAAATGAATGATGTTGATTATGATTCGATTTTCGGTATTTCAGTTCAAGCAATTGATGTAGAAAGAAATGCTACTGATAATCAAACATTAGAAAATTCAAAGTATAACAATGATTCAACTTCGAATTTGAATCAAAACCCAAATGAACAAGCTGATGATCCAGTGGAGGGGGAGCACTTGGATTCAAATACTTTTGTTGAGGGGGAGCGTCATAGTGAAAGAGATAACATGTCAACAAATGTTAGTGTCGAAGAGGAGCAAATTCTTGAAGAAGAACCGATCAGTGAACCAGAGCAAAATATCGAAACGGAGTCAATCATCGAGGGGGAGCCCATACTAGAGAATGATACAATTTTTGAAGAAGAATATGTTGATGATGCTAATGATTCAAAATCCATAAATGGATCAGAAACAGATGTTATGTTCGAAGATGCACTTTTGGATTTTGATCCTACTTATCCACCATTGGATAAATGGACAAGAAATCATCCAAAAGATCAAATTCTTGGTGATCCACAAGCAGGAATTATGACAAGAGCACAACTTCATACATGAAATGAGGTACTGAACAATCATCAAGAATTTTGCATGTTTCATGTTTTTATTTCCAAAATTTAACCAAAGACAGTTAAGATTGCAATGGAACACTCTGATTGGGTTGTTGCTATGCAAGCTGAATTGTCTGAATTCGAAAGAAACAAGGTTTGGAGATTAATTCCAAATCCTGATGATGTGTCAGTAGTTGGACTTAAATGGATTTATAAAAACAAAACTGACAAAGATGGAAACATTATTTGAAATAAGGCCATACTTGTTGTTAAAGGATATTCTCAACAAGAAGGAATTGATTACGAAGAGACATTTGCCCCTGTCGCAAGACTCGAGGCTGTTCGTATTTTTCTGGATTTTGCAGCTCATAAATGGAGAACTCGAAGAAACGGTATATGTTGAACAACCTCCAGGTTTTATAAACTCAGAGCATCCTGATCATGTTTATATTTTAGATAAAGCTGTATATTGGTTAAAACAAGCACCAAGAGCATGGTATGCAACTCTAACATCATTCTTGAAACAATCTAAATTTAAACAAGGTTCAGTTGATCCCACTTTATTTCGAAAGAAAATTGGAAATCATCTGATGCTTGTCCAAATTTATGTTGATGATATAATTTTTGGCTCAACTGACCCTGCTTTATCTAAAGAATTCGAAGATTTGATGAAAAGCAAATTTGAAATGAGTATGATGGGCAAAATTAATAACTTTTTAGGTTTGAATATTAGACAAAACAGGGAAGGCATATTCATTAATCAAGAGAAATATACGAAGAATTTGTTGGAAAAGTTTGGAATGACAAATAGCACAAGGTTACGAATACCAATGGCAACGGGCATAAAGCTAACTCCTTCGTTAGATAAATCTGCTGTTGATATTACTTTATATCGAAGCATGATTGGGTCTTTATTGTATTTAACTGCAAGTAAACCTGATATTATGTATTCTGTTTGTAATTGTGCAAGGTATCAATCAAATCCACGTGAACCACATCTCACAGCAGTAAATAATATTTTCCGATATTTAAAAGGTACTACTTCGTTAGGATTGTGGTATCCTTCGAAAACAGGGTTCTTTGTACAAGCTTATTCGGATGCGGATCTTGGAGGATGCAGTCTTGATCGTAAAAGCACAACTGGTGGGTGTCAATTGCTAGATGGAAAGCTGGTCAGCTGGCAATCGAAGAAGCAAACATGTGTTTCAATATCAACCGCTAAAGCTGAATATGTTGCTGCAGCTGCGTGTACATCACAAATAATTTGGATTCAAAGTCAATTAAGAGATTATGCAATTAATATGAAAAAGATTCCTTTATATTGTGATTCACAAAGTGCAATAAGAATTTGTCATAATCCTGTGCAGCATTCGAAGACCAAGCACATTGCTCTTCGATATCATTTCATCAAAGATCATGTTGAAGAAGGAAATATTGAAGTTCATTTTGTAAAAACAACGGACCAATTGGCAGATATTTTTACAAAGGCTTTGGATGAAAAATCGTTTCTTCGGATCTTAGATGGATTGGGAATGATTGATGGAAATTCTCTTCAAACTGATAAAAGCGAAGAGTGATGGGTCTGAATCATTTGGTGTATGGACGGAAAGAATGATTCAGTGTTCAGAGGTTACTGTTCATGGTCAACGCTTCGAACGCTTCGCATTCGGAAGTTTTTAATAAATAATCAGAGGTTACTGTTCATGGTCAACGCTTTGAACGCTTCGCATTCGGAAGTTTTGAAATAGATAATCAGAGGTTACTGTTCGAATGCTTCGTATTTGTACACATTTTCAACTAAGGTTAGATTTTTATTTTGTTAATTTTTTTTTGAAAAACCTGAAAAATCAAAAATATTTTCTTTTATTGAAAAATTAAAAATCCAAAAAGATTTTGTTTCAGTTTGTCTTTAATTTTTTTTGAAAAATTACAAAAATACCAAAAATATTTTTCATTTTTTAGTTTTAACATGTGTATTGTGAGTTTTGTGAAGTCTCAAATATGAAGGATTCATGCGTTTGGATTTGAAGGAAAGGTATGATCTTTATACATTTTGGATTAGTTAGGATGTCCCTAGAAGCATGTTGTTGCATGTTGTCTCAAGCCTCGAATGATTCTATGTGTGAGAAATGAAAGTCTTGATGAAATTATCTCATGAAAATTTCTTCCCAACAAGGCTTGTATTTGCATAAATCAACAAGAGCTACCTTACTCTTCTCAAATGAGTTAAGAGTTTTCTGTTTTGTCCAAATATAACAGAGGTACCCTTCGATTCTTATCCAATCTTTTTAAACCAAACAATTCTTACATTCCAAATATTCGAAGAAATTTGTCCTTGAGATTTTTGATCAAACCAATCAAAATCTAGACAAATTACAAATCTGTGTTTATGATCTAATATCATGAGTCCGTGATAGAAGTGAAACCCAAAATATCATAAACCTTAAGGAATTGACGGGGAACCATGTTCCAGATCTTACGAAGCTTTTGCTTCAGTACCTTTTATACTCCAAATCATATTCATTTATTTTGAGTGATCTTAATCAAACATTCGAAAACTACGATGATTGTTCCCAATGAGATCCAGCATAAATGTTTTTTTTATGAATATGATTTCCGTGTGAGTATATTTTCAAAATACTAGTTACTTTGAATATCATCCGCAACCAAGTTGTCACTGACTACACTGGTCATACAACTAATTTTGTTTACAATTCCTCACCTTATTTTAAGGTTGATATGTAACAAAATTTTCGAAGCCACCCCATGTGTCCAATAAAAGAAACCCTTCGAAACTTCTTTACAAGTTATCAATTGTAATTCACAGGAAACCACACAAGCTGTTAATTATCTCTCTTGATAATTTTCGAATTTATCTTTGCCTGGGATAAAATTGTTTTTGTGTCACAAAGAAATTGTTGACATCACAAGTTTTCAAAAGTTTTTTTTATTTTGTTTCTCATCTAATTTCTTTTGCAACACAGCACACACGAAATCCTTGAGGTTTGAGTAACACCAACTTAAACTGACGATTTCGAAATTCTGGCAAATGACTTCGCTTTTTAAAACCCCAAAGTGAAAGAGCCTGACCTCAATTCTGAAGGCATCCGACGGTTACAATTCTTTTGGGGAATACCAAACAGTCATATCTCTTGATGACGCATGGTGTATGATAAGCGTGTAAGGCGTGTTGACAGTTACGATTGTTACTTTTTGATGAGTACATTCCGTTTTTCAAGGTGCCATGTCAGCAAGCATTTAATGCATCCCGCTTCAAATTCAAAATTCTAGGGTTACATATAAAAGGGAAAATCAGAACTCCATAACACTTTACGCGATCAAACTTTCTGAAAAACATAAACTCTCTGTGCAATTCATCTTCTTCACAAGTTCTTTTCTCAAAATCATCTTCAATGGCAACTACTTCATCACCAACAACAGACGAGATCATCAGTGTTCCGATTCTGAAGATCCAGGGTTCCGACTATCAAGTCGAATCAGATTTGTCCAAATATCCGGAAGAATTACAAATGTTGGTGGTTGCTTTACAGAATTCTATTCTGTCTAAAGCAATGTTTGAATCCTTTGCTGCTCCAATGTCCTGGTTGTCTAAAGCAGGTTCTACGGCATCATACAACAAGGAGACTGGATGTGTTGAATTCACAATGGTCACCGATACAAGAATTAGGGTCTCAAAGAGGTTATTTTGCAAGATTTTGGGAATTCCAAATTCTGGCCCGTATGATGAACTTACTTCTTCTCAAGTAGTGTACATGTTCAATGAGATGGGTCACCAACCTCCATTGACACGTATTAGTGACTTCAAGAAGTCAGGGTTACCAACGATTTGAAATTTTTTGTTTGGCATCTTTCTTAGATGTCTTACTGGAAGAACGGTGGGGTTGGATAAAGGAAGGATGGAGGTTTATGCAATGGTTGCTGGGCTATACTACGATTTACAGGTGGATTATTCTGAGCATTTATGGACAGAGTTCATCACAAGCATTTCGAAGACCAGTGCCAAGCAGGGAATTTCTTGTGCAAGATATTGGAGTCTGATAGTCCAATATGTCTATCAGAAGGAGAAGATCGAAGTTCCTGATTACGAAGAGAAAGCTTTTTTCCACATGTACGGGAGTCCGAAGGAAGTACATGATGATCCGGCTATCTTTACCAACGTTGCTCGCATTCCGGATGCTATGCTAAAGAAGGTGGCTCCCACGAATAACGTGTTGGTGTCATACTTACAATCCATTGACACAACTGTTGTTACTGGGATGTTACAACAAGAAGAGAAGAAGAAGTCGAAGAAATCAAAGAAGACAGAGGGTGATTCTTCGGAAAAAGGGGTAAAGGCAGAACAAAAGAATCAGGAGCTGATCGTTTCATTTCGTAATGTCAAAGAGGTGTCTCCGGTGTTAACTTCAGTGGCTGATACACCGGTTATCGAAGCCTCTCCATCTAAAGAAACGATTCCTTCGAAGACGGGGGTTTTTCAAAGAATCAAACTCAAGAGAAAATCTCAGTTGGTGAAGAAAACTCAGGTTACTCATCAAGGGGTTACCGTTCGAGAAATTCCAGCTCCGGTGTCTCCATCTTCTAAAAAGCGAAGGGCTGAAGATATCGCCAAATTTTTGAAGAAAACCCAACGTGTCAAAGAAGTGGATCAAGTGCCTGAGACTCCAGAAGATGACATTCCAAAAGAAGTAGAAATCCTTCAGTCTACTGAGATTTCGAAGCCTGCTGACATAAAGATTCTTGAACCAACGTCTTTACCACAGGTTACTTCAACAACTGATTCTCCTACATTCCAATCCATTATGGATCAACCCTTCACCACCATCTTCTCTACACAATCAACTGATCCACCAAATCCATCATCATCTGTTGCTGAAACAATGGCGATTGATGAGGAAACTGACAACGAAGGGTTTGGAGGAACATTCGAAGCTCTTTCCTTTGATAAAGCTGAAGAGGATTTTTCGGACCATATGCTGATGACGATGAAGCAGTTCAAGATATTGAATTCAAAATTGAATTCTATCTTGCAATCTCAAGCGGATGTCGGAAGTGCTAGAATCAATATCTTGGAAGTTGATTCTCTTATGAAGGAAATGGAAAGCAGGGTGATGTCGAAGGCTTCAGGGTTAATGCGTGAGTCTGAAAGCCACATTCTTGAGAAGATCGAGCAGACTGATAGTTCTACAGAGAATAGAATCGATTCTCTAAGATCTGATTTTTTGAAGGAGGTGAAAGATTTAAAGACGGTTACGAAGGAGCGTCATGTGCTCTTCGTACAGGAAGTGAAGAAAGTTCGAGAAGATGTTAATATGCAGATTCGTGAACTTCGTGAAGAAATGACGAAGGAAGTTCAGCATATTCAACAGGGGTATGAATCAGCACATCAGAAGATCGATATCATTTGTGATGCGGTTGTTCAGTGTGTCAAGATGTTCAAACAAGTAAATCCTCAGATGATCTCTCTTTCAGCCACAGAAGTACAACATTTTGGAGAGTTGGTGAACCTGCTGAAGGAACTCAAAGAAATCTCTTCGAAATCATCTTCTCCGATAATATCTCAAGAATTTCTTTCTCAGAAATTTCTTCATTTCGAAGCCATTCTTCAAAAACATCTTACTCCATTACTTCGAATCTCAAGCCTTTTGCCGAATGTATCAGATGCCCCACCTACTGTCACAGGGGTGCAAGGGGGAGAAAAGGTTGGTCAAGCAAAGGCTGGGGAACATGAGAAGATATCTGAAGATTCGAAGGTGGTAGGAAAAGTTTATCCTTCGAAAGTTGTGATGAAACCAACAATAGTTTCAGCTGCTCCAGTCATTTCGACTGTGACTACAACTCTTCCAATTTCAAGACCTAGTACAAAAGGTATTGTAATTGGGAATGTTGTTTCTTCAAATGTTTCTTCGTCAAAGAATGCAGCTCCTTCGAATGTTAAAGATAAAGGAAAAGGAGTCATGGTTGAGAAGACTAACAAAGAGATAAAAGCTGAGGTGGCAGCGGAAGTTGAAAGAATGAGGCATGTGGAAAGTTTTATGCGACAAAGAGCTCTCGAAGGTTCAAATGTTGATAAGGGATATCCTTCGAAATTGTTCAACTATGAAACTATTGAGTCAAGGGTGATGTTCGATCATATGTACTCGTTTGAAAAGATTCCAAAGAAGAGTTTTGTGGTAACAAATACGGATTATGGTCAACTTGATTTTCCGATCAATGAGATGATGTTCGTCATGCCACAGTTTAAAGCAGAGACAAAGTCCATGGATGTGGAAGAAGGAAAGAAGATGAAAATTCGATTTCATGCAGTATTAGCAAAGGCTCAAGAAGAAGTTTGGTTCTTGGAGAAGATTAAGAAGGTGATATCCATAAAAAGGGATATCATTTTCGAAGGAAAGTTTCAGAACTTGAAGTATGTTGTGACAAGGGCAAGTGGAAAGATACAAGAGTTCACTGTGGCGGACTTTCCATTGATGAACACTTACGATCTCATCAATGTTGCTCTGATCCTTAAAGACAAGTCCTTTTCTTTCCTCCAAGAAACAGAACCAGATGTCTTCAGTCTTGGGTGTAGGCACATAAAAATTTTCTTGGAGAATTATTTCGAATGCCTAGCTCAAACTGATGTTGAGCTTGCTACTGTTAAAGGCATCGATATTACAGCACCAATGGCTCCTACGAAGAAGCAGGTTGAGTTGAAGAAGTACGAAGACGGAGAAATCTGTTTAAAGCCATTGGGGATTGTCTTCGCAGGAAAAGATAAAGCTGGAAGAGCCAAGAGATTCTTGTTTCAAACCTCTGAAGTGGAAAGATATACAAATTCGCAATATACGAACTTAATTGTTCGTATGAATCATTGCAAGAAGAATTCAGAAGGAGACAAGAAGGAGATAAAGAAAGTTATCTCTTGGTACATGGAAATCCGAAGAGTATTGATGTATGTCGTTCAACTACTAACTTCATGAAGACTTCGACCTTTATTCCAAAGGGGGAGATTGTTAGGATATAAATGTTGTAATAAGTCGAAGTGTTAGTTTTGTTACGAAGGATCTTTATTCTTCGTAAGTTGAGTCTTCGGATGTAATGTTATATTTACTAAGGCATTTTGTTGTATAGTCTTAATGTCTAGTCCTTAGTATTTTGTTATGCTTTTGTACGCCTATAAATAGGAGACTGTACTGTGTGAGAACTTAACTTTCACATACTCTTTACAGAGAATCACTTTGTACTCTGTAAAATGGAAAGCACAATATAAGCTGAACAAATATTATATTTACTCTCGTGTTCATCGTGTTTCTTCTTTCTTAATTCTTACGTAAATTGATCTTTAAACTCGATTTCAAATCTCATCACAACTACTACCCGGATCTCAATCCGATAAGGGCCGGCCTTGGTGCCTTAGACCCTGTTGATATAGTGAGGATAACTCACCTCGAAACTGCCGACTGAACAGATAAAACAAGCTGCTCCGATCACTGATACGATCTCCACCACTGGACAACCACCAATGCACTGAACTCAAAACAATAATCAACGATTACGAAAATGCCCCTGGAAACCACTGGCCAATCCTTGGTCAAAGACAAGGTCAAAGTCAACCCCTGACTGACTCTACTCGCCGAGTCAACCCGATGACTCGCCGAGTCCCCATTCTCAGAACTTCCCTTAATCCGCGACCTAACTCGCCGAGTCACCCCGAGACTCGTCGAGTTCAACAACTCTGAGTCCACTCGCACACAACTCACCGAGACATCCCTTGACTCATTGATTCTCGACTCGACCAGAAAATATTGGGACTCTTCGACAAGACTCGCCGAGCCCAAGAACAGACTCGCCGAGTCTAAGGCTATCTTCAACCTACTCGCCGATAGGCTGGGATCCAACTCTCTCAACCCAACCCTAGAGATCATGGTTTCCCTAGCCTATCGGCGAGTAGGTTGAAGATAGCCTTAGACTCGGCGAGTCTGTTCTTGGGCTCGGCGAGTCTTGTCGAAGAGTCCCAATATTTTCTGGTCGAGTCGAGAATCGGTGAGTCAAGGGATGACTCGGTGAGTTGTGTGAGAGTGGACTCAGAGTTGTTGAACTCGACGAGTCTCGGGGTGACTCGGCGAGTTAGGTCGCGTATTGAGGGAAGTTCTGAGAATGGGGACTCGGCGAGTCATCGGGTTGACTCGGCGAGTAGAGTCGGTCAGGGGTTGACTTTGACCTTTTCTTTGACCAAGGATTGGCCAGTGGTTTCCAGGGGCAATTTGGTAATCGTTGATTATTGTTTTGAGTTCAGTGCATTGGTGGTTGTCCAGTGGTGGAGATCGTATCAGTGATCGGAGCAGCTTGGGTTATTTGTTCAGTCGGCAGTTTCGAGGTGAGTTATCCTCACTATATCAACAGGGTCTAAGGCACCAAGGCCGGGCCTTATCGGATTGAGATCCGGGTAGTTGTTGTTATGTTGTTGCTATGTTATGTTTGCATCCTGAGAGCTAGGATGGTATATGTTAGAGACCTGATTGAGATCGGTATTCTGAGAGATAGGGAGATGCTATGCTAGTAACCTGTTAGGTCGGTATCCTGGTTAGGATGGTGGTATGTTATGTGATCTGTTTGATCTGCTTGTTGACTGTGAATTGCTATATGATTGTATGTATATGTGCACATGGTTGTTTGGACTGGAGTTGGGTTGAGGCGGGTCCTGCTGTGTGCTGTAGGCCAAGATACCCAGGGCGGACCGGTTGTCCCAAAGGCCCAGCGAGCGGTCCGGATAGGCTGTAGGCCCCGAAAGGGCGGACCAGACGTGCCGAAGGCTCGGAGAGTGGACCAGATAGACTGAAGGCCCGGTGCGGGCGGACCAGTCATACTGTAGACTCAGAGAGTGGACCAGGTGGATTGAAGGCCCGAGAGCGGGTGGACCAATCACACTGCAGACTAGATGTATGTGGATAGACTCAGAGGGTGGACCAGGTGGACTGTAGGCCGGTGCGGCGGACCAGGCACACAGTAGACCCGAAGTGCATGGCTGTTCTGTGATCGGATATGTTATGGCATGTTATGCGTGTATGGTATTTGTGGTTGGTATTTTGGGGATATCTCACTAAGCTTTCGGGCTTACAGTTGTGGTTTTATGTTTTTCAGGTTCTTCAGGGGATCGTGGCAAGGCGAAGGCGTGATCGTACCGCTCCTCATGATTTTGTAGTGTTGTGATTCTGAGAGCACGTTAAATGTTTTGTATTGAAAACCTTTTTGTAAAGATTTAATGAAATCGAGATGTTTTTGAAAATTTAAAAATTGGTTGTATTTTTCGGTCGTTACAAGTTGCTCTCGCCGAGTTGTTCTTCCAACTCGTCGAGTTCCAGCTCATCTTCAAGCAACTCGTCGAGTACACCCATGTGACTCGCCGAGTACCACCGATCTGAATCCATTCAGAAGCATTCCAGGCCATGCAATAGCTCCAAAACATAGATCTAGCCTCCTACAACTCATCTATCACGTAAAGTGGCAAACTTTACGTGAATCCAAAGAGATCTATGCATTTTGCACATTAGGGCTAAGGTTTGGGATATGATAGCTTTATCCAACACTCAACATAGGGACTTTCATGCATTCCAACACATCTCCAATCCAGATCTGAGGTAGCAACCTCAGATCTAACCTCTAAACTCCAAAACACCAAAAGATATGATCTCAACACCCCCAAAACGAAGAATCTAGACAATAGCAGCTCAAACAATGGAAAGATACCTCAAAAGGAAGCTCCAAGAGAAGATTATCCCGAATCCTTGCAAAGCCCTTTGATCCAAGCCTCTTCTTCTTCTTTAGAATCTCTTCAACAACCACCTCTCCAAGCTCTAATTTGCTCAACAATGGTGCTTCTCCACGATTTTAGGGTTTCTGGGACTCAAGGGGGTGATAAAGAGGCTGGGAGGAAAACATAATGTTCTTTATATAGGACTCAACCCCGAGAATTAGGGTTTTCTCCACTCAGCGTCTACTCGCCGAGTCCACCTCATTGACTCGCCGAGTCGGCTACTTAACACACGACCAAATCGCGACTCTACTCGCCGAGTCCATCCATGGACTCGCCGAGTCACTCTTTACCAATTTACTCTTTTAGCCCTTCCACTCTACTCTTGATATTTTGGGATGTTACACAAAGAAACATCAAAGTTTGGGTGTTCACGGTCCAAGAAGATCTTGGACCGTGAACTCCAAAAACATGGACCAAAGAGTGCTTTTGGCACTCCTAAAGCTTTGGACAATTACCTAGATTTACTCCTAGCTATTTGAGGGACTTTAAAACATCAAAAACCCCTCTCAAAGAGAGATTACGGCCCTAATATGGTTCTTGGGTCGTAAACATGAATGAAGGGCACCAATGTGTGCTTAAGGCCTTCATTTGCTTTAGGTAAAAGTCTAGAACCTATCCTACATGTGTATGAGACTTGAAAGCATCAAAAACACCCTTCCATGTGAGTTTACGGCAGTAAACTCCAAAGGAATTGGCCTTGAGGCCGTAAACTCCTCAAAGGAGGTTATTAGTGCCCTAAACCCTTCCAAGAATTAAACCACCAAGTTGGAATACTTCTAGGGATCATTTAGAACTTCAAAACATAAGATGACACCAAGCTTAGGAGTCCACGGCCGTAAACTCAAGGGTTTACGACCGTAAACTCCTTGTGTGATGTTTATGGAAGAGTAAACTCATGTATAGGGTCCTTTGGAATCCTAAACCCAATAGCCTTGTCCCACAACAACTTAGGTGCAATCCTTAGGGATTATAACACTTATATAAAGTGTTTATTGTGTTCTAGGATGTCTTAACATTATCAATTAGCAATTTAAGACTAATTGAGTGCATATATGTGTGATTATATGTTCATTAGGATTGTAGTGTGTGTAAAAGTCCTCACTTGACACCTAACAATCCTACACCGTCCGGTTCATCCAAACCACCATCTACAGGTGAGTTCATACCCCTTAATCAATGTTTTAAATGATTTTAAATGCTTTAATGGGGGGAATACAAGTAGAAAACAATATGTTATTAAATCATTCTTACGTGTTTTATAACTATGTTTTCATTCAGCAGACTTCACAGACTACAAAATGTGATGCATGAAATGGTTTTCTATCTTAAAATACCTTGATAACAAAAGTATTAGTTTTGAAATGTTTATTAAAATGACATCAAGTCACTCTTAATTATTGTTCAAAACTCTTAGATATCTTACAAAACCATTACTTTTACCTTCTTGAACAAAACTATACTTATACACTTATGTTCATATAAATGTTTTTGAGATTATAGTTTTCATCCTTCATTTAGTTTCCCACACTCTTGTGTAGCAAGGGTGTGTAAACCTACTTGAACAACCAATTACCTTTCAGTTAATTATCATAGGGATAGTTAGAAGATACAAAATATTATTCCTATTACAAGGAATCACACAAGAGTCAGTTCATTCATGAGTCTATACCAGTACATTACCTGATACATGAGTACATTTACATATGATTACATGATACATGAGTACGTTTACATATGCTTACATGATACATGAATACGCTTACTTGAATACATTACATGAGTACCTTTACGTAGATACATTTACCTTTGTATATTTATATGAATACTTGTATCTCGATTTGCGAGGATGATTTATTAGTACCTTCTGTGTAAATTTTCCTGCCTATCCCTAGTACCTCGGGATATCTAGACGGGACCCTATCCCTAGTTCCTCAGGATATCTAGACGGGACTAACCATTCTGAAACCCATCTGTTAGCACGAGTGGGTGATGAACATCTACGGATGCCTACGGTTATTACTTATATTAGGAGTCAGTTACGGGACTAACCCTTCCTCCGCCCTGCTGCTGCTACAGAGGACAATTGGACAATCTTCGGATCTTCATTAGGTTATATATGGCGTGTTAGCCCTAGTACCTGGGGATAACATTTACATATGGCGTGTTAGCCCTAGTACCTCGGGATAACACCTACTTTAGTATATTTTTCCTATTTACTTTATTTTGTGATAGGTTATATATTTCGCTTTACGCGATGGCGTGTTAGCCCTAGTACCTCGGGATAACACTTACATTAGTACTTTTTCCTATTTACTTTATTTTGAGATAGGTTATACATTTCGCTTTATGCGATGGCGTGTTAGCCCTAGTACCTCGGGATAACACTTACATTAGTACTTTTTCTTATTTTACTTTATTTTGTAATACATTCACATAAACGATGAGTTAGACTAAGTACTGTTTGTAATAGTCAGAAAGAAGGAAAAACCATCATTTTTATAACAGAACATTTAGGCCTTGGTAGAAGACTATCATATCTTTTCCTATTTTACTTTATTTTGTGATACATTCACATAAACGATGAATTAGACTAAGTACTGTTTGTAATAGTCAAAAAGAAGGAAAAACCATCATTTTCATAGCAAAACATTCAGGTCTTGGTAGAAGACTGTCATATCTTTTTCTTATTTTACTTTATTTTGTGATACATTCACATAAACGATGAGTTAGACTAAGTACTGTTTGTAATAGTCAGAAAGAAGGAAAAACCATCATTTTTATAACAGAACATTCAGGCCTTGGTAGAAGACTATCATATCTTTTTCCTATTTTACTTTATTTTTTGATACATTCACATAAACGATGAGTTAGACTAAGTACTGTTTGTAATAGTCAAAAAGAAGGAAAAACCATCATTTTCATAGCAAAACATTCAGGTCTTGGTAGAAGACTATCATATCTTTTTCCTATTTTACTTGATTTTGTGATACATTCACATAAACGATGAGTTGGACTAATTACTGTTTGTAATAGTCAAAAAGAAGGAAAAATTATCATTTTTACTTAATAAAACATTCGGGTCTTGGTAGAAGACTACCTTTCATACTTATATCAATTATTCCATTTAAAGATTTACATGACATTCATAACAGCATTCCAAAACCAGACAATAACACTTAAATACTTATGAATTCACCAGCTTTAGGTTGATACTCGCTTTCAAAATAACTTGTATTCTCAGGTCATCAGTTAGATAGGTACGATGGTCAGGTTTTGAGAAGATGGGGCACAGACAAGACTCATCTTATTTTGATTATTCATTTTATTGTTGTGCATTATGAAAGAACACACATGTATTAAAACTTTACTTTTAATGCAATGGATGATGTTGTTGCTTGTTTACTACTTTACACTGTTATGATACTTCACATGACGTCCTCCACCCTGGAACGTTTCCGTCGTTCTTGGTTTTGGGGTGTGACAAAATTGTAAGCACGAAGTTTAGTGAGTCTCCCTAAACTACCACATACCATACACGTAATCATGCTACTAGGAGATACAGGCCCCGCCCACACTCCGCTGACTAGGAGATACGATCCCTACCCATACTCTGCTGACTACAAGATATGGTCCCCGCCCACACTCAACTAACTATAAGATACGGGCCCCGCCTACTCTAAACTACTAAGCATACATACAAGTATCATATAGACTGATGGGTTTGAGCCATAAGAACTTTCCTATGTGCACATGCAAACCCTAATTGCTTGGATCTAGGTTTCTCTAATTGAGCATGCATTGTATCCAAGACTTGCAATTCTAGATCTAATGAAAATAATTGAGACTAATCATATGAAATCGAATCTAGAACAATACCTTGGATTACTTGCTTGATACTTCTTCTTCTTGGAGCTTAGAGTCACAATTGTCACTCCTCTAATGGATTACAAACACCAACTAGCAAGAGAATGATCGAGAGAGAGAGAGAGAGAGGAGGGTGAGAAATCGGCTCTAGGGTTTCTTGCCTTGCATGAGTCCCGATTTCCCTCACCCAAGGGATTTACTTATACTATGAGCTACGAGGTTTTCACCCTTAACCCTAATTGAATAACTTAGGCCCTAAGAAATCCAAGATCCTCCTAGATATTAGGCTTGGACGATTTTATGGTCTCCTAACCCTAAAATCCATCCATCCTTTTTATCCATAAGGATACATAGCCTAAAACACAACTGTCACACATTTGACAGTTTATGCCCCCCTTTATTCAATTAACCTCTTTAAGTCACCAAAACAATTCTCAATTAATATATGACTTATATTAATCAAATAACATTATTATTCCTTTAATATATTATTCTCAATAATATCTCTTCTCTCTTAACAAATCATCCTGTCAAGTTGCTATGGTGAAGGCAACCCAAAAGGACCATGCACAATCGGGTCAAGTACTTACCAAATATAGTTAAAGTCTTAGACACTAATCCAACAGTCTCCCACTTGGATAAGTCTAGTAACTATATATGCAAACACAATCCGATTAGCAATCGTAGCTCTCAAAGATGCTGTCAAACTCTGATCTTATCAGTATCCTGTCCTTTAGATAAGGGATCGTACAGTCCTCTATTTAGATATTATGCGGTCAATCTCATGGAACTCATTGTCCAGCAGTTGGTTTCTCGATCTCAGACTCATTTGACATAGAACTTAATTGAACACATTAATTCAGTCCTGACCGGGCCCGGCACATAAGTCAAATCAAATCATCGAGGGGCCCTGATATCGCTTTTACCTTCTTAGGATAAAAGTAACAGATAAACTTCTACTTATATGCATTTACTATTTACTAATCAACTATACACAACAATGCGTTTTATGACATCAATTTACTGATGCGGTTTCGCATTGTCAATGCACAACCAATTAATAAACAATAAACCTATATCTTGGTTTTAAGACCATATGATATTATCGTCTTGCGATCACTTGTGTCTCATTCCATAAAGTGATTCCAGCAAGCGCGGGTTTATTCCAATGCTCAAAACATAAGCACTCATGAACGTTGTAGCAAACTTTTGTTATGTCTAATACCTTTTAGACAATCTACACACTAATTCATGACAATCTTCATGCATACCTACTTCCAACATATGAACGATTGTGGACCATTAGAATAATTAGATTATTCTTAATAACTCAATTATTCAGGAAGTCAAAACATGCAAAGTGAAACAATAGTTAAACAATTAACATAAGACAGTAGCTTTACTTATAAATAATACTCCTTTATTTAATCATCAAAAGTCAATTACATTTATCTATTACATGTTTCTAAAACTATCTAATCTAAACTAATATCGTCTTTCAGCCCAATGCTCCTAGCGTGCTGCAAATGCTTAACCCTGCTGAGTCCCTTCGTAAGCGGATCTGCTGGGTTATCCTCTGACGATACCCTCTTTACTACGAGGTGTCCTTCTTTTACTCGATGTCTAATAAAGTGATATTTTCTATCGATATGTCGAGATCTACCATGATCCCTCGGTTCCTTGGTCAAGGCAACCGCTCCTTCATTATCACAGAAAATTTCCATAGGCTCCTTTATGGTAGGCACAACTCCAATATCACCAATGAAGTTCTTCAACCACATCGCCTCCTTTGACGCTTAGCTCGCTGCAATGTACTCTGATTCGCACGTTGAATCAGCTACGGTTTCTTGTTTGGAACTTTTCCAAGTCACTACTCCTCCATTAAGGGTAAAGACCCAGCCCGACTGTGAATGGTAGTTGTCCCTATCAGTCTGGAAGCTTACGTCACTATACCCTCGCACCTTTAAGTCATCACTCCCTCCGAGGACTAAGAACCATTCCTTTGTCCTCCGAAGGTACTTAAGTATATTCTTGATTGCAATCCAATGAGCTCTGCCTGGGTTCCCTTGATATCAACTGACCATGCTCAAAGCAAAGGCCACATCAGGGCGAGTACAAGTCATAGCGTACATGATTGAGCCAACTATGGAAGCTTAGGGTACTCGGCTCATCTCAGCTATCTCGGCTTCTGTACTCGGAATTTGAGTCTTACTCAATTTGGCATTACTCTGTATCGGTAGTTCTCCCTTCTTTGAGTTTTCCATACTAAAACGTTTTAGTACTTTATCTAAGTAAGTATTCTGACTAAGTCCTATTAGTCTCTTACTTCGTTCTCTCACTATCCTTATTCCCAAAATATAGGAAGCCTCTTCGAGGTCCTTCATAGCGAAGCACTTCCCGAGCCAGGACTTAACCTCCTACAAGGTCGGGACGTTGTTTCCTATGAGCAGTATGTCATCAACATAAAAAACAAGGAAGCTAACTATACTCCTACTATCCTTGACATATACACATGATTCATCTTCACTTTGTACAAATCCAAACTCTTTGACTTTCTCATCGAAGCAAAGATTCCATCTGCAAGATGCTTGCTTAAGTCCATAAATGGACTTCTCAAGCTTGCACACTCTATTGGGATGCTTCGGATCGACAAAACCCTCTGGCTGAGCCATGTAAACATCCTCAGCCAACTTCCCATTAAGGAAAGCGGTCTTGACATCCATCTGCCATATCTCATAATCATGAAATGCAACAATGGCTAGCATCACCCTAATAGATTTTATCTTAGCAACTGGTGAGAAGGTCTCGTCATAGTCAACTCCGCGAGTTTGAGTAAAGCCCTTCGCCACCAATCATGCCTTATATGTGAGCACATTCTCATCCACGTCGATCTTCTTCTTGAAGATCCATTTGCACCCAACCGTGTTACGTCCAGGCACATTGTCAACCAAATTCCAAACTTGGTAGTCATACATGGATTGAATCTCGCTGTCCATCTCCTCTTTCCATTTTACAGACTATGGGCCTGCCATGGCTTCCTTATAGCTATTAGGTTCATCTAGATTTATCAGTGTACCATCACTAATATACGTGTCCCCTTCGGTAGTAATATGAAAACCATAAAACTGGGGTTGAACTCTAACTCTTTTGGAACGTCTAAGAGGTAAGGACTCGTCAATCGGTTCAACCGGAGTTTCCTCCTCGGGTTGAGCGCCAGCGTTAGAGGTTCCTTCATCTCTCGACTCTTGAATCTCTTCAAGATCGATTTTCCTCCCACTGTCCCCTTGTCTTATGAGTTCTCGCTCTCGGAAAACCCCTCTCCTTGCAACGAAGACAACATGTCACTTGGTCTATAGAAGAGATATCCAAAGGATTTCTACAGGTAGCCGATGAAAATACACCGCTCACTACGAGGTTCGAGCTTGTCGTGAGTTCCTCGTCTTACAAAAACTTCACAGCCCCAAACCTTGATATATGCCAACGAGGGAGCTTTCTCGGTCCACATCTCGTGAGGTGTTTTGGCAACCTTCTTTGTAGGGACTCGGTTAAGGATATGGGCAGCAGTCTCTAAGGCATACCCCCAGAATGAGATAGGTAGTGAATTACAACTCATCATAGAATGAACCATGTCTAACAGGGTTCGATTACACCTTTCTACCACACCATTCAACCGCAGTGTCCTAGGTGGCGTCAATTGCGAAACTATTCTGGATTCCTTAAGATAGTTGTGGAATTCAAGACTTAGGTACACTCCTCCTCGATCGGATCGAAGCATCTTGATTTTCCTGCCCAATTGATTCTCCACTTCATGCTTGAACTCTTTGAACTTTTCAAAGGTTTCTGACTTGTGCTTGATTAAGTAAATATACCCATATCTACTATAATCATCAGTGAAAGTCACGTAGAAGCGGTTCCCATCCTTTGTGGTGGATCTAAAGGGCCCACACACGTCGGTGTGTATGAGATCCAATAAACCCTCACCCCTCTCACAAGTGCCAGTGAAGGGTAACTTGGTCATCTTACCAAGTAAACAAGATTCACATGTGTCATCTTCCGTAAGGTCGAATGACTCCAACACTCCATCCCTTTGGAGTTGGGCTATGCGCTTCTTGTTGACATGTCCAAGACGACAATGCCACAAGGATGGTTTATCCATACTATTGGAAGAATCTATAAACAACACATCATTTCCTAGGTTATCTACAACCATAACAGTTTCATAAATTCCATTACAAGGCATTACTTCAAAATATAAAACACCATTTAGATGAGCATAAATCGAACCATTCTCATTATTAAACGAATATCTAAATCCTTGTCTAAATAAACCATGAAAAGAAATGATGTTTCTTGCCATATCTGGCGAGTAGCAACAATTATTTAAATCTAAATTCAATCCATTACTAAGCACTAAAGAATACACTCCAATCTTGGTAACAGGCGACGATCTTCTGTTCCCCATGATTAGATTTATTCTTCCAAGCTCCACATCCTTATTTCTTCCTAGTCCCTACAAATCAGAACAAATGTGGTAACCACGCCCTGTATCAAGAACCAAAGAAATAGCATGAGATGAATCATTAGATTTAATTGTGTAAATACTTGTGAAATATGGCTTGATCTTTCCATCCTTGATGGCTTGTAGATATTCCGGGCAGCTTCTTTTCCAATGCCCTATTTTATGGCAATGGTGGCACTCTGCCTCCATCGGGTTTGGGTTGGTCTTAGCAGGATCAACCTTGGTCCCACTAGAAGAGGAACCATCTTGGGACTTTCCCTTGCGGTGGTTCTTTGAAGAAACCTTCCTATTCTTGCCCCTTCCCTGCCCAATAGCCAAAACAGGAGCAGCGGGTGGATTGAGAGTTGGTGCAACAGACTTGTCCTTGAGGTTTCTCTCAACAGTCCTTAGGAGCCCTTGGAGTTTGCTTAGGGTTACCTCTTCTTTTTTCATGTGGTAGATCATCCTAAATTGGTTGTAGTATGAGGGCATGGAGTGAAGAACAATGTCGATAGCCAAATCTTCCCCAAAGTTGACATTCAACTTGCGAAGACGATCAACATACCTTTGCATCTTTTGAAAGTGCATGGTTAGAGACTCTCCACTTCCTATTTTAGCAGTGATCATATTCATTATGATCTCATAGCGCTCTTGCCTTGCACTTTGGTGATATCTCTCCATCAAGTCTAGATGCATCTCATAAGGATACATTTCCTCATAGTACTTTTGGAATTCAGAGTTCATTATGGCTATCATGATGCAATGGACTTTCATCGCATCACACTCATGGGTCTCAAAGACAGCCATTTCTTCTGGAGTAGCAGTTTCTGGATTGATCTTCTTGAGCTTCTCATCGAGAACATACTCCTTGTCCTCGTAACGCATAATCGTGCGAATGTATCTTATCCATTCGCTAAAGTTCGATCCATCGAAAGTCACTTTTTGAAAAAGGCTCATTAGCATGAATGAGATAGCAGCAGCGTTGTTTGCGTTACATGTCACACCCCAAAACCACGAACGGCGGAAACGTTCAGGGGTGGAGGACGTCATGTACAATATCACAACAGTGTAATATAATAAACAAGCAACAACATCATCCATTGCATTATAAGTAAAGTTTTAATACATATGTGTTCTTTCATTGAAGTAAGACACCAAAAATATACAATCAAAATAAAAGACGAGACTTGTCTGCTCCGTCTTCTCAAAACTTGGCCTCCGTACCTGTCTACTGATGACCTGAGAATACAAGTTATTTTGAAAGCGAGTATCAGCTTTAAAGCTGGGGAATTCATAAGTATATAAGTGTCATTGCCTTGTTTGTGAAAATCTGTTATGAAGGCCATGTAAATCGTTAAATGAAAATGTTGATGTACGTATGAAAAACCCTAGAAAATCCCTTATTTTCTATCAGTTTAAGATGTAGTCTTCTACCAAGACCCGAATGTTTTGTTTGTAAAATGATAGTTTTTCCTTTGTATTGACTAGTACTAAAAGTGCTTAGTCTAACTCATCGTCTATGTGAATGTATCACAAAATAAAGTAAACAGGAAAATGTACTACTGTAAGTGTTGTCACTGGGTACTAGGACTAACACAACATCACATTAAGCGAAATATGTAACATAATGAACATCCGAAGATTGTCCAAAACAAGTATTAATGTATGTGTCATCGCTGGGTACTAGGAGTAACACAATCATCGCAATAAGCGAAATGTATAACCTATTGAACATCCGAAGATTGTCCAATTGCCCTCTGTAGCAACAGCAGGTGGGTGGAAGGGTTAGTCCCAAATCGATCTACCTAATATAAGTAGTAACCTTAGACCTCCGTAGATGGTCATCGACCACTGGTGCTAATCAGTGGGGTTCGGAATGGTAAGTCCCGCCGAGCTATCCCCTTGAACCGAGATAGGAAAGATAATTTACACAGTAAGTACTAATAAATCATCCTCGTAGTCCTAAGTACAAGTATCCAGGTAAGTGAATACAGGATAATGCACCTATGTAAAAGTGTTCCTGTATGGTATTCATGTAAGTGTGTTCATGTAACAGGTAAGTATATGTATATGTACTCATGTATCAGGTAAACATCTGTAAGTACTCATGTATCAGGTAATGTACTAGCATAGACTCATGAATGAACTGACTCTTGTGTGATTTCTTGTAATAGAAGTAATGTTTGATATCTTCAAATTATCCCTATTATAATTTACTATAATATAATTGGTTGATCATGTAAGTTTATACACTCTTACTACTCAAGGGTGTGGGAAACTAAATGAATGATGTAAACTATAACATCAATACATATATAAGAATATAAGTGTATATGCATAGTTTAGTTCAAGAATGTAAAATGATTTTGTAAGACATCTTATTGGTTTTGAACAATAATTAGCAATGACTTGATGTCATTTTAATAAACATTTCAAAGGTAAAACATTTGGTAACAATGTGTTTTTAAGATGTAAAACCATTTCATGCATCACATTTTGTAGCATGTGAAATCTGTTAAATGACAAACACAGTGATAAAATACATATCAATGATTCAATAACATGGTTGTTTCTACTTGTATTCCCCCCCCCCCCCCATTAAAGCATTTAAAATCATTTAAAATATTGTTTAGGGGTATGAACTCACCTGCAGTTGGTGATTGAGATGAACTGAACGGTATAGGATGGCTAGGTGTCAAGCGAGGACTTGTACACACACTACGATCCTAATGAACATATAATCACACATATATGCATTCAATTAGTCTTAAATCACTAACTGATAAAGTTAAGACATCCTAGACATAATCAACCCTTTATATAAGTGTTTTAAGCCTTAAGGATTGTATCTAAGCTATTGTGGGACAAGGTACTTGTGTTTAAGGTTCCAAAGGACCCTATATGTGAGTTTACTCCCCATATACCATCACACATGGAGTTTACGGTTGTAAACTCTTGAGTTTACGGCCGTAAACTCCCAACCATGGGGGTTTGGTGTGTTTTGAAGTCCCTAATGATTCCTAGAATTATTCCAACTTGGTGGCTAAGTCCTTGGAAGGGTTTAAGGTCTAGAAACACTCCATTTAGCAGTTTACGGCGCTAAGGCCATTCCCCTTAGAGTTTACGGCCGTAAACTCTAAGTATGGTGTGTTTTTGATGCTTTCAAGTCTCTTGCACTTGTGGTATAGGTTCTAGTCTTTTATTCCAAGCATATAAAGATCATTGACACACTTTGGTTCCCCTTTAATGAGTTTACGGCCCATGAACCATGTCATGGCCGTAAACTCACCTTGAAATGTGATTTTGATGTGCTTTGGTCCTTAGATTAAGTGGGGAACAATTCCATGTAAAGTTCTAGGGCTTTAGGTGTCTTAATAACACCCTTTGGTCCATTTCTATGGAGTTTACGGCCTAAGATACACTTGGGCCGTAAACTCTCATTTGTTTGTGTTCTTTGATGTGTTTATAGCCTTAGATTAAATGGGAACTAGTCTTGATAAAAGTCTTAAAGCTTTAGTGGCCTTAAAACATCATTTTTAGTTCAAAAAGGGAGTTTACGGCCTAAGCAACTCTTGGGCCGTGAACTCCCAAACTTGGGTGATTTATGGTTGTTTTCTTGTCCCTAACACACATACATATGAGTCTAAGGCAGTTGTATAACACAAGGGTCGGTTTTGGCTTTGTTTCGGGAGTTTACCGCCCAAGAACACCTTGGGGAGTAAACTCCTAGATCTAATGATTTAGCCATCTAAATCATGTTATAAGCACATAATAAGCATTCTAACACTACTAGAAAGAGTTACTCACGTTTTGGTATAAAAACCCGAAGATCCGTGAGAGAGAAAATGGCTTTTCTCTAGTTGGAAAAGTAAATAATGAATAAATTTGGTTCAGAAATCTATTTATAGTCCTGAGATATTTTTGGCAGAAAATATTTTTATTCCAGAAATGATCTCTAATATAATAGAGTGTTGGAATAACAGTGTTGCACAAAACCCTAGTGTACCCACTCTCCTGATATTTCCTGAAGTGTAAACCCTGAATTACTCAAACTTACGCGAAAAGTCTGAAAATTAACTGTGACTGCTATAACTTCTATTGAAGTGATATAGTTTGTACAGAATGGAAATTTCGGGTTGTCACATCATCCCCCCGTTAGAAGAAATTTCGTCCCGAAATTAGAATTTAAGAAAATAAGAAGTTACAAATAACTAAGCGAAAAGGTGAGGGTATTTCAGTTTCATCTGATCCTCACGTTCCCAAGTGAATTCCGGTCCACGCTTTGCGTTCCAGCGCACCTTCACTATCGGGATATGGCTCTGCTTTGTTTGCTTGACCTCTCGGTCCATGATCTCTACTGGTTCCTCCATGAAGTTGAGGCTCTCGTTGATCTCGATCTTGTTGAGTGGAATAACAAGAGTCTCGTCGGATAGACACTTTTTCAAGTTCGACACATGGAAGGTAGAATGTACGTTACTGAGTTCTTGCGGTAGATTGAGTTTGGAAGCTACAGGGCCGATTCTCGCGAGAATCTCGAAAGGCCCTATGTATCTTGGATTGAGCTTCCCACGCTTTCCAAAGCGTATCAAGCCCTTCTAGGGTGAGACCTTCAGTAGGACTCAGTCGCCCACCTGGAACTCCAATGGTTTCCTACGCTTGTCAGCGTAGCTTTTCTGTCGGTCTCTAGAGGCTTTCAATCGTTCACGAATTTGAACGATCTTCTCTGTCGTTTCCCGAATGATCTCCGGACCCGTGAGAGTGCTTTCGGGAACTCGTCCCTTAGCTAACTGGGTATCACCCACTTCAGCCCAGCACAGAGGGGATCTACACTTTCGGTCATAGAGGGCCTCGAATGGAGCTGCCTTTATGCTCGTGTGATAACTGTTGTTGTAGGAAAATTCAACAAGGGGTAAATGAGTATCCCAAGCCTTTCCAAATTCAATCACACAGGCACGCAACATATCTTCTAAGGTTTGGATAGTCCTCTCACTTTGCCCGTCGGTCTGTGGATGGTAGGCTGTACTCATGTCCAGCCTAGTTCCTAGGGAACTTTGTAATGACTGCCAGAACCTCAAAGTGAATCTACTATCTCGGTCTGAGATGATAGATAAAGGAACACCATGCAGCCTTACAATCTCCCTAATGTAAGTTCTGGTAAGTTTCTCCATCTTGTCTGTTTCTCTGATCGGTAGGAAGTGTGCAGACTTGGTCAGTCTATCGACGATGACCCATATGGAATCAAGTCCACCCGTCGTCTTGGGCAACTTGGTTATGAAGTCCATAGTGATCCACTCCCACTTCCATTCTGGTATCTCCGGTTGTTGTAGGAGACCGGAGGGTTTCTGGTATTCAACCTTGACCTTTGCGCAAGTAAGGCATTTACTCACGAAGGTAGCAATATTTGCTTTCATGTTAGGCCACCAGTATAGCTTTTTAAGATCCAGATACATCTTATCTGAACCCGGGTGGATGGAATAACGAGTGTTGTGAGCTTCGATCATGACCAAGTCTCTGAAGCCACCGTGTTTCGGTGTCCAGATCCGATCCATGAGGTATAAGGCTCCGCCACCCTTGACTTCCAAGTTCTTATCCATCCCTCTAAGGGATTCACCCGCCACGTTTTCAGGTTTCAAAGCGTCGAGTTGAGCCTCCTTTATCTGTGTGGACAAGTGTGAATGGATAGTTAGAGTCAAAGATTTGACTCTACGACCAGTATATTCTTTCCGACTTAGGGCGTCGGCTACTACATTGGATTTACCCGGATGATAACGAATTTCGCACTCGTAATCACTAAGTAGCTCGACCCACCGTTGTTGTCTCATGTTGAGCTCTTTCTGGTCGAAAATGTGTTGTAGACTCTTATGGTCCGTAAAGATCGTGCTTTTTGTACCATATAGGTAATGTCGCCAGATCTTCAGAGCAAACACAATTGCTCCTAGTTCAAGATCGTGGGTTGTGTAGTTAACCTCATGTGTCTTCAGCTGTCTCGAGGCATAGGCGATGACTTTACCTCGCTGCATCAGAACACATCCGAGTCCTTGATTGGATGCATCGCAATAGACAATGAAGTCTTCTATCCCTTCGGGAAGGGATAGTATCGGGGCGGTGCACAAGGCTCGTTTGAGCGTTTGGAACGCTCTTTCCTGGTTCTCTTCCCAGTCAAAGGCCACGCCTTTCTGGGTCAGGGTTGTAAGAGGTTTTGCTATGCTGGAGAAGTTCTGAATGAACCTGCAATAGTAGCCAGCCAGACCTAGAAATTGACGAATTTCAATAGGTGTCTTTGGTGCTGACCAGTTCTCGATGGCCTTAATTTTGGAAGGGTCCACGTGTATACCTTCTTCGCTAACCACATGGCCCAAAAATTCGACTCGCCGAATCCAAAATTCGCACTTGGAGAACTTCGCGTAGAGCTTCTCCGATCGTAATGTTTCTAAGATTTTACGGAGATGTTGACTATGTTCCTCCTTACTTCGAGAGTAGATGAGTATGTCATCAATAAAGACGATGACGAACTGATCCAAGTAAGGACGACACACCCTATTCATCAGATCCATGAATACTGCGGGCGTGTTAGTTAATCCGAATGGCATCACTACAAACTCGTAGTGCCCATAACGAGTTCGGAAGGCTGTCTTGGGAACATCCTCCTCTAACACTCGTAGTTGGTGATATCTGGATCGCAGATCTATCTTCAAGAAGTAGTTGGCTCCTTGAAGTTGATCAAACAAATCGTCAATGAGGGGTAAGGGATAACGATTTTTAATGGTAAGTTTGTTGAGCTCTCTATAGTCGATTCACATGCGAAACGATCCATCTTTCTTCTTGACGAACAAGACCGGTGCTCCCCATGGTGAGAAGCTTGGTCGAATGAATCCCTTCTTGAGAAGTTCGTTAAGTTGACTGGAAAGTTCCTGCATTTCAGCCGGTGCCAGACGATAAGGAGATTTGGCTACGGGGGTAGCCCCTGGCACTAAGTCGATTCTGAACTCGACTTGGCGTTGTGGTGGTAAACCGGGAAGTTCTTTTGGGAATATGTCGGGAAAGTCGCGTACTTCTGGGATTTTCTGGATGTCTTTTAGTTCTTGACTGGTATCGACGACGTGTGCGAGGAATGCATGGTACTCCTTTCGCAAACACTTTTGTGCTTGAATGCACGAAATGATGCGAAGGCTTGTACTAGGTTTGTCGCCGTAGATAACTAAGGTTTCGTTGTTAGGAAGGTTAAGACGAACTGCTTTTTCAAAGCACATGATGTCGGCGTGAAGAAGACTCAACCAATCCATGCCGATGATAACGTCGAAACATTTAATGGTAACTGGCATGAGATCTATCTTGAAAGTATGGCCATCTAAAGTTAAGGTACAACCTACGTATATGCAGTTTGTACTCTCTATTTTCCCATTAGCCATTTCTACTGTGAATGAATTATCTAATGCACATGGTTTTTGTTTAAGCAGGTGTGCAAATTTGTGACTTACAAAACTTTTGTCGGCTCCACTATCGAAAAGTATACAAGCATATGAGTTATCGAGGAGGAACGTACCAGTAACTATCGTAGGATCAGCTACTGCTTCCTCGTGGCCTAGGGCCATAACTCTTTCTACTCCTCCAGCCATTCCTGCTTTAGGGCAGTTCCTCTTGTAGTGGCCCACTTCGCCACAACCGTAGCAAGCTTGGCCCATACCGGCATTAGGAACCTGGGCGGCCTGAGTTGTTGGAGTCTTGCAGAAACGGACTGTGTGTCCCTTCCTGTTGCAGTTAGAGCACTGCATCTCCTTGCAAGGTCCGTGATGGTGGAAGCTGCATTTATTGCACTTCGGGAGAGTTCCAGCATAAGTTTTTGTTGGTAAGGGGTTCGCAGGGACCACAGGAGTCACTGTGGCAGCATTGATCGCCACAAGTTGTTGCTTATTGGAGGATCCTTGCGGAGCCCCTCTTTTCCTCTTATTCCACCCCTTCTTTTTGTAGTCGGGGTTGGACTTTTGTGGTACAGGTGTAGAGATTGTTGTGTTCTGAGGTTTCCGATGATCGATGAGAGATTGTGCCAGTTCCTTGGCGCTATCGAAGATAATAGGCCTGGAAGCGATCACACTTGACTGGATCTGGGGCGACAGTCCCCAGATATATCTCTCTATCTTTTTGCTCTAGAGAGCAACCATATCAGGGCATAAGTTTGCCAAATCACAGAACCTATTAGTGTAGCTCGTGATGTCGGGGCCAACCATTTGTAGACCCCAGAATTCTTGCTCGAGTTTTTGTATTTCACCTCGAGGACAGTATTCTTTCATCAGCATGTCTTTCAACTTTTCCCAGCCGATGGAATATGCCACCACCAAAGTTAGATAGTTAACATGGCTGTTCCACCATGTTAGTGCTCTGTCAGAGAAGGTACAAGCTGCAAACTTGACCTTGCTGCCCTCCTGCAAGCACAAATTTCAAAGACGGATTCCATCTTTTCAATCCATTGTCTCAACACCATAACACCCCCAGTTCCATTGAAGCTGCGGGGTTTGGCGTTAGTGAAGTCCTTATAGGTGCATTCCCGAGGGTGTCCATGGCTTTCGCCTTGGTTCGAGGGTGGTGCACCTGTTCCTGATCCACTAGGGGCAGGAGCGTTGATTGCTGACACAGCAGCTGCGATTGCTGCTGTGAAAGCTGCCTGGAACATGTTGGCATCGAAAGGATTTGGTGGTTGAAGAGGTACAGGTGGTGGTGGAGGTGGTGGTATTGGTGCTTCGTTGTTTGGGTTTCGCCTTGGATTCCTTCGTCGCGGCATCTTTAACTGTACGTTTAAAAGATGACGACATGGATAAGAATAAATGATAAATGAATGTGTCTCATGGACTAAATCCCCATAGCCCAACAACAGAATGAATAGAATGACTAAAGGAAGAAGATAGCATTTGGATAATAATTTCCATAAGATTAGACATCTGTCAATAATACTGGAATTACAGATGTAACAAGTTCGGGAAAAATGGCCTAGAAGTAGGCCTTACATCAACCAAGATGGAAAATTTTGATAGAATTAAGACTAGATCAAGACCTAACAGGTCTAAGATTTATACAGATAGGAAATTAGACCAAAGTTTTACATAAACTAGGTTATATCCAAAAGATGAGTTGACGATATTCTATCGGTGACGAGAACTGCTAGCATGAGTCCTCGATCCCGACAGTAGACGTTCAATGTCCCTTATACGCCTGTCCGACCTTGCTTGCTAAGCTCGAAGTTCTCTAACTTCAGCCCAGGTTTCAGCAAGTTCCCTTTGTAGATTTGCATTGCGGACCAGAGTCCTTTCATGAGCAGACTCTAGTTGGCGAATGTGGACAGTGTTAACACCAGAGTTGGCGTCAACTTCCAAAACTTGATTGATAGTCGCCTGAGCCATTCTCGTGTTTCGAGAAATCCTACGCACCATGATTGGTAGGACTCTATCAGCAGAACCTCCTTCAGTGAGGTTGTAGAAACTTCGGTCTCCATTGTAGGGAATGGACTGACCTTGTTCCTGACTCCATTCAGTCAAGTTAATGGCCCACAAGGGTGTGGGTCCTTGAAACATAGGACGGGGGTTCAGGTTTGGGTTTTGAGCATTTGGGGGTAGGTTGTTGACTTCTGGCTCCGAGTCAGAACTATCAGAAAAACCCTCAGCATGGTGATCATCCAAAGGGATTGGGTGATCATCTTCTGGTTCTGCCTCTAGCCAACCAGCATTGCCTTGGTTCGGGAAGTACGGATCGCCGTGGTGAAATCCAGCCATTTTAATCTACGCGAGAAAAGGGATTATAAGAAATAGCTAAAATAGACGAACTGACTAAGATAATTACAGTAAGACCAAATACCCCTATGGTATTTCTTTATGGTTGTGTTGGTAAGTTTTTAGACCTGTTGCCACATCACAACCATTCTTGGGCATATGCTAATCACTCCTCGGACCAGCATAGTTGATCAGGCTATGCCATTCCCAAGACTGACTATATATCCCCAGGCTCACTTGTGATATTCAACAATCGTAATACTTTTGTTCTTGTCGTTGTGACACTGATTTTAGTATGGATGCAGGCACGTATACTTTGTTAAATATTTTATTATTTAAAAGTATGACTCTTAGACAGAGTGTTTTAATCCCGATGTATTTATAGTTAGTATATCTTTTATGGGTTGATATACTTTATTCACTATAAACAATGCTTTGATACCAATCTGTCACACCCCAAAACCACGAACGGCGGAAACGTTTAGGGGTGGAGGACGTCATGTACAATATCACAACAGTGTAATATAATAAACAAGCAACAACATCATCCATTGCATTATAAGTAAAGTTTTAATACATATGTGTTCTTTCATTGAAGTAAGACACCAAAAATATACAATCAAAATAAAAGACGAGACTTGTCTGCTCCGTCTTCTCAAAACTTGGCCTCCGTACCTGTCTACTGATGACCTGAGAATACAAGTTATTTTGAAAGCGAGTATCAGCTTTAAAGCTGGGGAATTCATAAGTATATAAGTGTCATTGCCTTGTTTGTGAAAATCTGTTATGAAGGCCATGTAAATCGTTAAATGAAAATGTTGATGTACGTATGAAAAACCCTAGAAAATCCCTTATTTTCTATCAGTTTAAGATGTAGTCTTCTACCAAGACCCGAATGTTTTGTTTGTAAAATGATAATTTTTCCTTTGTATTGACTAGTACTAAAAGTGCTTAGTCTAACTCATCGTCTATGTGAATGTATCACAAAATAAAGTAAACAGGAAAATGTACTACTGTAAGTGTTGTCACTGGGTACTAGGACTAACACAACATCGCATTAAGCGAAATATGTAACCTAATGAACATCCGAAGATTGTCCAAAACAAGTATTAATGTATGTGTCATCGTTGGGTACTAGGAGTAACACAATCATCGCAATAAGCGAAATGTATAACCTATTGAACATCCGAAGATTGTCCAATTGCCCTCTGTAGCAACAGCAGGTGGGTGGAAGGGTTAGTCCCAAATCGATCTACCTAATATAAGTAGTAACCTTAGACCTCCGTAGATGGTCATCGACCACTGGTGCTAATCAGTGGGGTTCGGAATGGTAAGTCCCGCCGAGCTATCCCCTTGAACCGAGATAGGAAAGATAATTTACACAGTAAGTACTAATAAATCATCCTCGTAGTCCTAAGTACAAGTATCCAGGTAAGTGAATACAGGATAATGCACCTATGTAAAAGTGTTCCTATATGGTATTCATGTAAGTGTGTTCATGTAACAGATAAGTATATGTATATGTACTCATGTATCAGGTAAACATCTGTAAGTACTCATGTATCAGGTAATGTACTAGTATAGACTCATGAATGAACTGACTCTTGTGTGATTTCTTGTAATAGAAGTAATGTTTGATATCTTCAAATTATCCCTATGATAATTTACTGTAATATAACTGGTTAATCATGTAAGTTTATACACTCTTACTACTCAAGGGTGTGGGAAACTAAATGAAAGATGTAAACTATAACATCAATACATATATAAGAATATAAGTGTATATGCATAGTTTAGTTCAAGAATGTAAAATGATTTTGTAAGACATCTTATGGGTTTTGAACAATAATTAGCAATGACTTGATGTCATTTTAATAAACATTTCAAAGGTAAAACATTTGGTAACAATGTGTTTTTAAGATGTAAAACCATTTCATGCATCACATTTTGTAGCATGTGAAATCTGTTAAATGACAAAAACAGTTATAAAATACATATCAATGATTCAATAACATGGTTGTTTCTACTTGTATTCCCCCCCCCCCCATTAAAGCATTTAAAATCATTTAAAATATTGATTAGGGGTATGAACTCACCCGCAGTTGGTGATTGAGATGAACTGAATGGTATAGGATGGCTAGGTGTCAAGCGAGGACTTGTACACACACTACAATCCTAATGAACATATAATCACACATATATGCATTCAATTAGTCTTAAATCACTAATTGATAAAGTTAAGACATCCTAGACATAATAAACACTTTATGTAAGTGTTTTAAGCCTTAAGGATTGCATCTAAGATATTGTGGGACAAGGTACTTGTGTTTAGGGTTCCAAAGGACCCTATCTGTGAGTTTACTCCCCATATGCCATCACACATGGAGTTTACGATTGTAAACTCTTGAGTTTACGGCTGTAAACTCCCAACCATGGGGGTTTGGTGTGTTTTGAAGTCCCTAATGATTCCTAGAATTATTCCAACTTGGTGGCTAAGTCCTTGGAAGGGTTTAAGGTCTAGAAACACTCCATTTAGGAGTTTACAGCCCTAAGGCCATTCCCCTTATAGTTTACGGCCGTAAACTCTAAGTATGGTGTGTTTTTTATGCTTTCAAGTCTCTTGCACTTGTGGTATAGGTTCTAGACTTTTATTCCAAGCATATGAAGATCATTGACACACTTTGGTGCCCCTTTAATGAGTTTACGGCCCATGAACCATGTCATGGCCGTAAACTCACTTTGAAATGTGATTTTGATGTGCTTTGGTCCTTAGATTAAGTGGGGAACAATTCCATGTAAAGGTCTAGGGCTTTAGGTGTCTTAATAACACCCTTTGGTCCATTTCTATGGAGTTTACGGCCTAAGATACACTTGGGCCGTAAACTCTCATTTGTTTGTGTTCTTTGATGTGTTTAAGGCCTTAGAATGGGAACTAGTCTTGATAAAAGTCTTAAAGCTTTAGTGGCCTTAAAACATCATTTTTAGTTCAAAAAGGGAGTTTACAGCCTAAGCAACTCTTGGGCCGTGAACTCCCAAACTTGGGTGATTTATGGTTGTTTTCTTGTCCCTAACACACATACATATGAGTCTAAGGCAGTTGTATAACACAAGGGTCGGTTTTGGCTTTGTTTCGGGAGTTTACCGACCAAGAACACCTTGGGAAGTAAACTCCTAGATCTAATGATTTAGCCATCTAAATCATGTTATAAGCACATAATAAGCATTCTAACACTACTAGAAAGAGTTACTCACATTTTGGTATAAAAACCCGAAGATCCGTGAGAGAGAAAATGGCTTTTCTCTAGTTGGAAAAGTGAATAATGAATAAATTTGGTTCAGAAATCTATTTATAGTCCTGAGATATTTTTGGCAGAAAATATTTTTATTCCAGAAATGATCTCTAATATAATAGAGTGTTGGAATAACAGTGTTGCACAAAACCCTAGTGCACCCACTCTCCTGATATTTCCTGAAGTGTAAAACCTGAATTACTCAAACTTACGCGAAAAGTCTGAAAATTAACTGTGACTGCTATAACTTCTATTGAAGTGATATAGTTTGTACAGAATGGAAATTTCGGGTTGTCACATTAGACATCTACAAATAGAAAGGAACAAAGTTTGATTAGAATTAAGTCCCTAATTAACACCCAAAATGAAAATTTAGGGCTAGGACCCAACAACATTATTTACACATTAGAAAAGGGATGTCGTGATCCAACATGCAAATAATTTGGAGGTAAGTGAATGACGATTCACTAATTCTTCACCATGAAAAACATAAGCTTAAGTTTTAAATGTATTAAGAATTCCTAGTTTTTCTTTGAGATTCATTGAACCTTTCAATGGCATGTTTAAATCTCGATATGTCCCTCTAGTTTGTGACTGGGATACCGAGGATCACAAAGCGGGTGTGAATAACCTTGCAAATCTACATGGTGCCTTCATTGTTACAATCACCTATTCGATGTGCCGGTAAACCACACACGCTCCATCGAACTATGACAAACAATGAATCACCCTTTGCCACCTTTGCTTAGAACCAATTAGTGTGTCGGTTAACCACACACGCTCCACTAACTTCTTAACAAGGATGCAAAGCGTAATTTCATGGGATTGCATCAATTCACTTTTCCTAAAGTAACTAAGATTGGGAATTTTATGAAATACGTTTAGTTACTTTATATAGATTCATTATACTTATTAATGAGAAGAGGTTTGCCCTATCCTACCCGTTCAGCTAACGACCCTCCACCAGTTAAGCAAGCGGTGGGTGTGAGTGTACACCCATTAAGCGCCATTTTATAGGCAGCAACCTTATACCCACCTTATAGACTGGCTTCGTGAATGAGGCCTACTAACGGTAAGACTAGCATTTAAATCATATATATATATATATATATATATATATATATATATATATATATATTAAGCTTGTAATAATATATTAGTATAGTGTTGAATTTTAAACTTGTAAAATTCTAGGGTTTGAAATTTAAATTATTCAAATTAAACTTTTAATCACAAAAACTTAAATTTCAAAACTTGAGGACAAGTTTTAAACTTTTCAAAACATATGGATCAAATAGCAAATAATATAAATCAACTAATTAGATTATCTCAATTTGATCTTATTCAATATTACCTGCAAGACAATTTACCAATTTAATTCAAATAATCAATTATTATCATATAAGGAAATTATTATTCAACTAATTGGTAATTATCTTTTGTTTGGTCAAGAATATACTCATATATTTGATTAAAATCGGATTTTAATGACCCAAAACAGTTAAGGCAAGTATTCTCAAGTAAAACAGCAAGAAATCCCGAAACTACCTCCTTCTGACGTTCGAACTCGCCGAGTCCCACTATGGACTAGCCGAGTCCACAATGGAACTCGCCGAGTTCATCAGGCAGAATCACAAAAATCAAAATTTTCAAGCAATAAGCAATCAATCAATGCATCAATTAAATAGAAATCAATCAAAGCTCTGATACCACTTATGGGTTTGAGCCATAAGAACTTTCCTATGTGCACATGCAAACCCTAATTGCTTGGATCTAGGTTCCTCTAATTGAGCATGCATTGTATCCAAGACTTGCAATTCTAGATCTAATGAAAACAATTGAGTCTAATCATATGAAATCGAATCTAGAACAATACCTTGGATTACTTGCTTGATACTTCTTCTTCTTGGAGCTTAGAGTCACAATTGTCACACCTCTAATGGCTTACAAATACCAACTAGCAAGAGAATGATCTTGAGAGATAGAGAGAGAGAGGAGGGTAAGAAATCGGCTTTAGGGTTTCTTGCCTTGCATGAGTCCCGATTTCCCTCACCCAAGGGATTTACTTATACTATGAGCTACGAGGTTTTCACCCTTAACCCTAATTGAATAACTTAGGCCCTAAGAAATCCAAGATCCTCCTAGATATTAGGCTTGGACGATTTTATGGTCTCCTAACCCTAAAATCCGTCCACCCTTTTTATCCATAAGGATACATAGCCCAAAACACAACTATCACACATTTGACAGTTTATGCCCCTCTTTATTCAATTAACCTCTTTAAGTCACAAAATTAATTCTCAATTAATATATGACTTATATTAATCAAATAACATTAGTATTCCTTTAATATATTATTCTCAATAATATCTCTTCTCTCTTCAAGTTGCTATGGTGAAGGCAACCCAAAAGGACCATGCACAATTGGGTCAAGTACTTACCAAATATAGTTACAACCTTAGACACTAATCCAACATAGATAATAAGTATAATCAAGTCTATCAATTAGTCCTACATCCATACTCAAATAATGTTATAAGATACGGGCCCCACCTACACTCGACTAATGATGAGATACGGGCCATGCCCACACTCAGCTACTAAGTGTACGTATAACATATATGGGCCGGTCTTGGTGCCTTTAACCCGTTCAAACTAGGAGGAAACTCACCTCAAATGTCTGGTGAAATAGTTGTACTTCTATGCTCCTTCAACCGGCTCTACACACGCCCAATACAGAAACAACCCATAGATACTATTCCTTTCTCAAGATCCCTTCACGGGTCAACCTTGGCCAAAGTAAAATTCAAAATCAAAGTCAACACTCTGAGTTGACTCAATTCGTCGAGTCATCCTCTTGAATCGCCGAGTTCTCATGCTACTCGTACTCGTGATAAAGTGAGTCAACTCGTCGAGTCCCTCTTCAGACTCGTCGAGCTCTACCCTATTTAGAATCGGGACAAATTGACTCCACTCATCGAGTTCCACTATAAACTCGATGAGTTCCTCAATCTATTTGGGCCATCTTAATAGATTAAGCCCTTACTCTCCAGATCAAAGCTTCATACTTCTCATATACACTGAAAATGTCCTTTTAAGGGTAAAGTTTCCAACCTTAGCCGTTAACACCTTTACTTAATGGGTTTAGCTCATACCCTAACTCTTTAGGAATTAGATCTTGATCCTAAAGCCATCAATATTCTTAACCAAGGCATATAAACTGAGATCTGGACCCTAGACACTACATGAACACGTAAAGCTTTCACTTTTACCTCCAGCATGGCCTTTTGGATCTTAAAATGCCAAAATGACATCCTATAGCTTACATGGGGCTTCAATGGCCATAAAGTTTGCACCTTTATGCCATGAAGGCCCTCCATGGTTGCAGATTTGATGGTACACTCACTTGGGACGTCCATATCCCAAAGATCAAGCTTCTTGGACCAAAATCCCAATAAAAAGATAATAAAGAGATCTAAGAAGTTAGTAAGCAAGTTTGAGACTTGCTTACCAAAAAATGATGAGAATGAAATGGAGTCTCTGGATCTACTAGCTTCTCCTTAAATCCCCAAGCTTTTCATTCCTTTCAACACACACAAGGTTTCACTCAAAAATGGCTCACAAGCTCACAAATGCATTAGGGTTTCATAATCTAGGGTTTGGAACTTGGAGGCTGGAAATGAGGCTAGAAAGTGGGGATTAAGATGCTTAAATAGGGTGCAAAACCCAGAAATTAAGGTTTCATTCTGGCAGCCCTACTCGTCGAGTTGAAGGCTCTCAACTCATCGAGTAGGTTACTTAAAACCCACCTCACTTCTGGTCTCTACTCGATGAGTTTGGAGCTCCCAACTCGTCGAGTTGTTCCACAAAAATGAATAAATTATAATTAAAATGCGTACTAGGAACCGGGCATTACAATTATCCCCCACTTGTCTTAGACTTCGTCCTCGAAGTCTATTGCATCGAGAAACAACTCCGAGTAGCGGTCCCTCATCTCCCCCTCGGGCTCCTAATTCCACTCCAAGCCCTGGCGGTGTTGCCACTGCACCTTCAATAGCTTAACCCTCTTGTTCCTCAGTTCCTTTGTCTTCCTGTCGAGAATGGCTACTGGTCTCTCGATGTAGTTCTGGCTGTCGTCAACCTATATATCCTCTAAAGGCACAACTATAGAGTCATCCACCAAGCACTTCTAGAGCTGGGAGACATGAAAAGTATTGTGGATCTGGATGAGCTCTGCTGGATGATCCAATCGATATGCCACCTTGCCCACCCATGCTATAACACTGAAATGACCGATGTACCTGGGGCCCAGCTTTGCTCGCTTCCTGAACCGGATGACACTGGCACCTTCGGAGGACCATGTCGCTCTCCTGAAACTCCAAGTCTAAACGACGCTTGTCGACATAAATTTTCTGCCAACTATGCGCAGTCTGGAGCCTGCTCCGGACCTACTGGATCCTCTCAGTGGTCTTGAGTACTACATCAGTACTCCCCATGAACCTCTGTTTGGCCTCGCCCTAACAGATTGGGGTCCTACACTTCCTCCCGTAGAGCATCTCGAAGGGAGGTCGGTCTATGTTGGCATGGTAATTGCTGTTATACGAAAATTCCTCTAATGGAAGGTATGTATCCTAACTGCCACCAAAATCTAATACACATGCGCGCAACATGTCCTCGAGAGTTTGAATTGTCCTCTCACTCTTCCCATCCGTCTAAGGGTGGAAAGTGGTGCTGAAGTGGAGACGATTACCCATCTCGTCGTGAAACCGCTTCCAAAATCTGGAAGTGAAACGAACATCTCGATCTAACATAACCGAAACAGGTACTCCATGTCGTGCCACTACCTCACGTATGTAGATCTCGACTAACTTCTCAGCCGATATACTCTCCTGGATCGGGATAAAATGAGCACTCTTGGTCAATGAATCCACGATGACCCATATTGAATCTACTCCATGTGCGGTCCAGGGAAGCTTCGTGATGAAATCCATAGTGATATCTTCCCGTTTCTACACGGGAATATTCAACGGCTGCATCTTACCGTTAGGTCGATGGTGTTCGGCCTTCACCTTCCTGCAGGTCAAGCACCGCTCCACATACCAAGCTATGTCCCGCTTCATGCAGGGCCACCAATAATCAGGGCGAAGAGCTGATACATCTTTTTCGCCTTGGGATGGATAGAGAACCTCGACTTGTGAGCCTCATCCATCAGAACCTACCGTACACCGCCCCAGTACGGAACCTAGACCCTTCCATGCACGATCAACAACCCACAGATATCATAATCAAATGATACCACCTGGCCTATGATCTGCTCGCATTTCCGACGCTCCTCCTTCATGCCCTCGACCTGCGCCTCCCGGATCTGCTCTAGCAACAAAGTAATCACTATCATCCTCAGACATATGTCTCGAATTGGGGGCCTCCACTTACTTGCAGCTCAGGGCATCAGCCACCACATTGGCCTTGTCCGGGTGGTAAAGGATCTCACAGTCATAGTCCTTCACCACATTTAACCACCGACGCTCCCTCATGTTCAGATTCGGCTGATCCATGAGGTACCTCAAGCTTTTGTGGTCCATGTAAATGGTACAACGAACCCCATAGAGGTAATGCCGCCAAATCTTAAGGGAGAAAACCACAGCCCCCAACTCTAAATCATGTGTCGGATAGTTCACCTCGTGAGGCTTCAACTTCCTCGAAGAGTATGCTATTACGTGCTGCATCAAAACCACACCCATACTCATGATCGAAGCGCCATAGTAAACCATGAAGTCGTCGACGCCCTCTGGCAAAATCAGAATCGGTGCCTCGCATAACTGCTGTCTGAGAGTCTCAAAGGTTGCCTGCTGCTCAGGCCCCCATCGGAATGTCACCGACTTCTTGGTCAGTTGGATCAAAGGAACAACGATCTTGGAGAAATCCTAAATGAATCTCCGGTAATAACCCGCTAGACCAAGAAAACTCTGAATCTCAGTTGGAGACCTCGGAACCTCCTACTGCATCACGGCCTCTATATTGGCCAGATCGACCAAAATACCCTTCTAGTTGACAAGGTGCCCAGAAACTTCACCTATCGCAACCAGAACTCACACTTAGAGAAATTTGTGAAAAGTCTCTCCCTCCTGAGTGTCTCCAACACCTCCCTCAGGTGCTCCTCGTGCTGCTCCTGAGTCTTGGAATAGTCCAAGATATCATCAACGAAGACTATCACAGACTGGTCCAGCATCAGTCTGCACACACGGTTCATGAGGTCCATGAACATGGTAAGAGCATTGGTGAGCCTAAACGACATCACCACAAACTCATAGTGACCATAGCGAGTCCTAAAAGTTGTCTTCTACACATCATCGTCTCTTACTCGCATTTGGTGATAACTCGATCGCAGATCAATCTTGGAGAACCAAGATGCACCATGTAGCTGGTCAAACAAATCATCAATCCTCGGGAGGGGATAACGGTTCTTCACCGTTACTTTATTCAGCTCCCGGTAGTCTATACACATGCAACGTGACTCGTCATTCTTCTTAACAAACAGGATCGGGGCTCCCCATGGCGAACTGCTCGGCCAGATAAATCCCTTGTCCAACAGCTCTTTACTATGTAGACAACTCCTACATCTCGGGAGGAGCCAACCGATATGGTTCCTTGGCTATCGGAGTCGTACCAGGAACTAGGTCAATCCTGAACTCAACCTGCCTCTCTGGAGGTATCCCAGGAAAATCCTCCGGGAATATGTTTGGGTACTCTCGCACGACCGGTACATCATCCATTGTCGCCTTACCCTTATCCCGGGTATCATGACATAAGCGACATAACCTGCGCAACCCTACTGAAGGTAACGCCTAGCCCTCGCTGCTGAACACAAAGTCGGTCCACACTGTGGCCTCTCGCCCTGAATCACTAACCCTCCTCCACTAGGAGTCTGAACTCTCACTAGCTTCTTCTCGCAGTCGATCACTGCCCCATTGGAGCTCAACTAGTCCATACCAACGATAACCTTATTCCCTCGTAGGGGAATAGGAACTAGATCTATAGAAAACTGCTCATCAAACAATTGCAGTGTACATCCTCGATGAACCCTCGCAACCCGAACGGTCTTGTCATATGCTATCTCTACATTTAGTGGTCAGTCCAACTCCCCTGGAGCTCCCACAAATCACTTGCTAAGCGCGAGCGACACATAAGATCGGGTAGCCCCCAAATCAAATAGTACCAGAGATGATATACCGTTCACTAAGAACTATCCTATAACAAAACATATAAACATAAGAAATAATCAATATAAATAAAGAGATAAGGAGAAGATACATACCCGTCACGACGTCGGGTGTTGCTTGTGCCTCCTCTGCGGTCAACTGGAAGGCTCTGCTCTTTGCCACTAGCGCCTCCGCCCAACCCTGGCGGCCGTCGGTAATCCTTAAGGTAGCAGGAGTGGGTTCCATCACCTATCCTGCTGCTGCTAAACTCGGACACTGGGACCTATTATGGCCCCTCTAATTGCACTGGAAGCAAATCAGATCAGATACTGTCAGAGCGGGGGTGGTAGCAGTATAGTTCCTGTTAACATGACCAGTTCGGCTGCACTTGAAGCAGCCCGAACTACCAGCCTTACACGTCCCCTCGTGCGATCTCCCACACTTGCCATAGCGGCCTCGACCATGTTGGCCCTTCCCTTGGGAATCTACCTTGGGCTGCTTGACGAAACTCTCCATACCAGATGCCGCATCTGGTTTCCTCTTCCTCTCCATCTCCAAATCAATCTCTCTCTCTCTTTTTCTTTCTTTCTCTCTCTCTCTCTCTCTCTCTCTCTCGCCCTGTCAATCATATCCTCCAGCGTCTTGCAGCTGCATTGGCTCACGAACTGCCAAATATCGCTCCTCAACATCTCATGATATCAGGCCTTTTTCATCTCCTCAACTTCCACGTATTGCGGAACGAGAAGGGCCCTTTCCCTGAACATAGCGGTAATCTCCATCACCGTCTCATCCGTCTGTCGGAGATCTTGGAACTCCCTAGCAAGCTGATGCACCTCAATCACAGGTGCAAACTCGGCCCTGAACCTGGCCAAAAAGTTATTCCAATTCATCGCATCAAGAGTTGCATCGTCTCCAATGGCATGTCCGACCTCCCACCAGTCACGTGCTCTGTCCTTTAGTAGACAGGAAGCTAGTCGGACCTTGTCCTCCTCGAGACATTTGCTTGTATAGAAAGCGTTGGTGACATCAGTCAACCATCTGCTACTTGCAATGGGGTTCTGAGCCCCCATGGTAGTCAAGAGCTCCACAAGCTCTGAACTCCCTGAACATCAGTGCGCGCGACCCCATCATGGCCGCCACCTCGGTGCGGAATGCACTCAGTCTCTCATCCAAAAGCTCCAAGATACCTTCCTTGATCGTGCCGAAGATCATAGGAGTCTGGTCCAAAATACTGCACGTGATCTCAGATGATATAAACTCCCTCATCTGGTCATATAGCTGCCCAGCTCCAAAACTCGAGCCTAATCCCTCATTGGCGCCTGAACTGCTGACTGGTCTAGCGCGTAGTGTCAACATACTGAAAAACACACCATAACAAACATCAGAATACTTATCATATCTCGATGGATCACATATACTACAAGTTCCTTGGATTCATCTCATCCTTCCTTGATTGGAGTACGGATCCTCTGCTTTCAGTAGTACGGGCCCAAACTACCTTCCACATATATCTGTACTTTCCTCAAGAACTACATTGACTCCACAAAGTCCCTTCTACTACTACTGCTTCACGCGTTAATATCATCCTGGGCTTACCCTAAGGTAATCACCATCCCACTCCCTGCCATCAGCTGCATAAGAAGTCCCTGCTATCTCCCCCTAACTATCTCGCGAATACCATTACATATCACTAAGACTAGATAATTCTTCGAATAAGAGGTCCTACCCAACAACCATTGGACTCAAACAAGAGCTGCGAAATAAGGCTAAACCTAACCTTCTAAAATTATTTAGTGCTCGCAATATGTAACTTAGTGTATTCATTTACTAGTTAGTAAAAGATAACTAGAACTCCTAAAAGCACAAAGCAAGCAACATTCGAGCATTGAGTAACTGTAATCAAGCGTGTCCTAAACATGCCATCATATCTCTGACTAATCAGTACTAGCATGCAAGTCGTAAAGCTCATACACATATAACAGGCATATAAGGCATCCTCTTAGATCCTTAGCCCTAGTCTAGCATGCAGTTCTCATAACACATCATAACATAAACTTGTATGAGTAGTTTGAGAGTACTTACTTAAGCTCGACTGATTGCATACACCACACCCTTTTCTCTTTTCAAAATCCTTTTTATAAAAATGGTTTTAATTTTGAAAATCTTTATACCAAGTCCTCAGTTTGAGTCCAGATACACCCAAGAGTGTACCCGAATCCCTCAAACCAAGGCTCTGATACCAACTTGAAACATCCCAAAATACGGTCCAAAATTTTCATTTTTAATTTATAAATAAAACCATAGTAGACCAAATCATCTCATAAAAAACATAAGTGATAGTATCTCAAACATCATATCAAAATCATGTTTCCAAACATCAGAGTATAAACATCCTAGGCTGAACAAATGGTGCGTGCACTACAATCATCCTGAGCTCTTCCCCTTGCTACCGGAAGTACCTGAAACCAAAACTGAAAACTATAAGCACGAAGCTTAGTGAGTCTCCCCAAACTACCACATACCATACACATAATCATGCTACTAGGAGATACATGCCCCACTTACACTCCAAGAGATACGGGCCACACCCACACTCTGCTAATTAGGAGATACGGGCCCCGCCCACACTCCACCAACTAGGAGATACGGGTCCTACCCACACTTTGCTGACTACGAGATACGAGCCCCGCCCACACTCAACTAACTATGAGATACAGGCCCTGCCCAAACTCAACTACTAAGCATACATATAAGTATCACACAAACAACAAGTATAATCAAGTCTATCAATTAGTCCTACATCATACTCAAATAATGTTATGAGATACGGGCCCCACCCACACTCGGCTAATGATGAGATACGGGACCCACCCACACTTAGCTACTAAGTATACATATAACATGTACGGGTCGGCCTTGGTGCCTTCGACCCGTTTAAACCAGGAGAAAACTCACCTCAAATGTCGAGTGAAATAGTTGTACGTCTCTGCTCCTGCAATCGGCTCTACTCACGCCCTATATAGAAACAACCCTTAGATACCATTCCTTTCTCAATACCCTTTTATGGGTTAACCTTGGTCAAAGATAAAGTCAAAGTCAACACTTGGTTAAAGTCAAAGTCAACACTCTGAGTTGACTCAATTCGTCGAGTCATCCTCCTGACTTGCTGAGTTCTCTTGCTACTCGTAGTCGTGATAAAGCGAGTCAACTCGTCAGGTCCCTCTTCAGACTCGTTGAGTTTTACCCTATTCAGAATCAGGACAAATCAACTCAATTCGTCGAGTTCCTTTATGAACTCGACGACTTCCTCAGTCTGTTTGGTCCGTCTTAACGGATTAAGCCCGTACTCTCCAGATCTAAGCTTCATACTCCTCATATATACTGAAAATTTCCTTTTAAGGGTAAAGTTTCCAACCTTACCCGTTAATACCTTTACTTAATGGGTTTAGCTCAAACCCTAACTCTTTAGGAATTAGATCTTGATCCTAAAGCCATCAATAGTCTAAACCAAGGCATATAAACTAAGATCTGGACCCTAGACACTACATGAACATGTAAAGCTTCCACCTTTCCCTCAATACATGGCCTTTTGGATCTTAAAAGGCCAAAATGACATCCTATAGCTTACATGGGGCTTCAATGGCCATAAAGTTTGCACCTTTATGCCATGAAGGCCCTCCATGGTTCCAGATGTGATGGTACACTCACTTGGGATGTCCATATCCCAAAGGTCAAGCTTCTTGGACCAAAAACCCAATAAAAAGATAATAAAGAGATCTAAGAAGTTACTAAGCAAGTTTGAGACTTGCTTACCAGAAAATGATGAGAATGAAATGGAGTCTCTGGATCTACTTGCTTCTCATTGAACCCCCAAGCTTCTCATTCCTTCACAAGCTTCAACACACACAAGGTTTCACTCAAAAATGGCTCACAAGCTCACAGATGCATTAGGGTTTCTGAATCTTGGGTTTGGGACTTAGAGGCTGGAAATGAGGCCAACAAGTGGGGATTAAGATGCTTAAATAGGGTGCAAAAACCCGAAATTAGGGTTTTATTATGGCAGCCCTACTCGTCGAGTTGAGGGCTCTTAACTCTTCAAGTAGGTTACTTAAAACCCGTGTCACTTCTGGTCTCTACCCGATGAGTTTGGGGCTCCCAACTCGTCAAGTTGCTCTACCAAAATGAATAAATTATAATTAAAATGCGTACCAGGAACCGGGCATTACAGGATGACTAGATTCTGACGCCACTATGGCTGCGGTGAGTTGCGAATGTGATGAAGATGGAGATTTATGTGAGGATTGATCAAGATGGAGTCATGAAAAAGTTGCAGGAGATAGATACTGTGAAAGCCCGCCCTTGAAATCGTACACCTTTTGCTTGAATTTTGAACCAGGCGAGATGAAAACGATCGACAAAAGTTGCGTTGTGTGGTGTGAATTTTTACAATATAATTTTATGACGCACCATCTTTGTAAATTTTTTATATTTTATAAAATAGACATGATTTTGTAGGACACACAAAAATAGAATTAGGTTGTCTAGTAATTATGTCTTTTAGTAAAAGTTTTTAAAGTAATTAAAGTATAATATAATCCTTCTAAACATTTAGAAATGATGCCATTGATATGCATGTTTCTATTGAAAAGACTGAATTCTTAATCTCTCTTTCTGCATTAAGGTTCATGTGTTTGTTAGTGTTGTGATTTGTACTTGAATCATCCAGGTTGCTTGTTATCGCTTGTTATTCTGTAATCATTATTTCACAAAGTTTCATTGTACATTTTTGTAGAGACAGAGTTTGAGTTGCTTTTCATTTTGTAATAATTTCATATTTGTTATTTGTTGTGAGAATCAATTAATGGTATGAAAGATGGTTTTAGAGCTTTAGATCGGTTCTGGATCTATTGTTTTATTAAGGTCTCATAGGTTTTTGTTAAAAACACTAGACGTCTCCAAACACTAGCTTTTGGATTTTTAATTTTGTGTAGTTTTGTCTAGTGTTTCACATTGATCATGTTTCCTTTATTTGTTGGTGACATCTTGGTCACATTGTGGTTATTGCTAGAAGACATTTTCTCATTAAGGACTTAATATGTGAAGTCCTTTGCTCCAACTTTTCAAAAGCTTCCCTGCCTTCAAATTATTCATAAAAATCCTTACTTTATGGACATGCATGTATTTCCTAAAATTACATCAAAATGATAAGAAATGGAGTCAAAACTTCATGCATGGCACCAATCAACATTAAAGACTAGATTTGAACCATATGATGACAAAGGGACCCTAAAGAGTGATAAAGTTGCAAACTTTATCAAAATCGTCCATTCATAACAACAAATCATGAAGGAAAGGAGCTCATAACCTAGATCTACAAAAAATGAACAAAAAAAGGTGAGAACTTGGAGGCTTACAAGAGTCTAGAAGATGCACCATGAGATAAATATGAACTTGCTAGCTGATCATTAGCTCAACATAACCTTCCTTCAACCTTCAAGTGACCAAGACACCATCAAAAAGCTCACAAGACAAGAGGAGATGTTATGGTTTAGAAAGGAGGAGTGAAGGCTGAAGAGGATGCCCTAATCTCGAAGTTAGTAACCTTAAATATGGGAGAAACCCGGAAAATCAAGGGCTTGGGTTGCAGCAGCCACCATGTCTTGGCCTCCCTCTTGCCATGTTGTGGTGTTCATCAGAACATGCGATCTAGAAGTGTCATGTCACGTCATGGTATTCCATACACCACGTCGTAGCATAAGATTTTCTCTAAAACTTTATCTTTGCCCCCATTTTAATCTTCGACTAATCCATTTTAGAAAATGAGTGTTACAAAAGTCATTTTATGGTTACCCTCAAGAGCTAAAATAGTCAAAAAAAAAAAAGATTTAAGAGAGCAAGATAATCAATTTATTAATTTATCATAGCTGGATAAATTAATTAAAATTAGTTAAAATTAATTTGGAATTAATTAGAATTAACCAGAACATTATTTAAAGGTACATGGACTGAATATTAATTCTCCAATAGTTCAGCTATAAATAGACCCTACCAGCATTCATTAATTTCGTCACTTGCTTCCTTGTGCTATGAGATTTCAAGTTTTGCAAGTCTCTTCTCCGCTCTCCTAATTTCTGGTGTTTAGTCGTTTGGGTGTAATCCTTTACAGACATTCTCTTTTGGATGCTAGAACCTTCCAGAAGCCTCAAGTTTTTTTAGATCTATAAGGATTCAAGAAACAAATTTGATTTTTTAAAGGTTAGTAATCCTATCTGGTATTGTTTAATATTTTGAAAGTAGATTGCTATATATTAGTAAAACCTAGATCCTAGGTCGCATGTACACTTAGGGTTATTTTAATTGTTTCCGTTGCCAAATACTTCATTGCTTAATAAGAAACTTGCTGAGGTTAGTGAAGCTTTTGCCGATGTCAACTCAAAATGGAGTTGTCATTACCGAGTCTATAATTCTAAACGCAATAGGTGATAACTCAGCACAATCAATAATGGATATTAAGGAAAGATTAAGACTCTTAATGAAAAACTTAATCTACAAAAATTATGGATGCCTACATGTTGATTTTCGAAAAAAATGTAATGAAAATTAACTATCATATAACAATAAAACGTACTAAAACTCCAAACTCGATCTTCATATTATGTTTTCCCACAACTTCTTCATATTTTCAAACCATTTTTTTAGTTTTCTGAATTAGTTTATGAATTTTCAAAACTGATATAATCTATTAATACATTCAAGCGTCAAATAGAAGAACCTATAAAATAATTTCGAAACTCAAATAAACCTTTGATTTTTTTTTCTGAAAATAATGATTATTAAAAGAATTTGGAAAACAAATGATTATTTAATTAAAAAAAATTAATTTTTATATAATATTTTATTAAGAATTAAAGTATTTAAAATAAAAATATATCAATTAAAATGAAAAATAATGATCATACTTGGCCCAATTCAATTTTAACCCAAGTTCCCATAGATCATTCTAGAAATTACTATTTCAAATCCTATGGTTTTCCTATTGTCAAAACAAGGTACAACAATTGATGCTTATGTTACAACATCGGGAGATTCCTCTCTTCTCTAAACTCTATGGCTGGATCATAGAACAAAGAAACTCAGGTAGGAAACCAAAAAATTTCAGAGCCAAACCAAAAATCCCTCAACCTGTCATTACTTTCCTCCCCTTTACTCCTCCTCGTGTTCTCTCTGCAAGGCTTTATCGCTCTACATTCAGTAAGTTCTACTCTACGTAAATTCTTCAGCTTTTTCCCTCCTTTTTTGGTAACATTGGCGCATTTTATTGTGTGAAATGCTTCGCATATGATTTCATCTAGGGTTTTGACTCTTTCGTGCTGCTTCGAAGTGTTTTTTCTCTCACTATTGGTAACATTTCGGTGTATTTGGTGTTTCTTATACGACTTGATATTAGTTCTAATTTTGGATTATTATGGCATAGGTGATTCTTTTGTGTTTTACTTGTGCTAAATTTTGGATTTTTCGTTCAAAATGTTCTTAGATACCCTGCAGTCTGATTCGATTGACTTAGTTTCGCCGTAATAACTTAGGTTTTGATGTCCGAGAGGTTAATTTGTTCTAACCTGATAACGGGATTTTGCTGCATTATTAGGATTCATGATTTTCGATTTGCATTACGAAAAATTGTTTTTGGGAGCATGATATTACTATGAGTAGCATATTCATATATACATTCATGTCAACTTCTATATTTTTGGAATCTAAACGCAGAAATCTGTGGGATACAGTCTCTATGTAAGACATATCAATGTACATTCATATATTACAACATTGTCCTTTCAGTTTTTCCAAATTAAAGCAATGCACTTTGACAAATGACAAATTTACCCCAATATAGCATTGTACATTCTGTTTCTTTTTCTTATGATTGGGTGAAAATTGCTTTATATTTGTTTGACATCACTATAATATAATAAAGTAATAAACAAATCAATGAAAGTACATTCCTATTTCTTTATCTGTTTATTATTGCATCTGATTTTCATTTCTTTTTATTACAGCATTCTTATAAATGAAGGGTCACGAGTAATTTGTATTCCATTTTCCAAATCATTATCACAATGGAATGCAATAAAGATGAAGCAATCCGAGCCAAAAATATTTCTGAAAATAAAATGAAAAACAACGATTTCGAAGGGGCCCGCAAATTCGCTTTAAAAGCCCAAAAACTCTTCCCTGAACTTGATAACATTTCCCAAATAATAACTGTTTGTGATGTCCATTGTTCATCTCAAAAAAAGATAAACAATTCCCAAAAGGACCTTTATGGAATCCTTCAAGTCGAAAACATAGCAGATGAGGCAACAATCAAGAAACAGTATAGAAAACTCGCACTCATTCTTCACCCCGATAAAAACAAATTCCCAGGGGCAGAATCGGCATTTAAACTCATCTGTGAAGCAAATATGACCCTTTCTGCTAAAGAGAAACGGTGTTTATACGACTTTAAATGTAAAGAATCCGCAAATCCCGAAATTCAAAAACCGCAAAGTCAAAAGTCAAAATCGGATACGAATGGTCAAAAGTCAACGTTTTGGGTGAATTGCCCTTTTTGTCTGATAAAGTATGAGTATGATCAAGCATTTTTTACCAAACAAATTCGTTGTCCAAAATGCTTCAGACTCATTATGGGTTTTGATGGTGGACCCCAACACCAACGGTCAACCGATGGGTCAACTGGTGTGGGTGGTTCGAACCAACGGTCGGATACGGGTCAACCCGTAAAACAAGAGGTTGAGAAAACTAGCAAAAGGACACGGGTTGTTGATGAAAAAAGCCCGGGAAAAAAGTCAAAAGTATCGAGTTCCAAAATTGAAGAGAAGAATGATGACGTGGAAGCAATGTATATAGATTGTAAAGATCCGGAGTTTACTAATTTTGATAAAGAAAAACAGAAAGAATGTTTTGAAGTTGATCAAATTTGGGCTTGTTATGATCCGATTGACGGGATGCCAAGATTCTATGCACAAATCCGAAAAGTTTTTAAATCCGGGTTTCGGGTACGGATCACTTGGTTAGAAGCGGATCCGGATAACCCGCCCGAGATTAAATGGGCCGAAGAAGGGTTACCGGTTGCTTGCGGTAAATTCATTCGTGGTGAAACCGAGGAAACGCAGGACTCTCTCATGTTCTCTCACCGCATCGCGTTTTCACATGGGAAAAAACGGTTTTCGTATTTTATTTACCCTAAAAAAGGTGAAATATGGGCTCTTTTTAAAGATTGGGATATAAATTGGAGCTCCGATCCGAAATCCCATATGAAATATAGATTTGAAATTGTGGAGATTCTTTCCGATTTCGAAAATGAAAACAATTCTGGTGTTGTTGTTGCTAGTATGGTGAAAGTAAAAGGTTTTGTGGGCTTGTTCCAGAGAACAAGCCCATTACAGCTCGTTGGGCGGAAGATTCCGCCCAACGAGCTGTTCAGATTCTCTCACCGTGTCCCGTCAGTAAAACTGACGGGCACGGAACGAGCAGATGTCCCTGTCGGAGCTTTCGAGCTCGACACTGCGTCTCTTCCGGACGACCTAAACGAATTCTATACCGAACCGCCGAAAAACACGGAATTTACGTGTTTTCATGATTTTGAATCGGATCGTAGGAGTTGGAAGTTTCGCGAGGGTGAGATATGGGCGATTCGTAAACCCGAGGACCAAAATCGTAAATGTTACGCACAAATTAAAAAAATCGAATCCTCTTTACATGTAGATCTACTCGAATTATGCACATCTAACGACATGACTAGGCCAAATGCGTGTGGTTTGTATAAAGCTTCAAATGGTGGAAGGCGGATAATTTCTCGGGATTCTTTTTTGTTTTTTGTGAAAGCCGAACTTAATGGAAGGAATCGGTTTAATATATATCCAAATGAAAAGGAGATTTGGGTGTTATACAATAAGCATGATGAGGATTCCACGTGTACATTTGCTGACGTGGAAGGTGAAAGTGAGGTTGTTGAAGTTGTTGAGAGAAATGGAGATATGATAAAGGTTATATGTCTTTCACGTGTGAGTGGTTATAAGTCAGTTTTTAGGGCTTCTGAGGTTGAAAAGTCAAAGTCTAGGGTTTTGGAGATACCATGTGGTGAGTTTAACAGATTCTGTTATCGGGTCCCGGCTTTTCTGTTAACTGATGAGGAAGATGGGAAGTTGAGAGGTTGTTGGGAGCTTGATGTTTCATGTGTTTCGGGTAATTTACATACATACATACATACATACATACATACATGCATACATTGTTTTGTTTGTTATAACATTCTACTTTATGGTCAACTGATAATAAACCATGGTCAATATGCAGGCACTTCAGTTGCTTTTTGGTGATTAATTTGGCAGTTTTGGGCTATCAAGTGTTAAAATTTTTGGTTTAGTTTTTAGGTCGCATTAAAAGCCAGTTCTAAATATAAATATAATACTAAATAGTTTATGGTTTACATTATCTAATTTTATGTTGGTTTAAAAAATGAACCATATGACATGTTAAGTTATTAATCTTTATACTCAAAAGCGCATTAAAGTAATTGTTAAGTGTGTTTCATTTTTATGTTTGGATGATATCATAAAGTAATTGCAAATAAAAGTTTTTATATTAGATGTTTGGATAATCTGAATGTTTGAAGTTTTGAAAAGAAAATCACTATCTTATTTTGTATTTAAAATTTGGATATGAATGTATATAATGATGAGTAGATAAAATGTAATATAGTTTAGCATTTGATAGTGCTGAATATTGATAGTGCTGAATAGTTGCTACTATTTGAGAGAAAACAGATTCAATAATTATTTTGATGCCCCCATTTTACTAATTAATTCTTCTAATTCTTGAATCCCATTTATCTTCTGTTAAAGATGAATGAATTAATGTTTGAGAAGTGCGCAAAAAAGCCTTTAACAAATCTGTGAACTCGACTTTAACACTGTTAGAATTTGGTTTATGTTTTCTGCTTAATTTATGTTTGTATTTTACTTGAAAAATGTTTGTATTTTTAAGTAAGGTATATTATAAAATTTACGTTGTGTAACGAATGATTAAAAAAATAAATGATGAGAAGAAAGGTGAAGCGACGCTGTAATTTTTTCCTCTCATGAGCAGAAACTCCAAAAGACATAATCACATTTAGTTGACAGTTTGAAAATTCAATCATACAGGATAGGTTTTATTAAAAAAAAAAAAGAGAGAGAAAGAAAAAGAAAAAAAGAAAAGAAAAGCGTAACATATGTAAAAGAGAGCACTTAATGGATAAATACATCATCTTTCCACTTAACCTATTAAGTGGTGTTTCTTTTTGACTTAATCCATATGATACTTAATGCCATTCAAAAAAAATATGATACTTCATAGGTTTAGATATATCTTGCTGTTTCTTTTTTCCTTGAATGCTAAAAAAAAGGAGCTCGTGGATAAGTTAAGAAATGGATGTCCTATATGTTCCATGATGATTCCAAATTAATTTTTAAAAAAATTGCCCTCATGTTCCCTCAAAAGAAACTCCCGTCTCCAGCACAATAGGAATATCTCTGACGTTATTTTATTATATTTTTTAGTTATTTATTTATTTATTTATTTTAAGATAATGAAATCCTTATTATCTTCTCACTGGAAAGGGGATCATCCAGGGGCAGATCCACCTTGGAGCCCGGGTAGCCCGGGATACCCCTCAAAAAATTTTCAATAGTACTGTAGTTGCGGTGATCGGCTTGAAGTGTTTCTTCCTCACTAAAACCCTAGCCGACCTCAGTTCTTTTTCAGTCATTTTCTCTCTGGTTTCGTAGCTAAGAGGGAAGGATAAGCAATTCAGATGGTCCAATACTAAGGGTAAGGGATAAGAGACTTTCCCATTCACGCTCTTGATGGACTAAATCGAGAAAAGGTCTCCGACGTAAAGCTGCGCTGCTGCAACAAAGAATAGGCTCCATATTTCATATTTTGACACAAATGGTCCCTCGGGTTGGGCATATAACCGAAATCTACCCTACATTCAACTTATTTTAACTAAAATAGTTTATGAAAATTACCGTTCACCCCCTTGACATATATATTATGTTTATTCAAAGAATAATGATTTATTATTATTAAACAATTAAAAGAACTACAGTTTTTATTTTTTTTCTTATTTTATTATTATTATTATTATTATTATTATTATGTCGAATAAAATTGCGGGTTTTATTTTTTTTTTTTCTTATTTTATATTTCGCAATTTTTTTTGGGATACCCGTTTATTTTGACTCTGGCTCCGCCACTGGGATCATCTCTTCATATATCTCTCTTTCTTCCTTCCAAAAATCAGTGATCATTGTTACATATTTGGATCATTATATATGGTGATCCATTGTTCTTCTTTTTCAACTTATTGTTTAACGCTCGAGGAAAATGAGAGTATTACGTGCATCATGGTTCTTAGATATGGCTTTTCAGGCTTGAAAAAAATAGAAAATATTGGCTTCCTTACACCTTCTTAGGGTGGAGGATATCCATTTTTTTCAACTCACTCAACCTACTTGCCACATCAAACTTTTGAATCTAGTTTTTTTTTTTCAACCCACAATATATAAAAAAGTTGGAAACTCATATTTCCCAAAGAACTCAATCAACTTGCTATGTCACTATTATTATATTAATTAAACTAGAAAATTCAAAATAAAATAAAACATAATATCTTTTTAATTAAAAAAAACTAGTACAAAAGAATACATGATAATTAAAAAATGATAATAAAGGAACCACTGCGCACAGAACCCCTCATGTCAAATGATCATGCAGATTGAGAAAAAATTGCATATAGGAACCACCACCTTGTTTGGATTTACATTTTGGCCCGATTTAACACCCTAACCTACAAGTAATTTCAAAATCATCCATTGGGTTGCAATTATGTCATTTTTAGTCCTTGGATTGGAAAGGAGTAGCCATGGGAAGCCCTAGTGGCATAATGGTAATTCTGGAGCATAAGTAGTACAATGGGCGTACATGTGAGTATGTTAAGCATATTAGGGCGTGACCTAGTATGCTGGGCGTACTAGTGTCTGGGTGAAACCCTAACTTTTAGGGTTTGTGGAGTATTTAAGCATCATTATGGCCCTTTCCCCCCATTTTTTCATCCTCCAAGTTCTGGGATCGTTTTTGGCAAACCCTAACTCCTCTAGTGTGTGTGTATGAGTTAAGAGTGTGTTTCTTGTATGCTTGAAGGAGAAGTTAGTTCATCAAAGGAGTCAAGGAAGGAAGCAAGCTTGCAGATCTGGGATTATAATCTTCTTTGCGAGCTTCAGGAGGTATAAAGCTTCTACCTTTATGCTTGGATTGTTTGGATCTTATTTTGGTAACTTTTTGGTGTTCTTCTTGTCCCAAACGTCCCATTTTTATGCATGCATTGTTTTGGACATTTTGAGCTGTCCTTTCAGACCCTAGGAAGGGTTGAAAATTACAAAAATGAGGTCCCTTTGGCTGGTTTGGCTGCATGTTGCTAATAGGATGTCTTAATGGATTAAGACCATGCATTAAGCCCTTTTTGGACGACCAAAGTCTTAAAGTTTGGGACTTTATGGTTCTTTAGTGCTTTTGAGCCATTGATATGAAGTTTGAGCTTAAGTGCTTAAGCTATTAAGTATATATTGGACTTTTGGATCTGTGAGGGTACGCCCTGCATAGAGAGGAGTACGCCCCACATACTTGGCCAGCCTCCTCGTAACTTGGTTAATGCGAGGTCTCGTGTACACTAAGCATACCTCCGGTGTACACCTCGTGTATGCGACTGTTTTGGGATCCTTTGCTTTGGGTTTCGGGTATTGGGCCATCTATTGGGGTTTGATACTTAGTCCCTAATGGACTATCTGGATAAGTGTGTTTTGGGCTAATTAAAGGATCGGACCTTGGATAAGGCCCAATTAGGAGTTGGGCCCAATTTGGAAAATTGGGCTAAGTGTGGGCCTTGAAGTAATTTGAGCCTTTTGGATCAAGATTTAGGTTGGTCTGCATTGGATTGTGTTGGGCCATCTAGAATTTTATGTGTGACATCCCCAAAATCTCGGCAAGAAAAGACCGATTTTCATTTATGTTTTTAAAATAATTTCAGAGTAAATCCTTTTGATTTAACAGAGTTGCGGAATTTGTTCCCAAAAACAAACGTGATAAAAAAAATATTTACCAAAGCATTTCATAAAGAAATGTATTTTCATTATATAATCAAAACTCAGGATGTCATGTTCCGATATAGACCATAAAGCATAAACGATAACATTACAAGTCATTCAACAAATATATACATATACAGACTTGTAAACAAAATAACTTGATGGTTCATCCATCCTATGCCCTTGCGCCACTACCTGTAATACAAATAAACTGAGTGGGTCAGGCTTGGGAGCCTGGTGAGCATATAGGGTTTTCAACCCACAATAAATAATTATATTTAATTTCCACCAACCAACAATAACCCAATTACCCATTCCCGTTATTCTCACTTTACGTCCCTAAGACAACTAACATAAGGGACCTAGTCTAAGAATATTTCATCGGGGCGACAACACATGCTTCGGGGGTTCCTCAGCAATATAAGTCAAATAAGGCAACCATGAGGGGGATGGAATACAGCGAACGAACACCCAAGTTCATTAACACCTACAGGTTATGAGCCTGCTAGCGTTCCACTGGACTATCTAGAAAAGTCCGTGGTCGTCATCTAAATTCCGCTAGATGACTGGATCAAAACAACATCGAGGCCTCTCATTTGTTTATTACACACCAACTATCTACCCATGTTCTACCCAACATATTAGTAGATAAAATATATATTTTTATACATAGTTTTAAAACCTGTATAGCATGCTCAATCAATACATTTTCCACATAACAGATGAGGCACACACACATAACACGTATTTCATAGAGAAATAATCAGATCTATAAGATAGAAGAAAGTGAATATACATTCACACACATAAAAACAAAATATACACATAACCCGTATTTCGTATAAAATATTTCATAATTATGCGTTAGAAGAAAGTAACTACACACTCACTTGATCAGAAGATGATCGGACAACACTACGGCTTGTAGAAGTAGTATTCTTCGGCAGATCTGGAAGATCTTCACAAAAAACGGACTCCTTGCGGGCAGAGCTTCGGCTCGGGAATCTTACTTCTCGGGATCTTCGGGACCTCGGGACTTGCTTCAGGGCTCGGGAATGATACCGGGGCTTCGGGATAATTCTTGCACGAAAAACAATGCAAAAACGCGAGAAAAAGGGAAGAAATGAGCAAACAACTCGGTTGCCCTCGACCTCCTTTTATAGGGGCTGGAACTTCAAATTACGCTGGGCGTAACGACGATAAGGTCGCTGACTCCCCCAAGGATAATATCGGTTAATATATATATTTAAATTAAATATCGAAAATATTTAATAAACTTCAAAAATTCATATCTTCCTTGTACAAACTCCGTTTTCGACGTTCTTTATATCCCCGCGTAGCTGAGACTACGCTCTACAACTTTTGTTTAGACTCCATCGGCTAATTTTGACTTTATTTTTATTATTTATTTTTAGTAGGTCGGGACAGGAAAACTCCGTTATAAAATCATAACTTCTTCATCCGACGTCCGTTTTCGCCTATCTTTTTATCGTTTTACTCCTATTAACGAGACCTTCGATTCTCATTTAGATTGTTTCGGCTAAAAACCGCTCGATCTCAAATCGAGTATTCGGGCTGCATACTGCTAAGTCGAAACTTCGAAAAATCATAACTTCCTCATACGAAGTCAGATTTGGGCGTTCTTTTTATGCACGCTCTCGGTTTAACGAACTCTACAACTTTCGTTTAGATCACTAAGGCTAAATATTGATCTAACGTAAATTTCACTTTTTACGTCATTCAGCGCTGCCGGTTCTGTCGCGAAACTTCGACATGTCATAACTTCTTCGTTATAACTCGGATTTTGGCATTCTTTATATCTTCGAAATCCTTGTTTCGACCACTACATCTTTATGCAAAGATATCGGGCTTATCTCATACTTTAATTTTGACGCTTATTTTATTCTTAATTCATTAAATTATAATAATTAAGAAAATAAACACATAATTCACATAAGTCACATAATACTCAAATATTTCATCATTAATACTCCAAAAAGAGTTACAAGGGTTAACCTAGACTATTACATTAATGATAATGCCTATCTTGGAAATGCGGGGAATTACATTATGGCTTCAGCTTTTGGCTTACTGGATCTTCTTGAGTGAAGGCCATGAAAGGAATTAGGCCCAATTTGGAAAATTGGGCCATAATTGGACTTAAGGAGTTTATTTTGATATTGGACCTTTTGTCATCTAGTTTGGGTCTTAGCTTGGGGCCAATTTTGAGGAAGGGTAAAAAGGTCTTTTACCCTGAATTAGACTTGTAGTATGAGTCAGCGAATAGATGTTGATGGGATGTCATTTTGGTATCTGTTAACGCATGGGTGATAGGGGATCTACAGCTAGAGGTTATTCATGGAATCAACTATTGATAAGGTGTTGTCTTGATGTGGCGGTTTGGGATCTGGCAGCCAGCAGCTAGGGATCGTCTGTGTGATCGGCAGTGCGAGGTGAGTCTTCCTCACTATACTTTCTGGTCGAAGGCACCAAGGTCGAACCATTGGTTTGTGTAACAACCCAATTTTCACGTCCAAAAATTTCGTTTGTAAAACATTACCTTGAAAGCATTAATGATTAAAACATTGTTTAATTAAACCATTTCACATCGAAAACCTAATTTGAAATCTACAACATGTAAACAATCAAACATCAGAGTATCAATCCCAGAATAAGCTCATAACTGCGGAAACAAGAGACTGTGTGTGTGTGTGTGACATGCTGCTACCGCGCCGACTCCTTTCCCCTAGCTGAGGAGGTACCTGAAACCAAAACTGAAAAACGTAAGCACAAAGCTTAGTGAGTTCCCCCATCGTACCACATACCATACAAACACATAACATACATATTGCCAGGCTATTCTGGGGTGCCTGTCTACCCGGTATGGCCATTCTGGGGTGCCGACTACCCGTGTGGCCATTTTGGGATGCCGTCCTACCCGTTTCAAGCCATTATGGGGCGCTCACCTACCCATGTCGAGCCATTCTGGGGTGCTGACTACCCTTCGGTCCTAACAACCGAACCTCGGGGACTATTTCACCCCCTACTACTACTATCACATTTACACATAACATAAACATATTATCAGACATATCTGGGGTGCCTAAACTACCCTTCGGTCCTAACAACCGAACTCTACTACTTTCACATACAACATATCATGCTAGCACATAACATATCAGGTAGTAGCAATCCTAGATGATATCACAAAGACAGTCATCTATCATACGAAACCTACTGGTGGGCCGACATTGTGGCCGTAGACCCACCGCTACTGGAAGGTAACTCACCTCGAAGTAGCTGTTGATCTGATCGGGAACTGACTGTCTACTGCTGCTCCGGAAATCCTCTGGCTGCAACTCCCACAACATACTCAATCAATCACTGCTAACTGACCTTTGGGTAAAATGACCATTTTACCCCTGATCATGTCATAAGTCAAAGTCAGAGTCAACTTTCAGTTGACCCGACTCGCCGAGTTGGCTCTCCAACTCGCCGAGTCCCTGTCCAATCGATTGTCCTGGATCCCGTCCCTACTCGTCGAGTTCTTCTTCTAAACTGAGGTTCAAGTACTTCATCCTACTCGCCGAGTTGTATGAATAACTCGCCGATTTCATCTTCATCCGAAGAACACTTTATACTGTGACTCGTCGAGTTGTATGAACAACTCGCCGAGTCTGTTCTTGATCTAAGGAGATTGCCTTGAACTCGCCGAGTCAGGGCATGGACTCGCCGAGTTCCTCCATGGATGAGTTTGGCTTCTAACTCACTGAGTCACACCCCGTGACTCACTACTCGCACTCGACACAAAGAAAAGGGGACAACTCGGAGACTCGCGAGTAGACTCGCCGAGTTGTATGAACGGCTCGCCGAGTCATCGCCATGCAATCACTATATACGCAATTTTGCTCGATTCCAGTCTATGCCATTCACAGATCTGGGTTCCTAGAACATGAATGACATGTAAAGTTTCTAATTTTACGTGTAGATACTCACCAATGAGGGATTTAGGGCTCAAAATGCCTCAAAAGGGTAGATCTAGGGTGAACAAGCAACATGGGTCCATAAAGGTAACGGATCTGAGCTCCTGGAGCTCAATCTTGCCTAGATCTAAAGGCCAATCAACTTATTACGACTTATATTGCACATACAAGTTTGGGGAAGGGCTCAAGAAAGACTTAATGGAGCAATAAGCATAAAAACATAGGGAAAACGGGTTATACCTCAAGGAAATCACTGAGAGAACACTAAGATGCTTGGCTTCCTTCCCTTCCTCTTGATCTACTCCACTTCCTTCTCAAATCCTTCAAGAACACACCAAAATGCTTCAAACTCTCAAGGAAACAAGCTTTGGAACGAGGGTTGGGAGCTCTGAGGTGAATGGGGGCTGGCTTGGGGCGGACATGAGGTTTAAATAGGGTGCAAATCCCTGAAACTTAGGGTTTCATCCAACAGCGGTGACTCACCGAGTACAGGATATGGACTCGCCGAGTCGCCAACTTAAACATGTCTCGGGTCCCGTATCTACTCGGCGAGTCGGACCTATGACTCGTCGAGTCCAAGGCTAAAAAAAATGGATAATAGACAAGTGGGATTTACGTACCAGGAACCAGGTGCTAAAAATCTCCCCCACTTATTTTAGACTTCGTCCTCGAAGTTTGCTGCTCGATCCTGGAACAGCTCAGGATAATGCTCCATCATCTCCTCCACCGGCTCCCAAGTCCACTCCGAACCCTTGCGGTGCTTCCATTGCACCTTCACTAGCTCCACCTTCTTGCTCCTCAAATCCTTCGACTTCCTGTCGAGGATTGCGATTGGGCGCTCAATGTAATTCAGGCTGTCATCAACCTGTATATCCTCTAACGGAACTACCGCTGAATCGTCCACTAGACACTTCTGCAGCTGAGAAACATGGAAAGTGCTGTGGATCTGGCTGAGCTCGGCTGGCAGATCCAGCCTATACGCCACCTTGCCCACCTGGGCTACAACCCTGAACGGTCCGATGAATCTCGGGCCCAACTTGCCCCGCTTCCTGAATCGAATGACGCCTTTCCAAGGCGACACCTTCAAGAGAACCATATCCCCGACTTGGAACTCCAAGTCGGATCGACGCTTGTCAGCGTAACTCTTATGTCGACTCTGAGCAGTCTGAAGCCTGCTCCGAACCTGCTGGATCCTCTCGGTCGTCTTGAGCACCACTTCGGTGCTCCCCATGACTCTTTGGCCAACTTCACCCCAACATATCGGGGTCCTGCACCTCCGTCCGTACAACATCTCAAATGGATGGCGGTCGATACTCGCGTGGTAGTTGTTGTTGTAGGAGAACTCGACCAAGGGAAGATAGGTATCCCAGCTACCACCGAAGTCTAACACGCACGCCCGCAACATATCCTCCAAGGTCTGGATGTTCTGCTCGCTCTGACCATCCGTCTGCGGGTGAAAGGCGGTGCTAAAATGCAAACGAGTGCCCAACTCGTCATGAAATCTCTTCCAAAATCTGGAAGTAAAACGCACATCCCTGTCCGAGATAACCGATACTGGCACCCCGTGCCGCGCCACGATCTCCCTGATATATATGTCGGCCAATTTCTCGGCCGATATGCTCTCCTGAATCAGGATAAAGTGAGCACTCTTGGTCAATCGATCCACAATTACCCAAATCGAATCCACTCCACGCGCGGTCCTGGGAAGCTTCGTGATAAAATCCATCGTGATATCTTCCCATTTCCACAGTGGAATATCCAACGGCTGCATCTTGCCATGCGGTCTCTGATGTTCAGCCTTGACCTTCTTGCAGGTCAAGCACCGCTCCACGTACCATGCCACATCCCGCTTCATGCAGGGCCACCAATAATCTAGACAAAGATCCCTATACATCTTCGTCGCCCCGGGATGAATAGAGAATCAGGACTTGTGCGCCTCCTCCATCAAAATCTGGCGCACGCCTCCGTGATACGGCACCCTCACCCTGCGGTGTAGTGTCAATAGTCCTCGACTATCATAATCAAAGGAGGAGACCTGAACCACCACACGCTCGCTCTTCCGATGCTCCTCCTTGATAGCCTCCTGTTGAGCCTCCCGAATTCGCTCCAACAGGGGAGTCACCACGGTCATCCTCATGCAAACGTCCCTGATCGACGCCGCCTTGCGGCTAAGCGCATCGGCCACCACGTTGGCCTTCCCCGGGTGGTAGAGGATCTCGCAATCATAATCCTTTACCACGTCCAACCACCGACGCTGCCTCATGTTCAGATTCGGCTGATCCATGAGGTACCTCAAGCTCTTGTGGTCCGTGTAGATGGTACATCGAACCCCGTAGAGGTAATGTCGCCAAATCTTGAGGGCAAAAACCACCGCCCCCAACTCCAAATCATGCGTCAGGTAGTTCGCCTCGTGAGGCTTGAGCTGCCTCGAAGCGTAGGCAATGACATGCCCCCTCTGCATCAGTACCGCGCCTAACCCTGAAATGGACGCGTCACAATAAACCACAAAAATCCTCTACGCCCTCTGGCAGGGCTAAGATCGGCACCTCGCACAGTCTCTGTCTCAGTGTCTCAAATGCAGCCTGCTGCTCGGGTCCCCACCGAAAGACCACGACTTTCTTTGTCAGTCACGTCAGGGGTACGGCTATCTTGGAGAAATCCTGAATAAATCTTCGATAGTAGCCTATTAGTCCCAGGAAACTCTGAATCTCAGATGGAGACTTCAGAACCTCCCATCTCATCACGGCCTCGACCTTGGCCGGATCGACCAGAATCCCGTTCTGGTTGACAAGGTGTCCGAGAAATTGCACCTCGCGCAACCAAAAATCACACTTGGAGAACTTGGCATACAAGCTCTCCCTCCTCAGGGTCTCCAACACCTCTCTCAGATGCTCCTCATGCTCCTCCTGAGTCTTGGAATAAACCAAGTTGTCATCGATAAAGACTATCACAAATCGATCCAGCATCGGTCTGCATACGCGGTTCATGAGGTCCATGAACGCGGCAGGATCATTGGTGAGCCCAAACGGCATCACCACAAACTCATAGTGGCCATAGCGCATCCGAAACGCGGTCGTCTGCGTATCCTCCTCTCTGACCCTCATCTGATGGTATCCCGAACACAAATTGATCTTGGAAAACCAAGACGCTCCCTGAAGCTGGTCAAAGAGATCATCAATCCTCGGGAGTGGGTAACGGTTCTTCACCGTTACCTTATTCAGTTCCCGATATTCTATGCACATCCGGTGCGACCCATCCTTCTTTTTCACAAACAGGATCGGGGCTCCCCAGGGTGAACTACTCGGACGAATAAATCCCTTGTCTAGCAGCTCCTGCAGCTGCGTAGACAACTCCTGCATCTCGGGAGGAGCCAACCGATACGGTGCCTTGGCTATCGGAGCAGCACCAGGAACGAAGTCAATCTTGAACTCCACCTGTCGCTCCGGAGGTATCCCAGGAAGCTCCTCTGGGAAAACATCTGTGAAATCTCGCACCACCGGAACCTCGCTCATTGTCGCCTTACCCGCCTCCTGGGTATCCATCACGTATGCGACATATCCTGCGCATCCCTGCTGAAGGTAGCGTCTCGCCCTCGCTGCTGAACATACTGCTGGTCCACACTGCGACCTCTCGCCATGAATCACTAACTCTCCCCCGCCTGGGGTCCTGACCCGCACTAGCTGTTGCGCGCAATCTATCACCGCCCCATTAGGGCTCAACCAATCCATGCCTATAATCACCTTGTTCCCACGCAGCGGAATGGGAACCAGGTCTACTAAGTAGCGCTCCTCAAATAGACGCAATACGCAATCCCGAAACACCATCGATGCTCGCACCGATCGATCATCAGCAATCTCTACCTCCAAAGGGCAATCCAACATGCCTGAAGACTCAGGAAACTTCTTGCTAAGCGCAAGGGACACAAATGATCGGGATGCACCCGAGTCGAATAACACCTGAACTGGGATACCGTTCACATGGAACGATCCTAAAACATATATATATACCGAGCACATATCAATATCATAACATCATAAAATAAAAATAGAGGGAAAGAATCATACCCGTCACCACATCGGGTGCGGCGCGTGCCTCCTCGGTAGTCAACTGAAATGCTTGGCTCCTCACCACCGGAGCCTCTGCCTTGCCCTACCAGCCATCCGTGATCCGAAGGGTCGCTGGAGCCGGCGCTTTCACCGGCGCTGAAACTGTCAACTGGGGGCAATTGGCCTTCTTGTGGACCCTCTGGTTGCAGTGGAAACACAGCAACTCCGATGTCTGAATAGCTACTGCCGGAGCAGTGCAATCCCTGCTAAAGTGCCCAGACTTGCCACACTTGTAGCAGCCTGATGATCCCAACCTGCACGCCCCCTCGTGCGGCCTGCGGCATTTCCTGCAGCGGCTCGGTCCTGACTAGCCTTTCGGCCTACCATCTGATCCCTTGGGCTTCTTCCCCGAAGCCCCTCCTGTCTGTCCCTCCTCTGACTTCCGTTTTCGGATGTGCTCCAAATCTATCTCCCTCTCCCTCGCCCTGGCAATCATAGAGTCCAAGGTAGGGCAAGCTGAAAAGCTAACATGCTCCCGGATGTCAGCTCGTAGCATATCATGATAACGGGTCCTCCTCATATCCTCGTCACCAGCATACTGGGGCACCAACAAAGCCCTCTCCCGGAACTTGGCGGTGATCTCCGCCACAGTCTCAGTCGTCTGCCTCATGTCTAAAAACTCCCTAGCCAGCCGCTGAAGCTCGACAGCCGGCGCAAACTCTGCCCTGAATTTGGTCACAAAATCTGACCAAGTCATGGCCTCGATAGCTGAGGCACCCAACGAGTCTCCCACTGACTCCCACCAATCTCGAGCTCGGTCCCGCAAACACCCTGCTGCATACCTCACCTTCGACCCCTCGGGGCAGAAGCTAGTCAATTGTGCAAACTCGATGTCTGCAATCCATCGTCTGGCGGCAATGGGGTCTTTCACCCCGTGGAAATCCGGCGCGCCACTACCCCTGAAGTCCTTAAAGGACAGTGTGCGAGATCCCGACTGGCCAGATGCCACGTCGCTCCTGAACGCCCTGAGGCGATCCTCCATCAACTCGATGATCCCTTCCTTGATCGACCCGAAGATAATGGGAGTCGACTCAAGGATACCCCTGGTGATCTCTGACGTGATGAACTCGCGTAGTCCCTCATCTACCTGCTCGGAACCTGATCCCGAACCTGACCCCTCTCCTGAACCGCCATCTATCAGCCTCGATCGAAGTACCACCATTCTGCAATACATCACAACAATCATTAGTGATACTGATACTTCCTGAGGGATCACAACTACTTACAAGTTCCCTGGTCTTATCTTGGCCTTCCTTGGTTCAGGTACGAATCCTCTTCTTTCAATAGTACGGGCCCATACTACCTTCCACATCTATCCGTACCTTCTTCAAGGACTGCCTCGACTCCACCAGATCCCTTTCACTATGGCTGATCACTGCTATACTCATCCTAGGCTTGCCCTAGGGAAATCTCCGACTCTACTCTATCCAGTCCTCAGCTGCTGCAGGCCTCCTTGTAATGCTAGTTAGCCACTCCCCGAATACTATCACATGTGATGAGGCTCAAATAATCCTTCGAGTACCCGACTCGTCCCTACAACGGTTGGACTCAAACAAGAGCTACGCAGTAGGATCAAATCCGACAATCTAAGATTATTCAACCCTGATTACATGTGACGTGACGTATTCGCCTAATGGCTAACTCCCACCACTCAGAGTCCCACAAAGCACAAAGCAAGCAGCATTCGAACTAAGGGAACAATCTCAAGCAAATCCTCTCTCATGGAGAGAAACTGATCTAGCATACAGAGCTAATACTCATACCATCAAGCGTAACCTAATAGGCTATCCTACTGCTGTCTACTCGATTCTAGCATGCAATTCTCATACAACTGAAACACATAAATCAGGCACATAAGGCATCACTCTTAGATCCTTAGTCCTAGTCTAGCATGCTGTTATACAAAAGTTGTTAAACATAACATAAACTTGTATGGGTACTTTGGGGAATACTTACTTGAGCTCGGCCGGTCGCGCACATCACACACTTCGTTCTTTCTCAAAACTCTTTTCTCAATTTTAGAAAACATTTTCTTTTTAGAAAATCTTTTAATCCCTCGATTTGAGTCCAGACACCCCCGAAGGTGTGTCCGAATCCCTCAAACCAGGGCTTTGATACCAACTTGTAACAACCCAATTTTCACGTCCAAAAATTTCGTTTGTAAAATATTACCTTGAAAGCATTAATGATTAAAACATTGTTTAATTAAACCATTTCACATCGAAAACCTAATTTGAAATCCACAACATGTAAACAATCAAACATCAGAGTATCAATCCCAGAATAAGCTCATAACTGCGGAAACAAGAGTGTGTGTGTGTGTGACATGCTGCAACCGCGCCGGCTCCTTTCCCCTAGCTGAGGAGGTACCTGAAACCAAAACTGAAAAACGTAAACACAAAGCTTACTAAGTTCCCCCATCATACCACATACCATACAAACACATAACATACATACTGTCAGGCTATTCTGGGGTGCCTGTCTACCCGGTACGACCATTCTAGGGTGCCGACTACCCGTGCGACCATTCTGGGGTGCCGTCCTACCCGTGTCAAGCCATTCTGGGGCGCTGACCTACCCATGTCGAGCCATTCTGGGGTGCTGACTACCCTTCGGTCCTAACAACCGAACCTCGGGGACTATTTCACCCCTTACTACTACTATCACATTTACACATAACATAAACATATTATCAGACATATCTGGGGTGCCTGAACTACCCTTCGGTCCTAACAACCGAACCCGGGGACTGGTCCCCTCCTACTACCTCTATCGCATAAACATAACAAGCCAGCATGCAACACATCATCACATACTGTCAGACGTATCTGGGGTGTCTGACTACCCTTCGGTCCTAACAACCGAACTCTACTACTTTCACATACAACATATCATGCTAGCACATAACATATCAGGTAGTAGCAATCCTAGATGATATCACAAAGACAGTCATCTATCATACGAAACCTACTGGTGGGCCGGCATTGTGGCCGTAGACCCACCGCTACTGGAAGGTAACTCACCTCGAAGTAGTTGCTGATCTGATCGGGAACTGACTGTCTACTGCTGCTGCTGCTGCTCCGGAAATCCTCCGGCTGCAACTCCCACAACATACTCAATCAATCACTGCTAACTGACCTTTGGGTAAAATGACCATTTTACCCCTGATCATGTCATAAGTCAAAGTTAGAGTCAACTTTCAGTTGACCCGACTCGCCGAGTTGGCTCTCCAACTCGCTGAGTCCCTGTCCAATCGATTGTCCTGGATCCCGTCCCTACTCGTCGAGTTAGGCGTTGACTCGACGAGTTCTTCTTCTAAACTAAGGTTCAAGTCCTTCATCCTACTCGTCGAGTTGTATGAACAACTCGCCAATTTCATCTTCATCCGAAGAACACTTTATACCGTGACTCGCCGAGTTGTATGAACAACTCGCCGAGTCTGTTCTTGATCTAAGGAGATTTCCTTGAACTCGCCGAGTCAGGGCATGGACTCGTCGAGTTCCTCCATGGATGAGTTTGGATTCCAACTCACTGAGTCACACCCCGTGACTCACTACTCGCACTCGACACAACGAAAAGGGGACAACTTGGAGACTCGCGAGCAGACTCGCCGAGTCATCGCCATGCAATCACTATATACGCGATTTTGCTCGATTCTAGTCTATGCCATTCACAGATCTGGGTTCCTAGAACATGAATGACACGTAAAGTTTCCAACTTTATGTGTAGATACTCACCAATGAGGGATTTAGGGCTCAAAATGCCTCAAAAGGGTAGATCTAGGGCTAACAAGCAACATGGGTCCATAAAGGTAACGGATCTGAGCTCCTGGAGCTCAATCTTGCCTAGATCTAAAGGCCAATCAACTTATTACGACTTATATTGCACATACAAGTTTGGGGAAGGGCTCAAGAAAGACTTAATGGAGCAATAAGCATAAAAACAGAGGGAAAACGAGTTATACCTCAAGGAAATCACTGAGAGAACACTAAGATGCTTGGCTTCCTTCCCTTCCTCTTGATCTACTCCACTTCCTTCTCAAATCCTTCAAGAACACACCAAAATGCTTCAAACTCTCAAGGAAACAAGCTTTGGAACGAGGGTTGGGAGCTCTGAGGTGAATGGGGGCTGGCTTGGGGTGGACATGAGGTTTAAATAGGGTGCAAACCCCTGAAACTTAGGGTTTCATCCAACAGCGATGACTCGCCGAGTACAGGATATGGACTCGCCGAGTCACCAACTTAAACATGTCCCGGGTCCCGTATCTACTCGGCGAGTCGGACCTATGACTCGCCGAGTCCAAGGCTAAAAAAATGGATAATACACAAGTGAGATTTACGTACCAGGAACCAGGTGCTACAGTCTGATAACCCGATATTGCTGATATGTTGAGTATGATATATTTATGCATGTCAGTCTTGTTATGCTAGTCTGGTAGATCTGTAGGACTACCTGTGAATTGCCTGTTTATATGTTTATGATATTATCTGTTATATGTCGACATATTGTATGGATGGGTTGAGGTTGTATTGCTTCATGTTGTAGCCAACAAACCCTGGAGCATTCCAGATATGAGCTAAGGGCCAGGTAGGGATGCCAGACTCATACTGAGTGCTCAATATCATTCCAGATACGAGCTAAGGACCCGGTTGGTATGCCAGACTCATACTCAGGGCTTGAGGGTATTGGAGAAATCCATATATGAGCCGAGGGCCATGAAGGGCATGCCAGACTCATACTAAGGGCTCATAGGCATTCCAAATACGAGCTGAGGGTCGGGTAGGGAATGCCAAACTCGTACTGAGGGCCAGGGAGCAAGCCAGACATAAGTTGTCGGCCTATAGGGCAAGCCATACTTATGATGTAGGCTCAGGGGTAATCCATTATGTTAGCTGTGAACCCATTGCATGCTGTTATTTTGTATATGTGTTATTGTTTGTATGTTGGTACTTTGGGGGAACTCACTAAGTGTCATGCTTACGGTTTTGGTTTATGGTTTCAGGTACTTTAGTGGATCGTAGCAAGGTGAAGGCGTGACCTTACACATCCTCGTGTTTTCAGAACTTATGGTTTTTGGGATACTCTGATAACACTATTGCTTTGAAAACTATGTGTAAATGATTCCAATTTTAAATAAAGGTTTTGGAAAATAATGGTTTTGTAAACACCTCTTTAATAAATGGGTTGTTTTGAAAAGTTTAAATTTTATTGAAATTTTATGGATGTTACAAGTTGGTATCAGAGCTTTCATTTGAGTGAATTGGAGGAACACTCGTGTGAATCCAGTCTCAAACTAAGGAAAAGGGTTTTCAAAATAAATTTTCAAATGGTTTTCAAAATAATCAAAGAGGATACGATGTGTACGATCAGCCGGAGCCAGAAAGTTGACCCCAAAATACCGTACTGTTATTTGATATTGTGATATATTAGAACAACATGCTAGTGATAGGCTAGGGATCTCCAAGAATTGCATGATAGAATTGCTTGATTATATGATGCCTGATAGCATAGGGTTCTTTTATATATGAAATTAACATCATTACTATAGTTACTTAGTGTATGCATCATAGTTGTACATAAATAAGATTCTATAGCCTGAGAATGTTTGGTTTGACCTTATTTCCTATTCTTGTTTGATGAAGGGCTTAGGGTAGGATCAGGTATTCAAATGTCTATAGGGTCCAGTGTTATGTATGGCTAGCATACACGAGTGTTGCAGGGTTGGTGGAAGTTTCATGAGTGGGTGCAGTGGTTAGCAAGTCAGCCGCGTTATTGGATGAGGTAGCGGTGGTTTCCCTGGTTTGGACGTGGTTCATAGCGGGTCAGCGCGAAGAATGATTAGCCACTCTAGGAGAGTGAGATTAGGGTGAAGGTGCATCTGTGGTGTTGGGAGTTTGAGATCAAGGATTCCATAGGAGAATCTGTCAGATTTTTATTGCATTTAGTGCCAGTCGGCTCCTCTATACGAATGCTGCTTGCTTTGTGCTTTGTGGAACTCATGAGTTGTGTGAGTTAGCCACTAAGTGAATATGTCAATTCACATGTGGAAAAGGTTGGATAATCTTAGAGTGATGGATTTGACCCTGCTACGTAGCTCTTGTCTGAGTCCAACCGTTGTAGGGATGACTCTCTTACTCGAAGGATTATCTGAGCTTTGTTGCATGTGATTGTATTCATGGAATGGCTAATTGACATTGTGAGGAGTTCTTCAACAACTGATGGCAGAGAAGTGTGGAACCCTAGGATAGCCTAGGGGGTATTTTTAGTGCAGTTGTTCGCTGTTGAGCAAGTTTCAGGAGTATTTTATGACTAGGTTTTAGAGGACCCGAAATGATTCTTGAGGAAAGTATGGATAAGTGTGGAAGATAGTATTGGGCCCGTACTACTGAAAGCATAGGATCCATACTTGATTCAAGGAGGATTTCGGGGATTCTAAGGACTGGTCAAGGAAGATAGCATGATTGGATACCATGGTTCGAGGCAGTGGTTCCGTATCTGTCAATCTTTTGGCTTGGGGCTGTTCAGGCAAGGATGGGTTTTGTATTTTTTCGGGCCCTTGTGGCGATATTGATTTAGATTGAGTGATTCAGACCCATGTGAGTATGTTGGTTGGAAGTCTCGAGGGTTTTGTTAGAGGTCAGGCTTCGGGCCTGGAGACACGGGGAGGAAGTGGTTGATATGATCGGCTTAGAAATCGCATCTAGGATTTAAGTGGCGAATTTTGGATTAGATTGTCGTTATCTGTGGCAAGGATCTTGCCCTTTAGTTTTTCCAAGTTAGAAGGAGTGGGCAGGCTTGTGACCTCCCGAGTTAGGTTGGATTCTCAGCTTGGGGTCTGTTGTTCGCTGTGGTTGGCGGCAATATGTCGGTGTGCACAGATGGATTGATGTGCATGAGTACCTTAGCGATGCGAGCAAGGGCCTATATTCTTGGGAGATGGGAAGGCTAAGTGCCGGATCGTCGTTGGGATTGCAAGCAAGGAAGGTATGTTTGGGTTGTAGATTGGTAGCTATCTATTCTTGTAAGCAGTTATAAGTGGGGAATTCCGAGGTCTTTAGCTGGAGTTCATGTTTCTCTTGGGGTTCATTTGATCCGTATCTGGAGGATTATTCTGCATATGTTATTCTTTCCATGGTTAAGTATGGTGATACCTGGTTGGTTCGGTTAAGTTATGTTTTGGTTTCACCACCAGTGGGTGGTGGTTAGTGTTCTAAGTGGGGGAGAATTGGAAATTCTCAGGTTGAGCATCAGTCATTGAAGGTTTTGTTAGTTGCTGTTTGAACTGCTGCTTTAAGATTTGTTGGGCAGATGTTGATCGGTGAACCTTTCCAGAAGCAGGCATGTTCAGCTCTAGGTGGGTTTATGGTTCTTTGGTTTAGGTGTCAGGGTATCCTAGACCATTGGTCATTGAATTCGTCTTTCAGTGGGAATTCTCCGAAGGATTCAAGTGGCGACAGTTAAGAGTAAGGAGTGTGTCACCGACCCTCCTGTGTAGTGTGTTTATGTTCCCTCGGTCTTTGGGTATGTTTACCCTCAATGGTGTAGTGGAATTCTAGTTCGTAGAAGACTCAGGTTTTGAAACCTTCGAGATTTCCTTGTAAGTCTTCTCGAGCTATTTTCGTGTTGGTAGGATCCGTGCAGTCTCAATCAAATATGTGGTCTTGTTTCGATCGGTGATGAAGATGTCTTTTGTTATTCATGGAGTTGGTGTGTTGATTTACCTCAATAAATCTTTCTTTTTAGATGAGGTTTGGGTTTCCTAAGAATGTGCATGGTTTTGTTGGGTTATAGCCTTCGTATTGGGTCAAGAGGTCGACCATTATCCTATTCTCGGGTCGTGTGCGACCATGATTTCGTAAGATTTTCCTTGGAAAGCAGCATGCTCTATGAAGGGAATCGGGTGTGGTATGATTGCCACATTGTTATACTCGATTGATGATTGTGAGGGACGTTGTTTAGGTCCCTTCAAGGCTATGGAATAAGGTGAGTATCTTTTGGCCGGAGTTGGGCGAATGTTGTACTACCGACAAGGTCGGTGTGAGATCGGCAACATTCCAGATGTAACATCCTGTTTATTAAATAAGTAAAATAAATAAAAATTAATGAATGAGTAGTAGCCTAAAAATCCATAATATTTAGCAGGGTGATGGTCTTCGGGAGTTAAAAGTCGTAACTGAGAGATTGGGAGTTAAAATGTAATTTTCGGATTAAATTGTAAAGAATTTTGAAGGTTGAGGGCTGTTTAGTAAATTATGGGTTTAATTTGAAAATGATTTCAGAATTCAGGGTGTGTTTGGTAAATTATGGACTTATTATGAAAGGATTTTTGAAGGCAAGGGCTAAACGGTAAATTCTGGAATTAAATTGAAAAAAATCTTAAAGAGAGGGGCTAAATGGTAAATATTGGGCTTAATTTGGAAAAGATCCTATGGGGAGGGACTAGACTTGTTTAATATGCAAAAGTTTGTATGGGAGCGGGACTTAAACCCGGTATCTTCTTTTCCTTCCTATTACATTGCCTAACCCTAACCTTAACTGTAAATCGCCGCCACCCTTATACCCTCTCATCTCCAGTCGCCGCTCCCTACACCGTCGAGATTGCAAACCACCGAGAGTTGTGCACTGCCGCTGCTGTTTTGCTGCCAACGGATACGAGATTCAAGGTCAATGTTGGGGCCGATGTTGCCTCTTCCTCCTCTGGTAATGGCGACCTTTCCCCCCTCGTTGTTCTGTCATTTCTCACGTCCTTCGCCATCGCCGCTCCAGCGGCTGTCACATGTTAGCAATACCTTCTCCAACTACCTCTTGACATCATAAGAGTGGTGGTGTTGTGTGTGTGTGTGTGTGTTCGTAATTCAGGCCATGTTGTTGTGTGTGTGTGTGTGTTTTCAATCGTTATAGTGGGTGTGTGGGTGAATTGCCGGCTGGAAAATGCAAGAAGACCACCATGTCATCCAACCATGGTGGTTGCCGCCATGTTACTCCTTTCTGCCGCCACTAGCCACCGTGAGAGGTGGTTGTGTGTGTTATGGTTTTTGTGTGCGTGTGTTTTTATGGTAAGGGACTATAGGAGCATTTCTTGGCCAGAGATCCAAAGAAAAACCCCATCGCCACCACTGTGAGGTGGTGGCTGCCACCGTGTTGCCGCCTTCTGCCATCACCAGCCGCCATGTTGGGTGGTGGTGTGCATTCGTGTGCGATTGAATTGTTTTTTAAGATGCTTGGTCACGTTTTGGATCTAGAATCTCAACCACCACAACGAGGTGGTGGCCGCCACCGTGAGCCGCCATTGACCACCACTACCCGAGGTGGTAGTGGGTGGTGCCCGACCTACTGAAACCCTAGTTGCCCTAATGAAACCCGTAATTGATCTAAATACTTAGTTTTTGGGCCTAATTGGCGTGTTTTGGGTTGGAAACCCTAATTAGGGTTTAGAAAACCCTAATCTTGGAGATTTTAATTTGGACTTACCGGGACCCGCATTTTGGACGACTGGATTGGAATTATGAATTAAGCCCGACCACACTGTATGATTGACCTAGTAGATTGATGGACTTAATGGATTAAGTCCTTAATGAGTTAAGTGTGTCTTATTAACCTTAATCGTCATTTCATGTGAAAACCCTAATTGTGTTGGGTTTTGAGTTGGGCCTTTCTGTTGGGCCTAGATGTCCGGAATCTTGATGGGCCAACTATTAACAAGTATATGGACTAGAACATTTAGATTGGGCTTTAGGATAAGGCCCATTGGAAAAGTTTGGGACCAATTTGGAAGAATGGGCCATAGATGGGCCATAAATGGACCTTGATGATTATGAGATGTTGGACCATTGGAATGCCAAATGTTTGGACTGGAATAAATGGTTGGGCCTTAGGTTAAGACCATGTAGTGGTTTGGGCCCAATTTGGAAAATTGGGCCACATGTTGGGCTTTAGTTCATTGTTTGACTTTTGGCCATTTGGATTGGGCCTTGGGTTTGAGTCAAGCTAAGTTGGGGGGTAAAGTAGTCTTTTACCCCAAGCATGGACTTCTGGTTATGTGTTGGAACCTAATTCTTAACTGGGTGTTATTTTGATGTTGACAGTTCAGGAATCTGTCATCCAACAGCTAGAATTTTGTCTACGAGACTTCAACAGTGTGAGATGAGTTTTCCTCCAGTAGGAACAGGTCGAAGGCACCAATGCTGTCCCGTTTGTGTATGTTAGCATATGCCGGACTTAGGTCCGCTGCCGGGGTTAGCCTGATGTAGATTCTATGTTTCCAGACTTAGGTTCGATGTCGGGGTTAGCCTGATGTAGATTATATATTTTTGGACTTCGGTCCGATGTCGGGTCAAGCTCGAGGAATGTTTGTATGCTTGACGTCTTTGTGATTCTTGCATGTGCTTGTTTATATTTTCCAGACTTCAGTCCGATGTCAGGGCAAGCCCGATGAATGTTTAGCTTATATGTTATGTGTTATGTGTTCCGGACTTCGGTCTGATGTCGGGGCAAGCCCGAGGAATGTTTAGCTTATATGTTATGTGTTATGTGTTCCGAAATTCGGTCTGATGCTGGGGAAAGCCAGAGGAATGTTTATATGTTTATGTTATATGCTTGTTGATATGTTATATGTGTACCGGGCTTCGGTCCGATGTCGGGCGGGGCCTGATGCCGGACTTCGGTCCGATGTCGGGAGGGGCCTGATGTTGGATGCGTCCGATGTCGGGCGGGGCCCAATGTAGTGAGCAAGGCCCAATGTATGATATTATGTGATTATGTGTATAGTATGTGGTAGTTTAGGGAGTCTCACTAAGCTTTATGCTTACAGTTTTCAGTTTTGGTTTTAGGTACTTCCACTAGCAAGGGGAAGAGCTCGGGATGACTGAATGATTGGATCCTGAACTCCATCAAAAGTAGGAGGCTTCGCATTATCAAAGTCCTGATACTGAAAACCTCGACCGGTTCCTCCACCTGCCGCTGCCACAGCCGTTGCGGCTGTCGCGGCCGCCGACTCTGCGGGAGCCGCATAGCGCTCATCAAAATACACAACCATAACGGTCTTAATCGACCCAAACAATTCCGACAACTCGGCCCGGAACATAAAAGCAACCTCATCATGCAGGATCTTGCGAATCCTAGCATCCAACTCATCCGAACTCATCGGACCAATGATCTCGGGCGGTGCTGACCCTCCCTGACCGCCCTCTCCTGCTCCCGATCCTGATCCGGATCCACTCTCAGCATGCCTGGTAACCACCATACTGAAATGATATCGCAAGATATCAGATGCTCTCCCAGTACCCCGGGAACCAACTCCCAACCCAACCCTAGAGGTTGTGACTTCCTTGATACGCATATGGGTCATGTGCTTTCAGTAGTATGGGTCCATAGTACCTTCCACACCTACCCATATTTATATCAAGTATCATCACAACGCCCTAGCGATAAACATAAGCATGGAAAGCACTCAATCCTCACATCTAGAGGAACTGCTAACTACCTCTCATCGCAGGAACCATATGCTAGCAGGCATCATGTAATCAGGCAATTCTATCATGCAATTCCTGAAGATCCCTAGCCTAGTACTAGCATGTTGTTCTAACATATCACATAATCAAATAACTTTGTATGGTATTTTGGGGTCTACTTACTGGCTCTGGCTGATCGTACCTCCGCATCCTCCTTTACTTATTTCGAAAATCATTTTAATTCTCTTTGAAAACTTTCCTTGATTTGAGACTGGATTCACACGAATGTTCCTCCAATTCACTCAAACCAAGGCTCTGATACCAACTTGTAACAACCATAAAAATTTACAACCAATTTAAACTTTTCAAAAACAACCCATATTCATTAAATCATGACAAAAAGGTTTTCAATACATTTATTATTAGAGTATTCCTTGAACCATTTCATAAAACATAAACATGAGGAGAGGTACGATCACGCCTTCGCCTTGCCACGATCTCCTGAAGTACCTGAAACAATACACTGAAACTGTAAGCCCGAAAGCTTAGTGAGTTACCCCCAAAATACTACATACAACACATACGCCCTTCCAGGCCATTACTCCATGGGATCTTCCGATCCAAATGTCTCAGGCGATTTCCATCCCATATCTCTATTAACCTTCCGGTCCATACTGTGTTGACCTTCCGGTCCTTACCATACATAGCGTACATAGCACTTACATAATTATCATCTTAACCTACCAGTCCTTATCATACATGACACACATAGCACATACATATCATACAACCACATATAACGTGATGACCTTCTGGTCTGTAACATGCTGCTCATATCGTAACATAACACATACAACTCTCATAGCACCTAACAACATATATCTCATACTCTTCATAGCACATAAGACCTTCTAACAGCATATATCTCATACTCTTCATAGCACATAAGACCTTCCGGTCACACATATACCCTCTAACTATCAGGATATCGACCTTAACCAGGTCCCTAACGTATACCATCCTAACTACCAGGATGCAAACATAGCAAGCAATAACATAACAACAATGCCCGGATTTCCATCCAATAGAGGGCCGACCTTGGTGCCGTAGACCCTGTCAGTATAGTGAGGATAACTCACCTGCAACTGCGGACTTGAAGGATTAAGACCACACTGCTCCGACCACCAGCACGAAATCCACCACTGATCATTACCAAATAACCAAACCAATAAATATCAATAATTAACAAAATACCCCTGGAAGTCAACTGGTCAACCCTTGGTCAAAGTCCAAGTCCTCAGTCAAGTCAACCTTCCTGGTTGATCCTACTCGCCGAGTCAACCCATTGACTCGTCGAGTTCCCATACTCAAAACTCCCATATCACGACTCAACTCGCCGAGTCGCCCCAAGACTCGTCGGGTCCAACAACTCTGAGTCCTTCCACACTCGACTCACCGAGTCATCCCTGAACTCACCGATTCACATCTCAACCAGAAAAGGTTAGGACTCCTTGACCAAACTCGCCGAGTCCAAGGCTATCTTCAACAAGCTCGCCGAGTTGTTCTTCCAACTCGTCGAGTTCCTGCCTATCATCATGCAACTCGCCGAGTACCACTAATTCTCAATCCATACAGAGGCTTTCCAAGCCATGCAGGGGCTCCAATCCATATATCTACTCTTCTACAATCCATCCATCACGTAAAGTGGCAAACTTTACGTGAATCCAAAGATATCTAAGCCATACACACTCTAGGATAGGGTTTAGGACAAGAAGGCTTCACCAACAACTCAAGAACAGGGACTTTATGCACTTTTGAATCATCTCAATCCCAGATCTGAGGTAGCAACCTCAGATCCAACCTCCAAACCCAACATAACACTAGATATGCTCCCAAAGCTTCCTCAAATGATAGATCTAGATGCACAAAAGCTCAAGCAACGAATTATTACCTCAAAAGAAAGCTCCAACTGAAGAATAATCCAAATCCCTGCAAAGCCCCTTGCTCCAATCCTCTTAATCTTCAAAATCTCTTCACCAATCACTTCTCAAAGCTCCAATTTGTTCTCCAATGCTCTTACCAACGAATCTAGGTTTTCGGGACTTCAAAGGGGCTAAGGGGAGGACATTAAGTCCTTTAAATAGGGTGAAATCCCGAAGATTAGGGTTTTTCTCTCTTCAGCACCAACTCGCCGAGTCCAGCCGCCGACTCGACGAGTTGTCCACTTAACACGCGACCAGAATCGCGACTCAACTCGCCGAGTCTACCCATGGACTCGCCGAGTTGACCATCCTTATTTACACTTTGAACCCTGAACTTGCACTTTTAAACTTGGGATGTTACACCAAATCACGATATTCTTTTTCTGAGGACTAGTTACTTGACTTATCTTTCGAACCCAATTAGTCTTACTATAAAACATTAAAAATCTAATTTTTGATAATTTTTACAAAACAGTTGCACAAACAGAACTTTTTTTGTGATCATTAGTTTTGCTTTACATGATCAAGGATCTTAAGCCCCACCTTAAATCTGGGGAAAACTATTTTAGAAACTTAACATATCCAACGAATAATTCTTAAATTTAGTGGATTAAAACCCCACAAAATTTTCTACACAAATTCGTGAACTTTCAGCTACATCGAGAACTCATGTACTATATTGTGCAACATTACTTAACTTATTGGGGTTCAATACCCATATTTTACTTCTAAATATATTTTGAACAAATTGTTTTATGAAATTTCATACATACAAGTGATGATCTGTAAAACCCCAAGGGCTAGAACCAATTCCTTATTTTTTCCTATAAAATAGCGATTTAATGGCTATAAATTCAAAATAATCGTTTTCGTAAGAGATAAAAATTTGAAAAATTGTAATATTAATATATTTATAGAATAAGAAAGCCATGTAAATTTTCAGTCGATTTGGAAACTGTTTGGTATTTTATTCATATTTTTCATTAAATTGAAGCATGAATTTACAAATTCGGGTTATTGGACTCGAAAATCCTAACCAATATTTTTCTCAGCCTTGGGAGCATTATGAGATCCTCTAAAAATTAAATTGAGAATTTTAGAAACTGTTTATCATTTATTTTGATTTTTCTATATTAATTGGGCTTTAATTTACAAATAAATATCAAATGACCTTCAAAAATGTCTATAAAATTTCTGGACACCAATGCCCTTTGATAGAACCAGAAAACCAATTTTTGTAATTTTTGGAATTTATTTACCTGCCTTTGTGAAATTTTGAACACAATACATTATGAATTAATGTTACCTATAATGAATCCTACACACTTTGTGCACTTTTACGACACCACTAGTTGGATAGGTAGTTCCTAGAAAATAGCTTAGTAAATTATATCTCACTAGAAACTATTTATTCCGTATGATGCTATTAGGAATCACATTCGTCAACATCAACCTGCGAAGCCCGAGCCACAAACTTTCCATTGTGAGTATTCACAACCCTATTTTTACTGTTTTCATGTTTTGGGGTGGAAAGCATGCTATTGTTTTATGAGCTATCTATACTATTTTATGAACTTGTGGAACTTTGTTTTATAAACTTGTTGAACTCTATTTTGTGAACTTGTTGAGCCTTGGTTTATGAACTTATTGATCTTAGAGCGATATTGATCTATGAACTTATTGAACTTGGAACGATATTGTTTTATGAACTTAATGAACTTGGAACGATACTCTTTTATGAAATTTCTATTATGAGCTTGTGCTATGAACTCCTGATATGAACTCTATGATATGAACTTGTTATGAACTTTGTATGTTAAGTCCCCGAGAACTGAACTACAACCTATTAACTCGTATTTCGAACTGACGATCTTATGGATAGCACTATTTAGGGTTGACAACCCCCACTTCACCCAGAAATGTGAGTGCATATTTTTGTGAACTGACATCATGAAAACCATGAACATGATGGAATGGGGCAATAACGGCCGTTAGGCTTGGTTTTGAACGGAGTGCTTTGACATTCAACACTCATTTTGAGTAGGAACTTTTGTTGAACAAATCTATATTTTCTTACTGAAATGTTGTACTTTTATAAACCTGTGAACTCACCAACTACTTATAGTTGAACCTCATTTTTGCATGCTTTTCAAGGAACTGTAAGTGATCTAAATTAGACATCAACAAGAATTTGCACTTGATGTTTCTTTTGTTATGTATTAGACTTTGTAGTAAGGAACTAAAATATAATTTTGTTTCAAATATGATGTAAACTTAAAATGATCAATGATTATGGTTGTTATCCCTATTTACCTTGTATTATGAGACCTTAGCCTATCACCCTTCGTGTTTCCGCTTTAACGGGGCATGACAGAAAGCTTTCCTATAAGATGGTGATTCTGGATCCAAAGCCTTTACCACCAAGCAAAGCAATCCTTAAGCTTATCTACTTCATTTACCAAGGCAAAATAAGCACTAAGTTCCCCTTAATAGCTCAAGAACACCACTAAGAGGCTAATGTCACACCCCCGAACCAAGGATGGCGGAAATGTCCGGGGGTGGAGGACTTCATGTATAGTATCATAACAACGAGTATAGTAGTGATCAAAGTAAATACAACCATCATAAATATAATCGAGAAAGTTACATAATTTCATGAGTTACATGTTTCAAAGTCGATTACAGTATAATGAGAAAATGTTTTGCCTGACGTCGTAGCGTCCCATCCTCAAAAGTTGGTAGTTACCTGTTTTATTGATTACCTGAGAATACAAGTAAATTTTGAAAGATTGTTAACAATTAAGTTGGTGAGTGCATAAGCTTTTGGATGTAGAGTTTGAAAACCTTTGTTTGTAAATGTAGTGTATACTCAATAAAAATCCAATATTTTCCTTATAAAATGATATGTAGTCTTAAATCCCAAGACCGAGTGTATGTGTGTTATTTTGTACTTGTAATAGTGTATGCATATTTAAATAAATAAAACCCCTTTTAAAGTAGAAATTCCCGTAAACTATATGTGTTGTTAACTCCTTATGTGAGTCGCTATAATCATACTATGACATAACAGACCTGTTGCGACGTTCTTCAAATGTCAGAACCGTTATGACATTTGTCACCCCCGACCTACCGGCCAGGCTGTTGCAGGAATTTGGTTATAATTTACAGGAATTTTAACCCGTGAGTCGCTATAACCATACTTGGGTGTGGGTTGTCAATCCCAATATAGATCTATATACAACTATCACACTCTCCCTACAAGTGAATCTGGTTATAATTTACAGGAATTTTAACCCGTACTCTAAGAGTACAATGAAGTAGCGTCTCACAATTTACGTTAACATGTTTACGTGTAGAGTGAATGAAAACCTTTTCTATAGTGTAATTGAACACCTTTTTTGTGTATTTGTAGTGTAAGGAACCATAAACTATACCTGTTAAAGTTTATTATACATGTTTGTAGTGAAGGAAAACCCTTTTTGTAGTGTAAATGGAAAGCTTTCGTAGTGAGTTTGTAATGTTAATGAACCATAAACTATACCTATTATAGTTTATCATAGATGTTTGTAGTGAATGAAAAACTTATCATGAATGACTATTTCTGTTGGTGATATTAAACTAACACAAAATACATTCAACACATAGAAGTTTTATTGCCATACACTTTGCTCAACATGTTACAAAGTGTTAATAAATTGAAAGCTGTATAACTAGTTTTAACTTTTCTGTACTGTTTTTAGAAAATCACAGAAAAATCATACGAAGTCGAAATCTAAATCCGTAAACTGTGAGAGTTCAGTAAATGTGTCTAGTTTATTCATAACTTTTATTATGATTTTTAGTGGTCACTAACTAGTGAGAAAATGCCCATCTTTACAGATTGGTCCAAATTTCTTTTTGAAATGATAGACAGTTTTGTAAAAATCACCATAAATTGTAGAAAAATCTTGTGAACTTGTGCAAGTAGTCATTAGAAAGGTATAAACCTGAACTATTTGCATATTAAACAGTTTTGAAAGACTTTAAGTTTAAGTTGGTAAAAACAGTTCGTGAATGAACCTTAACTATTCTATTAAAGGTTGTTGGTTGTATTAAAGTATGTTTTTGGTGTTGTTACTTGAATTCTCCCCCTTAAAAATTAAAGAAAACATGAAAATAAGTGGGGGTATAAACTCACCTTGAGTGATTCCCTGAGATGGGTGTTAAAGAAAAGAGGTTTCCAAGTCAAGAACACTTGGAGGATGCTTGAAGATTTGAAGTTCCTAAGGACAAATATGTCGATTTTTGAGTATAGGATCCAAGTTTTGGGTGAAGAAGTGTAGAATATTTAGGAGTAAGATGAAGTTAATTAAAAAGAGTGGGTGAGAAGCTCAAGAACAACCCTTGAATCTTGAGTTTTGTGAGTGAAAATGAGAGAGAAGTAAACTTGCTTTACGTGAGGAGTGAAGTCTTGGAGGGGAAGGAGAAGATTTACTTGGATTTTGTTTATATGAATAGGATAAAGGAAAACTTGTTGAAGAAGGGTGGGAAGTACAATGAGTTTACTAGGGCAGATGTGAATAGTGACATAAAGCATGAATAGTAATCTGATGTTGTCATAACTTTATGGAAAAGTCAAAGAGTACCTTCATGTACTTTGAATTTGTCCTCAACAATAGTGGGGATTTTTATCTTTTAAACTACTAAGATATGGGTAATTTATGAGTTTAGAGGGTTGAAAATAATAAAAGTACGAATTTATTCGAAAATCCCACGTTAAAATCACCAAAATCGGGGTTAAAACGTGAAAGTGGTCGAAAACCGGGAAGAAAGGAGCGAACATGCGAAGTCTAGGGGTCAGAAGCGAAGTTCGGTTGTGAGGTCTAGGGACCGAAGTAGGTGGAACCAAAATGGAGGGACCGAAAGTGGAGGGGGCCGAAACTCGCAGAACCGAAGGTAGGCCTCTCGGAGTGAAGGGTCACTCGGACCAAAGGTTCGGTTCTTAAGCATGTTCGGTTCACTGCAGGTTCGGTCTTCGGTCCTAAGAGGCTTCAGTCCTTAAGGGGGCTTCGGCCCTATATGGCCGTTTTTCTAATAAACTTCCCATTTCGAGTTTTTGACTAAGTTAAGGGTCGGGATGCCCCGAGTGTTTATAAAAAGTTACGAGAGATTTGGGAGATATATATATATATATATATATATATATATATATATATATATATATATATATAGCGCGAGAGAGATTGAGAGAGGCTTTGCCGATGACCTTTATTAGTGTTTGGCCCTATAGGGCAAGGTTTGTAAACCCCGTTATGCCTTGTTATGAGTGTTTTACACCCCGGGGGGGTACTTAATAGTGTGTTAGAGAGTCGTTACATCACTTACCCTGCTTAGGGTTTTAGAATTTCCTGAGTATATGAAACCTCTAAACGATACTTTGTATTAAGATACATACTTGTTTACTAGAATTTTTAGATTAGGCCCTAACATACACGAGTTAGTTGAGCGGACCGGTTGACCCATTGGCTTTATTTGACTTTGACTTGACCAGAAATTTGCAGTTGTCACAGCTAAGGGGCGAATAAACATTTGTAGAGTATGGAGGCCGGCTTAGAAATGAACAAAAGAGGCTAACATAAGGCTTATATAGGGTACATCACGAAAAATTAGGGTTTCTTGCTCACCCTCGTACGCGCAGCGTACTCCTTGTATGCCCATCATATGAGGTCTCGCACCCCGATCCAATCCTCTTAGTACGCTAAGCGTACACCCCACTATGCGTGGTGTAATACCCTTCACGTCAGTATGCCCCGTGTACTCCTTTGGTACACCCCATGTACTAGGATTTCCCTTTAAACCCTAACATATTCCAAAAGGCCATAACTTCTTTGATACAACTCCGATTCCGACCATCCTCACAAAAAGGTAAAGAGGAGCTCTACACTTTAATCAACTCATATTTACCATAAAGTTTCCCATAAGAGCCCACTGCTATTTTACCAAAATACCCTTTGGCTCTAAAACCAAATCTGAATGCCAGAATTGTCTACATTACATCACCTACACCCAAATGGCTAACGATTCGGAACATGGCGTTATGCCCTGGACATACTCTTTTAAGCCAGAGTTTGACAATTACTCCATGAAAAAAGTCCAAGCAGAGTACATGAGATAAAGGGAGAGAAAGATACGTGAAAGAAAGAAAGGTACTCACATGAACAAGGAGGAAGGAACGAGGATTTGGCTGATATCTTTCTTTCACTCATAATACATGAAGTGAGTCAAGGTTGTAATCCCCATGTCTATTTCTTTACTTAAAAGTCCAAATATATGGGTGTGAAAGTTATATGGACGCGAAAGCTACTAGGATGTGAAAGTTACCCGGACACGAAAGCTACTTGGGTGAAAAAGTTACTCAGATGCGAAAGCTACTTGGATGCAAAAGTTACTTGGACGAGAAGGTTATATGGATGAGAACGTTAAATGCCAAATCATATTTAGTAGCGAATGTATGCGGAAGCCAGGAGTCATATTCCCATGAAGATGCGAATGGATGCAAAAGTCGGAAGTTAAAATCACATCCAGTTGCAAACGGAAGTGAAAACCAAATTCGCATCTAGCTGCGAATGGATGCGAAAATCGAACCTTAGGAGCCATAACTAGCTTTCATCCCCAATCGCAACTAACCCTTAACCTCACTAACTTGCTTTCGCATTCAAGCACGACTAAGGTCATGGAATGTCACACTTGTGACATTAAAAATGTCACAAAAATGACTTTCAATTCTTGTGTCCAATTTCCGACATCTAATAGTTTTTCCGAAGGTGGCAGATAATAGATTTAATTCAAGAGTTCCAAAAACCCGAACATATTAATTTTTCGAGTTGTAGGACTCCGAGAAATCGAGTTTAAAGTTTCACTTACAAACCCTTAATATGTATTTTTAGTTTTTCAGACGCATTAACCATGGTTAGAGTTTGTGTTTGTGATTCGTTTGAGATTTCTCACAACGGGAAGTATGATACCATGTCATATATTGTTGTAATTATAATGACACTATATATTTGCCAAAACATGCATTAAAACTCAATATATCAAGTTACAAAGAGGTTCGCGGTGAACCGACTGTTTATAGATTTAGCCCTAAATTCCGCGATGTCACATTTTTCTTTATAATAAAATATAAGGAATGTAATCTAAAATATTTGCCTTTAGCAAAAAAAAGGACAAATTCTTTCAAACATTGAATTTATGGAATTTAAAAGGTTTAAATCATTTTAATTTTAACTAAACATAATCTTTACTAAACTATAAATTTGCCCCTCTCCTTTTACGGGGGCACAAACGAAGGAGGTGTTTGGCTTAGCTTTTGAATGGCCAAAAGTCTTTTTAGAAAATGATCATAAGTAAAAGATGTTTGATAAAAGACTTTTAAAAACTACTTTTGAATTTTGCAAAGAAGGAAAATCAACTTTTTGGAAAAGTCAGAAAAACCTGATTTTTTGTAACTTTTCCAAAAAGATCTTTTGGCCTCTAAAAAGCAAAGCCAAACACCCCGAAGTATTGGTAATTACAGTCACACAAAAGAAAATTACTATTATTTTTTTTGTTTTGTTGTTTTGTATGCACTATTTTGGAGGGCCAAACTTGCTTACACTGGAAAATATAATATAGTGACCAAACTTGCAAGTTTTCTATAAATTATGGGGTCACTTTTTGTAAACATATTCACTGACAGATACACAATGACGTTGACTATATAAACTATAAGGACAATTTTATCATTTATTTTTATTTTCTATATATCAATAGAACCTAACAATATACAAAAATCTTAGACATATATTATAAAAAACTAACTTCGTAAAGATCTTTTCTATAAATGAAAAATATTCCAAGGACTAAATATACAACCTTTGTTGTGCAGAAATTAAATCTATAAAAATATAAAACTATTATAACAAAACTAAAAGAGGTCACAAACATTTTGTATTTAATATACAATATGATATATAGTATAATTTTATATTTTAATTTATTTTACTATTTATTATTTATTATTTTAATTCTTGAAATATTTTTTTCCAAATCCATTAAATGTCTATGGACTCATCGTGCGCAGCCCACCGAGCTAATTAAGTGGCTGTGGCCCAAAGAACAATGGCTCCTCCTATTGATTCCTTGCAAGTTGACAAGTTGCCAACTTGTTGCTGTGTCCAGTTGCCACATGCTACCACGAGTTAGGGTTTCCAAATACGACGCCATCATACACATTCATACCCTCCAACCCTTAAAATTCGCATCGCTAGTAAGCCCCAAATCGTACTCCGCCGCGAGTATTATACTTTTTTCTGCACCACCGCCACTGCGTCTAACCCTCCTTTTTACACGATGATCTGAACTATTTTAACTTCTTCAGCAAGAAATCGTTGTACTTTGAAGGCAAAAAAGGTCGAACCTGATTTCAGAATGTGAATCAGACCAGATCTGTATCGAACATCATTAGGATATGAAGCATCTGAATCTTGAATATGCTGCTGAATCAGGTAATTGCTCTTATCAATCATGTTATTTTTGTTTGTTTGTTAATTATGTTTATCTACAATACTTCTCTGATTCTCGTGTTCTTACTGGTTTATGGTTTTTGTTAATTTGCAAAACAGGTGCATGTTAAGTTGAGAATTCTGAAGTAACTTGAGAATCTGCAAAATCTGATTACCTTGAGATTTAGCTTAATTTAGATGTCTTATGTCATTCCAAGAACTATTGCTTTAATTCTTAATCATTACTTTCATTGACCATTGACTTTGTTGAGAATTGGGGGATTTTTAACCAAAGTTTCCATAAAGATTTAAGAGCCATAGAACTTGGAATGACATCAAACAGTTGATCTGAGCTAAATTTTATGGTAACCAATTTTTGCAAATTCTTCTCAAAAGTTATGGGTAATTGTATACAACACAAGTTACATGTTGGTAGATAGTGGAAGCTATAAAAACCAAGTTTGGTAAATCATTGGTCAAGGTAAGTCCGATATCTTTTAAGTTGCTATATTTTATCTGTTTATTCTTGTACTACGTTTATATGTTGTATAAAAGGTTCTACTTATTATATGTAACAAAAAGTGTAGTATTTGATTAATCGTATATCAAAGTATCAAACCACGAAAGTAATATTTGTGATAAAAAACCTTGTACATTATGGTTGTTTAATTTCCCTTTTCTTATGTGAAAATGGTATTATATATGATTTTTGAAAATATCATGTATGTAAAATAATAAAAGTCTTATTAGTAGTCACATATTGAAAAAAAATTATCTTTTGTAATCAATCTAAGTAATATTTTGAATTAGTTGTTAATTAACAAATAAAACAAGGATACATTTTTTGTTGAAAATTGTTAATCGTTTAATCTTTTTTTTTCTCTCTTTTAGGATAGGTACACGTCTTAGGTTTGTTCAGTAGTGAAATAAATTGACAATTAAGTGATACTTTTAAGAGAAAAAGAAAAACCTTTTTGGCTTTTACCAGGATTAAAAAAAAAAAATAAAGGTTTTCTAAAAATAACCATCAATTTTGTAGGTTTAACTGTGAAATATGGCGTATGCATTGGGCCCAATATCTCTGAAGTTACCGAACCATGATTTGAAAGAGAAGAATATTCTGAAAGCTTTTTTTGAAGAAAAAAAATGCGAAAAGAAAATTCATTTTTTTTTGTCATAGAAATATTCAAAGATTATCTTCTCAGCAAAAAATTGTAATTCTGATTACAAAATTAATAGATAATTTCACTGTGAAAATCAAGTGCTTGAAGTAGCAAACCAAAAAATTTTAACCATGCAATTCTTACAAAACGTAACTCACATTGGTCACCTGGCTTGACCCATTTGATCCATTTTTTTCCAAGTGTTCTGGTTATGTTGGAATCCTTTTGCGTCGGGGGAGTTATAGTACGTATAAACCACCAGGATAAGATAACTCTACATCTTAAAATCCTTCCGAGAGTGGGGAAAGATGAGGGTGCCTAGAGGTTCAATGATGTGGAAAAATTTCAACTTGTATTGGGTTCCAAAATATAGTCACTTTTTTATAAATTTGGTCTCCATTAAATATATATTTTTTATTTGGTCCATATTTACCAGAAAAAACTAAAATCTCTTTCAGTTTTTTAGTTTCTTTTATTATTTTATTATTATTAAAAAAATTAAAAGTCATAACACCCCCCACCCCATCTGTCATTGTGTTTACTGCTTTTCTTTGGAGTAGATTTGTCTATGAGTTTGGATTAAATTGCATATTTGGTCTTCACAATTGCTCAAAATAAACATATACACATTAAAAATTGACACACATAAACATACATAATTTTTAAAAACTATTACCTTATGTGTTTCAACCTTAGGTATGAAATACTTAAAGGCCAAATGTCCTCCCCAGATTGTCACCCAATTCAACTAAAATAGTGACATACACCTTAAAGAATACGATGTCATTGATTTTACCATTGCCCCTATGATTTTGCGATCATTAGAACCTAGTCGAGGAAACAAAAGCCTAGTTTAAGTGCTTTAAGTGCTTCAGTGATGACAAATGTCTCAAAAGTTCGCAGGCAACGAAGAACCTCATGAACATTTTTTTTGGGATTTTGTGCATAAATGCTCCAAGCAAAGTTATCAAGATCTGGATCCTACGTAGGATTGTTTTTGAATCTTCAAGATACGGATAAGAATCAGAAGATTCTACAAAAAAACATAATTTTAACTTGTAATTATAAAACATGAAAAATATCTCAAACGATCAATTTTTCGTTCAAAATCTATAAAACTTCAAAACATTGATCACAACTCTAAACGCAAAATGATAAATGTTTATAGGTAAAAGGTAAAAGGCATAAAATGGTAATTTTTTTTTCATTTGCAAAATAAATAGATAAATTCAAGGGAAGGTAGGATTGGATTCCGATCATATAATCTTACCTGCAATCCTATCCCAAATGTGTTCCCATTTATTTTTCATACCTAGGATCGTAGAATCGTACGATCCTTCAATCAATCGCGATTTTAACAACCTTGGCTCCAAGTACTATTTTTAATTCGAGTGTCGGTGCATAAATGTGTAGCCATGGATGATGCTTAATGATTCAATTCATTAATGTAAGGGTTCTTTTGAGATTTCATTGATAGAAAATAGTACTTGTAGCTGTATGTATGTGTGCTATGTGTGAGAGAGATGTATTTTCTATTTTATAACAAGAGTAAATTACACGAATGGTCCCTATGGTTTAGGATAATTTGCACGTTTGGTCCCTAACTTATTTTTTTAACTCGGAAGATACCTACTGTTTGTTTTTGTTATTGGTCCATGTCTTACCTAAACAAACTATTTTGCCCTTGATTTTTCAATTTATTTAAATAAGCACACCCCAAACCCACCCTCCCTCATCTTACCTTACTTATCTCATCATTTTTCCCTATTTAAATAATAGTCTTTTTAGGTAAGACATGGACCAAACGCGTAACAAAAACAAACAGTAAGGACCAAGCGCGTAATAAAAACAAATTGTAGGGACCAAGTGCGTAACAAAAACAAATAGTAGGGATCTTTTGAGTTAAAAAAGTAAGTTAGGGACTAAGCGTGCAAATTACCCCAATCCATAAGGACCATTCGTGTAATTTACTCTTATAACAATTAAATTATTAATTAAAAGTTAAAAAAATATAAAAAAAATCAAATGTGTAAAATATTTTTTTAGGGTTTTTAAGGACCAAAACCACTAAAAATCTATATATTTGATAACATAGTCTTTTAGAAAAAGATAAAGATAGAATCCCACTATGCTTATCCATAAGGCCATACGGAATGAAATTTTTTTTACGCGTATGATAACATGGAAGCCCACTCACTACCAACTTACCAGTGGAACACCATCACTGCCTTGTGACTTTGTAACCATCTGTGAGTGAAGCTACTCTTCTTCACAATCTCTCTCATTCATACCTCTCTTTATCTCTCTCTCTTCTTCTCCATACTTATTAACAACTTACTAGTAGAACACCATTTCCTAAGGCTGATGAGAACCTAGTGGGATTGATATTTGCAGATGTGGCCGTCTTTTTGTACGTAAGAGAACACCATCCATTCCATATAACCTAAGTGGTCGTTTGATTTGGCTTCTAACTGGGTTGGACCGGGTCCTTAAGCTTCAATTAGCTTGTTTGTTTTTCCTTTTAAAACCTTGGACTCGGTCCATACTTGGGACTCAGTCCATAAAAATCATATGATTCGGTATGTTTTATAAAGATGAAAGTTTGGGAACGAGATCAATAATCTCCATCTTTCCGTTTCTCCTTCTCATTCCTGTGACACTCCTTCCCAAACACGATTTCTTCTGGTTGCTCCTCCACCTCCATTCATCCCTGTATAGATTTCATCCTCAATCGCACACCCAATAACGACCTTCTCATTCGTACACCCACCAATAACGACATTGCCTGTATTGATTTCATCCTCAAATGGTATATGATTCTTCCTTAACTGACCCTCAATCGACTCACCTCTGAAATTGAAAGATTTTTTGACTGGTTGAAAGATAGAAACAGTAGATTACATTCGGTTTTTCCTCAATTGACCCTTAATTGGAAAATTGGGACATTGATTCCATTGGTACCCTGAATCGACTCACCTCTAGAAAATTGGAAAATTAGGACGTTGATTCCTTTGCTCTGATTTTGATTTTTGTTTATCTTACACTTGATTTCGATTTTCTTTGTTGATGTGCTCCGATTTCGATTTTTGTTAATGTTGCACCTGATTTCGATTTTCCTTCTATCACCTGATTTCGATTTTCCTTCTATCACCTGATTTTGATTTCAAAGAACATCAAGAAAATGTTCTGCAAGGATGTGGACTGCGAAACACCTCCTAGTTTCGAGGTCAAAAGCTTCTTGGTTTTTTTTTTTTTCCATTTTTTTTCATGTTTATAACCATATAACAGATGTGTATAAAAAAGTATATCCATTGTTTGGTATTAATAGATTTTGCTGGTGGTTGGCTATTGCTTCACATCTATAAGAGCAATAAATAAAAATATGTAGTTTTCTCTAAGTGTTGATGTAAATGAATTATTGTAAAAGATATTGTCTGAGGGTAATATAGTCATTTTGTATTACAAGTCAGATGCAAAATCAAACATCAAATTTTAGTCAGAATTTTACTCGGTCAGAACTTCTAACTCAATTAGCTTCTAACCCAGTTAGTAAACATCGAACGGCCCCTAAGAGCCGTCTTCCATTATTTACACACTACCCGTCTTTCGTCCATATATTATTATACATTTGAGGAAATAGTCTTTAATTCCTATATTATAAAATTTCTACATAAATAGTATCTACTTAATTTAAAAATTATAGAAATAGTTTATTTGTCTCGTAAAGTTAGAGAAATAGTCCCTATAAATTATGTAATTTATAGATATGGTCGGTGTAATATTGAATTTACAAAAATGTATTTTTTATTTCACAAAATTACATAAATTGTCCATATGTTTCAAAAGGTTATAAATTTGGTGTGTAAGTAATTGGACAATTACAAAAATGTACCACGTGTTTCTAAATTTGTTAGAAATGGTCTTGATATAAAAGGGAATTTATAGAAATAGTCCCTACCTAGAGTACCCTATAGCAAACTAAGAAACAAATTCTAAAAATTATCTCTAACTAATAGCAAACTAACATAAATATCCATGTGTATCACAAAATTATAGACATAGTCCTTGCCTAATAGCAAATTTACCAAGCATAGTCCCCATGCTTAGAGATGGAACATAGCGGTGATCCTAATCCCCATCCCCATCCCTAAATCCTCATCATTGTCTCCATCTCCATCTCCATCCACATCTCCATCCCCAACATGGAATATAAATGAATCCTTATCAACACCCCCATGCGGTTAGGGGATTCCCAGCAGGCAATAAAAATATTCATAGATTGTATAAAAACTATAAACAAATTCTCAACCAAATTTAAATACATATATAAAAAAACAAGTAGAAAAAAGTATGAGGGTGTGATATTTGAGGTAATGATAGTGTAACACCTATTCCAGGTATTATTTGATTTAGTTAATGTCAGGGTTTTTGGTGCATGGACTCGGCGAGTTGGGAGTACAACTCGTCGAGTAGAGGCATTTAACCATGGACGTGGACTGGGACCAACTTGGTGAGTCGGAAGGCCCGACTCGGCGAGTCGGAAGGCCCGACTCGGCGAGTTGGAGCTGTAGAGAAGAAACCTTAATTTCGGGGTTTGCCCCATACATAAAGGTCATTAACTGCCGTTGTAACCTCCCCTAGCACCTTATCTCCCTACAGAAAGCAATTTGTGGCCGTGAACACTCTTGAGTGAGAGTAAGAGCGTTTATGAGTGATTTTGGTGGGTTGTGAAGGATTTTTTTGAGCTTGAAGAAGATGGAGCAAGGAGAGAAGTAGTAGATCCAAAATTTACAATGTATTGGCCACTATCTTGAGGTATAATGCGACAACCCAGAACTTCTATCTTGTACAATTGGTCAATTCTATCAATGTTAAACTTGATTCTGCCACCTTTTAACACCGTTTGAGGGTTTGTTAAAGTATTCTAAGCCTAGTACAATCAAAGTTTGGGTCCTAGGTCAAGTGATTCCAAGTCTTAGCACAACATTCGGGCAATACACCCTCTTGGGAGGAGTGTACGACCGTACACATGGGTGTGTGGCCGCACACCCACCCCACAACCGTACACCCGGGGTGGTGGGTCACCCACCCCTATAAATATGAGGAGACCCCCTCTCTTTCATTCTTTTCTTCATTTGGCTGCCCACTAATACTTTCTCTCTCTAGCATCTTCATCCAAGAACCCTCCAAAGGCTTCAAAAACGTAAGTGATTCATCCCCCAGCTCGTTATGCTTGAAAGATCCTTTGATTCTTCATGTTTTTAGCCTTGTTCTTCATCCTTTGAAGGTGTACTGCCACACACCTTCATAAGGTCGGCCATACACACCTTAAAGGCTCTCCAAAGTGAGAGTTTGGCCCCTATCTTCTAGTTGGACTTGGTATTAGCCAAGGTTCTAAAAGGTGTGAGACGTGGCGTGGCGGCAAGTCCAAGCCTCAAGCTTAACGAGTTATGGCGAGCCATGGCGTTTTTCAAGGCGTGATGTAAGGCGGCGATTTTGTATTGATTTATAATTATATTACCGCATAAATATAAATTTATATCAAATATACCTAGTTTTTAGAAGTGTTATATCAACAACTAATAACAGAAAGTTAATAAAAAACACAATACTTGTATGTCCGATTAGAAAAGGTATAAAAAAGAGCAAAAAAAACGTGTCTCAAACGAAAAAACATGCGCCATAACACATCATAACGCGCCATGACACGCCATATCACGCCTTGTCACGCTCCACGCCTAACATCAACGTTATGAAGCTTTTCGTAACGGCGACGCTGCGCCTCACCATGTAAGGTAGAGATCTCGTTTGACTATACTTTTTGTATGGCTCCAAGGCCAAAGCAACTCTTAAATTGGTTCATTAAGTAATGAAGTAAATGGTGACGTAGCTTCATGACTTGTTTGAGTGTGAATTATTCGATCAAGTTCCTCATTTTATGGAGTGCTAGTCCAACTCGTTAAACAAAAGACGATACATGCGTTTGGGTGTCAATTGTCTAAGATTGGACGCGATCAAGATGAAGGCAAATAAGAATCTACGTCCTACTTTGGTTAGGGAGTGAGAAGGTGCAATGAGGGGAAGTGATTGTGTATGTTCCTCAACGGACAAACGATGATATTGAAAGACTCTTCTTGGTTGAGAATTATTCATTTTGGCAATCACAACAAGTTAAGAGTCGCGTGACTTGATGATGGATAAGTAGTGAGACGATAAGTTAACGCAAGAGATGAAAGGGATGACAGATGACATGGTTAGAGAGAGACCAAATAGCAGGGGATAAAATGATCCAAGCTGATTAAGTTCTAATGGGAGGAAAAGTATAGGTCAGAAGTGACCAAGGTGGTTGAATACATGAATGTTTGTTACCCTAAGTTGTTCGTATCGGTATCTGATTCCGAAAACGGAATCATTTTAAGGAGGGGAGAATTGTAACGACCTGAAAATCCTTCCATTATCGATGTTAGCTTTATGTTACTCGAAAATTAATTGTTGTAAAGATATTTCGATTCTAAGGGTATAGAATGAAATAAACTAAACAAAAAGGGTGTCGATAAATACCTAAATTAATTAATCGACATATTTAACGAGTATATAATTTAATTAATTGTGTTTTTTTTGAAATAAGGTGTATATATATAATTCATTAAAACGTATGAATGACATAGAGGGGTTAAAATGTCATTGAATGAAACTTGATTTATTAAAGAAATTGTTAAAAGGTTAAAAGAATTATTTTGAAATAAATCGAAGGACTTAAAGTGTAACATTTCTATTTTGAATTCAATTTAACCGATAGTTACGTATGTGTTTATTTTCTTCCGTTTCCTTCGAGTATAGTAATTACTTATAACCTTCAAGGGAATTGGATCGATTATTCTCCAATCCGTTTCCTCAGCATGTGGAATAACATGCAACCCAAAAATAAAGCTTGCTTACTGTTCTTGCTTGGCGTCAACTGGGAAGGAACGAAAGAAAAAAAAACAAAAGAAACGCGAATACAGGAAGGAGAAAGGAGATGGTTGTGGTGGCTTAAAGTGGTTTCAACAATGGAAACCGACAGAGAAAAACAACGGGAAACCAACTCCGATGATATCTTGATGCGGTATTTCAGTGTACAACGAATGGGAAGAAATATTTACACAAGCATGGTGCGAGGTGGGTAGGCGTAGGTAGGTTACATATTACATGTATTGGCCACTGTGAAGGACAGTGAGAGACACGTTGCTTCCCGTGAATATAAGGTAAAATCATTCTACGTGTATTAGTTACAATTCATGGGATTAATCACATGCATGGATATATACATATATATGATGAATGGATGGTGTGTGATTGGTGGAGTAAACAAGTAGTTTAACAAGACTTGTTAATTGTTTTTATGGACGGTGGATTATCTCATTTAAAACACAAATCGTACAAAAGTTGTTATGTAGATTCAAGAGTTTGATCAAGTGGACAGTGAGGTTTGATGTTTAACAAAAGATAACCAATATTCAAAGTTTCTAGCAAACTACGAATTACTATTCAGGGAGCAAACCATGAGATCTTAATGCACTCATTCAAGGCCAAATTGGTGAAAATTTATGTATTCTTAATCCATTGGCTAAAGCCTTTACGTGTTTGTGTATTTTGGCAAATACTATAATTCTGCACATCAACTTTGCCCTATCTTGCAAGGGCTGTAGCTGCTAATCTGAGAAGAATTGGCCGATGCCCCTCTCTGGATAAAATGTAGGAAATCGAGTCTAGTTTTCAAAAAGTCCGGATTCAGCCCAATCGGAGTTAGAGATTCTGTTTTATGGCCAAAACACTGAGCAGTGGTCAAGCTGTGAAACTTAAAAAAAAAATTATATATGTAACCCATTAAGAAATTAAAGGTGTTAACGAAACTTGGACCCTATTTTGATGATTGTTTGATATGTTTGATTATTAGGTGAAAACTTGACAACTTCAAGAAGGGTCAAGGCTTGAAATAAAAAGGAGAACTCGCTTCAAACATAAGGTGAGTCGACAAGTTTTGTTGACTTTAGTACATAACCAAAAACCCCATCTCATAGGTGGATTGTTGATGCAAATTAGGATTCATGCTAGATTATTGTGATAATTATTGAAAATATGTTGTTTGCATCTTATGTGTGGTTATTCCTTGGCATCAGTTGCTATGGTGATATTCATGTTATGTGAACGTTGTAAATTGCATGCGGATACGGTGTTTCATGAATTTGTAGTTATATGCTAATGTATGGTGACCTCTTAATGAACTTCATTACATGATAATTACTCGTTTAAGTTGTAAGAGTAATACGATTATTATGGTGTATGCATGCTTTTGCGGGGTATAACGGTGACATGGGTAGAACCTTGCAAGCCTAATGGGTTGAAAGAGCTTAAGCCATAACGATGATTAGTCACACGAACTTTTCTAGATGGTCGTGTGACACGTGGTTCGTGTGCACCTCGGTGTACAGGAACTGGAGTGGTGTTGGCTTTATGGTGTGGCCGGATCAAATATCACGTGGGAATCGGGAGGTGTATCGTTGGAATTGGCACCGTTTGTACCGATCCTAAACGACACCGTAAAGTACTTGTACTTTGCAAGTCGGAGTAGCGAAAGTGGAAGTCTTGGGGTTGGTGTATTCGGGTGGAAGTCATGAGCCACTTAGAGCACTAAACTGGCTGAGCACACGAGTAGTGAACGGGGTTAAGTTGTTGGGTAGACCCTCCCTAAGGAACCCCAAAGTAGTTAATCGGTTGAATTAGAAATTACATATAATAAACGGTGAATTAAATTATATGTAATAATCGGTTGAGTTAAGTTGAAAACTATATGATTGAAATAAATTATGATATCATGTTATTTGTTTTTCTTGACTATGTTATTATCACGATTTGCATGGATGACCCTTACGGGAATTGTGTGTTCTCTTTTTGGTTGTGTACAACTTGTCGGCTCACGTGGCAGTTGCTAACCCTTGTTTCTTTGTTGGATGCCTTTTGATTGTTACAGGTATCTTAGGAGCATGGCTTGGTGAGGTTGGGTTCCTTTTGGGTAGTTAGTTTTAATGAAGATGCCACTTGAGCACGTTTGGTTTTTATTTTCCTTTGAACCTTTTTTTTTGCCATAATTAAATGGTTAAATGTTGGTTTATGAAAATGGTAACGTGTGGCTTTTGGAATGGTTGAAAATAATAATAAATAAAAAAACTAAGTCTTCCGCTAACGTATTCTGTTAAATAAATGTTTTTAAAAGAAAGAAATGGAGTAAAAATCACGACGTTACAAGTTGGTATCAGAGCCATGCTGTGAGTGAACTGAATACAGATGCCAGTGTTCAGACTCACAGTGTAGATTGGCTCGGTTAGGTGCTCTAGGATTCTTAAGGGGGGAAGGGTGTGTGTTGAGAGTTATATGTTATTTGCTATATGCCTTTAGGACATTTTTTTTTTCCGATATCGAAGCATCCTCTCTTCTTTCTCGCGAATCTTATAACCGTTAATATCTCTCGACGTTAGGGGAAATGCTTGTGACCAACAAGATTAGTTATCCATGAATGTTTATAGTTCAAATAGTGCTTCGCGTATCGAGGAAATGGAAGATCATCTTGCAACAATTATTGGACTGCAGGTATTCGACAAAGCCCTGCAAATTGTTTGTTTATAGTTGGTCAATGGCAGACTAGGAAGAGAAGTTTTATCGTAGTATACAAACTCCCTCAGGTTTTGGAATCCATGAAGCAAAATACTTGCATCGATCTTTAACCTAAACCTATAACACATATAACTTTGTGGTAATTCCAAAAGCAAATATATATATGTGTGAACGTTAGTATTGGGCCCGTACTATCATAAGCACATGATAAATATTTGGGACCGGAACCACAAGGTAACTCAAGGACCTAGTGATCGGTACTCGGATTTGGAATGGATGTATGTTTGGTAGACTTTTTTGTGTCATTGTTCTCTTTTGTGCTCGTTTTGACGTACCTTAGAGTCTGTTAACTTTGACGTTAGATAGTAACCCGGTTGTACGAAATGTAGCCTGAGTGTAGTAAGATGTTTGACGTATGTGAAATCTTTGCAGATGACTATGTTTTCCTTGTGATTGTCTTCCTTTTGGAATCTAGGTGTTCGATGTTGTTTTCAGTATGGTTTGGTTTTCCACCAACTAGACTGAAATTCTCTGAGTTAAAGAGCATATGCATATTTTGCTTGTCGAGAGAGGGTATGTCTTACGAGAAAAACTCTATGGTGTATTCTTTCTCTTAAAATTCCTATGATGATGGCACTTAAGTTCCTAGTGAGGTGATGTGAGGTCTTCTTGACATGTACGATTGAAAGATCAAGGAAAATGATAAGTCTCTTTGATGCGGAGCTTGCTAAACAATGTAGCGATGATTTTCCCTGATGAGGTTTCGAGTGTATAAACACCATGTAAGGTAGAGATCTCGTTTGACTATACTTTTTGTATGGCTCCAAGGCCAAAGCAACTCTTAAATTGGTTCATTCAGTAATGAAGTAAATGGTGACGTAGCTTCATGACTTGTTTGAGTGTGAATTATTCGATCAAGTTCCTCATTTTATGGAGTGCTAGTCCAACTCGTTAAACAAAAGACGATACATGCGTTTGGGTGTCAATTGTCTAAGATTGGACGCGATCAAGATGAAGGCAAATAAGAATCTACGTCCTACTTTGGTTAGGGAGTGAGAAGGTGCAATGAGGGGAAGTGATTGTGTATGTTCCTCAACGGACAAACGATGATACTGAAAGACTCTTCTTGGTTGAGAATTATTCATTTTGGCAATCACAGCAAGTTAAGAGTCGCGTGACTTGATGATGGATAAGTAGTGAGACGATAAGTTAACGCAAGAGATGAAAGGGATGACAGATGACATGGTTAGAGAGAGACCAAATAGCAGGGGATAAAATGATCCAAGCTGATTAAGTTCTAATGGGAGGACAAGTATAGGTCAGAAGTGACCAAGGTGGTTGAATACATGAATGTTTGTTACCCTAAGTTGTTCGTATCGGTATCTGATTCCGAAGACGGAATCATTTTAAGGAGGGGAGAATTGTAACGACCTGAAAATCCTTCCATTATCGATGTTAGCTTTATGTTACTCGAAAATTAATTGTTGTAAAGATATTTCGATTCTAAGGGTATAGAATGAAATAAACTAAACAAAAAGGGTGTCGATAAATACCTAAATTAATTAATCGACATATTTAACGAGTATATAATTTAATTAATTGTGTTTTTTTGAAATAAGGTGTATATATATAATTCATTAAAACGTATGAATGACATAGAGGGGTTAAAATGTCATTGAATGAAACTTGATTTATTAAAGAAATTGTTAAAAGGTTAAAAGAATTATTTTGAAATAAATCGAAGGACTTAAAGTGTAACATTTCTATTTTGAATTCAATTTAACCCATAGTTACGTATGTGTTTATTTTCTTCCGTTTCCTTCGAGTATAGTAATTACTTATAACCTTCAAGGGAATTGGATCGATTATTCTCCAATCCGTTTCCTCAGCATGTGGAATAACATGCAACCCAAATGTAACGACCCGTCTCCGGTATGATAATTCCTTGGTATTTATTTTGAATTTTTGCAAGAGGGACTCGGCGAGTTCATAGCCTGACTCGCCGAGTAGGGTCGGGATTTCGAGCACGTGTTAGCTGGCGACTCGGCGAGTCTGTCCGTCTGGGAGAAACCCTAAATCCCCGGGTTGCCCACTATTTAAGCTACCTTATAGCCCCAATCTCGCCTCCTTCACCCTCAAAAGCTGTGAGAAAACCCTAATTCGTTCTTGAGTGATTCTAAGTGATTTTGTGTGCAATTGTGAAGGCTTGAAGAAGGAGAAGAAGAAAGGAGCAAGGAGAAGGATTGCAGAGCAGGGATTCAAGGGAAAGCAAGAGCTCTTTGAGGTATTCTTCAGATTTCCTTCCCTTTTATGCTTTAAAACCCTTTCTAGATCTTGTTAGTGCTTTTCTCAAGCCTTATGTTGATATGGAAGCTCTATTATGTTAGATCTGTTCATTTAGGAGTTGTAGAGCCCATATCTATTGCCTTTATGGAGCTATTTTGCATTTTAACCCTAGATCTACCCCTTTTAAGCATCTTTTAGCCTTTATTCCCTTGTTCATGCGTTTGTACACGTAAAGTTGGAAACTTTACGTGGTAAATCAGCTTATTGGACTCAGATCTATCATTTGTATGCATTGGATTCGAGCAGAATCGAGTGTAGAATAGTTGCATGGCGGTGACTCGGCGAGTCGGAAGAACAACTCGGCGAGTCGAGTCGCGAGTCCCCGATTTCTTCCTTTTTGAGCGGTGTCGAGTGGGACCAGTGAGTAGTGGAGTGGACTCAGCAAGTTTGAGGGTAGACTCAGTAATGGGGGGGACTCGGCGAGTCGTTCATACAACTCGGCGAGTCCAAGGCAATCTTCTTAAGCTCAAGAACAACTCGTCGAGTTGTTCATAGGACTCGGCGAGTCGGATGAAGATTGTCTGAATTCTTGGATCGGGAGAGTACTCGTCGAGTCGATGCCATACTCGACGAGTAGCAGCGAGTAGAGTCGAGGAGTGAGAATAAGGACTCGGCGAGTTGGCGGCCCAACTCGGCGAGTCAGGTCAACTGTGGGTTGACCTTGACCGAGAGTTGACCTTGACTGAGAGTTGACTTTGACCAAGGGTAAAAGAGTCATTTTACCCAGTGCAGTGTTTAGTATTTGATTGAGTGTGTTTATGGACTTGTAGCCGGGGAGATACCGGAGCAGCAGCAGTTAGCCCTCAGAGCTATTCACTCAGCAGCCAGTTCACGAGGTGAGTTTCCTTTCAGTATGAACGGGTCTAAGGCCACAATGCCGGCCCGTTTAGCTAGCAGTAGTATCCGGATTTTGATCCGATGCAGTAATTAGCATGTTTGGTGCCTTCGTGGCTCAGACAGGATTATGTGTGTTCATGTTAGTGATATGTTTATGCTATGATCAGTCAGCTTCGGACTTCGGTCCGATGTCAGCTTTGGACTTCGGTCCGATGTAGGGGACAAGGTCCCAGTCAGCTTCGGACTTCGGTCCGATGTCAACTTCGGACTTCGGTTCGATGTAGGGGACAAGGTCCCAGTCAGCTTCGGACTTCGGTCCGATGTCAGCTTCGGACTTCGGTTCGATGTAGGGGACAAGGTCCCAGTCAGCTTCGGACTTCGGTCCGATGTCAGCTTCGGACTTCGGTTCGATGTAGGGGACAAGGTCCCAGTCAGTCAGCTTCAGACTTCGGTCCGATGGAGGGGGCAAGGCCCCAGTATGTGCTTGATATGTTACTGTATGGTATGTGGTAATTCGGGGGAGCTCACTAAGCTTCGTGCTTACAGTTTCAGTTTTGGGTTTCAGGTACTTCCGCTAGCAGAGGGAGGAGCTCGGGATGATGGCATCGCACACACCACAGCTTCAGCTTTTATCCTGGGAGTTGATTTAGTTTTTGATTTTGATATGACATGGATATGATACAGTTTTCCGCACAGTGTTTTTATTATGTTTGGGATACATCACGTATGGTTTTTATGACATGACACTCAGATTATGGTTTTTGGTTATATTAAAAAAGTGAAAATTTTGGGTCGTATTTTTGGGGCGTTTCACCAAAAATCAAGCTTGCTTACTGTTCTTGCTTGGCGTCAACTGGGAAGGAACGAAAGAAAAAAAAACAAAAGAAACGCGAATACAGGAAGGAGAAAGGAGATGGTTGTGGTGGCTTAAAGTGGTTTCAACAATGGAAACCGACAGAGAAAAACAACGGGAAACCAACTCCGATGAGATCTTGATGCGGTATTTCAGTGTACAACGAATGGGAAGAAATATTTACACAAGCATGGTGCGAGGTGGGTAGGCGTAGGTAGGTTACATATTACATGTATTGGCCACTGTGAAGGACAGTGAGAGACACGTTGCTTCCCGTGAATATAAGGTAAAATCCTTCTACGTGTATTAGTTACAATTCATGGGATTAATCACATGCATGGATATATACATATATATGATGAATGGATGGTGTGTGATTGGTGGAGTAAACAAGTAGTCTAACAAGATTTGTTAATTGTTTTTATGGACGGTGGATTATCTCATCTAAAACACAAATCGTACAAAAGTTGTTATATAGATTCAAGAGTTTGATCAAGTGGACAGTGAGGTTTGATGTTTAACAAAAGATAACCAATATTCAAAGTTTCTAGCAAACTACGAATTACTATTCAGGGAGCAAACCATGAGATCTTAATGCACTCATTCAAGGCCAAATTGGTGAAAATTTATGTATTCTTAATCCATTGGCTAAAGGCTTTACGTGTTTGTGTATTTTGGCAAATACTATAATTCTGCACAGCAACTTTGCCCTATCTTGCAAGGGCTGTAGCTGCTAATCTGAGAAGAATTGGCCGATGCCCCTCTCTGGATAAAATGTAGGAAATCGAGTCTAGTTTTCAAAAAGTCCGGATTCAGCCCAATCGGAGTTAGAGATTCTGTTTTATGGCCAAAACACTGAGCAGTGGTCAAGCTGTGAAACTTAAAAAAAAATTATATATGTAACCCATTAAGAAATTAAAGGTGTTAACGAAACATGGACCCTATTTTGATGATTGTTTGATATGTGTGATTACTAGGTGAAAACTTGACAACTTCAAGAAGGGTCAAGGCTTGAAATAAAAAGGAGAACTCGCTTCAAACATAAGGTGAGTCGACAAGTTTTGTTGACTTTAGTACATAACCAAAAACCACATCTCATAGGTGGATTGTTGATGCAAATTAGGATTCATGCTAGATTTTTGTGATAATTATTGAAAATATGTTGTTTGCATCTTATGTGTGGTTATTCCTTGGCATCAGTTGCTGTGGTGATATTCATGTTATGTGAACGTTGTAAATTGCATGCGGATACAGTGTTTCATGAATTTGTAGTTATATGCTAATGTATGGTGACCTCTTAATGAACTTCGTTACATGATAATTACTCGTTTAAGTTGTAAGAGTAATATGATTATTATGGTGTATGCATGCTTTTGCGGGGTATAACGGTGACATGGGTAGAACCTTGCAAGCCTAATGGGTTGAAAGAGCTTAAGCCATAACGGTGATTAGTTACACGAACTTTTCTAGATGGTCGTGTGACACGTGGTTCGTGTGCACCTCGGTGTACGGGAACTGGAGTGGTGTTGGCTTTATGGTGTGGCCGGATCAAACATCACCTGGGAATCGGGAGGTGTATCGTTGGAATTGGCACCGTTTGTACCGATCCTAAACGACACCGTAAAGTACTTGTACTTTGCAAGTCGGAGTAGCGAAAGTGGAAGTCTTGGGGTTGGTGTATTCGGGTGGAAGTCATGAGCCACTTAGAGCAATAAACTGGCTGAGCACACGAGTAGTGAACGTGGTTAAGTTGTTGGGTAGACCCTCCCTAAGGAACCCCAAAGTAGTTAATCGGTTGAATTAGAAATTACATATAATAAACGGTGAATTAAATTATATGTAATAATCGGTTGAGTTAAGTTGAAAACTATATGATTGAAATAAATTATGATATCATGTTATTTGTTTTTCTTGACTATGTTATTATCACGATTTGCATGGATGACCCTTACGGGAATTGTGTGTTCTCTTTTTGGTTGTGTACAACTTGTCGGCTCACGTGGCAGTTGCTAACGCTTGTTTCTTTGTTGGATGCCTTTTGATAGGTACAGGTATCTTAGGAGCATGGCTTGGTGAGGTTGGGTTCCTTTTGGGTAGTTAGTTTTAATGAAGATGCCACTTGAGCACGTTTGGTTTTTATTTTCCTTTGAACCTTTTTTTTTTTGCCATAATTAAACGGTTAAATGTTGGTTTATGAAAATGGTAACGTGTGGCTTTTGGAATGGTTGAAAATAATAATAAATAAAAAAACTAAGTCTTCCGCTAACGTACTCTGTTAAATAAATGTTTTTAAAAGAAAGAAATGGAGTAAAAATCACGACGTTATAAGTTGGTATCAGAGCCATGCTGTGAGTGAACTGAATACAGATGCCAGTGTTCAGACTCACAGTGTATACTGGCTCGGTTAGGTGCTCTAGGATTCTTAAGGGGGGAAGGGTGTGTGTTGACAGTTATATGTTATTTGCTATATTCCTTTAGGACATTTTTTTTCCGATATCGAAGCATCCTCTCTTCTTTCTCGTGAATCTTATAACCGTTAATATCTCTCGACGTTAGGGGAAATGCTTGTGACCAACAAGATTAGTTATCCATGAATGTTTATAGTTCAAATAGTGCTTCGCGTATCGAGGAAATGGAAGATCATCTTGCAGCAATTATTGGACTGCAGGTATTCGACAAAGTCCTGCAAATTGTTTGTTTATAGTTGGTCAATGGCAGACTAGGAAGAGAAGTTTTATCGTAGTATATAAACTCCCTCAGGTTTTGGAATCCATGAAGCAAAATACTTGCATCGATCTTTAACCTAAAACTATAACACATATAACTTTGTGGTAATTCCAGAAGCAAATATATATATATGTGTGAACGTTAGTATTGGGCCCGTACTATCATAAGCACATGATACATATTTGGGACTGGAGGAACCACAAGGTAACTCAAGGACCTAGTGATCGGTACTCGGATTTGGAATGGATGTATGTTTGGTAGACTTTTTTGTGTCATTGTTCTCTTTTGTGCTCGTTTTGATGTACCTTAGAGTCTGTTAACTTTGACGTTAGATAGTAACCCGGTTGTACGAAATGTAGCCTGAGTGTAGTATGATGTTTGACGTATGTGAAATCTTTGCAGATGACTATGTTTTCCTTGTGATTGTCTTCCTTTTGGAATCTAGTTGTTCGATGTTGTTTTCAGTATGGTTTGGTTTTCCACCAACTAGACTGAAATTCTCTGAGTTAAAGAGCATATGCATATTTTGCTTGTCGAGAAAGGGTATGTCTTACGAGAAAAACTCTATGGTGTATTCTTTCTCTTAAAATTCCTATGATGATGGCACTTAAGTTCCTAGTGAGGTGATGTGAGGTCTTCTTGACAAGTACGATTGAGAGATCAAGGAAAATGATAAGTCTCTTTGATACGGAGCTTGCTAAACAATGTAGCGATGATTTTCCCTGATGAGGTTTCGAGTGTATAAACACCATGTAAGGTAGAGATCTCCTTTGACTATACTTTTTGTATGGCTCCAAGGCCAAAGCAACTCTTAAATTGGTTCATTCAGTAATGAAGTAAATGGTGACGTAGCTTCATGACTTGTTTGAGTGTGAATTATTCGATCAAGTTCCTCATTTTATGGAGTGCTAGTCCAACTCGTTAAACAAAAGACGATACATGCGTTTGGGTGTCAATTGTCTAAGATTGGACGCGATCAAGATGAAGGCAAATAAGAATCTACGTCCTACTTTGGTTAGGGAGTGAGAAGGTGCAATGAGGGGAAGTGATTGTGTATGTTCCTCAACGGACAAACGATGATACTGAAAGACTCTTCTTGGTTGAGAATTATTCATTTTGGCAATCACAGCAAGTTAAGAGTCGCGTGACTTGATGATGGATAAGTAGTGAGACGATAAGTTAACGCAAGAGATGAAAGGGATGACAGATGACATGGTTAGAGAGAGACCAAATAGCAGGGGATAAAATGATCCAAGCTGATTAAGTTCTAATGGGAGGACAAGTATAGGTCAGAAGTGACCAAGGTGGTTGAATACATGAATGTTTGTTACCCTAAGTTGTTCGTATCGGTATCTGATTCCGAAGACGGAATCATTTTAAGGAAGGGAGAATTGTAACGACCTGAAAATCCTTCCATTATCGATGTTAGCTTTATGTTACTCGAAAATTAATTGTTGTAAAGATATTTCGATTCTAAGGGTATAGAATGAAATAAACTAAACAAAAAGGGTGTTGATAAATACCTAAATTAATTAATCGACATATTTAACGAGTATATAATTTAATTAATTGTGTTTTTTTGAAATAAGGTGTATATATATAATTCATTAAAACGTATGAATGACATAGAGGGGTTAAAATGTCATTGAATGAAACTTGATTTATTAAAGAAATTGTTAAAAGGTTAAAAGAATTATTTTGAAATAAATCGAAGGACTAATACATATATGTGTGACCATATGTTAATAGGATCCATTTGAGTTCGAAACGTCAGTTGACACTCGGCATCCATACTAATCGTACATTCGAATCCTACGCCAACGGTGAGTTCATACCTCTAAGTTTTTCCGAGTTTTCATGTTTTTACGCGGGGGGGGGGGGGGTGAATACAAGCAAAAGTACATGGAAACTTGTGCTCAAAATATATTATTTTGTTCAAGATAATTATATTTTCAGTATGCTTTTAACACGGAAAAGAGTTTTACCAAACGATTAAGAAATCAGCTCGTAGAAACAGTTTTCAAAACTAGAGCAATGAACTTATGAATCATGTAGTAAAATGTATCATTTTATAAAGGATTCATGTTAATCATAAAAGGATTTTCTATATTATTACTTGTAAATTTGTTAGTCTAAGTTGGAGACACATCCTTGGTAACACTCCCCCGGAATCCGAGTGTAGGACTAGCACTTATGACCATAATCTCTTGTAGGGAGAGCGTGACTGTTGTGTATAGATCTATACGGGACTGACTATCCCACACCTTGCTGCTAGCTACAGTGGGACCGGTAGGTCTACGAGTGACAAAGTCATAAAGGATACTGGCCCCGATACATGCCATATCAAGTTAATGTATGGTTATAAAACTCGCAACCTAGATAGCAGGGATTTACTTTTGTAGTAATGAATCAAGTGAACTAACCTCAAAGTAATAACCGTTTTGATTACTAGAGGGTATTAATAATACCTTCAGGATTTAGTTCACCACATATTTATTAGTTTTGTTTATGTAATAAGGCTAATATACCTCACTGGGAGTAACCAGGGTTTCAAAAGAAAACTACGTTTATCGATATAAGTATGGTAGATACTTGTACACCTTAGTTTAGAACGTATAACCAACCTAATTTTAGGGAAAATATAGGATTTTCCCGGGATAACCCGGCCTTTCATAAACGGATTGTCTAACAAGAAACTAACGGATGTTCATATCCATTCCATGACACCTTGGATTGTACATATCTTGTATGAATCTGGAAGTCATGGAAGGAATGGGTTTTCAAACACACTTTTCATAAGAAAATATAGGATTTTCTTGAGAAACACTTTTCAAAAGGATCAAAGAAACATTTTCCACCAAAACTAAATGCTTATGAAGTCACTAGATTTATGCTGATATTCTTTCAAACTGCTTGTATTCTCAAGAAATGAATAGATAGGTACTCTTGCCAGCTTTTGGAAAAGATGGAGCATTTTGGAGTCTCGTTTTTATCTTCTGCTACTTTTGATATATATATATATATATATATATATATATATATATATATATATATATATAGATATATATATATACACACACACACACAAACTAGTACCTAACAATCAATGTAAATATTCATATTATAATGTATTGGTTGTGTTTACTTTGATTACTATGATGCAATTGTTGTGATACTACGCATGACATCATCCACCCCCGAACATTTCCGCCATTTGTTTTTACGGTTCGGGGGTGTGACAGATTGGTATTAGAGCTATTGTTTATAGTGAACTTAGTATACCGAACCTTACATGGTATACAAACACTAAGGGGCAGAAGTGCTCTGAACTAAAAGTATATATTTAAAATATAAGTATTTTACAAAAAGTATACAAGTATACCTACATACCAGAAACAGTATCATAAGTAGAACAAAACAAAAGTATTTGGATATTGGAAACTGCGGTTAAACCTGGGAAGTTATGTAATCATGTCTAGGGTCAATATTGCCAAATCAACTATATTTATTCGAGACATGACCAACATGTGTTTGGGAGTGACTGAGGTGTCACACCAGGCCTAAAACTTACCAAGTATATACAACAAGGAATCAATAGAACAAAACAGACAACTTAAAATACTATAGGGGTATTTTAGCCAGAGTCAAATACATTGTTGAGATCCGTTCCAAGTGTTGCTACTCATTCCTTCTTAGCAATTGTTTACTTGTATTAGTAGCCCTTTCTTGTTTATCGCTTAGTAGAACACTTTATCTATCAGATGAAGATATATCTTGTTTCATATCTCTTGATTCAAAAGTCTAAGGGACTTACTGTCCTTTTCTTCCTGACTCTTTATAGAACAAGATGCCTCCAAAGAAAAGACCCAACAGAAAGAACAACAATCCTCCAACAGATCCAGCCCCACCACCTCCTTAGTTCGATCCTGCCATGTTTCAGGCAGTTGTTACTGCCTTTGTGGTTGCCGCAATGTCACAGATAAATTCTGGCGGTTCTAGCGGGTCGGGAAGTGGATCCCAACCCCTTAACCTCGATGGAAACGAGGTACACCAAAAGGAGTGTTCCTACAAAGAATTCATGAATGCAAAGCCCATATCATTTGATGGCAATGGATGTGTCATTGCCTTTACTCGATGGATCGTGAAGATCAAATCGGTCTTCGAGATCTGTGCATGTTATGAAGCCAACAAGGTGAAGTTCGCTTCTTGTACTTTAACAGAGAGAGCGCTGACCTGGTGGAATAGTCAGGTCAAATCCCTAACCCTGCCAGTAGCAAATGCTATGGGTTAGGAGAGCTTGAAAGATCTCATGTTTGCTGAATACTGCCCAAGGGGCGAGATGTAGAAACTGGAGCACAAAATATGGAACTTGAAGATGAAGGGTTCCGACATTGCTACCTACACTACTAGATTTGAAGATCTAGCACTTCTCTGCCCGGGAACGGTCACCTCGGAAAGCAAGAAGATAGAGAGATACATTTGGGGATTGACACCCACAACGCAAGGAAATTTTTGGCCTCCAGGCCAACCACTTTCGACAGCGCCAAGTTCCTGGCGCAGACTGTCATAGATCACGGAGTCGATCTTGATAAAGTGACAACCGCTCTCGAACCAGCAAAAGGGAGTGGTGAGAAAAGAAAGTTCTGGAAGCAGCAGAAGGGCCAGCCTTCGCAAGAGCCCTCAAAGAAACAACAACCGGTGGCAGTTCACGCTGCTACTACTCCTGCCGCTGCTCCTGCAACTCAAGCACCTACCAGTAGATATGTTGGTACCCTTCCTCGATGTGACAAGTGCAACTATCATCATAATCCTGGCTCATGCCATGAAAATCATTGCAACCGTTGTGGCAAGAAGAGGCACACAACTCAAGTTTGTAAGGCACTAGTCCAACCAACCAATCAGGCATCTGGAGCGGGTGTCGGTCAAGCTTGCTATGGTTGTGTTGAGGTCGGACACTACAAGAGAAATTTCCCAAAGGCAACAACAACTGGAAGCACAGGGAGAGTACTGACTATGGGACAAGAGGAGGCAGTTGCAGATCCCACAGTTGTTACGGGTACGTTCCTCCTCGGCAACTCTTATGCATGTATTCTTTTTGATTCTGGTGTAGAGAGAAGTTTTTTTTAGTCATGCATTCAAACATCTTCTCAAACATAAACCTCAACCCTTAACCAAAACATTTACCGTTGAGATGGCTAACAGAAAGAAAGAGAGCATTAACGACATATTCGTAGGCTGTACCCTTACCCTAAACGATCACTCCTTTCCAATCAATCTTATGCCAGTTTCCATAAACAGCTTCGATGTAATCATTGGCATGGATTGGTTGATCCCTAATCGTGCTGATATCCTTTGTTATGAAAAATCTATTCGTCTCAATCTTCCCTTTGGCGAAGCCCTCATGATTTATGGCGATAAACTCAGTTCAAACCTCCGTATCATTTCATGCATCAAAGCCCAAAAACTTCTGCGAAAGGAGTGTCATGCATTCCTTTCCCATGTCATTAACGAGAAGTAGGAAGTTAAAGACCTCGAGAGCGTCCCCGAAGTCTACAACTTTCCCGATGTCTTTCCCGAAGAGCTTTCGGGAATTCCTCCAGAGCATCAAGTCGAGTTTCGCATCGACTTAATCCCCAGAGCTACCCCCGTAGCTAAATCTCCATACCACTTAGCGTCAACAGAAATGCAGGAGTTATCCAGTCAACTCAATGAGCTGCTCAGCAAAGGATTCATTAGACCGACTTCCTCACCCTGGGGAGCCCCGATTTTATTTGTTAAAAAGAAGGATGTATCTTTTCGGATGTGCATCGACTACCGCGAACTGAACAAGCTCACCGTCAAAAACCATTATCCTCTTCCTCGGATCGACGACCTATTCGACCAACTTCAAGGAGCCAACTACTTCTCCAAAATAGACCTAAGATCAGGGTACCATCAGCTGCGAGTCCACGAGAGTGATGTTCCTAAGACAACATTTCAGACTCGATATGGTCACTACGAGTTCGCAGTAATGCCCTTCGGTCTAACCAACGCACCCACGGTATTCATGGACCTGATGAATCAGGTGTGCCGTTATTTCTTGGACAAGTTCGTAATCGTGTTCATCGACGATATACTTGTTTAGTCTAGAAGTGAGGAGGATCACAGACATCACTTGAAGCTAGTGCTGGAAACTCTAAGAGCGGAGAAGCTATATGCGAAATTCTCCAAGTGTGAATTTTGGATTCGAAAAGTAACTTTCCTAGGTCACGTGGTAAGCGAGGAGGGCATACACGTGGACCCTTCTAAAATCAAAGTGATAGAGAACTGGTCAGCACCGAAGACACCCACAGAAGTTCGTCAATTCTTGGGCCTTGTTGGCTATAATCGCAGATTTATCCAAAACTTTTCCAGAATTGCCAAACCTTTAACCACTCTGACTCAGAAAGGTGTACCCTTTTGTTGGAGTGAAAAACAAGACACTGCGTTCCAAACATTGAAGCAGGCCCTATGTAGCGCACTTATCCTGTCTCTGCCCGAAGGGACGGAGGACTTCGTTGTCTACCGTGATGCATCCAATCAGGGAAGCATGTAACGTTTCGGTGTGACAAGGAGATTTATACGTCTATCGTAAATAAAATCTTTCCTATCTTAAATTCTCGTCTCGGTACACCGAACGTCTGCTTGGGTGTACAAAACAAGAGGAATATGACAACCTGAGCCTAAGAATGTGATGGGTCATACATCGGTCGTTACGTCTACACCCAATGATGGGTTTTGGTCATAAGACATCCTATGTGCTCATACAAACCCTAATGCTTGGATCTAGGTTTCTCTATTGTACATGCTTTGAATCCAAGACTATAAACCCTAATTCTAGCATATGGAAATCAATATTAACATATAATTAGGTTTATGATATTACCTTGATTGTTATGTAGCAATAACAATCCCAATTCCTCCTTGAATTGACTTTGGAAGGTTAGAGTCACAAGTGTCACTCCTCTAATGGCTTACAAACACCAAGAGCAAATGGAGAAGGTATAAAGAGAGAGGAGAGAGGTAGGAATTCGTCCTTAGGACTTCTTGGGAAGGGTTGGACGAATTCATGAGCCTTAGGGGGTTTATATAGGTGTAAAGATTAGGGTTTTAGTCCTTATCCTTATATAGTTGCTTGCCCACCAAGCAACCATAAGATAAGTCTTAGAAACCCTTATCCTAGTGGAATTCTAAGGCATTATCTCCTTAAATTCGTTCACCCTATATTTAAGATAATCCTTACCTTATTTTGTAACTATCACATAATTACAATTCAGCCCCTCTAGTTTAATTAATTACACTTGATCACAAAATTAATTCTTAATTAATTATTGACCAATACTAATTAAACAAATATAATTTCTCCTTTAATATATTATTCTTATAACATATTAATAAATCATAATAACCTCTCTCTCTATTTATTTCTCCAATCAAGTTGCTTTGGTGAAGGCAACCCAAAAGGACCATGCACCATCGGGTCAAGTACATACCAAAATAGTTATGGACTTAGACACTAATCCAACAGTCTCCCACTTGGATAAGTCTAACAACTATTCTGCGTATGACTTCGGATCCCGATCTGCAATCGTAGCTTTCCAAAGCCGCTGTCAACTCTGATCATATAAAATACGCGTGTCCTTAGATAAGGGATCATATATTCCTCCATTCTAGATATCATATAAGATATGATTTCAAATCATTCTCTTTGTACTACTTCTCGATTTCTGATTAATGACGACAGACTAATTGAACAAATCAAATTAGCCCTAGCCCGGCCGAGCATTTACGTTTGTCATCACTAAACCATCGAGGGGCCCAAAGATATCGCTTTTATCCTACTTTGGATAAAAGGAACGGATAAACTTTGATACAATGCTTGCTTGCACTCACGCACCGAATCACACACAACAATATGTTTTATAACACCAAGTTACTAGTGTGTTTACATATTATCAATGTGCAACCGATTCGCAAGATACAACTCACACATCTCGGTTTCAAGAATATAAGATGTTATCGTCTCACCAATCACTCGTGATACAATTCATGGAGTGATCCAAGTGAGCGTGGGTTTAATCCAATGCTCAAATTCATATTCATAAGCACTTATGAACGTTGCAGCAAACATTTGCTTATGTCTAAGGCTCTTTAGACAATCCACACACCAATTCAAGACAATCTTCATTCATATCTACTTCCAACATATGAGCGACTGTGGCCCGTTTAAATAATTCGATTATTCTTAATAAACTCAATTATTCTGGAAGTCAAAACATGCAAAGTGAAACACAAGAATAATACTAATCCCATATGGCCTCAACCCTTTGAGCATAAATAAAACACCTTTTATTTATCACCATATTGATTACTCATTATTTGTCATTTCGATTAATCAACTTCTTACTTGAATTACAACACTTGTCCCATGCTCCTAGCATGCACACAATGTTTACCTATGGTTCTTACTTTGTGAAATAGATCAAATTGAACATATTTCCAATCTTTCTCATTTCACAACTCCAAATCCTTTTTCCATAAGTTAAAGAATATCAAATTGTTGCTACTTATAGAATATGCTAGATTCTAACATTCTATGCAACTATCCTTTCGTAATGTCACTGCACCAAAGTCACAAAGACCATTACCAATGATATTGCAAAGTCTTCTATCGGAGATTGTTACAAGACAATTCCTTAGATATGATGTCTCTCACTCAAAGTACATTCCTTTGAACATCCTTTTGCATAAAAGTTTCTAATCTAGACATAGATTTTCAATATTCAATTCCCAATATAGATATATTTCCATATTTTCCATATGACAACTTATTTTTAATAGAATCTTATTTATTCCTAATAATGTCGATATGGTCCATCCAATATGAGAACATTCCCATATCTTCCAATACTATACTTCCAATTACTCACAAGCGACCAATCCTCGTCGAACTTTGGATTGTCCTTTGATAGTTGTTTAAATATTTTAGTCAAAACCGATTCTAGTCCCTTTTCCCTCTAAATGCGCTAGACATTTGGAAAATTTTAGAATGGTCAAACATTAAGGTATTTGCAATAGATCCTATACCCGAAGCGTATGAGACACGACGCATAATGTTTTATTTGCTATGTTCTCAAAATTCGAATTGTGAAGAGGAATGCCGTAATCATAATCGAAATTTTAAGAACACACTATGTACCTTTGACTAAGTTTATTAACATTTCTCAACCTAATCCTTTAGATTTGAAATGAAGCATAATATTCTCTCCCTTAATTATAGCAAAACAACTTTACAACCCTTACGACTTTGCAAGGTATAACTCTTGTTTTCTATAATTAATATTGCCAACTTGCAATACGTGCCTTAATAATCATAAAATCATAACATTTATGCTCCCACTATCATGATGATTATTATAAAACATAACACTTATGCTCCCACTAGCTTCGATATGTATTCATAAACATCTTAACTTTCAGAAATCAATACTTATTGAATTTTTTAAGTTCATGTTTCTAATACTTAATGCTTTGATAATCTTTTATCAAGGCTTCTTGAACTTATACACCTTTGCCTTCGATAGTTCATATGTGTGTCTAAACACTTAAGACTAATTGCCAAACCTCACAATTCAAATTATGGAAAGGGATACCGTAACCATAATTGAATTCGAGAATGCAATTTTACAATCATTATCTTCTTAAAATCTTTCTTAGTGAAAGCATTTCCTCACAATCATTTTCATGAAGGAGGAAATCTTATGACACTTAGATTTTAAACGGTGTATGTGTTCCTATCCATGTGAATTTGTTGAAACCAAAGTTTACGACAAATTCAAACTCATATGGACCGAACTTTCTTAATCTTGATTTCTTGCCTTTTCGTAGCACAGCTGCCCACCATGTCTTCTAAGTAGTTAAGCAGCTCGCCCTTTCCTATCAATGTACCTTTCATCGATTAAGGTGCTTTGCCATTTATGCATTCAAAATGAGAACTCATAGAACTCACATGCTTAATTAACTCAATTGGAATAGCACATAAACAAAATAATGTCAACACGATAGGTTGTAAACCTCAACTCGTGTGCTAGTGATGATTGATAAGGTTTATTTGATTTGTTCTTGAAACCTTTCAAGACCATTAAGACTCCCACTGACTCTTTGACATATAAGATTCTCTTGTCAAAACATTTCTTGACAAACAAATATTCAAGAGTTAGTGTAGCTTTTATCAAAACTCTTCATAAATTGGTCCTAGTTGGTCTTTGTCTTATCTAAGACATCACAACTTACCACATTTAATGAATGTTTTAAACCTTCGTAATACTTTTCACTCATTGTTACAATCTTAACTCTAAGAATTGTTTTGGAACGAAGTATGATTGACTTCTTGATTTGACCATTTCTTCAATCTTTGATTCCTCTTCTTGGACATACAATTGTACCAAGACTCACTTAGAGGATCAATTGAGATATGGTTCTTAATCATTAAGACTTATCATAAAGCATAAAAGCTACTCTTCCTTCTTCTTAGAATGGAGAAACTTTTATCTTTCTGCCTACTTGATTCTTCTTATTCGTTTGCTATTGATTTAAACCTTTTTAATCAATTCCGAATTACACTTAATCTTATAAGTATAATCATATTTACTAAACCTTTAGTAAATCATGACGAATATCTTTGTTACTCTTATGGTAGACTTGATCAACATGCAACTTTATGTATTCGATCTCCTAGTCCTTCACTTGACACTTTGTCAATGAATTAGTCTTATTTACAAATATGAAATTTCTCATTCATCGTGCAACCAAGTTGCATGATTCCAAGTTTCTGTCCAATTGAAACTTGGGCGATGAGAAACTCTCCCTATTTGGTAAATTCTCGACTTTTCCATAAACACCATAAATAAGAATCATATCCATTTGTTGTAGAAATATGCAAACACCAATTTTCATAACGACTTCATTTCAAGGAAATAAACAAATAAATAAATAAGTCAAACAAAATTTATTTTATTTATAAAAGCAGCGGAAAAAATTGTCCTTACAATGCAAAATCCATTGAAAACTATGTAAAAGGAAAATTTCTAACAACTCTATCATAACTATCTAAGCTCAAAATCTAATCTTCAAGTCCATGCGATCGAGATCCATCTCTTGGTGATTAGATTCATCTTGCTCTCTCAACAAGCTTCTTTTCTTTTCACCGATCCTGCAAAAACACTCAAATGCAATCTTATCACATCATGTATTAAGAATCAATGAATAGGAACTTAACGGAGTTAGATAGTGGATTCTTACCTAAAGTAGAGCCATACGTTCTGACTCTCCCATCTCTTAGATCTCTTAGGTAATTAGGGCAACTTCGTCTCCAATGCCCCTTCTCTTGGCAATAAAAGCAAATTGACTCTTTTGGAACAACACATGGAACTACTTCAGACATCGCCTTTCTCTTATGATCAAACTTTTCGATCATTGCATGTCTTTCATTGCCATTGTCTATATCCATAGAGGTCTTGAAGGCAGATTCACCAATCAACTTTGCTTTTCTATTGCGCCAAACCGTTACTGATTCAGCAGCAATAAGCATATAGGTGAGATCTATAAGGGTCACGTCGTGGTTCATCATATAGTACTCTCTTACGAACTCACTATACGAGTTGGGAAGTGACTGAACAACCCAACTATTTCCTCACAGACAACGGATCCCAACATTCTTAGTCTATCAATGTGCGACTTCATCCTTAGGACGTGTGCACACACCGACTTTCCTTCTTTATGTTTACTTGCCAAAAGGGCTTGAGTGATATTGAACCTGTCAATTTTACAATCTTGTGGGTTAGGGAGAATAATTGGAGGAGGAGGAGGAAGTGAAACATGATTTCTTGTTCCTCGATCGAATAGTGGAATATCATCTTCATGTGGAATGCTTGTTCCATGGGATTTGGGAAGACCATAGTTGTCGAACTTTGACATCTACAAAATGGGAGAAAAACAAATTCAAGTTAGTTGATTGATTGAGTCCTTAGTAAATCACCCAAATGAGATACTAAGGCTAGGACCCAACACAATATTCTACAACTCGGGAGAGGGATGCCGTAACCCTAATTGAAGAATATTTGAAGGTAAGTGAATGACGATTCACTAATTTCCACCACGAAAAACAAAAAAGAAATTTAAGTTTTAAATCTATGAAAACTCCTACATCCTTTGAGATTCATTGAACTTTCAATGGCATCTTTAAATCTCGATATGCCCCTCTTGTTTGTGACTGGGATGCCGAGGATCACAAAGCGGGTGTGAATAACCATGCAAACTTACATGGTGCCCTCACATGTTACAGTCACCTATTCGATGTGCCGGTAAACCACACATGCTCCACCGAACTATGACAAACATTGAGTCACCCATTGCTACCTTTGCTTAGAACCATTTAGTGTGCCGGTAAACCACACACGCTCCACTAACGTCTTCGCAAGGGCACAAAGTGTAATTTCATGGAATTGCATCAATTCACTTTTGCCTAAGTAACTAAGATTAGGAATTTTTATGAAAACTTTTAGTTACTTTTATACTTCATTATACTTATAATGGAAGGTTTTGTCCCATCCTACCCGTTCGGCTAACGACCCTCCACTAGTCAAGAGTGCGGTGGGTAAGAGTGGATACCCATTCAATCGCCATTTTATAGGCAATTTCCTTAAACACCCCTTATAGACCAGCTTCGTGAATGAAGCCTACTAACGGTAAGATTGACTTTTACTCATACATATATATAATGTTAGACTTTTAATGTTATATATAGTATAGGGTGTCTTTTATACTTTCAAAATACTAGGTGGTCTAATTTAACAATTATACTTTTAATTCAATTAAATTGTAAACCTAAACTTTTATGGATTTGTTAAACTTCTTTTAATTATACACCTTAATTAATTAATAAAACCATAAGGGTGTGATTTGAACTTTTTCAAAACTATACTATAGTTTTAGAATTTAACATTCCTAATTAAACTTTTAATCAACTTTTAAATTCCAAAACTTGAGGGCAAGTTTTGAAACATTTCAACACATTAGGGTTTAGTATATACATCAAAATTAAACCATTTAATCAAAATTTAAATTCCAAAACTTGAGGGCAAGTTTTGAAACCTTTTTCAAAAACATTAGGGTTTCAACTATTTAAATTTCAAAACAACAAAACTTTTGGGTTCAAATTTAAACTATAAAACCTAAAGGACAAAATATGAAACTTTTCATAACAACAAGGATCAAATAACAAATAATTCAAATTAACATTTAATCACATAATTATCCATATTTGATTTATTTAATGATTTCTTGCAAAACAATTTATCAATTTACTCAAAATAATTAATCAATTATCTTATAAGGAAACAATTATCTTATTAATTGATAAATATCTTCAATTAGATCAAAATTATAGTCGAATATATCATATAATCGGATTAATATTGATCTAACATGATAAGGTAACTATCCATAAGCAAAAACAACAAGAAATCCCTAAGTACCCTCCTTCTGACGAGTTGACTCGGCGAGTTCAGCCATGGACTCGGCGAGTCCAGCCTCCAGAAACCCAAAAAACGAATTTTCCAGTTATACAATGCATCAATACAATTGAAATCAAGCTAGGCTCTGATACCACTGATGGGTTTTGGTCATAAGACATCCTATGTGCTCATACAAACCCTAATGCTTGGATCTAGGTTTCTCTATTGTACATGCTTTGAATACAAGACTATAAACCCTAATTCTAGCATATGGAAATCAATATTAACATATAATTAGGTTTATGATATTACCTTGATTGCTTTGTAGCAATAACAATCCCAATTCCTCCTTGAATTGACTTTGGAAGGCTTAGAGTCACAAGTGTCACTCCTCTAATGGCTTACAAACACCAAGAGCAAATGGAGAAGGTATAAAGAGAGAGGAGAGAGGTAGGAATTCGTCCTTAGGACTTCTTGGGAAGGGTTGGACGAATTCATGAGCCTTAGGGGGTTTATATAGGTGTAAAGATTAGGGTTTTAGTCCTTATCCTTATCTAGTTGCTTGCCCACCAAGCAACCATAAGATAAGTCTTAGAAACCCTTATCCTAGTGGAATTCTAAGGCATTATCTCCTTAAATTCGTTCACCCTATATTTAAGATAATCCTTACCTTATTTTGTAACTATCACATAATTACAATTCAGCCCCTCTAGTTTAATTAATTACACTTGATCACAAAATTAATTCTTAATTAATTATTGACCAATACTAATTAAACAAATATAATTTCTCCTTTAATATATTATTCTTATAACATATTAATAAATCATAATAACCTCTCTCTCTATTTATTTCTCCAATCAAGTTGCTTTGGTGAAGGCAACCTAAAAGGACCATGCACCATCGGGTCAAGTACATACCAAAATAGTTATGGACTTAGACACTAATCCAACACCCAAACCTATCACAATGGCAGAAGTTCAGGAAGTGATGCGAACCATGATAGACTGGGAAAATAGAGGAAATGAGATGGCTTACGATACTGAATGATACCTATCGGAAGATATCATAAGAGAGGTATCTTACGTTTAGAATATGTCTGATAAAATAGCAGTACGTCTATAGAAGTAGGGTACGTCTGAATATACACATTTGATTGGTGGGATGATAGAACGATTGGTGTAATTCCTAAAGTTTTCCTATCATCTGGAATGTCCATCACCAACCGAGTTCAAGTAGAATTGATGATTGAAGATATGCATGGAAGAAGTCCTATTAGAGTATAGGGAAATTTTTATGATTATTTGGACACACTCGTATGTGTTAAATTGTTTTGTGATTTTAGGACTTCGGGACTACGAGACAACACTTGGGACGAGTATGAGTAAGTGTGAAAGGTAGTAGATGCATATACTACCGGAAGCACAGGCCTCACGCTTGGATCAGGGAAAGTCACAAGGTTACCAAGAAGCTAGTAATTGATTCCGTTTTATTCAAGTATGTCGTTACCATCGTTTCGGTAATGACTAAGAAGATGATTGTTATTCCGACCCTAGTGGTCATATCAATTTGAGTCCGACTACGCTGAGTATGTTATGTGGTTCAGAGAATCAAGTTTGAGGTAGCATCTGACTTAAGACGAAAGATTGAAATAAAAAGTGATCAGTAGAGGTATCGCGAAAATTTGCTTGTAGCTAGAAATGCTACCTTTTAAGATGTGGTTAGAAGATGAAGGAAGGTATAGTCTGTTCTGGAATTTGACTCTAAAAGACCTGAGTCCAAGCGATGCATCATACGATGAGAGGTCATTAGAACATGACCCATCAGTCTATTATGATAATCGAAGGAAGAAACTTATCTCAAGTTTGTTAAAAAAAGAGTCTCCAATAAAGATCGAGATCGCGACATAAATATCATGATTGGAAGTCTAACATGAGATAGAGAGCGGGTTCAAGATCAGGCACTGCCTGTAGTCACGAAGTCTTAGAGTTAGATACTCATTAGAAGAAACATCAAAGTTACGGTTATTACTTAGGATGAAGAGATAACATATGGAGTCATCATGTGAGTCCTGTTTCGTTGATGATTTCGGGACGTAATCATCCTAAGGGGGAGATAATTGTAACGCCCGTAGATCCGGGCTAGTCAATTTAAAGATAATAAGGGTCAAAAACGAATTTTTGGCAAAATATTATTTAGAATAAATAATCTTAAACAAGTTGTAGAATATATCTCAAGGGTTCCGTACATATAAAGAACGCCGAAATCCGAGTTATAACGAAGAAGTTATGACCCGTCGAAGTTTAGCGACGGAACCGGCACGACACCGCGAAGACGTAAATAGTGAATTTATGATAGAGCGACTTTTAGCCTTAGTAATCTAAATGAAAGTCGTAGAATATGTTAACCTGAGAACGTCCATAAAAAGAACGCCCAAATCTGACTTCGTATAAGGAAGTTATGATTTTTCGAAGTTTCGGCTTAGCGGTGTACAACCCGAAGTTCGAGTATTAGATCGAGCGGTTTTTAGCCGACACAACCTAAACGAGAATCGAAGATCTCGTTATTATTAGCGTAACAATAAAAAGACAGACGAAAATGGACATCGGATGAAGAAGTTATGAGATTTTAACGGACCAATCTTGTCCCCGCCTGTTAAAAATATAACTTTAAAAATAAAGTCAAAATTAGCCGACGGAGTCTAAACGAAAGTTGTAGAGTTCGTCTCCACCTACACGTGGATATAAATAACATCAAAAATGGAGTTCGTATGAACGAGTTAAAAATTATAATAGCATATTTACGTATTAAAATAAAGTATAAATCATATATACGTACACATATATACATATGTATATATCATTAGAAAGGTATCGACGATACGGTCATTATAAGACTAATGTTGAGTTCTTTCGACATTAGTTTAGTACAAATATCATTAAATCTATTTAAAATAGTATTATAAAGGGGCGTTTAGTTGTTTATATAACTAAAAGGCCATTAAGTAATTATGGAGGGTAGTTTTTGAAAATTCAATTAGTATAAATAAGTGCCTTGGGCTCTCATATTTTTTGTACCATTCTCTTGATTCAAGAGTCTTTCTCTTCTTATCCCCCGAGCATTTCGGTCCCTCGTGATTCAACTTCTCTTTTTGGAGTTTTAGTATAGTAAGGTAAGCGCTGCACGAATCTTTCTTAGAAAGATTCAGCGATGAAGTTCTGCCCCTGCAGAGCCCGACTCCTAGCTAAAACCCCCTTGTAAATAAGTTATGCTTACCCTATTTTAATATAGCTTATATTTAAAATTAGTATTGTTATTGTGAACTTATAATAAATATTTGAGCTATTACTATATAAGTATCGTTATAATATCTTTTTAACTACTCGCGGTACGGGGAATCCGGTTTAAAGGGCTGCATAGGGTTGTTGGATTTCAGAAGTGCAATATGCCAAAATGGTCCTGCCCTCCGGTGTTTTATGTCTGGCCCCTGTCTGTACGTAGTGGTTGGAAAGTATTGTTTAGACGCTTATATAATAATAATAATAATAATAATAATAATAATAATAATAATAATAAGACTAATAATTAGTCACGATAAATATTAGATTAAAATCTAGTGGTAATAATAGTAGGTTTCGTCGAAGGAAATTATTTTAAAATAAACGAAGCGCTGTCCGAGTACCGAGTCACCACCTTCTCAGGTGAGTGCATAGTTACTTTCATCTTACACATAGATATGAAGTATTTAATATAAATTACATGTTGTGAGTGCATAGTTACTTTCATCGTACACATAGATATGAAGTATTTTATATAAATTACGTGCTATGTGTGCATATTATCTGAGTACTTGTTGTCTATGCTAGATGAATGATTTTATACATGTTTTAAATGATTTAAACTGTATATGTATTTTATATCTACGATTAGGGGTGAGCAAACCCGAACCAAGAAACCGAAAAACCGACGAAACCGAAACCGAAAAAACCGAAACCGAATCAAAACCGACGGTTAGGGTTTTAAATTTTTAAAAACCGATTTTTTGGTTTCGGTTTCGGTTTTTACCCAGAAATCGACCCACTAAACCCGAGAAATCGACCTCTCTTTAAAAACCGAGAAACCGACCCATAAACCCGCAAAACCGATGATTTTTACTGACCTTTTTATTATATATATATATATATATATATATATATATATATATATATATATATATATATATTAAAAAAAATAAAGATGAATAGAAGAAGCCCTTCGTTATTTACTTATCCCATTTTCGTTTTGCCCTACTCGCAATCGCATTCCCGCATCGGCGCATCTCCCAGACTCCCACTGAAGTGAAGAAGCTCCTCAGGCGTTCAATCGATCGCACAGTCGCACACATCTGAGGCTCCGAGCCTCCAACGAGACCGGAGCCCAAACCTCCGGCGCCATCAACGAGACCTGCAACTCCTCTGTATCGTCAAATACGGTTCGTGTTCTTTCTGAATTCATGTTTAACTGTTTAAGTTCATCCTAATTTTTCTGATTTCATATAGAATCTTGTGTTTATGTTATGAATTTCGCTTGTGAGTTGCTGTCTGGTTCGTTTTTTTTTGCCTAATCTGTGTTCGTTTTTTTTTGCCTGATCTGTGTTTGTTTTTTTCCTGATTTCTGGAAATTGTTGGTGTCTTGGTGAATCATCAAGATATGTGTACTGGTCACTGTTCAGAGATACAATAATCATGGTGGTTTGTATCAATTTGATGCATTGCATTTTGTTTAGAGAAAACTACAAATATGGTTCCAACCAAAATGTTTAGTTGTTTACTGCTTGCCTACCTTTACTTTATCAGTTTCCTTTTGTTTTTGTTATTATTATTATCATTATTATTATTATTATTTTTATTTTTATTATTATTATTATTATTATTATTATTATTATTATTATTATTATTCAGTTTATTGCTGTGAAATGTTGATATCAAAATAATCAATTTGATGCATTGTATTCTGAAAGATGTGAATCTTATTGTTTGCATATAGAGTGTTGAATTGAAGCTTCTTATTATCTAAAACTTTTTGGTTTACATATGGATTGGTGATTGTTTTTTTCTATGTAGATGGAAAGGTCTCAACTAGATGCACAAACTGTTGATGTTGATGCTCCCCAAACCGTTGATGTTGATCTTGATGTAGACGAAGGAGATGATGAAGTAGTTGCAGATAATAAGGGTGGTGGTCATAGAGTATCTTGGGTATGCCAACATTTTGATAGAGATGTCATAAAGAAGGGTGCTAAGAAAGTGAAATGCCCATATTGTTCAACAATGATGTGTGCAAATTCAAAGAAAAATGGTACGAGTGCAATGGGAAATCATTTAAGACTCTATTGTCCAACATCTCCTGTTTATGACCCTAAAGGCAAAGTTGGTGATACGAAAAAACAATCTGTGTTGAGTTTCAAAAAAGTGGGAGACTCGGGGGCTACTTCTTTGGAAGTTCATTCCTTCAGCCAAGAGAAATGTAGGAATTCCTTAGCTCGCAGAACAGTATGAGGTGGCGTTTGATAGGTATTTTATATACTATTAAGTATGATATATATATATTTTTTTTATAATTTACATACTAATGTTTTTATTGAATTTTATTTTGTATTGTAGGCTTCTTGTGATTGTTAGTGGTTTTAAAACTTTTTGTGGAAGTGAGGTTCATGATGGTGAAGTGACTACGAGAAAAAGAAGAAGAAATGAGAAAGTTGTGGGGACTCCCGATGCCGACGATTGGGAGGTTGCTAGGTATATATATATATATATATATATATATATATATATATATATATATATATATATATTACATCAATTATGAAATCTGATATTGTTTAATTGCTTTGGTAGGTATTTTATCGACTATTTGATGATCTTTTACAATGTCACAAAAAAGATATCCGGGTCCAAGTATGTGACAACAAATATATTTTTTAAGGAACTTGTGACAATACAAGCAAGCATAACTAGAATGTGTGCAAGCACAGACGAGAAAAAGAAAAGGATGGCAAAGTCGATGAAAGAAAAATACGACAAATATTGAGACAACATTGAGAACATGAACTTCATGCTTCATATTGCTATCGTTTTAGATCCCAGCAACAAGATGTGTTATTTGGAGTATTGCTTGGAGTTGATTTATGGTAAGAATTCTACCAAAACAAAAACAATTTTGGAGCATGTCAACAAAACACTAGAGGACTTGTTTCAACACTTTAAAAACAAGACGGAGAGAGAAAGATGTGAAAAGACAAGGAGTGCATCGTCTTCTACACCTAGTTATTTTGATTTTGGGCATGGAGTTGATATGGAAGACGATTTTGAAAGGTTTATGGAACAACGCGGGCATGGGGTTAATAAAACAGAGCTTGAGATTTATTTATCAGATGGGATGGAAAAACAGGCGGAGGATTTCTAGATTTTTGGGTGGTGGAAATCTAATTCAACAAAGTTTCCTGTACTTTCTGAAGTGGCGAAACTTGTTTTAGGAATGCAAATCTCCACAGTTGCATCAGAGTCGGCATTCAGTACTGGCGGGAGGGTGATTGATGAAAGTAGAAGCTCCCTTACACATGTGACTGCCGAAGCTTTGATTTGCGCACAAGATTGGATACGGGACACCCCAATTGATATCCAGTTTAAAAATATGACGACTTTATATATGGAAGAGACGCGAGAGAAGTTGGTGCCAATAGAAACCGGTAAATATTTCACTATTTTTTACATAATTATAAGTTCGTAATTATATATGTTTATAATTAATTAATTACATACTATTGTTTTGTGTTTGTAGAGGAATTGAGGTGTGGTCAAGGGAGTTGCATGGATGAGGATTTCACTTGAATTTTAAAGGTTTATAACTTAATTATTATAATTTTATACTTTTACACAAGTTTATTGCTCAATAATCATTGATCAATACTAATGTTTTTTGGTTTGTAGATGAATGGGGAAGTGGTGAAGAGATTTACATGGATGTGGATTGAAGATTCGTGTTTGCGTGTTTTGGACTTTTGGTTGTAATCGACTATTTGACTATTTCGGACTTTGTGTTTTAGTGATTGCGTGTTTTGTTGTAATCGTCTAATCGACAATTTCGGACTTTGTGCTTTAGTTTGATTGTGTGTTTGGTTGTAATAGACAATTTGGTTGTAAAACTCATGTTTTTTGAAGTATTTAACTTCAATTAGGTGTTTTTTGAATTATTTAACTTATTGCTCCATTTCTGGAAAATGGGTTTAAACCTAAAACCCATGGGTTTAAACCCAGAAACCGTAAGTGTATGGGTTGAACCCAATAAACCGAGAAACCGCCCAAACCGATATCAGAACCCGAGAAATCGAACCGACCAGAAACCGATGCCATTGGGTTCTAAAAACTAGAAACTGATCATTTATGGGTTGGGGTCCAAAACCGACCCAAACCAACCCATGCACAACCCTATCTACGATAATGTTGGGGGTAAAACATGGGTAGATGTAATAGATGGAATATGAGTTGGATGATGAGTTGAGAGGTGTTATAGACCACGAGTTAAGGGTGAGAGGTGGACGATGTAAGAAGCTTTTCCCAAATGATGGTCCCGTCATTCAGCAGAGTATGGATGACAACCACATACTATTCTAGACAGTCTAGTGGAACACTAGCAGGCTCGCAACCTGTAGGTGTCGTGAACGATGTGTTCACCCGGTGTACTCTAAACCCTGGTGTCCATGCAGACTTGGTGCCTAAACCTTGGTGATCATGCAGACTTGATGCCTAAACCTTGGTGATCATGCAGACTTGATACCTAAACATTTGTGATCATGCAGACTTGATGCCTAAACCCTGACGACTATGCAGACTTGGTGCCCGTTGTGTAAACCGTGGCAATGATAGACTTCGTGCCGATTCCTTAGGATGATCCTTAGGAATGAATGAACGAGGAATAGTTGATTCTTAGGGTAGATCCTTAAGACTAAAGAAGATAATGGGGATGGGTAATTGGGTTGATTGTTTAAACATAATAATTATATTATTGTGGGTTGAAAACCCTATGTACTCACTAGGTTTCCCAACCTGACCCACTCAGTTTATTTATATCACATGTGTTGATATGAAGTGACATTACACTGAGAGATTAAAGAGATATAGATCACTAGTGTAAATAAATGTAAGTTCTGTTTATGCTTATGTTTCTGTATTGATGATGACATCCCAAATGTTTTAAAATAAATAAAATACGTTTCTTCGGAAATGCTTTGATAACGTATTTATCGTGTTTTTCTGGGAATAAATTCCAAAACATTTTTATTAAAAGAGGTACTCTGATTTTCATAAAGCATAAACAAAATCGGTCTTTTCTGGCCGTGAAAATAGGGATGTCATAAAAACTGATTTATTATTTATTAGGATCTTTTTGAAGAAATCTTACCTTAATAACCTTTCTCATTTCTTGAACTCTAAAATTAAGACTTTTATTAACAATCAAGAACACAATTTACAATAGTTTCCATGTATATATAAGCACTACATCAAAACAAATGCAATGTTTCTAAACAATTGTGACTATCCAATCTGATCCGTTGTGATATTTCAAGCCTTCAATTCTATCTGAAACACAACATCCTTTCATGTAAACGGTTGAATCTACAATCACTTTCTGCATCACCAAATCTGAAAAAACGCTATGGAGAGATCTATAAAAGCAACCATCTCTTTGTTTGCTGCCACACATCATAAAGTTCGCATCCTTAAAATTGATTAGAGCAATTAATAAAAACAAGCTAACATTTAAACAAATAACAAGCTAGCAAGTAATAATGAGGTGAGCCAGAAAATCTATTTGAGAGGCCGTGAAACCAAGATTAGAGACAAACACAAAAGAGACAGAGATACCAAAGGTTGAAGAAGTGAAGAGAAATCCTTTTGGAATCTCAGTATCCTCGATATATAAAATCAAAATTTTCAGAATCAAATAGAAAACACTATCTACAGACTATAATCCACAAATTACAAGAATCAAGAATTCAGAAAACAATCGAATATTAAACAGAAAATCGAAAACTACAAGAATCATTAATCGGAAACAACATATAAAATTAGAAATCCAATTGGATATTTAAAATCAGAAATTAAAATTTACCAGAATAACAAACTTTGATTGTGCAACTGCAGCTATGGGAAGATAGGTTATTCAATCGTCAATCGACAACAGGCATAGGGTGGAGGAGGACATTAGAGAAGCAGGAAAGTGTAGTCGGTGGCTCTGCTTGGTAGGCCGTGGGACGTCAATCATAGGTTGGAAGAGGTTGGTATGTTTTGAGCAAAGGAAGGATTGGCTAAGGAATGAGATGAATGGTTTTTAGGGGTTCTTGTTTTGGTGATTGAGAAAGAAAGTGATCTTCAATTTGAATCGGGAAGAGTCCGGATGAGATAAAGATAGGAAGCGATCCATCACCAAAGGACAAAAGGGGCAGACCATGAAGATGACCCAGTCAGGAGCTTTTTTTCCTTGGACCAAGTTTGAGGATTTGGGAGGGTTATGGGCCGAGTTAGGCACTATAATCATGGCATCAAACACACAGACTCAGACTGAGTCAGCAAAAACAGAATCTGACTGGACTGGGTCAGAAGGAAATCAAACAACCCCTTAGATTGGTTATGTCTTGAAGTCCAAAAAACCAAAAAATTTAATCGAAACTACTAATATATACGGGATTTGGAAGAGACTAAGATGACTTATTTAGATGATATGTTTATTACGGGTGACAATTGGATCGGGTTCGGATTAATGGATTAACCCAAAAACTCAAACACATAACCCAACTCAACCCATGAAATAATCAGGTTGACGGTTCAGAAATTTTAACTCTAACCCGTTTATTTACATATCGATTTGTGTCATTAGATTAGAACACCCATACAATTTATCACTTTTAAAGCTAATATATACAAATACAAAGCATTTGATACAAATAACTCGGTGCATGTGTTAATGGACTCATAGTTAGCGGCCCATTAAGAATGGTTGAATACTTTGAAGTTTAATAGCCTACTGGCTCATTTGATATGGTACGGTCTTTGATAACTGGTCACTGATACCAGGGTTTCAGAAAGTCATAGGATAAGGTGCCGACATACGCTCTGCCCAATTGGAAAATTTCTTCGACGTAAATCGTCTTTCTTTCGCTATCAAATTTACACTAATCAACTGAATTATTTCCGAATCAGGTAATTGATTTCTGAGTTTTGAAACTTGGTATTTTGGGTGTTTGTTTCGATATCGGTTGGACCAGTTTACAATAAGAGATACTGTTATTAATATTATTTTCTTTTTGTGTAGCATATATGGGATTTTAAGAATGTTATTCATGTTCTAATAGGTTATATGATTCTTGTTAAATTGCGAAACAGGTACAATTTGGTCCAATTACTGTTACTCAAAGGTTGGTAACCATGAGATTTAGCTCAAATCACATGTGTGGTTAGTATTAGTTTGGCTGAAATCTAATGACGATAATTTTATTGGTGAACTTTTTGTAGATCGGTATAATATACGAGATTTATGAATCTTAGATTTGGATGATTATTAATTTTCTAGAAATATACCCCACTGGTTTGGGGAAAAACTTACACTTCCATGGATTATGAATAAAGATATTTTCACAAAACGGGTTTCTCGATCTTCGTATTAAACATCTTCAAGTTTTAGAGCTTGCATATAAGCTTGTTAGTGGAACCATCCCTTGTTTTCTAGGAGAGTTGAATGTCATGGTTAAGAGAACTACATTTGCAGACTATTGCTAAGGGAACAAAGATCCATGACATGTACTTTCCTAGACAACGAGGGATGGTTCCTGAACAGCCTTATGTATTTTCCAACGTTTGAAGACTTGCAGTTTTGCACAAAGATCGAGGAGTTCTACCGGTGAAGTTTTATTTGAATGATTTCTAAGGTGTAATTTGTTTTCCAATCCATTGGGGTATATTTCCAAAAAAATTGATATTGTTCAAAACTAAGACTCTTAAATCTCGTAAAGCTTTTACTTTTGAACAAATAAAGTTAGCGTCATTTGGTTTTAACCAAAGTAATGTTGAAGTATTAAGAGCTATCAAAATTGGGCTAATACCTCATGGTAACCAATTTTTGCATATTCTCAAATTTGTTGCATGTCAATACAACATGAGCTGCACTTTTGAGAGATAATTGAGCAGATAAAACCAAGTTTAGTCAGATGACTTGCTCAGAAGGCTTAGGTCCCCTTTGATAGTTTCTGTCTGAGAAAGTGCTGTCTGGTAAAGTTTTCTGACTGGGAAAGAAACTATGTTGTTTGATTGTAAATCTGATTGACTGTGTTGAATGATGAAAAAAAGTAATATTTCAATAAAAAAATAAATTTAAAAAAGTTAATTAAAAAAATCAATAATCCAATAAAGAAAGAAATAGTCGGGGTTTGGTGTATAATTGTTTTTCCAACCCATTCAGCCAGAAAGATATGGTTTTGGGGCTTTCTGGGAAAGACATATCTTATCGAAAATACCTTTTCTTTTGTGCAAATCAAACAGTCTTTCCAGTCCATTTAGTCAGAAAGATCTGTTTGGACCTGAAAGATGCGTATCAAACGGGGCCTTAATTTTACCTCTTTTCTTGAAGTACATATTGTGATGTATAAAAGGTTATACTTATTTACCTTTGATCATAAGGCTATAGCGTTGTCAAGTTTGGATTCAGATATGACGCTATTTATTTGCATTTATTTTGATCATATGTCTATACGAATTGGACCGGATTATCATGAGGGTTGGCAAGTAGTATAAACGGATATGTCATATAAAAGTATCGTTTTGGACCTTGTAATGGTTTGTTTATATTTGCTTTTTCTATATGAAAAATGCTAGTATAAGGGAAATATGTAGTATGTAAACTAATTAAATAATCAATTAGGCAATATTTTAAAAGCTTATTGGTATTAATCCGTGGATAGTTAACAAGTGCCATAAATTTATCTCTTCTATGTGAAATTGGATAGCTCTAAAATCTAAATTGATAAATTTGTCAATTCTATGTGAAATTGGATAGCTCTAAAATCTAAATTGTTATGTGTTGAACTAGTAAAAACTAGAATGAATTACACCATTCATCTTCGTACATATGTCAAAACATGAGTTTAGTCCATATTTTCAAATATTAACTCGGACGGGACTGTCTCTGTATTTATTTATTTATTTATTTATTTTTTTTTTTTTGCACGGTTAGTCCTTATTGTCGTTAGCCGTTAATTGTTTTCGTTTAAGTGCTTTCGTCTTTTTAGGTCCAACCCTTTATAAATATTAGGGTAAATTATACATATGGTCCTTATGGCATGGATTAATTTGCATGGTTGGTCCCTAAATTAACTTTTTTATTTGCTGTCTTTATTTAATTTATTTATTTTTCATTTCTTTAGTTTTCATTCATTATGTAAATATTTTAGTTATTTATTTCTTTAACACTATTCTTATCCCATTCTAATTCAAAGTTCCAACACCATGTTCACACCTGTGTCAATGAAATTTAGATATAGGGTTTGTGGATAAGGCATGGATGATGGAATAACATGGGATTGCGGGTGTGGTTTAGTGAGCTTTTGTGGAACTATGAAAGATGAAAAAGCATTGTTCGATGAAATTCCCAAATTTGCCGTCGAGTAGGAATTCACATGGTTTGTCTCGCGTTGCTTATCATCCAGATCACAAGCTTTGATGATAGCCATTGTTTCAGCATGAATGAGTCTGTTGAGTTCTTTGGTTTTCTTAATAACAGAGACATTCATATCCCATGACTTGGGAAGGGAATTCAACAGTTTCTTGTTTATATCTGATTGTGGCACAAAAATTCTGGCGGTACTCATTTCGGTGGTAAGAGTAATAAATCTCTGCAGTTAGGCCTCCAGTGTCTCTCCGAGAACCTGATTGAATATGTTGAATTTTTAACGGAGCATGCCTTGTCTGCTCTGTTTCATGTCTTCATTACCTTCATAGACCTCATTCAATACTTCCCAAAGTGCCATGGTAGAATCATACTCCCTAAATCCTTGAGTGATGACAGGGGATAGAGCCATTGTAAGAGTTGTCAGTGCTTTTTCTTGTTCTTCAATTTTATCAAAATCTGCATCAGTGTAGTCTTGCACTTCTTTTTCAATAATAGTTCCATCTTCCGGGGTATTTGTGATTCTAACAGGACCCCTAAGATTGTTGCGCCAAATCTTGAAATGTTTCATTTTGATGTATTTTTCGATTCTATATTTCCATTCCAGAAATCCTTTTGCGAATAAGAGACGTGGAATTCTCGTGGTAGTTCCCATGATTGAGTCTAGTTCTTGACGAATTGCATTGTATTGAGGTTCCATTTTTTTGTTTTGTTTTTTTTAATAATTTTTTTAAACAAAGAAAATTACAATTGAAAAAGGTTTACAACCCAAAATGGTCTCCAGCCAAATATGGTTTACAGCCAAAAACGGGTTCATAACAAAAAACAGGTTTACAGCCAAAACAAGTTCACAGCCGGGTTTTCGGCCGGAAATGGTCCACAGATGAAAACTTCAGCTGAATATTGATGAATAGTGGTCAACCAAAACGCCCAGAATTTTGACGAAAAAGACGATTTCAAGCAGATTTTCAATCCTTTTGGCCTTGAATTCACGATCAACAGCAAAAACCCAGTAACAATAGCAACAACACCGAAAACACTCTTGATCAACACTGAAAATGGATACCAAACAGCCAAAAATAAGTTTGATCAAGTTGACACTATATTGACTCTGATATCAATTGTAAGTCCCTAAATCTGGAACCAACTGGTGATCAACAAATAAACAAACCAAAATGATCAAGCACAAGAATGAGTAGAAAACATAATTTATCCAAATTGCACACGTTTTATATATAGCCGAAAACGTCTAGTACAATGGACACTACACACACTTGACCACAAACAACAACTGAAAACTGACAAGAAAGGACACTATATATAATGAACAGTAACAACAAACTAGTTTGCAGCCGTAAACACCACATGGACCGAAAACGGGACGTTTTCGGTCCACCCAACCGAAAACCCACAAAACACTTGTACAAAGTGTAACAAAGCCTAAAAAACATAAATGCCTAGATCAAACCAACAAAACATGTCCTAATAAATCTTCCTCAATATCTATGGGCCGAAATAGCTTCTACTGCATGTTTTACTCAAAATCGATCTTTTATTCATCGTCATTTTAACATCACTCCTTATGAAATAATTAACAACCGAAAACAAAATGTTAAATTTTTCCATGTTTTTGGTTGCAGGTGTTTCATTATGAATCTCAAGGATAATCTTCCGAAATTTCAGTCAAAAGCTGATGAAGGGATATTCTTGGATATTCACACAATTCAGTTGCTTATAGGGTGTTAAACAAACAAACGAGAAAAGTTGAAGAAACATTTAATCTCACTTTTTATGATTATTTTGTTAAACAAATTGAAAAGACATTCGAACAACAACCAATAATGAATGAATCAAATGATGAATCTCAAACATTGAATTCGTTAGATTTTGATTTTTATTTAATTTTTGGTGTTCCAGATCGAGCTATTGATGTCGAAGTTAATGTTGATGACAATCGTGTTCTTGAAGCATTGAAACATTCAGATGAATCTACTCACACAGGATAACAATGATTTGCTATCATCAACAAATTCTTCAGGAAATAACGAAAGTCTGCTAGTTATAACGAATGTTCAAGTTGAGGGGGACCACTTGAATTCCTCTACTCAAGTTGAGGGGGAGCATACTTTTAAGGGGGGAGAGAAAGAAAGTATGTTGATGGCAAGGGGGATCATTCTGATACTAATCCAATTATCGAGGGGGAGCAAGTTGGAAATAATACAAATGTTTCGAATGTTCAGGATAATGAGTTTCATAACATGAATGATAATTTGTCAAATGCAGGTGAAGGATCTGAAATTGAAGAAATGTTCGAAGATGCACCTTTGGACTTTGATCTTACATATCCTCCAATGGATAGATGGACTCGAATTCATCCAAAAGAACTTCTTGGTGATCCTCATGATGGAGTGTTAACACGAGCTCAGCTTCGTGCAAATAATGAGGTACTTAATGTTCATCAGGAATTTTACATGTTCAATGTTTTTATTTCGAAAATTAAACATAATCAGTCAAGGCTGGTATGGAAGATCCTGATTGGATTGTTTCTATGCAATCTGAGCTTACTGAATTTGAAAGAAATAAAGTCTGCATATTAATTCCCAAACCAAAAGATGTTTCAATTGTGGGCTTAAAATGGATATTTAAAAATAAAACAGATAAAGATGGTAATATTGTCCGAAAAAAAGCTAGGCTTGTAGTTAAAGGTTATTCGCAACAAGAAGGTATAGATTATGAGGAAACCTTTTCCGCCGTCGCAAGACTTGAGGCAGTTCGAATATTTTTAGCCTATACAACGCACAAGGATTTTGATGTCTACCAGATGGATGTTAAGTGTGCGTTTCTCAACGGTGAACTCGAAGAGATGGTGTACGTTGAACAACCCCCGGGTATTATAAACGAAGAATTCCCTGATCATTTTTATATTTTAGATAAATTTGTTTATGGGTTAAAACAAACACCAAGAGCCTGGTATGCAACTCTTACCAATTTCTTAAAGTAATCAAAATTTAAACAAGGATCAGTTGATACCACTCTCTTTTGAAACAAAGTTGGGAATCATCTCATGCTTGTTCAAATTTATGTCGATGATATTACTTTTGGTTCTACTGACCCTGCTTTGTCAAAAGAATTCGAAAATATGATGAAAAGCCAATTTGAGATAAGCATGATGGGGAAGATAAACAATTTTCTGGGATTAAATATTTGTCAAAACAGAGAATGAATATTTATTAATCAAGATAAGTATACAAGAAATCTGCTTGAAAATTATGGAATGGCGAATAACACAAAGTTAAGAGTACCAATGGCATTTGGAACAAGCCTTAATCCTTCGTTGGATAAACCAGCTGTTGATCTTAAATTGTATCAAAGCATGATAGGTTCGTTACTTTACCTCACGGAAAGTCGACCTGATATTATGTTTTCTGCGTGCAATTGTGCTAGGTATCAATCGAATCCCAGGGAACCTCATTTAACTGCAGTCAAGAATAGATTTCGCTATCTCAAAGGAACAACTTCGTTAGGACTGTGGTATCCTTCGAAGACATGCTTTTTCATACAAGCATTCTTAGATGCTGATTTGGGTGGTGGTAATCTTGATCGCAAAAGCACAAGTGACAGATGTTAACTACTAGATGGGAAGCTTGTAAGTTGGCCATCGAAAAAGCAAACTTGTGTTTCGATTTCAACAGCAGAAGTTGAATATGTTGTTGTTGCAACTTTCACCTAACAAATCATATGGATACAAAGTCAACTACGTGATTATGCGGTAAACATGAAGAAAATTCCATTGTATTGTGACTCACAAAGTGCCATTCGCATCTGCCATAACCCTGTGCAATATTCGAAAACAAAACACATTGCTCTTCGTTACCATTTTATCAAAGATCACGTTGAATATGGAAACATAGAAGTTCATTTTGTAAAGACAACTGATCAGCTTGCTGATATCTTTACAAAACCATTAGATGAAAAATATTTTGTGAGAATTATGAATGGCTTATGAATGATGGATGCAAATTCTGTTCCTGGACATACTTCGTTAGAATGTCAAGCCAAAGTGGAGGAAAAATGGCAATTCAACAGTTACTTTTCATAGTCAACACTTCGACATGCTTCGTTTTCGACATCATGCACAATGGTTTGACAAAATCTTCGTTTCTTTTGCTATTTTTCAAAATTTTGCTAGTCAGGTACATATTTTTTTATTGTTTGCTATTTTTTTAACATCAAAAACAACAAAAAGATTTTCGTTATTATCTTTCTTTTTCAAAAACAAAAACAACAAAAAGATTTTCATTTTTGTTTTTCTCTTTCAAAATTCAAAAATGTCAAAAAGATTTTCTTATTTTTTGTTATTTTCTTTCAAAACTCCAAAATCCAAAAATATTCTGTTTTGTGAATATTTTCTTGTGCAGATTTTATCGAAGATTTTTGTTGGTTCATGCTTTCTGCTTAAGGAAAGTGTATAGTTTCGAAACTTTATGCTACTTTGGATGTCCCTAGAAGCATGCTGCAGCATGTCGACTCAAGCCTCCATGACTCAATGTGTTTTCGAAAGCCTTAATGGACTTTTCATCACGAAAATTCCTTCCCAATCAGGTTGTATTCACATTAGTCTCTGATTACCTTACTCTTCTCATATAAGTTAAGAGTTAACTGCTTGGTCCAATCATAGGAGAGGTACATTCGATTCTTGAACTAAACTTTTTCATCCTAAAGATCTTTCACGGTCACACACAAAGACATATACCCAAGACATTCTGGTTAGAACCAACCAGGTTATAGGTATGTAAACAATCTATGTTAATGATCTAGATTCATGAAACTATGATGAAAGTGAAACGCAAAATTTCGAACCATTAATGGAATTGACGGGGAACTTTTCTCCAAATTCTAACGAAACTTTTAATTCAGTACCACTTTTTGATACTCCAAATCATATTCTTTATATTTGCGTGGTCTTGCTAAAATGTTCGAAACCCACAAAATTTTTCCCAACAAGATCCAGACGTACTTTTGTTTTGTGGAAAATGATTTCTGTGTGAGTATCTATCTGATTGTTCATTACTTCATATATATTTCTAATACGTACTTGTCCCTAACAACACTGGTCAAATAGGTAATTTCATTTCCAATATATCACTCTTATGTTTGATGGGTTTGAGCCATAAGAACTTTCCTATGTTCACATGCAAACCCTAATGCTTGGATCTAGGTTTCTCTAATTGAACATGCTTTGTATCCAAGACTTTGAATCATAGATCTAGTGTAAACAAACAATTCATAACATATGAAATCAGATCTAGAAGAATACCTTGAGTTACTTGCTTGAAAACTTCTTTTCCTTGGAGCTTAAAGTCACAATTGTCACTCCTCTAATGGCTTACAAACACCTACCAGCAAGAAGATGATTTGAGAGAGGGAGAGAGGTGAGAAATCGGCTCTAGGGTTTCCTCAAACATAGAGTATCCGATTTCTCCAACCCTAAGGGTCTATTTATACTATAAGCTCCTAGGGTTTCACCTTAAACCCTAATTGAGTAACTTAGCCTCAAAGCAATCCAAAGATCCTTCAAGATAAGGCCTTGGACGATTTCTAAGATATCCATATCCTTAAAATTATCCCTTCCCATATCCATAAGGATTCATAACCCAAAACACAACTATCACACATTTGACAGTTTATGCCCCTTTATTCAATTAATCTCTTTTAGTCACCAAATTAATTCCTAATTAATTTATGACTTATACTAATCAAATAATATTATTATTCCTTTAACATATTATTCTTATAATACATTTATAATAATAATAATATCTCTTCTCTCTATATAAATCACCTTGTCAAGTTGCTATGCTGAAGGCAACCCAAAAGGACCATGCACAACCGGGTCAAGTACTTACCAAATATAGTTACAGCCTTAGACACTAATCCAACAGTCTCCCACTTGGATAATTCTAGTAACTATAAATGCAAACACAATCCGATTAGCAATCGTAGCTCTCAAAGACGTTGTCAACTCTGATCTTATCAGTATCCTGTCCTTTATATAAAGGATCGTACAGTCCTCTGTTTTGATATCGTGCAGATAATCTCATGAAACATTTTTCATACTTATTGTCCAACAATTATTTTCTCGATCTCAGATTTATTTGACATAGAACTTAATTGAACACATCAATTCAGTCCTGACCGGGCCCGGCACATAAATCAAATCAAATCATCGAGCGGCCGTGATATCGCTTTTACCCTCTTAGCATAAAAGTAACAGATAAACTTCGACTTATATGCATTTACTTATCCACTAATCAACTATACACAACAATGAGTATTATAACATCAATTTACTAATGCAGTTTCGCATTATCAATGCACAACCAATTAGTAAATAATAAACCACATATCTAGGTTTTAAGACCATATGATATTATCGTCTTGCGATCACTTGTGGTACATTCCATAAGGTGATTCCAGCAAGCGTGGGTTTATTCCAATGCTCAAAACTTGTTCATAAGCACTCATGAACGTTGTAGCAAACCTTTGCTATGTCTAATACCATTTAGACAATCTACACACCAATTCATGACAATCTTCATTCATACCTACTTCCAACACATGAATGATTGTGGACTGTTTGAATAATTCTATTATTCTTAATAAACTCAATTATTCTGGAAGTCAAAACATGCAAAGTGAAACAATAGTTAAACAATTAACATAAGACAAAACTTTTAAATAATACTCTTTTATTTAATCATCAAATGTTAATTATATTTATCTATTACAAGTTTCCAAACTATCTAATCTAAACTAATATCATCCTTCAGCCCAATACTCCTAGCATGCTGCAAGTGCTTAACCCTGCTTAATCCCTTCGTAAGCGGATCTGCTGGGTTATCTTCTGATGATATCCTCTTAACCACGAGGTGTCCTTTTACTCAATGTCTAATAAAGTGATATTTTCTGACGATATGTCGAGATCTACCATGATCCCTCGGTTCCTTGGTCAAGGCAACCGCTCCTTCATTATCACAAAAAATTTCCATAGGCTCCTTTATGGCAGGCACAACTCCAAGGTCACCAATGAAGTTCTTCAACCATATCGCCTCCTTTGACGCTTTGCTCGCTGCAATATACTCTGATTTGCATGTTGAATCAGCTATAGTTTCCTGCTTGGAACTTTTCCAAGTTACTGCTCCTCCATTAAGGGTAAAGACCCAGCCCGACTGCGAACGATAGTTGTCCCTGTCGGTCTGGAAACTGGCATCACTATACCCTCGCACTTTTAAGTCATCACTGTTGGATTAATATCTAAGTCCATAACTATATTTGGTATGTACTTAACCCGACTCGGCATGGTCCATTTGGGTTGCACTTCACCGGCACAATTTATATGGATAGTCTTTTGAGAAAAGTATATTTATGATTTATATTAATATATTATAAGTTCTAATATATTAATATGGAATAATATTATTTAATTAGTATTGATCAAGACTTAATTTAGAATTAATTAAGTGATCAAAATAAACTAATTAAATATGGACTCTTATATATATGGAATGGGCCAAGTTCATTTAGGTTAGGCTAAGCTTTCATGGATAGTCCATGGAGTGTTTAACCCATGGATCATATGAAATGAAAGGTCATGGGTTTAACCCTAGTCTCCATACTATATAAAGATGTCATTGGTTGGTGAAACTGGTACTAGTGTGGGTACACTAAGAAGGGCTAGCCAATTTCACTAGAGAGAACCAAGTATCCATATTCTCTAAAGTCTTCCAAGGTGTTTTCATGATTTGTGATTCCACTTGAGGCTTCCACACTATTGGGGCTAAGCTCTTAAAGCTTTCAGACATCAAGCTACATCAAAAGGTATGTCATCTAACTAGTACTTTGTAGTATAAGAGCTTCATAATATGCTAGTTAGGATTAAAGCCTTGGAAAGTTCTTATTTGCATGTATAATAGAGAAAACATAGATCCAAGGTTTATAGAGTTGCATGTACACCATAGGAGTGTTAGAATGCTCAAAACCAAACAGTGGTATCAGAGCCTAGGCTTGCTTTCAATTATACTTGATGCAAATTGCTGAAAAATACTGAAAAAACCGATTTTCTGGCTTTCTGGGCACTGGACTCGCCGAGTCCACTGATGAACTCGCCAAGTGCATGAAGAAATTCATCCTACTCGTTGAGTAGGTTCATGCACTCGACGAGTAGGAGCCCCAGACAGCATATTTTCGAGTTTTTTTGGCTGGAATTGGACTAGAAACATTACCCTAAGATGTTTTTGGACTTATAAACTTGCTTTTGATGTGGTAATGTTCATGCTAATCCAATTTCAAAGATAATTTTCAATAGATTCATGTTTTGTATTAGTTTAGTGATTAGGCTAATTACATGGAAAAGTTTGATTTGAATTATCTTGTTCTTATGAGTTGCTTAGATTAATAGAAAAGTTAATTGATCATGTGTTTTTCAATCCATTTTAATCTAAGAGATGATTATAAAATGTGTTTGTGTAACTTGTCCTCAAGTTACATGAAAGGTCACATTTAAGTTTCATAAAACTCATAAAAGTTGGCAATGGTTACAAAAATGAAGAGTCTTGTCTCATTGAATGGTTTTATGACTCCATAACTTGTCCTCATGTTATGGAAGTTCAAGAATCACTTCATTAAGTAATAAAATGTGTAACCTTAATTAATATCATAAGTTATAAAATAAAGAAAAGTTAATTCTTTTATTAGTTTAAAGTCTTCTATAACTTTTCCTTAAGTTATGGAACTTGAAGAGTTTTATAATTAAAACTACTTTAAACACATAAGTTATGGAATTAATTAGTTTTGAATAGTTTGAAAACTTGCCCTCAAGTTTTGGAATTTGAAAAGTTTTCTCTTATGAATACTTTAATTCCAAGTTAGCCCTTAGAATTTTAAAAGTTAAAATTCAACCCTTTTACTTTATAATATTATAAATTAATAATATATATATATATATATATATATATATATATATATATATATATATATATATATATATATATATATATATATATATATATATATATATAAGAGTAAAGTCAGTCTTACCGTTAGTAGGCCTCATTCACGAAGCCAGTCTATAAGGGGGGTATAAGGTTACTGCCTATAAAATGACAGTTTAATGGGTGTCCACTCTCACCCACCGCTTCCTTGACTGGTGGAGGGTTGTTAGCCGAACGGGTAGGACAAAGACTATTAATTCTCCCTTCATTAAAAGTATTAATGATAAATACTTAGTAACTAAACCTTTTATAAATACCCAATCTTAGTTACTTAGGAAAAATGTGAATAAGGTGCTAATCCATGAAATTACACTTTGCACTTTGTTTAAGTCGGTTAGTGGAGCGTGTGTGGTTAATCGGCACACTAAATCGTATTTAACAAGGTAGGCAAAGGGTAACTTAATGTTTATCATTGTATTGATGGAGTGTGTGTGGTTAACCGACACATCGATTGAGGGGTAAACAGTTAAGGGTACCAAGTAATTTGCATGGTTACTTCACACCTTGTTTTGTGATCCTCGGCATCCCAGTCACAAAACCTGAAGGGCACACTCGAGATTGAAACATGCCATTGAAAGTTCAATGAATCTCAAAGATCTAGGAGTTTCAAATCCAATTAAAACCTAATAAATTATTTCGTTTTTCATGGTAGAAATTGGTGAATCGTCATTCACCTACCTTCAAATATTCTATAGCTTGGATTACGGCATCCCTCTTCCAAGTTATAAAATAGTTTGTTGCGTCCTAGCCTTAATATTTCATATTAGGTGTTATATTAAGGACTTTAAATCAAATATCTTGAATATCTCCCAAAACATGTCTAGTTCAGACACCTATGATATTCCCAAATATCTTGGAACTTCACTTCCTCCACCTCCTCCAATTATTCTCCCTAAACCACAAGTTCAAGGTCACTCAAACCCTATTGGCAAGGCAAGGTCTAGGTGTGATCACATCTTGGAGATGAAGTCGAATATTGACAAGCCGGGAGAGTTGGGTGTCAAAGTCTTGAGAAAGTTGGCGGTTCAATCACTGTCTAAGTCACATAGTGAGTTCCTTTGGGACTCCTATGAAATAGACTATGACAAGACCCTTAATGATCTTATCTATTTGCTTGGTGCTGCTAAATCAGAAATGATTTAGTGTACTAGTAAAGCAAATTTGATTAGTAGATCAACTTCCCAAAACTTTATGGACAGGGAGAATAGTGACACACGAAATCCAGAAAGGCATTCTCTTTCTAATGGAAAGGGATTGACCATAGTCAACTTGGTTGACCAAATGGTAAAGAGAAAGGCTAAGTCTGAGATAGTCCCATGTACTATTACCTAAGGGTCCATATGCTTCTATTGCCAAAGGAAAGTGCATTGGTTGCGAAGTTGTCAATTTTACCTGAAAGATCATAAGGCTAGTAAAGTCAATAAGTTTGATTATATTTCAGGTAAGGTCCACTATCTAACTCGGTTAAGTTTCTATTATGAGATTCTTATTACAAGATGTGACTGGGTCACATGTTGATGTTTAAGAATCAAAGGAAAAGTGAAGGAATCTTAAAGAAAGAGTATGTTGAATCTGATCGCGAAGATGGATTTCTATCGCTTGATTGAAGATTGGATTCTTGAGCTACTCTTAGGGGTTATGATAGATTGCTAGGAAACAAGTAATAACATAGTTTTCATTTCAAGTTACATTGTAAGGAAAAAGTTTTTCCGCATTTTAAAATAAATAAAAGTTTGTTTTACTTTATTTTTTTTTATCTCCTTACAATGGCATTCATGAAAACTTGATGTTTGTATGTTTATAGCAATATTGGAAATATGAATTTGATTCGTTTATTTGTGGTACTGTCTAAATTTACCAAATAAGGAAAGATTCTCATCACCCAAATTTCAATTGGACCGAAACTTGGAATCATGCAAGTTGTATAGTATGATGAATGAGAACTTTCGAGCATTAGGAAAATTAAGACTAACTACTTGTTCACATGGATGTGTGAGTCAAGAGAAGGACTAAGGGATCAAGTACACTTTCTTGTGCACTTGTCAAAGTCCACCAAAAAAGATGAATAAGATTATTCGTCATGATTTACTAAAGTTTAGTAAATATGGTTATACTTACATGCTTAAGTATAATTCTGAAGCATTGAAAAATTTCGATGTATGGCAGAACGAATGAGAAGAATCAAATTAGGCAGAAGGATAAAAGTTTCTCAAGTCTGAAAAGATGGGAGAGTACTTTAGTATCATGTTCTAAGATCATCTTAATGATTTTGAGACCTTATCACAATTCATCCTCTAAGTGCATTCTGATAGCTAAGAAGAGGAGCTATGAATTGTTGAAGTGGTCAAATCAAGAAGATGAGTCATACTTCGTTTCAAAACAAGTCTTAGAGTCATACTCCAAGACTGTAAGTTGAGTGACATATCTTAAAGAAAGGTTTAAAACACTTGTCAAATGTAAGAGTAAAAGTTTTCTACTCTTGTACATTTTAAATTGGTAAGTTGTGATGTTTTGGATAAAACAAAGACTAACTTTGGCCAATTGTGTGAAGTGTCTATCTTGATTAGAATCCACACTATTTCTTGAATATTTGGCAAGAAAGTCTTATAGGTCAACGAGACAGTGGGAGTCTAAAAGATCTCAAAAGGGTTTCAAGAAGTAATTAAGAACAAAAACCTATATTTCATCACTAGCACACAACTACAGGTTTATAACCTATCGTGTTGACATTTCTATGCCCATTCCAGTTAAGTTGGCTATACATTTGAGTTCTACATGTTCTCAATTGTTTGCATAACCACTTGAAAGCAATGGCAGGCCCTTGAACTGCCAGGTGGCAAGAAGTTAAGATTGGACAAGTTCAATCCATATGAGTTAGGATTTGTCACTAGCCTAGTCTTGTGGTTATGGTTTTGACAAATTCACATGAATAGGAACATTTACACCATAAAATCTAAGTGTCATAAGGTTTCTCTTCGATTCATGAAAATGATGGTAAGGAAAATCTTTCACTAAGTAGATTTTGAGTAGATAGCAATTGTGGGAATGACAAAAGGTGTAAACATTATGATTACGGCATCCCTCTTCATAATTGTTTAGACACACCTGTGAGCTATCTAAGAGAGGTGTATGATTTTGATAAAGTCTTATCAAAGCAATCTAGTATCAGAAGTATGAACTCTGGTAAGAAAGTCAATAAAGTATTGATTTCTAGAAGTCATGTAATTTATGGATACATGTCAAAGGTAGTGGGAGCATAAGTGTTATGCTAATAATCATCATGTTAGTGGGAGCATGATAATTATGATAAAGATTGAAAGTTAGCAATGTTAATTATAGAAAACAAAAGGTCTCAATAGGGAAAAAGTTGTTTTGCTATAATTAAGGGAGAGGAAATTATACTTCATCTCAAATCTAAAAGCCTAGATTGAGGCTTTAATCATATTTAGTTAAGAATATATATGGATTTCATGTTGGAATGGCTCAACATAAGGAAATTCTATATATGGGTTCATTATTTGCGTTCTAAAATTCGATTATGATTACGGCATCCCTTTTCATAATCTGAATTATGAGAACTTGACAAATAGAAATGGAAATATTATAGCAAAAGACTGGTTTAGTCTTTATGTCAGACATCCCATATGCTTCGGATATAGGATCGATTACATATGCTATATTCATTATTTCTAAATTTTCCAAATGCCTGGGGCATTAAGAAGGGAAAAACGTCTAGAAATTGATATGACTAAAATGATTAAGCAATTGTCGAGGACAATCTAAGGTTTACCAAAGATTGATTGCTCAAGGACAGTTGGAAGTATAGTATTAATTTTGGAAGGACCATATTGACATAGTCTGAAAAGAGGCAACTCTTGTTCAGAAGTGATAGTCAAAATGGAATATGGAAATGCTTCAAAGTTAGAAAGTATTCAATCTGTATGATTAGGAAACTTAATGCAAGAAGAATGTTTCCAAGGAGTTGATCTCCTTTGGAATACTCTGGAATGATTGTTGCCAAGTCTTTGTGAATTTGTGCATAATCATTACAAAAGGGTCAATGCATATAAGTTTAGAATCTAACAGATTTCAGTAAATAGCATGAATTTGGAATTCTTGCATTTGCAGTAAGGAATTGGGACTGTGAAATGAGAATCATTGGAGTTATGTTCAATCGATCGAGTTCACAAAGTAAGGATCATAGACAAACATAGAGTGCATACTTGGTGTATGGAAAAGCTACTGTTTAAGAAAAACATAGTGTACATGCTTGGATCATGGGACAACTAGTGTTTTTAATTCAAGTATAAAGTTGATAAAACCGAAACAATGAATAATGAGTAATCAGTATGGTGATAAATAAAAGTGTTTATTTATATTCATAGGGTTTGATACCATATTTGATTCATTTATTCTTGTGTTTCACTTTGCATGTTTTGACTTCCAGAATAAACTAGGTTATTCTTTTGGAATGACTAAGTTATTCAAACCATCCACAGTCGGTCATATGTTGGAAGTAGATATGAATCAAGACTGTCATGGGTTGGCTTGTAGAGGTCCAAGTTGGTGGACAAAGTTATGTTACAACACTCATGAGTGCTCATAAGTTCTAAGTATTGGATTCAACCCGCACTCATTTGAATCACTTCATGGATTTTATCACGAGTGATCATGAGACGATAATATCTTATATTCTTCAATCCTAGAGATATGAGTTGTTACTATGAGTTGATAGTACATTGATTGCACGAAAACGCATTGGTAACTCGATGTTATAAAACATGCCTTTGTGTATGATTCAACAAGTAGCAGAACAAGCCATATGAGTCGAAGTTTATCCATTCCTTTTACGTTCGGGATAAAAGCGATATCTATGGGCCCCTCGATGATTTAATGATGACACATGTGAGTGCTTGGCCAAGCCAGGACTGATTTGATTTGTTCAATCAATCAGTCATCATGAATCGGAAATCGGGAAACAACAAATGGACAGAGAGAATGATTATAATCCATGTCTCAGTCCATATGATATCTATAATGGAGGAATATATGATCCCTTATCTAATGGACAAGTTTGTTGACAAAGATCAAAGTTCGACAGTGGATTTAAGAGCTACGATTGCCAGTTAGGTTTTGAAGTCATACTCAATAATAGTTTTATACTTATCCAAGTGGGAGACTGTTGGATTAATGTCTAAGTCCATAACTATATTTGGTATGTACTTGACCCGACCTAGCATGGTCCATTTGGGTTGCACTTCACCGGCACAATTTATATGGATAGTCTTTTGAGAATAGTATATTTATGATTTATATTAATATATTATAAGTTCTAATATATTAATATGGAATCATATTATTTAATTAGTATTGATCAAGACTTAATTTAGAATTAATTAAGTGATCTAAATTAACTAATTAAATATGGACTCTTATATATATGGAATGGGCCAAATTCATTTAGGTTGGGCTAAGCTTTCATGGATAGTCCATGGAGTGTTTAACCCATGGATCATATGAAATGAAAGTTCATGGGTTTAACCCTATTCTCCATACTATATCAAGATGTCATTGGTTGGTGAAATTGGCACTAGTGTGGGTACACTAAGAAGGGCTATCCAATTTCACTAGAGAGAACCAAGTATCCATATTCTCTAAAGTCTTCCAAGGTGTTTTCGTGATTTGTGATTCCACTTGAGGCTTCCACACTATTGGGGCTAAGCTCTTAAATCTTGACGACATCAAGCTACATCAAAAGGTATGTCATCTAGCTAGTACTTTGTAGTATAAGAGCTTCATAATATGCTAGTTAGGATTAAAGCCTTGGAAAGTTCTTATTTGCATGTATAATAGAGAAAACATAGATCCAAGGATTATAGGGTTGCATGTACACCATAGGAGTGTTAGAATGCTCAAAACCCAACAATCACTCCCTCCGAGGACTAGAAACCATTTCTTGGTCCTCCGAAGGTACTTAAGGATATTCTTAACCGCAATCCAATGAGCTCTTCCAGGGTTTACTTGATATCTACTGACCATGCTCAAAGCTTAGGCCACATCAGCGTGAGTACAAGTCATAGAGTACATGATCGAGCCAACTGCGGAAGCGTAAGGTACTCGACTCATCTCAGCTATCTCGGCTTCGGTACTCGGACTTTGAGTCTTACTCAACTTGGCATTACTTTGTATCAGTAGTTCTCCCTTCTTCGAGTTTTCCATAGTAAAACGTTTTAGTACTTTATCTAAGTAAGTATTCTGACTAATTCCTATTAGTCTCTTACTTCGTTCTCTCACTATCCTTATTCCCAAAATATAGGAAGCCTCTCCGAGGTCCTTCATACCGAAACACTTCCCGAGCCAGGACTTAGCTTCTTGCAAAGTCGGGATGTCGTTTCTTATGAGCAGTATGTCATCGACATACAAAACGAGGAAGCTAACTATACTCCCACTGGCTTTGACATATACACATGATTCATCTTCGCTTCGTACAAATCCAAACTCTTTGACTTTCTCATCAAGGCAAAGATTCCATTTGCGAGATGCTTGCTTAAGTCCATAAATGGACTTTTCAAGCTTGCACACTCTATTGGGATGCTTGGCATCGACAAAACCCTCTGGCTGAGCCATGTAAACATCCTCAACCAACTTCCCATTAAGGAAAGCGGTCTTGACATCCATTTGCAATATCTTATAATCTTGAAATGCAGCAATGGCTAGTATCACCCTAATAGATTTTATCTTCGTAACTGGTGAGAAGGTCTCATCATAGTCAACTCCGGGAGTTTGAGTAAATCCCTTCGCCACCAGTCGTGCCTTATACATGTGCACATTCCCATCCACGTCGGTCTTCTTCTTGAAGATCCATTTGCACCCAACCGTCTTACGTCCGGGCACATTGTCAACCAAATTCCAAACTTGGTTGTCATACATGGACTGAATCTCGCTGTCCATCGCGTCTTTCCATTTTGCAGACTCTGGGCCTGCCATGGCTTCCTTATAGCTATTAGGTTCATCTTGATTTATTAGTGTACCATCACTAATATACGTGTCCCCTTCGGTAGTAATATGAAAACCATAAAACTGGGGTTGAACTCTAACTCTTTTGGAATGTCTAAGAGGTAAGGACTCGTCAATTGGTTCAACTGGAGTTTCCTCCTCGGGTTGAGCACCAGCGGTAGAGGTTCCTTCATCACTCGACTCTTGAATCTCTTCAAGATCGATCTGTCTCCCACTGTCTCCTTGGCTTATGAGTTCTCACTCTCGGAAAACCCCTCTCCTCGCAATGAAGACAACATTGTCACTCGGTCTATAGAAGAGATATCCAAAGGATCTATGTGGGTAGCCGATGAAAATACATTGCTCACTACGAGGTTCGAGCTTGTCGTGAATCTCTCGTCTTACGAAAACCTCATAGCCCTAAACCTTGATATGTGCCAACGAGGGAGCTTTCCCTGTCCACATCTCGTGAGGTGTTTTGGCAACCTTCTTTATAGGGACACGATTAAGGATATGGGCGGCAGTCTCTAAGGCATATTCCCAGAATGAGATAGGTAGTGAAGCACGACTCATCATAGAACGGACCATGTCTAACAAGGTTCGATTACGCCTTTCTGACACACCATTCAACTGCGGTGTCCTTGGTGGCGTCAATTGCGAAACTATTCTGCATTCCTTGAGATAGTCGTGGAGTTCAAGACTTAGGTACTCTCCTCTTCGATCGGATTGAAGCATCTTGATTTTCCTGCCCAATTGATTCTCCACTTCATTTTTGAACTCTTGAACTTTTCAAACGTTTCCGACTTGTGCTTGATTAAGTAAATATACCCATATCTACTATAATCATCGGTGAAGTCACGTAGAAGTGGTTCCCATCCTTTGTGGTGGATCTAAAGGGCCCACATACATCGGTATGTATGAGATCCAATAAACCCTCACCCCTCTCACAAGTGCCAGTGAAGGGTGACTTGGTCATCTTTCCAAGTAAACAAGATTCACACGTGTCATCTTCCCTAAGGTCGAATGACTCCAACAGTCCATCCTTTTGGAGTTAGGCTATGCGCTTCTTGTTGAGATGTCCAAGACGACAATGCCACAAATATGCTTTATCCATACCATTGGAAGAATCCATACGCAATACATCATTTCCTAGGTTATCTATAACCATAATAGTTTCATAAATTCCATTACAAGGCATTGCTTCAAAGTATAAAACACCATTTAGATAAGCATAAATAGAACCATTCTCATTATTAAACGAATATCTAAATCCTTGTCTAAATAAACCATGAAATGAAATGATGTTTCTTGCCATATCTGGCGAGTAGCAACAATTATTTAAATCTAAACCTAATCCATTACTAAGCACTAAAGAATACACTCCAATCTTGGTGACAGGCGACGATCTTCTGTTTCCTATGATTAGATTTATTCTTCCAAGCTGCACATCCTTATTTCTTCCTAGTCCCTGCAAATCAGAACAAATGTGGTAACCACATCCTGTATCAAGAACCCAAGAAATAGCATGAGATGAATCATTAGATTTAATTGTGTATATACCTGCAAAAGATGTCTTGATCTTTCCATCCTTGATGGCTTGCAGATATTCCGGGCAGCTTCTCTTCCAATGCCCTATTTTGTGGCAATGATGGCACTCTGCCTCCTTTGGGTTAGGGTTGGGCTTAGTAGGATCAACCTCGGTCCCACTAGAAGAGGAACCATCTTGGGACTTTCCCTTGCGGTGGCTCTTTGACGGAGCCTTCCTCTTCTTGCCCCTTCCCTGCCCTATATCCAAAACAGGAGCAGCAGATGGATTGGGAGTTGGTGCAACAGACTTGTCCTTTAGGTTGCTCTCAGTAGTCCTTAGGAGCCCTAGGAGTTTGCTTAGGGTGACCTCTTCCTTGTTCATGTGGTAGGTCATCCTAAATTGGTTGTAGCATGAGGGTAAGGAGTGAAGAACAATGTCGACGGCCAAATCCTCCCCAAAGTTAACATTTAACTTACGAATACGATCAACATATCTTTGCATCTTTTGCAAGTGCACGGTAAGAGATTATCCACTTCCCATTTTAGCTGTGATCATATTCGTGATGATCTCATAGCGCTCTTGCCTCGCGCTTTGGTGGTACCTCTCCATTAAGTCTTGATGCATTTCATACGGATACATGTCCTCATAGGACTTTTGGAATTCTTGGTTCATTGTGGCTCTCATGATGCAATGTACCTTCGTTGCATCACGTTCATGGGTCTCAAAGAAAGCCATCTCTTCGGGAGTAGTGATTTGTAGGTTGACCTTCTCGAGCTTTTCGTCAAGGACATACTCTTTGTCCTCGTAGCGTGCGATCGTGCGAATGTATCTTATCCACTCACTAAAGTTCGATCCATCGAAAGTCACCTTTTGGCAAAGACTCATTAACGTGAATGAGTTAGTAGCAGCGTTGTTTGCATTCGACATCTACAAATAGAAAGGACAAAGTTTGATTAGAATTGAATCCCTAATTAAACACCCAAAATGAAAAATTAGGGCTAGGACCCAACAACATTATTCACATATTAGAAAAGGGATGTCGTAATCCAACACGCAAATAATTTAGAGGTAAGTGAATGACGATTCACTAATTCTTCACCATGAAAACATAACCTTAAGTTTTAAATGCATTGAGAATTATTAGATTTTCTTGGAGATTCATTGAACTTTTCAATGACATGTTTAAATCTCGATATGCCCCTCTCGTTTGTGACTGGGATACCGAGGATCATAAAGTGGGTGTGAATAACCATGCTAATCTACACAGTGCCTTCATTGTTACAATCACCTATTCGATGTGCCGGTAGACCACACACACTCCATCGAACTATGATAAACAATGAATCACCCTTTGCCACCTTTGCTTAGAACCAATTAGTGTGCCGGTAAACCACACACGCTCCACCAACTTCTTAGTAAGGGTGCAAAGTGTAATTTCATGGGATTGCATCAATTCAGTTTTGCCTAAAGTAACTAGGATTGGGAATTTGGAAAAAAAAACATGTAGTTACTTTATATTTTAACATTATACTTTCAATGAGAAAAGAGAGTTGCCCTATCCTACCCGTTCGGCTAATGACCCTCCACCAGTCAAGCAAGCGGTGGGTGTGAGTGTACACCCATTAAGCGCCATTTTATAGGCAGCAACCTTATACCTACCTTATAGACCGGCTTCGTGAATGAGGCCTTCTAACGGTAAGACTAGCATTTTAATTATACTTATATATTCATTAGGCTTTTAATAATATAATAGTATAGGGTTGAATTTTAAACTTGTAAAACTCTAGGGGTTGAAATTTAAATTCTTCTAAATTAAACTTTTAATCAAAAAATTCAAATCTCAAAACTTCGGGACAAATTTTGAACTTTTCAAAACTAAAGGGATCAAATAATTCAAATAACTAATTTCATAATTTTCTATATTTGACCTAATCCAATTTTAGTCGTTAGATAATTACCAAATAATTTTAAATAGTCGATGTTTATCATATAAATAACAATATTCAAAAGATTTGAAATTATATATTGTTATGTCAAGGATAATCATTAAATTAAGTCAAAATTCGGATTTTAACATAACAAAACGATTTAGGTATTAAATCCAAGACAAAACAGCAACAAAATCCCGAAATATCATCTGCCTGATGCTCGGACTCGCCGAGTAGGGACAACTCACCGAGTCCAGACACTGACTCGCCGAGTTGGGTTGGGCAGAGGCCAAGAAAAACGATTTTCAGCAAGCAAAATAGTTAAGCATCACATTCAATTGAAACCAATCAAGGCTCTGATACCACTGAGGGGTTTAAGCCATAAGAACTTTCCTATGTTCACATGCAAACCCTAATGCTTGAATCTAGGTATATCTAGTTGAACATGCTTTGTATCCAAGACTTTGAATCATAGCTCTAGTGTAAAATAACAATTCATAACATATGAAATCAGATCTAGAAGAATACCTTGAGTTACTTGCTTGAAAACTTCTTTTCCTTGGAGCTTAGAGTCACAATTGTCACTCCTCTAATGGCTTACAAACACCTACCAGCAAGAAGATGATTTGAGAGAGGGAGAGAGGTGAGAAATCGGCTCTAGGGTTTCCTCAAACATAGAGTATCCGATTTCTCCAACCCTAAGGGTCTATTTATACTATAAGCTCCTAGGGTTTCACCTTAAACCCTAATTGAGTAACTTAGCCTCAAAGCAATCCAAAGATCCTTCAAGATAAGGCCTTGGACGATTTCTAAGATATCCATATCCTTAAAATTATCCCTTCCCATATCCATAAGGATTCATAACCCAAAACACAACTATCACACATTTGACAGTTTATGCCCCTTTATTCAATTAATCTCTTTAAGTCACCAAATTTATTCCTAATTAATTGATGACTTATATCAATCAAATAATATTATTATTCGTTTAACATATTATTCTTATAATACATTAATAATAATAATATCTCTTCTCTCTATATAAATCACCTTGTCAAGCTGCTATGGTGAAGGCAACCCAAAAGGACCATGCACAACCGGGTCAAGTACTTACCAAATATAGTTACAGCCTTACACACAAATCCAAGAATGTTTAGATGTGATATATCATGAAATTTTTAGCCAACCCATGAGGCCTTATCAAAAGATGTCATTTGATATTTCTCTATAAGTATTATATTGTAATTCATGGGAAACCACACAAGCTCTTAATCATCTCTCTTGATGAATAACAAAGCGATCTTTACCTGGGATCTTTCTGCTTTTATGTCGAAATATTTTTGACATCACAAGATCTAGAATTTTCTAATATTGCTTCTTATCTTTTCTTTTGTACATTTTGCACTCACGAAATCCTTAAGGTTCTGAGTAATACCAATTCAGTCTGATGATTTTGAAAGTCTAGCAAATGAATTCACTTTTAACCACAAAAGTGAAAGAGCCTAACCTCCATTCCGAAGGTTTTTGACAGTTCTTATCCTCTTGGTCCTATCTGTGACAACCCGAAATTCTATTATGTACAAACAATATCACTTCAATAGAAGTCAGAACAGTTGTAGTAAATTTTCAGACTTTTTACTATAAGTTTGAGTATTTCAGGATTTACACTTAACGAGATATCAGGAGAGTGGAGAGGATGCACTAGGGTTTTGTGCAACTCTGTTATTTCAGAACTCTATGATATTAGAGTTCAATTCTTGAATAAAAATATTTTCTGCCAAAAATCCCAGGACTATATATATGATTCTTAACCAAATTATTTCATTAGTTACATTTCCAACTAGAGAAAAACCATTTTCTCTCTCACGGATCTTCGGGTTTTCATCCCAAATCGTGAGTACCTCTCTCTAGTTGTATTATATGGCTTATAATACGCTTATTAACCTAGATTTCATATCAAAACAACAAGATTTGAGAGTTTACCGCCCAAGAACACCTTGGGCAGTAAACTCTTTTATAAGGGTAAAATGATGCCTAGTCCTTTCCCCTTGATATGTAAATACCTTAGACTTGTATTTTAGTGTATATAGGACTAGAAATCACCCATGAACACCAATAGTAAGGTGTTCACAGCCCAAGAAGTTTTTGGACCGTGAACTCCAAACTCAAGGGCCAAAGAGTGCCTTAATCACTCCTAAAGCCTTGGAACAATAGCCTTGATTTACTCCTAGTTATTTAGGGACTTTAAATCACCAAAAACCCATCCCCATGAGAGATTACGGCCGTAATCTCTAATGGAAATGGTCCCAAGGCCGTGAACTCCTCAAAGGAGTGTATTAATGCCCTAAACCCGTCCAAGGATTAAACCATCAAGTAGAATTGCTTCTAGGGGTCATGTAACACTTCAAAACACCAAATAACATAAGGCATAGGAGCTTACGGCCGTAAACTCATGTGTACATATATAGTCATAAAGGTCCTTTTTGCACTTGAGATGTGGTCTGGTGGGATATCAGGTACCCGTCCGAAGGTCGTTTAAATATTAGTTATATATCATGTGTACATATATAGTCATAAAGGTCCTTCCAGTTCATCCGGTACCCTTGGGTAGCAAGGGTATACTTCCATGTTCATACGTACCAGTTACATCACTAGTAAGTTACCATAGGGGTAGCACATGAGGATACTATTACTATCACTAGAACAATGAAACATACAATGAGCCAGTTCATTCATGAGTCAGTACAAGTAATTCATACAGTACATTACAGCTAGTACGCACAGTACATTTCCATACATGCTAGATAGAGAGAACATACATTACAACTAGCACACGCAGAACATTTTAGTACACATTGGCTAGACAAAGAAAGATTACACTTTCAGTTAGCACATTCATTACATATACATTCATGCAGTTATGTGAACCGTTGAGCGGGTCATGGAACTTCCTGCCACGACCGCTCTTGTATCCCAAATCTCCTTAATTGGGAGCATATGAGTTTGCATATAGATCTATACCGAATTGACTATCCTACACCTTGCTGCTTGCTACAGTGGGACTTGCAAGTCTATGGGTGCCAAATGTCATTTCTTACGGCGTCTTACATCATCGTTTTACTAGAGTCGGGAGCAGGATACAGGTCGATCACATGTTACTTGGAACACCTTTTGTTGTAAGGTAGTTAGTACCATGGTAGTCACTTATTACAAATACTACGGTACGATAATATTTTCCCCTTTACATTCACTTCGTGAATATTCACACGATGCATGGTAATGTAGAAACTATAGTTTTGTTAATGATAGTTAGAATTAGGAAAACACACACTCTAACAAGAGACATACACACAGTCACTAGATGCCTTGGTAGAAGGCTACAGTTAGTAGGAAACATAGGTTTTTCTAGGAGAGTTCAAACATTATACAAAACGTTGTACAAAACATCTTACAGAAACATTTTACAAACGTTTTCATACAAAGTCAGACATTAATATACTTATGATCTCACCAACATTAAGCTGATACTCGCTTTCAAAATAACTTGTATTCTCAGGTCACCACTAGATAGGTACAGGTGCCAGGCTTTTGAGTAGATGGAGTTCGTTCAAGACTTATCTGTTATTTTTGTTATGTATATTTTTGGTGTCTATATCTTTGACAGAACACACATGTATGAAATTATACTATTAATGCAATGGATGATGTTGTTGCTTGTTTACTATTATTCATTGTTTGTGATACTGTACATGACGTCCTCCGCCCCAGAATGTTTCTGCTATTCATGGTTTTGGGGTGTGACAGATTTGTATCAGAGCATTGTTTATAGTGAATTGAGTATATCAACCCATAAAAGATATACTAACTATAAATACATTGGGATTAAAATACTCTGAACAAGAGTTTATTCTTTAAATATTTAAAATATTTAATTAAGTATACGTGCCTGCATTCATACTAAAATCAATTTCACTAAGACTGTACAAAAGTATTACGATTGTTGGGCAACACAATTGGACTTAGAGACATATGGTCAAAACTGGGAAGATATAGCCTGATCAACTATATTATCCGAGGGTTGACTAGCATGTGCCTAAGTGTGGTTGTGAGGTTGCAACAAGTCTAAAAACTTACCTACAATACCACAATGAGAACAACAGAACATAAACTTAAAATACTATAGGAGTATTTTGCATTACTAGAAGTTACTTATGTGCTAGAAATTCTTATACCTCCCTTCTCGCGTAGATTAAATGGCTGGATTCCACATTCCTGGAGACTCATACTATCCCAACCACGGAAATGCAGGATGGCTAGAGGATGAACCTGAGGATGATCACCCAATCCCTTTGGATGGTCATGAAGCTGAAGGCTTTCTGACGGTTCTGACTCAGAGCCATAAGTCAACAACCTACCCCCAGCTGATCAAAACCCTGACCCTTGTCCAACATTTCAAGGAATCACACCCCTGTGGGAAACAAACTTGAATACATGGAGCCACGAACAAGGTCAACCCATTCCCTACAATGGAGACAGAAGTTTATACAACCTCACAAATATAGGTTCTGCTGACAGAGTCCTACCTATCATGGTTCGTAGGATTTCTCGGAACACGATACTGGGTCAATCATCGATCAACCGAGTCTTGGAAATTGATGCCAACACTGGTGTTAACACTGTCCGCATTCGCCAGCTAGATTCTGCTCATGAAAGGACTCTTGTCTACAATGCATCTCTTCAGAGGGAACTCACTGAAACGCGAGCTGAAGTCAAAGAACTTCGAGCTCAGCAAGCAAGGGATGATAGGCATATGAGGGACATAGAACATCTTCTGTCGGGATCAAGGACTCACTCTGGTAGTTCTCGTCGCCGATAGATTCTCATCAACTTCTCTCTTTTGGATATAACCTAGTTATGTAAAAACTCTGGTCTAATTCTCTATCTTGTAATCCGTAGGCCTGGTAGGCCTTGGTTAGGTTGTAATTCTGTCAGAATTTCCCCATTCTGGTTGATGTAAGGCCTAATTCTGTTGGCCGTTTTTCCCGAACTTATTACATCTTTAATTTCAGTAATATTGACAGGTACCTAATCTTATGAGAATTA